>NC_135612.1:6440000-7640000 GCF_053574225.1 Canis aureus | reverse complement strand
CAGGAATAGCTCTCTTCTATTGCCATTGTATGTAAGCAAAAAGATATCACTGTTTTTAATATTCTTGCATCAAAATATCAGATCTATAGAAAACTTGTTCCCTAGTATCTGAAATATCTCGTGGAAAAAGCTGAGGCTGATTGACTCAGTCTACCTATAACCTCCAATGGTGACATTGTCTGCAAGGATCCTGAAGAAGTCTTTATTTTTCAAGTTTCACGGTATAATCACAATAGTTTCAATATATTATATACACCACATGATTGAAAAATGAAGTGTACCATTTTAACATTTATATATACTTCTTTTATGACAAATGTTTGTTCATTTGTTGGATTCTCCTTTCAGCCTCATTTATATCAATACTATGATCGTTAGGCATAGCTCGTCTATTCCACATGTTTCTAATTTAGTTTGTATTTCTATAAGATTTGTATTGGGCCTCTTTACTGTAATATTCCTTTTTTTTTCTTGCTTGTGGGGTTTTTCTTGATTGTGAGGCTCTCTCAAAGAGCTGTTGCTTTTTTCTTTTCCTTTTTCTTGCATTGTGTTCCTTTTCAAACTGGACTCTGATAGTTTTAAAAATGTGTTGTACATTTATTTTATCCATTTCTTGCTCACTTACCAGATATTTTTTTCATCTCTCTTTCTGCCAAAATGTTTCTATGTTTGTTGTTATCATGTGGATTAATTCTTCTCAACTCCATGACTACTATGTCTGAAACTCATCTTTCATCCTCTACCCATCTACAGTTTGTGATTTGAGATGTGACTTTTTAGTCCACTTAGGAGGAAGAGATTTTCTGGAGTTATATGTAGCTTTTATTTGATATCCTGGGCATTTCTTACACTTCTTAGTAACGTGAGATGGTATGACCTAGAGTTGTCTGTACTTAACTAGAGGAAATATCATGATTCTTTGGCAGAAGACTTGGACCCCTCAAATCACCTCGCCAGTTCATCATGCAACACTTGTAAATGGCTAGGGATTGAGCCTCTGCTTTTATTTATTTATTTATTTATTTATTTATTTATTTATTTATTTATTTATTTATAGGGATTGAGCCTCTGCTTTTCCTAGACTACCTGCTTATCATTTTTATCCAGTATAACTATTTTTATCCTACCTTCAAATTGGTAGGTATTGATGAGAATTTTGGAGATTTCCTTGACTTGCATTCTCTCCAGGAATGATGCACCTGTGTTATAACACAAACATTGCCATAGCAGAATTCTTTCCTTGGTCCAGATTTTTCAAAGATCGCGACATGAAATTGTGCTTCTAACTTGGTTTGTTTGCATCTGTTGATATTTCTATTTGGTTATTTCTGCATTTTAAACTTTTATCTAATTTGAGGGATATAGATTTTTTAATCCTGTTTTTAATCTAGAAACTTTCTTTTATTACTTTTTAATGTTTTTTTTTTTTTTAAAGATTTTAAGTAATCTCTACACCCAATGTGGGACTCAAACTTACAACCCTGTGATCAAGACTTGTATGCTCTACCAACTGAGCCAGCCAGGCACCCCAGAAGTCTCCTTTTAAATGATACATTTCTGGAAAAAAAAAAAGACTGTAAAATCTCCATATTCTAAACAAACAAATGCTTAGAAAAACATTTGTAAAATTATGAGTAATGTCTTCTGTTAGGGCTTACTGGTTATTTTATTCTTTGTTTTATAACTTTCTCTGTTTTTCAGGTTTCTTTTTCTGAATATTTGCTGCTTTGATTGTCCAGGCAAGAAACGGAATTATTTTGGAAATACATAAGATTCCTCAATTGTAAGACAACAAATAAAAATAATTATTATTTGCATTTTGTATGATTCAATTATATTTTAAATTCAGTGTAAAATTTTGACTGGTAGAACCTTGTTAATGAAGTCTATTAAATATATAGTATGCAGAAAAATTAAACATAATAATATGTAGATATGGGAATTCTGAGGAATGTCAAACCTCAAATGAATTCTACAAAAATCAAAATTTATTCAATTATATAGGTAGCACTCATTCCACAGGAAACCAATTGTGTTTAGTTCCCCTCATTTCCCGCGTCTCTGTACTTGACGATATTGATGTGAGTTGTTACCTTGCAGCACTAGGTTTCTTTAGGAAAGAACTGTGATTTTCAGATTTCTGGTTTCCATAGAACAGGCCAATGTCAAAATCAGTTTTGGAATTGGTGGAGTATTGCCAACATTTTGTTTTTTCAGGCTCCAAAATGAAACAAAATATGACTAACATCTCTTTTTACCACCTTTAGGAAAAGATTATATACACCTGAATAATCCCAAATAATTATAGGTTTTGAAGCATAAGACCGATTTTCCAACGTTTGGTTCCCCTCACTTAAAAAAGCTTGAACAGAACACTTTGTGGATCTCCCCAGAAGTTAAAGTTTCAGTATTCAAAGGTGAATTACTTAAGATTAGTGTGATGCTCGGGGCGCCTGGGTGGCTCAGTGGGTAAGCCTGCGACTCTTGATCTCAGCCCAGGTCATCATCTCAGGGCTGTGACATGGAGCCTCAGCACAGACTGGGCTCCACACTGGGCTCTGAGCTGGGTATAAAGCCTGCTTAAGTTCTCTCTCTGCCCCTCTCCACCCACCCTCTCTCTCTTAAAAAAAAAAAAAAAAAAAAAAAAAGATTAAAATGATGCTAATAGTAAGTTGTAGAGTCATGACTTAAAAACAGCTTAGAGTTTTGTCCCAAGCTACTGGATTGTAGAATAACTATAGTAAGAAGTATGGGGCTCTTGAGCACATCATTGCAATGTGAGGTATATTACATATAACACACCACTTTCTGCATTAGGAGGTGAGAGATGTATACCTTGATTTAATTGGAAACATCCTTTTCCCCTGGAAAAGATGATTCACATACCCCACTGGGGAGAGCATACTCACAATTCAAGATACAAAATGGACTTAGTGCAGTCACAGAAACAATGAGGAACTGAATCGACTGCAGGCAAATCATTTCAATTCAGTACAAAATGAAAGTTAGGCCTGGACTATTTCATTTTGGATTGCTTTTTGCAATCTCATAATCTCTTTAATGGAAGTGATTTGTTAATAAAACAGTGGTAATGAAACAGAAGTATCTGTTTACTACAGGCCTCTTATATTTCTTGTGCTTATGCCTGCTTTCATTATTCATAGAGAAAGGTACACAATTTGGTCTGGTATATATCAGTAATAGAAAGGCACTTACAGGAGGATAGGAAAGGACATCATCAATAGAGTATAATCTCTGTTTCTGGAATCATTATTGCCCTCTTTGGAGTGCTTTTTCAGCCTCAAAAGCAATAGATCTTGAAGCAAGCTAAAAGCTATAATAAAAACATATTTTACCTTTAGTCCTTTAAACAATATCTCTTTGATCTAAATGGGCTCTCTGCTTTAGCAATTACCACTTAAATTTTTCTCATTTCTTGACTTGAGAACCCACATTCTAGTTTTATCCAATAGTAAAATTCTAGAAACAAAATTCTTCTTCAAAGAGATGAATTTTTGTGTGTGTGGAAAAAATCCCTTTATAACACAATTGATGTTGCAATATCCTATTGTGTCTTGCATGAAAACCCGAATTCTCTTAGAATTAGTGGACAGTTTTTGACAGAGGGGTGGTAAAAGCCTCATCCAGGACATTAAGACAAGTTATATTTATTAAAACTGGGGCAGAGGGAAGACTTTTGAGCTAAAGTGCTGTTTAAGAAGATTAATAGATTTTTATTTTTGAAATGGCATCTCTGAACTAAAAGTCATACGGGAATCTTAAATTCCGGCATCATCCCCAAATCAAGGATTTTCTATGCAGTACATTTCCAACCTTGCCAGTCTGTATATAATGTTGCCTATTGGCCATGATGTGATTCCCAACTCCACTAACCCTTTTCAGGTAGTTTCCTCATATCTACAATGGGAATAATGATTAATTCCTACCACAGATGGATTTTTATAATTGAATTAGATCGTTTATTAGAGCATAAAATATGAAATAAACATTTATTTAACAAACTTATCAATAGCAGATTCCAAGGGGGTGTGAACACACCATTTACAATGATGTTTCAGAAAAAAAAAAAAAAAAGTTTCAGGATCCTTAAGTCGTTGAGTTCGCAAGTATTGCACCTTACATTATTTTCAATCTCCAGCAGCTAAGATGTCATAGGCAGAGATACAGAACTATCCCACTAGAATATCTATGGGAGGAAGGGGGCATTTGTCTTTGGAAGAATACTGGAACATTCTTATGAACCTTCTGCAGAATCTGCCAAATGCAAGTGAGTGGCTTAAATTCTTCAAGTCATTTCCTGTTGCTGAGAGCCCAGAGCAAGATGAGCTACATACTCTGTGGGGCTCAATGCAAAATGAAAATGTAGGATCCTTTTCAAATAGCAGGAAACAAGTGCTAGGAAAGGTACTAAAATATTAAATATAAAATTCCTTACTTCTGAAGTCTTTTTCCTTCTTTCTCAACCTAAGATACAGATGTAAATATAGATAGAGATATAGGTTTTAAATTTACTATTTGCTTGCATGCTCTTTGGACAGGAGGATACCTGGAGGGCCATTGAAAACATTCCCAGGCCCCTCAAGGCCCTGTCCCATGACTGGGTGTGCTTGCATGACTCACCACCAGTTGCTGGGTCCTCACCTCCTGCAAGGCTCCAGACCAACACACTGAATCTCCTGGAGCAGAGAAATCAAGCCAAAACCACACAGGGCACTAAGACTTCTACTTCTGGAGGGACTAGCTATCTAGCTCAGGGTGAGTAAGAGACTCCTGTGGAACGTTCCAGGCCTCTGCCATCTGGGGAGGAATGATCACCACCAAATCCCACCAGGGTGAACATGCCTGAACTCCACCCTGTGAATGCTCATGATTGTGCCCCAGCTGGTGAGGGCCAGTGCTATCCTTGGGCAGGCAGGGAGAGGCTGAGAACTGGTACAGCAGAGGTGGAAGGAGATGGGACTGCGGGTGAGTAGACATTCTAAGTCTCTTGAGTTATGCAAAGCACAAATTCAAAGATGAAATTAAGAACTTCAAGTCAGTGATTCAAGTCACATTAAAATCCAAGTGTTGGGTCTTTACTGTTCACAGAGCCCTTTGCCCACTCTTCTGGTTGCAAGTTGGTGAAGACTCTCCTGACCCAAAGGGCAATAGAGAAGTGAAATCTGTACCCTTGGGCATTTGAGGAGGCAAATGTGATTATTTCTAGTGTTTAGGATGTGTCTCCCCGTAGCATTAAGAAGAATTAGAATGTTGCTTTTTCATTTCAGTTTAAAAAGCATGTGGGGTTTTTTTCCTGAAAATTATATTTATGAATAAAAATCAAGCAATATCCTCTGAAGGAGGATTGTTTGGAGTAAACTCTCTTCTCAGGTATATGTTCACCTGATCACGATTTCACTTCCCAGCCAGTCAAATACTGTTTTTTGGATCGACCGATTGGGAAATTTGTGTTTATTACCCAACTGATTTTCCTGACTGCCATTCCCACTGCCCTCGCTGATGAATGTGACTAAATGCTTTTACTCCTGTTTCAGTAGATAGCCTATTAGGGTTCTCCGTGTGATTTAATTAAATAAGGCACTCCCCAGAATTCAAAGACAAGGTCATTTGAAATTGAAACAATTAGAAAGACATATAAAATATGTGAAATTAGGTGGAAAGATTTCATAGGCACTCTTTCTATTACTTTTGTCTTCAAAGAAATCTGTTCCTTCTCTCATCCCCCACACACTTCATCCTGAGGGTAAGGGTGAGAATGCATCTTTCACTCATGATCAAATGCCTCCTTCTTGAATGCTCAGGACATTGTTTTCTCACATTCCACCTCCTCTTAACCAACACTGTCTACATAGTCTTTAGAGAATTTGACAACTGGCTCAGGTCTTCCTCTCTTCTTTGTTTTTTTGTTTTGTTTTTTTGTTTGTTTGTTTGTTTGTTTTTTAAGTTGTACTGGGAACCTCAGGGGCTATTTGTGTGATGAATCCAGCACCTTACCTGTTTGATTTTCCTGGTGAATCTCCGTTCCAGTCCAGGCACCTAAGGGGTCATGAAGTACAGCTAGTCCTAACCCACAGTTTTAGCTATTGTGAAATCTTGAGAGTCTGTTGCTACACTTTTTTATTTTAAATTTAAATTCAGTGAGTCAACATATCATTAGTTTCAGATGTAGTGTTCAATAATTTATCAGTTGCGTATAACACCCAGTGCTCATCCCATCATGTGCCCTCCTCAATGCCCATCCCCGCAATTGCCCCATCCCTCCACTCACCTCCCCACCAATGTTGCTCTACTCTTACACAGTTTTCTGTTTCTTTGGATTCTCACTAGGTTGCTCTCACCTCTTTGATCACAGCCACCCTGCAAAATTTCAGCTGTGATCCTGTTCACACCATCCTTCTCTGTTCCTATGCCTTGTAAGTAGCATAATATAATGAAAAGGGAACATCTAACTCTAGGATAGAATATTACTTCAAATTTATAGTTTCAAATTTATAGTTTTATAGTTTCAAGTCTTTAGCTGAACAGGACCTTCATTGTTCCCCAGGATTTATTGTTTTTTGTTTTTAAATTTGAAAATTATTGGGCTTTCTGGGTGGCTCAGTTGTGTAAGTGTCTGACTTTGGCTTACGTCATGATCTTGGGGTCCTAGGATGGAGCGCCACAGTGGGTTCTGCACTCACCATGGAGTCTGCTTGTCCCCCCTTTCTCCCTCTGCAGCCCCCCCGCCCCCCGCCCTCTGCAGAGCCTATCTGAGAACTGAATATCATAGTCCTGGGCACATTGAGGATATGGGAGGTCCTGAGTCCACACACTGACTCTTGACCACATTGTTCTCCACGTACAGCTCCTCCGCTCCCCACTCCTGGAGTCAATAGTCTATTCTTTTACCTTTTGAAGTAAACATGGTTTTCTCTGCTTTCCAAAGGTAATCATTCCTATAGCCAACCTGTTAGCTCTGAGTAAGAACTGGAGGAGACAAAGCCTCGGGGTCTGAGCCCGAGTTCAGTTAGAGTTCAAGTCCGAGTCTCAGGTCCACCTGCCCCCCAGATTAAAATTCATGAGACTCAGAGTCTTTCTTCATATCATCACCTCTGACTATCCAGAATCCGTAGCAATATTCTTTTTCTCTCTCAAATAAATAAATAAATAAAGTCTTTAAAAACAACAGCAAAAGACAAAATTAAAATAATTTACCCAGCTTTTTCACCCATTCCTTGGATATACATGCTCATATTTTTTCACTTTCCTCTGCAATTGATTCCATTTAAGCACTCATTCAGCAAACTACTTTCCTACTTCACAGAAAAGCTAGAAGCTATTTGCCAAAATTCCATATACTCATTTCTCCTTCCTTTTCAAATTACAAAGTTATATCTGTCTCTACCGGCTCTTTCTCCCTCCATTCAACCTCTGGCATGAACACTCTGGTCTCTCTTTGGTAATTGTGCTCTATCAGTCATCCTTTCTATTTTTATCCTTAACAATATTTTATCATTTGGCCCTTTTCTTCTAATATATAAGCAATGCTAATTTCCCCCACCTTATAAATAGGGAAAGCAAAAATTTCATTTCTCACACCATTATACTCTCTACTATCCTTACTTTCTCTAGTTTACAGTTGAAATTTTTGAAAGAATATTCTATATTGGCTATCACAATGCTTATATCCTACTTCTAAGCATTCACTTTTACTTCATTTTCAAATATCCTGTAACTGGGGACTCCAAAAAGTGTCTTAAGGACACTTTCTTGTCTGACTCTACCGATCTGAGGTATTTGGCATCATTGGTTATCCCTGTTTTCTTGATTCTTCCTTAGACTTTTGCTATTCACCCTTGATCTATTTTTCCTCTTATTATTCTACCCTCCATGACCACAAATGCTTTGTCCCTTTCATAAGCTTCTCATCATTTTTTCTGTGTCAGTATGGGAGAACTCGGGACATCATCTTTATCCTTTTCTCTTCATTTTTTTTTGAAGATTTTATTTATTTATTTATTTATTTATTTATTTATGTATTTATTTGTTTATTTATTTATTTATCAAAGAGAGAGAGGGAGGGAGAGAGAACAAGCAGGGGGCACAGGAGAGGGATAGGTAGAAACGGGCTCTCCACCTAGCAGGGGGCCCGAGGCAGGGCTCCATCCTAGGACCCTGGGATCATGACGTGAGCCAAAGGCAGACACCTAACTGACTTGATCCCCCCAGCAGCCCTTTTCTTCAATTTAAACATATGAGTTTTGAGCACCTGCCTCTAAGATTGAGTAAAAAGAATAGAGTTTATCTTCCTACCTAAAAATATGGTTAAATTTTTTTGAAATGATGATTTCTTTAAAGATTTGGTATCAATCAGTGAACCACAAGGGACTGGAAGCAAATGAAATGAGGACAGATTGCCCCATTTTACTGCCTTCAGAGAGTTTTCAGGTCATAGTTCACGAAGGGAGTACCCAGAATACCCAGAAAGAGTCCATCGACTCACTGAGTTGGAGAAAGAGAGTTGAGAATCTGGGGATATCAAGATAACTCAAGTTCAGAATATAAGAGAGAAGGTCCATAAACAGAGAATAGAGGAAGCTTGCAGAGGATCCCTGAGTCTTTATCAGAATAATGACTGGCAGATGTTTTTTGGGAAACTACTTAAGGCCAGTAGGGAATCACCCTAAAATATTAGAAGAAACAGCTAGAGCTCACACAAGGCTGGAACAAATATCTGCACTTCAGCTGGACTAGGTGGCATCATAATAGAGGTGTGACACTGAGTAAGGTACTCATAAAGGTCTTGTCTCAGTTGTGGAGAATTATTATCCCAAGAGTAAATGCAGCTTTGGTCCTACTTAACAAATCTTAAGAGGAAGATCTGAGAGGATTTAACCATTTACAATAAGTTAACTGTGTCCCTGAACAAAGCTCAACAGTAATTATAGGAATACTAACATATACACTCAATAACATAAACATCACAATGTATGGCATTTTAAAAAAAAATTATGAAGCATGCAAAGAAGCAGAAGAATATGACCTGTAAAAAAGATAAGAGCCATTAAATTGAAATCAATTCAGAGCTGATACAGATGTTAAAATTTAGAAACAGGAACATTAAAATTCTTTTTTTTTTTTTATTTTATTTATTTATTCATGAGAGACCCAGAGAGAGAGAGGCAGAGACACAGGCAGAGGGAGAAGCAGGTTCCGTGCAGGTAGCCCGATGTGAGACCCAATCCCGGGTCTCCAGGATCATGCCCTGGGCCAAAGGCTGGCGCTAAACCACTGAGCCACCCAGGCATCCCAGGGACATTAAAATTCTTATTTTAACTGTATCCCATATAATGTAAAAGACAGAAGAGAGATTGAACATGTTAATAGAGACATAGAAAATATAAATTAGACCCAAATAGGACTTTCAGAAATAAATATGACAATGTTGGAGGAAGAAGATTACTGGGGGATTTGTGGGAGGCTAGATATTACAAAGGGTAATAATAGTAAATTTCAAGCTATAGGAACTCTCCAAAGTGGGGGAAAAAAAAGATGGAGAGGAAAAAAAAAGTCCGTATAGACCTATGGAACAACTTCAAATACCCTAATATATGTGCAATGGAATTTCCTAAAAGAGAGTGAAAAATAAAACATTTATTTGTCACCAAAAATGCTCCTAATTTGGAAAATTATTAACTCATAGATTCTAGGAACTAAGTAAACCCCGAACATATGAATAAGAGTTTCAACCTCTGCATATTTGTGGATGACTGTCAACTATGGATGACATCCTTTTATTTTTCATATTTAAACTTTTTTAAAAGATTGACTTATTTGAGAGAAAGAGAGCCACCACCCCCAAAAAAAATAAAAATAAAAAGAAAGAGAGAGAGAGAAAGGTGGTGGTGGGGAGGAGCAGAGGGAAAGAGTAGAAGAAGGAAACTCAAGCAAATTCTGTCCTGAGCACCAGTGGGAGGCTGGCTTGATCTCACCCCCCTGAGATTTTAACCTGATCCAAAACCAAGAGTCCCAGGCTCCCTCACGGTGCCACCGGGTGCCCCAGGAAGACAGGCTTTTAGATCAATGACTTTTTAAAGTAACGGACAACCTATTAAGCATCTTTACCTGGATGCCCCATGCAGACTTTAAAGACAACATGGCTACTCACTTGCTTACTTGTTTGTCAACCAACATTTATGGAGATGCTGGTATGTTCCAGATATGGCAGCAGGGATCAGAATCCCACAATGGACAGGAATGGTTCCCAGCCTCTAGGTGTACCCACAAGACATCAATGTGGCATTCAAAATGCCACAGGTTAAACACCACAATGGTGATGACTCAAAGATACAAAGGACCACGGATGAGGGGTCTTCCCATGGCATGTGGACATGGCCTGCCCCAGGTAGTTTGGGGGAGAACAGCGAAGGCAGGAGGGAGGCACTTGGAGGGAAGGGCACCTGGGAAAACAGTCTAGGGGCCAGGACTGAGTCAAAGGATGGCCCAGGGAAATGTGAGGCGGGGGGCCCTCAGGAGGAGCTTTTAGAGGTGGTAGTCTTGACCTGGGGCTACTTCTCAGGCCTTGAGAGAGGAGACAAGGTCCTGAGAGTGTGGCAGTGAGAGGAGGAGGCCCGTGTCTGGAGAGACCCTGCCAGGGGCCGGGAAGAGTCCCAAGGTTTGAGGAGAAGGAGTGGGAGAAGAAATTTGTTAAAAAAAATTAAATTAAAAAAAAAATCAGTTGTAAAAAAATAAATAAATAAAATAAATAAGAAAAAATCAGTCGTGACTGAGTTAAAACATATCCATGAAAATAGCAGCAACAGAAGTCAGATTACAGTAGGATGAATAGAAAATAGGATGCAATGAAATGGGAACTGGAGATACAAATGACTCTGTTCTCCCTGAGTAGCTGGGGAGAAAGGTTAGGATTGAGGCAACTGCCAGATTGGAAAGTAGGGATGATGCATAATGGGGAGAACCTTCTTTTTGCATAGACATCATGGGGTGGAAAGTGGTAGTGCTCCCCAATACCTGAATCCCCTTCTTCCTTGCGACACCATTGCCCTACAGCATCCTGCAAACCCTTGCCCTTGCTGGAGCCATGGGACTGACCCCTGATCAGAGAAATGCAGGCAGATAATGCACAGCACTACCAGATACGGCCTCTAAAATCTCTCATGGAATCTTCTGTATTCTTCGTAAAATTAAAAGAATTCTTATCCTCTCACGTGGGAGCAGATGAACCAGAAGACTTGGTGAAATGGCAGAGGAGCAAAAGGGGATGAAGCCTTGGTCTCTTAACCATGGTGTGGACGGATTCTCTGCTGACACGGTACTGTGACATGACTCCCTTTATTTTCTATTTCTTTAAGCCTGTGGCTATTTTCTTTGCAATTTTTCAGGTTGTGGCAGTTTTCAAAGCCAGAGTTTCTAAACCCTTTGAAGATTTTAATAATTCCTTCACATGTTTTATTGGGATGTCCAAGTATATCCTTTTATTTACTGGTGACTTTCTACCTGTGATTCCCATGGTCCCCCAAGTGAAAATTGGTGCAGTTGGGTGCAGAGAGAAGGTCAGCCCCCCTGCATGCACTGCCCCCACCAGGAGTCACTCCTCTCCCTCCCCGTCCTTGACTGCCACCCCAGCTGCTGCTGAGGATCTGCACCCAGGTTCTGGCCAGCTTTTTCTCTCAGAGCCCCGGGAGTCCTGGAGTGGCCGAGGCAGGAGCATGTTGCTTTGACAACCCATCTGTGCTAGTTGCTGCCAAGTGTATGTTTTTTTGCTCATAGACAAGGTCCACTGTGATACAGGATCTCGCTTAGAAATATAGGTCCAGGGCAGCCCAGGTGGCTCAGCGGTTTAGCACCACCTTCAGCCCAGGGCCTGATCCTGGAGACCGGGGATCGAGTCCTATGTTGGGCTCCCTGCATGGAGCCTGCTTCTCCCTCCTCCTGTGTCTCTGCCTCTCTCTCTCTCTCTCTCTTTCTCTCTGTGTCTCTCATTAATAAATAAAATCTTTTTTTTTTTTAAAAGAAATATAGGTCCTGGGGATCCCTGGGTGGCGCAGCGGTTTGGCGCCTGCCTTTGGCTCAGGGCGCGATCCTGGAGACCTGGGATCGAATCCCACGTCGGGCTCCCGGTGCATGGAGCCTGCTTCTCCCTCTGCCTGTGTCTCTGCCTCTCTCTCTCTCTCTCTCTGTGACTATCATGAATAAATAAAAATTTAAAAAAAAAAAAAAAAGAAATATAGGTCCTGAGATGAAATTATTTAAGAATTTCAAGAAGGCAACAGCAGGGCATTAAACCATTCATGGAGATCCCTTTTGGGAGTGGGAGCTCATCCAACTCAGCAGATTGCCCGGCAACAAAGTCATTAAAATCCCAGAGGTAGTTCAGGTTTAGGTGCTTTTTGGGTTTCTAATGTCAGGATTTCATTCTATCTTTCTGCAGTTTTCTCTGACTTTTCACTCTTTGTTATTTCCTGTGTTGGTTCAATTCTTCGACTAGCCTGAAAGAAAAATGGCAACTGGAGTTCCAGGTCTCTTATCCGTGTATTACATACTCCTAAGCAAGATTGTATTTTTGTTCTAGATTTCTCTTCACATGTCTTGAGATTCTCAAAAGTTAATCAGTCATGGGTTACATGGCTTGTCCTTAGGGGATAGGCTACTGGATTGGCTTAGTGTAGCTGGGGGGCTTCACCACTGTAGTAAGGTTTCCTGGAACCAGTGGCTCTCAGCATCAAAGCTAAGGACTTTTGGGAAGTAGGAATTGATACTATGGAAGAAATCAGAAATGTCTACCACAGACGATTTCTTGAGTTAATGACTGACAGATTGGAATACTTTGTCCTGGGGAGAATCTGTCAATATGCTTCTTGTCTCCAAAGTCTTTTTTTTTTAATATTTTATTTATTTATTCATGACAGACACACACACACACACACACACACACACAGAGAGAGGCAGAGACACAGGCAGAGGGAGAAGCAGGCTCCATGCGGGGAGCCTAACATGGGACTCGATCCGGGTCTACAGGATCATACCCTGGGCTGAGAGAGGCGCTAAATTGCTGGGCCACTGGGGCTGCCCTTGTCTCCAAAGTTTTGTTTTGTTTTGTTTGTTTGTTTTGTTTTTTTTCCAAAGTTTTAACTGAAATTGTAACTAGTATCATATAAGCTGCTCTGTAGATAAATATGATATGACAATTGTTAAAAACAAAAATACTTTGAGAAAAATCTGTCTACTTAGGGAGACTGAAAAGAAGAACTTAGCACAAAAAAATGTTCAGTATTTTTCCAGCATTGCTGCAGGAAGACATCTCAAGGCACCAGATACCAGTACTAGTTATTTCTAGATGTACGTATCTCCGAAGATGTGAAGAATAACATACTAGCCTGATGTAAATATCCTTGAAGCAATGGCAACATTTCCTATGTGAATGGACAGATTCTCTTATGTAACCTGGTTTGCGTAATGAAACTACACACTAGGAGGAAGTGTGATAGTAACTACTAACAAATTATTAATCTAGCCTAAAATAAGTCTTTTCAAAGAGTCCTGTGGTGTTCTATCTCCCAAGAAGCTGAGTATCATTCTTGAATTTAAAAACCAAAAAAGAACAAAATTTAAAACAAGTAAACAAAAAGATCTCAATGATGTTCTCAACCAACTTCATACATTTGTTTGTTCATTAATTAGTTAATTACTTAATACCACATATTTAGTGGCTACCCTAATGTTTTCAGATTTGTGCTGAGATGCAAAGATGAGGCTAATGTGATGGAGTGGACCTTTGATCATCAGGCACAAATATCTTGTTTTCTCATGATCTTAGCAACAAAACCTAGCCATTGTCCCTGATCCCTATGTCACCAGATTGCAAATATGCTATTATATAAGTTTAACTATGATAAACTTTATGTATACTTGTTGATTTCTTCTGGAGAGTGGTAGTTAAATACATAATTTTACAAAATGTTATTAAGATATTTCTCTATCTAGAATCTACACATTAAACAGGCATGGAATGAAGAACAAATT
The DNA here is from genome assembly GCF_053574225.1 of Canis aureus. Classification (NCBI taxonomy): domain Eukaryota; kingdom Metazoa; phylum Chordata; class Mammalia; order Carnivora; family Canidae; genus Canis; species Canis aureus. The sequence continues at coordinate 7,625,957 of NC_135612.1, read as the reverse complement.
ATTTATTTGTTTTGATTATTAACTAATGCAATATATAATTTGATTAATTTCAAAAGTATGTTGTTTTTTTTTTACTGTGATAGCCACTGAATTTCACTTTTGGGGGCTATGTTATTCTTACAAAATAGATTAATAGATTATAATTCCCCTCCTCAAATCATTTTTGGTTTGGGTTTTCAATTAGCAAGACAAGCAATTACTACTGTTGTATCTGGCAGCTAGCCACTATTTTTAATTGAAATGGTATTTTGCAAAATAAAGAGCATGAAGTTATTTAAGGAAGTGGTGTTGATGTGTTAACAGGAGTGAGGTATAAAGAATGGCGATTATATATTTTTAACATGCTAAAAATTTTCCAAATTAACAGTTGGTAAAATTGTTATGAATGTTCCAGCAAATTCATCTACTTCTTGGAGAAACTTGCATAACATGAGGGCTCTTGCAAAAAGGCTTTTTAAATGTTTCTTTTTTTTTTTTTTTTAATTTTTATTTATTTATTTATGATAGTCACAGAGAGAGAGAGAGAGGCAGAGACACAGGCAGAGGGAGAAGCAGGCTCCATGCACCAGGAGCCCGACGTGGGATTCGATCCCGGGTCTCCAGGATCGCGCCCTGGGCCAAAGGCAGGCGCCAAACCACTGCGCCACCCAGGGATCCCCGCAAAAAGGCTTTTTAAAAGAGACAAACAGAACATGACATCACGGGAAAGCAGGGAGTTAGTTTATATAGAAGTAGCATGGCTTCAGAGTTAGATGGACCTGGATGATCCCATGTGATTAATACCATAAATTGTATGAAGTCTCAGTTCTCTCATCTCTAGAAACTGAATACCAGTTTTACATTACAGATTTTTTTGAGCGTGTGCGGTCATTAAATGAGATAATATCCGGAAAACACACATCCCTGTGTCTGGCGTGTAAGTTTTCAGTAACTGACTAATACATGCTGTTTTTATGTTTGCTTATCAGAAATAAGACAGAAATATATTGATAAATATATTGAAAAACTGATAAGGTATTTTGTACTGGCTTTACCTTTTTTGGATTAATGTTTATACTGAAAACATTTTATTTCAAAAATTGGTGATACACTGGATATTCAAAAGTGAGTAAGATAAGTATATGACCTGGCTTGAAGAATCTCACAGTCTAGTGAGCAAGATTAATGCATAAACAATTAAAGCGCAATGCACTATGTGCTATGACAAGACAAGGAAGGGAATGCTTAAGCATTCTGGGCTTCCTGGCACAATGTCTTATAAAAGCCCTGATCACTCTTGTTTTTTGCTTCATTAAGGTATGAAATCACTTTTACTCAAAACCCTGCTGTTTTCAAATCATCTTTTCTTAGGCCATAATCTTTTTCTTTCCTTAATAAAGTCATAGAATATTAATGTTGAGACAATAAAAGAGATACTGAAGTTCATCCATTATATCTTCCTCACTTCTTTGTGAGTCCTCTGTCGAGTAATCCGAAATCAAAGTTCATCTTCCCTGTGTTTGAGCACCTTTGGGGATAGAAAACTCAATATATTTTGGAGTAGCCTAGTCCACTGTTGTAACAACCCAATTATTTAAAATGTTCTTTAATAATAACTCTTGGTTTTGCTTCCAGTCATTTTTCATTTATTACAGACCTGTCTTTGTTTCTTTCCACCTTTAAATAGAGGGCGTTAATAAAAGCACATATATTATTTAAAATTTTAATTATTTTGCAGGTACAAGTAGCCGAATAAATTCACAAACATCAATGAAAACATATTTTATGTGACTTTAATGTATCACATATTTAATAGCTATCATTTTAGTGGCATATCATTAAATATTATTTCTCAACTTGTGGAAAGAGTGTTTCAGTTAATGTTAATAGTTCATAAAAATTTTTAAGACTATCTCCAGCTCATCTAAAAATGTACTTTTGATCAATAAAAAAGTGCTTTTAAATGGCACCGTAAAGAGTAATTTAGTAGAACTAGGTTAAAGCAAATGAAGTAGTTAAATTTTTCTTTATCTGAAAAACTCATTGAAGAATATTTGTAGATGTTAAGAACTCATTAGGAAGCATTATCACTAGGGATGTGGTATGGAGAGATATGTTTAGTGTATATTTTTCTAGCTATCAAAGAAGGTAGAGTGAAAACATTTACGGGACTTGAGGAATAATATATTTCTCTGATCTGTTGCTGCATCTATTATAAAAAAACAAAAGAATGAAATCAATAATGTGTGATGTGCAGATTTCATAAATATCAAATATAACATTAATAAAAATATTAACAGAAATAGCTTGAAAACTGTTTCTTCACATTCCTTCACGTGTGTGCCGTTAGTGTTCATAATGTCTACAATGTTATTCAATATTAATCCAAAATGAACATTAAACTCTGCACTTAAAGAACAATTGCATACCGTATACATGGTTAAAACATAAATTATACTTGTTCTTAATTTGACATAATGTTTGTTCCCGTATTTTGACTGTCCAGCTCTCTGTATTTCCTTGTGTTCTACCTCCTTTATATATATAGAATTGAAGAATGCCAGATGCAGTCAATAAAATGCTGCTAATTCTACTCATGTACTTCTAATAATGCAATCTAAAAATAATTTATTCTCCTTGTTGTCTCTCTGAACTCTTCTATGTTTTGAACTTCACAAGTCTTTTTTCACGTTAGTGATTACTTTGCCTGATACACCTACAATGATGCTCAATTTAGTTACAATTATCTTTACCATGAATGTGGACCTTTACTCTCATCCAAATTTATTCTTGCTGGCCTTATATTTTTTACTGTAGGGGATATGTCCATATATCTGTATGAATCTTTCTATACAGATATAAATGTATTCTATAGATATATCCTATATATTCCTATAGATATATCCCCTATAGTGAATAAAATTTTGATAGTTAATTTTATGTGTCAACTTGAGTGAATTATGGGGTCACAGGTATTTGACTACACATTGTTTTTGGGTGTATCTGAATCCTCAAAGCCAATTTCCCTCCCCAATTTGGTGGAGAGCATCCCATTCTTTGAGCGTCCTGATAGAACAAAAGATGGAGGAAGGAAGAATTTGTTCTTCTCCATTTCACTGGTTTAACCAGAAAGTATTCTTCTGCGTATTGATTGATATTTACACCCTCAGCCCTCTGATTCTCAGGCCTTTGGGCTCAAACTGAATTCTACTTTTACTTGAATTACACCACTGCCTTCCTGGGTCTCCAGCTTGCAGATGGCTGATTGTGGGACTTCCCAGTCTCCATAGTCATGTGATCCAATTTCTTGTAATAAATATATACTTAAAAATTTTTGAATATCTTAAATACTACAATCCTTATTTTATATGTATATTTTATATATTATATATTATATGTATAATCTATTTTTCTCTTGACATTCCTAATATGTATGTGTATATATATATATATATATATATATATAACCTATTCTTTTGACATTCCTTTTTATTTTATTTTTATTTTTTTTTATTTATTTATGATAGTCACACACAGAGAGAGAAGAGAGGCAGAGACACAGGCAGAGGGAGAAGCAGGCTCCATGCACCGGGAGCCTGACATGGGATTCGATCCTGGTCTTCAGGATCACGCCCTGGGCCAAAGGCAGGCGCCAAACCACTGCGCCACCCAGGGATCCCCTCTCTTGACATTCCTAATATGTATGTGTATTTATGTATATATATCTATAAAATAATTTATACATAAATACAAATATTTTATACACATATAAAATGTATGTATATATAAAATCTATCATAATATATCATGATATATATACATATATATATATCGTGATATCTATCTGTCATAATCTATCTATCATGTTTATGTTTGGGCTTCCAGGCAAGTTTCAGTAGTGAGTTAGCAGTTTGGGTCAAAAGCTTGGAATAAAAAAACAAAAAAACCTTGAAGGATAAAAACAAAAGAATGGAAAATTGCTGAAATCATTTGTGTAGACATGTCAAGTTTTTCAAATAGGAAAATAACATTAATTTTAGTAAAATCTATATAAATTATTTTAGGTATTTAATTTTCCCTATATGTAGGATTTTATCTTCTAAGACAAGAAATCCTTCAGATTGTTTCCTGAAGATGTACTCTTTTGGTCTTTAAGAAGGCCAATCATATTCCATCTGTTATCAGAAATAACATGGGAAGCAACCCAAAAAACATTATCATGATATTATTATTATTTTTCATTGGCTTTAGCAAAAAGTTAGAAACATTATGAAACATGAAAGTTCTCAAGTTCTCTGGAAAATCTGTACAAACTATGATGTCAAACACTAGAACCCTTCTAGTCACCAGGACCCATCTACCCATCCATCTTTTGTTTCCACTTGTCTATTCTCAGCTTTATTTTGCAGGCAGTTTCCCTTCATATGGTTGGGATGAGTATCATCATTAGCCACTCCCAGTTTTAATTATTTTCCCTAGAAAGACAGCATTTTTCCCCCCCACTCTCTTCAGATTAGTCCTGGACTCTAATTAGGATGCCCTGTCCCCAAACAAATTGCTGTCCAGGAGAAATGAGCTAATTTATGTTGATCAACCCTGCATCTATCTATCTATCTATCTATCTATCTATCTATCTATCTGCTAAAACCAGGGAATTAGGCAATAAGTTTATAATCAAGAATAGAAGGATGAGGAAAGGTACATCTGGTGACCCCAAACAATAGACACTACACCCCATTATATGTAGTAACATACTGGATGTAGTGTGTCTCAATCTGTATTATTATTTTTTGTTTTGTTTTGTTTTGTTTTGTTTTTTTCAATCTGTATTATTAAGTATGATTCTGGATAACAAATTTTAATAAATGCAAATTAGAGCATGAACTAAAAGGTAGTATTGTAGTGTGAGACATTTATTGCACCAGAAGTCAAGGATTATAGATCCTAGGTTAGTCCCTTAATACTCATAAAGTCTTGGATAAGTCATCTAAATGTGTTATTTTTTTTTTTTTACTTTTTAAATGAGAAATTTTATTGCTGTAAACAGTAAATTTTGTTCAAAGTGTGTTTGAAAATGAATGATACTATGGTTTATTTTTTTATTTTTTTTATTTTTAAAGATTTTATTTATTTATTCATGATAGTCACAGAGAGAGAGAGAGAGAGAGAGAGGCAGAGACACAGGCAGAGGGAGAAGCAGGCTCCATGCAGGGAGCCTGACGGGACTCAATCCCTGGTCTCCAGGATCGCGCCCCGGGCCAAAGGCAGGTGCTAAACCACTGCGCCACCCAGGGATCCCAATACTATGGTTTAGAAAAAACTAAATAAAATGTTAGGAGAAATATATATAGACCTTAACTGTTTTATCTGTCTATATGCTTATCTGAAATAATTGTGAATATTAAAGCATTTAAAATGTTTGGTGTTTTCTCTGCAATTTGTCAATGACATTTAAGAAAGGCAGAAATTAATGCATAGGAGATAGGTAGATGTGCTTAAGGATAAATACTTTGTCAAATTATGTGTTAAATTTACTTAGTTAAATAATTTTACTTCTTTATTATAGCCTTGGGACTTGAGCTAGAGTTGTACAATTTTACCATGGTAAATTTCAAATGTTGCAACTATATAGAGTTTTGAATAAAATCTCAATTCCCCTCTATTTACAAGTTTACTCTGAACTATCTGAAGTACTCTTGATCAATAAAGTAGCACTAAAGTAGCACTAACCAGACTTGCTCTGTACTATGGAACCTTCCATTTCCAAATTTGTTAAATATTCAGAAGCCATCAATGATAGGAAATCTGAGTGGTCTTCACTCTTTCTTTGTCCCTAGTAGGGTTTTTATATGTGATAGGAAGGAGGAAAAGGTATATTTGGTATGCTCCTCAGCTTCTTTCTTAAATATTTCATCTTATTAGATACCAAAATGGTAACTCTTCTTTTATGCCTGAATGAGTGCTGTGGCTAGACAATTTACCTGGAAGTTCCTAACTGAAACAAATATAGAGAAATGCAGAACCATAATGCTTAGAACCATAACTATATGGGATATTATGGACAGAGAGTCTAGGGCTAAACTTCTCCCACCTTCCAAGACTTCCAGTTATGTCTTAACTAGTCAAAAGGAGAAGAGATATAAAGGGTAGATAAGATCATGCATAATCTTCACAGAATGACTTTCCCATGCATTCACAAGAAAACTATAAGGATAATACTGTTAGTGCCATTTGTTGTATTTTCAGATGACACCTCAGGACTATTTTTCTGTCTGTTATCCTGTGGAGCAATACAGTAGTATTTATCTCAAACAAAAAACTCTACAGCTTGCTTAACTTGCACTTAGATGAATGTGTACTGACACGATGGTTTCTCAGTTCACTATTTATTTCATACACACAATTATGTGAATGACAAAAGCCATTCTTGTATTACAATTATTTAATAGTTACATTAAACTATAGAACATATATGGTCTTTACAGTCATTGTCATTTTTCCAAGAACAGCTAATATAATAAAATATAACAAAAGACAACCCAGCCATTGGTTTCACAGGAACCTGGTTTTAAATAATGGCTCTGTCCATTTCTAGTTCTTCGATATATAGAATTTATCTGCCTTTATGAATGTACACTTTTTAATCTGTACATAGTCCAACAATATTGTAGCATCTGTGTTAGTGTAGTGTATGGTCTAAATGTTAACTTTCTTCTTTCACTTTCTACTACTTTCATAGAGAGCTCAACTATCTTTACGCCCCAAATACTCGGTTATTATTATAAAATCAGAGAAGAGTATTTCTTGTATTTGTATGCAGTCTTTATGTTAAGAGGTAATATTTTAGAATTTACCATGCATCACTGATATTATTGCCTTAAAAAGGGTGATGTAAATCATAAAATCGCCTAAGACTGTATGTGGAAACCAAGTTTCTCAATGGACTTGCAGTCTGCCTGGGAATAAGAGGTAATTGGTGAGCAATACTTCACTTCTTTCTATATTTTATTATTATAACATTTCTTCATTCCTTATACTTTATTTTGGCTAAAATTAGCATGCTCACTCATGCCTCAGAACTTCTCTGTATTATCCCTTGGGGTGAAAGAAATAGAATTATGTGCTATGTGTAAACAAGGATTAATTTAATCATAGTCAAATCCCACATTTGGTGTGTGAGTGAGGTTTGCAGAGGATTGTATATATGATGACGTAAGATACAGTTTGACATCTTGTTTTTGAGGCTCATAACTTTTGAAAGCTTTTAAAAAATAACATTAATTTTTGGTATGCAAAATCACACAAATAAAAATGAGCAAAAATCAAGCTTACTTTAAATTGAATGTAAAAAAATTCTGTTATCTATTAGGATAAAAATTAAGTTTTACATGATTCTAAAAGGCATCTCTGTCTTCTTTGCAAATGGCAGTTGTCTTGCGCTGAGATGTATGTCAAAACACTGTCATGCCTTGAGACATCCTGTTCAGTTTGGTTCCCAGCATTGTTCATCATTCAACAGTACAACACTTATTTAGTGGCAACCTATGAACTCTAAAGTAGGTAAGTTTAGTGGTAAGGGTGTTTGTGTGGGAGGAGATTGGGAGAAAGAAGCCTAACATACATGTGGCTGGAAATGATATAGGAGGAGATCTCAAGCAATTATACTCATCCTAGGTTTAAGCTTTAGCTATTTCGTGGCCAAAAAATAAATAAATAAAGGTTTGGGGAGATTGGACTTCATCCAAAATCAATTTACAACTCTCAAATTTTTTTAAAGCCTTCACAGAGGGAGACATGAATTTGACACCTCTATTAGAGCTAAACTTCTGAGAATATCAGGAATCGACATATCAGTTTAATAAAGAGTGAGAAAAATCCAATCAATGCAACATCAAGGTTTGGGATGGAATAGAGTATGTTGGGAATTTTCTTTCAGAGGACTAGTATCAAGGTAGTGTTAACTTGTGGGATGTTGACAGGTATGGGAAACTGGATTGTATAAAAGAATTGAAGATATAATGAAAATAATAGAGATCATGTTTGTTTTTAATATCTCTTAAGTGAAAGACTAGTGAAAGTGAAAGTAATGACGCTTGACAAAATCATTAAAAGCCTTGACTAGTCAAACCATAGAGAACTGTGTGCTGTAAAGGGTTATAGCTTCCACAGTCAGAAAATCAGAATAGAGGCAATACTACATGCCCGGTCTAAATGAATTCCATTTGTCTGTGACTATGAGCGTGAGCTGTCTGCGATTAGAATCAAAACTATCCTATCACAGTCAGAGCCATTAGAATGGGCTTGGATGGGATTTAGAATGGGAAAAAAAAATCTAAATTTGAATCTTAAGACTGTCCTTTAAATTATAGAAAGTCCTTAAAAGCTTGTTTCCCATAGAAAATTGCACAAACTAGAAAAGTGTACAAACGTAAATTTGATGTAGGTTAAAAGATAACACTCATTCAGTCAGCATTTAGATTTAATTTTAAAGGAGCAAAAATAATCATTCTGGAATGATCCCATAAGTGTCTAAGGCTCTAAATAGGAGAATGTGGTTTGTAAAACATTTTCAAAAAAAGAACATTTTAATATGTATTTTTTTAGAAGAAAGGTAAGAAAGATATTTAGGGTATAGATTGAGTAAAGAGAAATTTTGTCATGATCCTAAAAAAACTCTTGCCACTTAAGGAATTTCTCTATATGGTTTATTGAAAAACATTTTCCTTAATTAGTCACTGTTTAACGTTTACTATATCCTACATATTTCATTCAAAGATTCATAAAATGTAACAACATACCTATCTGGCTGTTTTGCCTTTATTTGAAGTTGATATTTTCCTTTTATTTTATAGCTACCCTAAATTTGGTATCATTATTCTCTTGTTTTTATTACTTGAGCAGGTGCTGTGCCCAGATTTTGGCTATCTAGCTTTGTTCAGCTTAGATTCTCAGAGGCAGGAGAAAAAAACAAAACAAAACACCATAGTGTAATGGCTAAAATACAGACCAGGCACCTGCTGTCAAATAAAATCAACATGGAATAAATCACCCCTGCCTGTGAGTCAAAATTTTAACATCGCTTTGGCTGTCTGCAGAGCATAGCACAGCACCTGAGACATCATTATGGGATGCTTTTGTCAAAGAGAGCCATTGCCCTTTGATATCAGGTGCCAAAGCATTTATGCTATGCCTGGGATTTATAAGACTTTGGATACTTCTTGTTATGATCATGATCAGAGTTTATTATTTGCCTATTTCATATTTTCTGCTGGGTTTAATGAGAGATTTTTAGCCACATAAAATACCCTTATGTAAAAATTTTTAGAGGTGCCTCAGTGGCTCAGTTAAGCATCTGACTCTTGATTTCAGCTCAGATCATAATCTCAGGGTCCTGAGATCAAGCCCCTCATTGGGCTCCATGCTCAGTGGGCAGTCTGTTTGAGATTCTTACCCTCTCCCTCTCTCCGGCCCCTCCCCCCAAAATAAATCAATAATTTTTAAAAATTAGTTTAAAAAACAAGTTCTGTGTCTTGTTAAGTAGATTTTATGAAAGTCACCCAGTTCATAAAATAAGAAAAAAATTGATTTAATTGGCACAACCATACTCAATTCAAAATGTGATTTTTTTGCTGAAGTAGAATTGTATCCCTTGTATTGAACCTCTTGAAATAATGTAGTGATATATGATATAATCGTTCAGTTTTCATTAACACCATTTGGGCATCTACTATATGTAAAGTTAAATTTCAGACCTGGTGAAATTCAAGGTGATGGGCAAGAGTCAATCGTCCTGTCTATACATTTATAATACATAATGATCATAGAAAATAATATGTATCCACCTTATGCATATTTAAAGGAAGATAATTTAAGCGACATAATATACAGGTTCACAAAGTTTATTCCTTGGGTCTACAGTATCCGCATCACCCTGGAACTTATTGAGAATGCAAATTCTTAGGTTGTATCTTAAATCTAATTCAGAAACCAGAGGGTGAAGCTCAGAAATCTGTATTCTAACAAGATGTGAAGATTATTCTGATACATTATGCAGTTTGATAATCACTGTGCAGTATATTTACAAATAATTATATTCATATTCAGGAAGTAAAAGAGACTGTTTTTTTTTGAAAAGAAGGTATCTTGAGGAAGAGGGTTTTGAGGCGGCCTTTCAAGGATAAGTAATAAAGAAATAAAATCTTATTAAATACCTCCTATGAGCTAGAATATTTATTTTAATATTACAATAATCTATGAGATTACTTTCACTTTGCAGAAGAGAAAATGATCATAGATTTTAGTGAAATTGCCCAAGGTCATAAGCCTAACTCTTGACCAAGACAGGAATTGAAACTTGATATATTAAGATCTCAGTGAGAAGAATATATAAAGAAAAAAATCATATTCAAATACAGTTTTTTCAACCTCATAGGGACTCTGGTAGACAGAATTCTAAGATGGCCCCTCAGATTCACAGCCTCTTCTGTATTCATTCAAACAATATCTAGACACTGCCAAAAAAAAAAAAAAAAAAAGACTTTAGAGATAAAACTGAGATCCAAATCATTTGACCTTACGATACAGATATTATTTTGATGGATCTGGCCTTTTACATAAGACCTTTAAATATGAGTCAACAGGTCAGAGAAAGATGAAATCACAGATTTGAAGCATGAGAAAGGTCCTAGGAAGCCTTACTTGTTTGAGATGAAGAGAGCCATTTGACAAAGGGTGTAGCTGGCAGTGGTCCCTGGTTGATAGAAAGAAATGGGGAGCTCATTCATGTGGTCACAAAGAGATGACTTCTGCCCACAACTAGTTAGCTTGGAAGCACATTATAAACCTCAGATGTGAATTGCAGTCTCAGCTGAAACCATGATTTTGGCCTGGTAAGATCTTGAGCAGAGTGTCCAGATAAGAGTGTCCAGATAAGCTAACTGGACTCCTGACTCCCAGAAACTGTGAGTTCATAAATTTGTGTTGCTTTAACCCACAGAGGTTATACGGATTTTGGTTAACAGAGGCAGTCAGCTGCTATAATGCATACCTAAAAATGTGGGGAGTACATGGTTAGAACTGGTCAGTATAAAGAATATGGGAGAAATTTGGGGAGTGTGTAGAAGAAGCCTAGATTCCCTCAAACATGGTGTTAGAAGAAATATGGATGTTAAAGGCATTGATGGTGAGAGGTTAGAAGGAAATGAAGAATATGGTAAAGAAAGCCTAAATAGCCTTAGACAAGTTGTGAGTGGAAATTTGTACTTTAAAGTTGCTGATAAGGGCTCAGAAGGAAATAATGTGTTATTGGGAACTAAAGAAGGGAAATCCTTATTATGTAGAGTACTTAGAAAAATTGTATTCTGCAGCTATGTGGAAAGAACTCTTAAGCAATAAACTTAGATGTATCGCTAGGGACGGTATAGGCACAAACGCTGGAGATCCTGTTTGTTTCTTCTTGGTGCTTATAGTAAATGTGAGAGGGGGGAACAATTGAGGAAAAACTGGTTAAAAAGCAACAAAACAAAAAATAACAGAACAAAATAAACCCCTAAATGCTTGATGATAGATCATCTGCTTGAATTATCTATCCATGTGGCAAAAGATTATACAATTAAGATTTATTTTCAAAGTATGGCATTGAGTAAAAGTTGAAGTTATGGCTATACGATCTTTTGTTAAAACCACAGGAAGATAAAAGATCAGTTACACAAGAGGATCTTTTAAGAGGTTAAGGGTATGCCTCACCAATCTTCTCAAACCAGAGCACCTCTAGGAAACTTAGGAGAGTGTCCCTTAGCTATCCAAGAGAGAGATTGAGAGAGAGAAAGAGAGAGAGAGAGATTTGTAGTTGTAGACTTTATGTAATGGAATGAAACCCAGTATAATTCACTGAAGATCTCTATGATTCTTGAGAAAATTAATCAACAGAAAAATTTCTGGTTAGATTTTAGAGGGAAAAAAAAGAGAGAATATGAAATGAAGAGGCTGTCATACACCCAAAATTCTGTTGTTAAGTAGGCTGATAAAACTATTCAACTGCTAACACTTTCTATTTATAATGACTCAGAACGTCAAATTAGGAACCCAGAGAGGGGAAGGAGCTGAAAGACATGAGGCTTATTCCCAGGCTTTAAAACCAGATCGGGGAAATCTGGTTGAATTTTGCCTGGCTGGATTTCAAAATTGCTTTGGTCCAAAGACTTCTTAACATATTTTCCTTCTTTTTTGAAATGAACTGCCTATAATTTTTATCCTATACTAATTCCACCACTATAGGTTGTGAGGCCACATAACTCCGGCATATTACTTTATTTCCAGGATGGATTATAACTTAGAACCTGATCAGGCCTGATTCCGATCATGTAGACAATGAGATTTAGATGATGAATTTTTAGACTTGAGCCATTGTTTGAAGGGGATGAGATTCTTCAGAAGCTTAGGAAGGTACGAATGTGCTTTGGGATGGACATGAATCTTTGGGTGTCAGAGGACAGATTGTGTGTTTTTTTTTTTTTTTTTAAGATTTTATTTATTTATTCATGAGAGACAGAGAGAGAGGCAGAGACACAGGCAGAGGGAGAAGCAGGCTCCCTGCAGGGTGCCCGGTGTGGGCTCTCCAGGATTATGCCCTGGGCCGAAGGCAGATGTTAAACCGCTGAGCCACCCAGGATCCCCATGGACAGACTGTGTTAAGGTGAATTTTAAGATGGCCTCTGAGATGTACACACATGTTTACTAGTTACTCAAACACTCAACTAGTTACTGCTGTGGATTGTTTTTTTCAGAAATAAGTAAGGTACCAAATAGGTTTTCTTCTAAACTATGTGGCAAATATATATATTATTATTTTTTTAAAAAAATCTAATTCCAGTATGGTTAATATACAATGTTATATTAGTTTCAGGTGTACAAAATAGTGGCTCAACAGTTCTGCATATTGCTCAGTGCTCATCCTGATAAGTGCACTCTTACCTCCTTCAGCTATTTCACCCACCTCCCCTCTGGTAACCATCACTTCGTTTTCTACAAGAGTCTGGGTTTTTGTTTTTGTTTATTTGTTTCTCGAGCATTTTCTGGGTTATTTACATGGATGTGAGTGTTATCTAGTTGTATCTGTGGAACAAGGTGAGTTTAAAGACCTTCTATTCTGCCATCTTCTTCAAAAGTTAAGAAATGTATTTCTTTAAAGTAGATTGTGGAATATAAAGTTGTTTTGAATAATAGAACTCCAAATAGCTGATACGAATGGACCATTGAGCTCCTAAATTAAATGTTATTTGCTTTCTTCTATATGGTTCCAAATTATCACATAAATTACCTCACTTCAAGACAATCATGAAAAGGTAATCATTCTCTCTGATTATTCTTCTGTCTGAATAATTTGCCTTATCTTCCATCAGTCAAAGGAATGGAAGGCCTTTATTTTTGTCATTAATGTCAAGGCTTTTTTTTTTTCCTATTTTCTTTTTTGTTTTATGTAGTTCTTGGAATTCACTTTGAGCCCACAGTTACTTTAATTTAAAAATACCTAGTTTTTGAAAATATTTTTCTGCATCCTTAGATTCTATCTTAAACAATTTCATTGTATACCTTCATGTATTTATTAAGAGAAATAATTTTGATGTTTTATTTTAGATTATCTTTGGTACCTCTGAATTTTGGGGCTTTCATTGAAACACATATATACTCATTATTTCTCTTGTATTTGTAGTATTAGTAGTAGTACAAGGGCTCGCATGCAACAAAATTTGACCTTTCTAGGTACAGAGATATAGTCCATCTTATACATAAATGTAGAGCCAGCCAAAGAATAAGAGCTTATTTTGCTGAATTCAACCATCAAATCCATCACCAGATGAATTGGTGACCAGATTTTTTTTCTGCTGAGAGAGCTATCAGTAGAACAGACTATAAATTTAAATTTAACTTAATTAAAACCAGATGATCTTTATAAAAGCCCCCTGGACACTATTGGAAAGGGAAACAAGAAAGTAAGTACATAGACCTTCAACTGCCACATTATATACAATAGCTGATTTCAACTACTTAAATAACACATTTCAGATTGATTTAGGCTCCCTAAAATGTATACATGGGAACTTCACTTTAGCAAAGATATGTTTCTCAAAATTACAAGGTGACATTTATTTTTCAAATGAAACCCAGTTGAAGAGGGTTATCATCTCAAAGTAAACTTAATTTTTCCTTTGGTTTGAGTTCTCTCTGTGATGCTAAATTTGTTTAAACTTCTCTATAATGATGGTAACACTTGACTTCATTCTCTTTAATTGTGTGATCCTTTTTGTGGTACAAAGTTGATTTCTCTACCTCATGAAGGAGGTATGGGAAGTTTTTGATGTAGTGAAAATTTCAGTGTGGGAGAAAGAGATGGAGGAAGGGAGGGAGAAAAATTCTAAGATAATTTGATTATTAAATTTTTCTTCTTAACCAAGTTTATTAGCAAAATAGAACTAATCACTATTGATACTCTAAACTTATTCAGAATCTTACCAAGTGGACATTGTCTACATTTTAAAAATAAATCTATTTATTTGAGAGAGGGAGAGAGAGCGTACATGTACACATGAGCAGAGGGAGAGGCTGAGGGAGAAGGAGAGAGGAAGGATCTTAAGCAGACTCTCTGAGCATGGAGCCTGGTGTGGGACTCGATCTCATAACTCTGAGATCATGACCTGAACCAAAATCAAGAGTCAGATGCTTAACTGACTGAGCCACCTGTTTTTCTTGACATTTTCTGCACTTAAGGGTTTTACCTCCACATTTAATCAATCTTTGTTTATGGGTTTTACCTCCGCAATGAATAATCTTTGATTTAAACAAACTATTACCTTATTAATTATGCTTTTGGTGGATCTAATGTATACATATATGCACATGCATTGTGTTTATCATGTGGACTCTGACACAGCCCTAGAAATGTCAGCAGACCTCCTGGAGGCAGGAGGTGAGATTCATTTCAATTTTAAACTACATTAATTCTGAATGAAATCAAGCCTATTTTCACATTTATTATGGTAACATGGCCTGAGGAAAAAATTGCAGATTTTTAATAAGGGCATTTCCATTGGTTTCCTTCCATTCCCAAAACTCATAAATCAATTCCTGTCTGTGAGCCATTATAAATTTGTCAGTTCTTATGAGTAAGTATGACAGCTAAATACTATTTAAATCTATGAAGTTATATCTCTGTCAGTGAGCTAGACACAATGTTGGCCTCAATGATGCCCTCTTTACCAAAATTGAATATATTCCAAATACTAGCAAAGTATGTATTTCTTTGAAAAATTTAACAAAAGGTAAAATTAAATTAAAAGTCACAATAAAGAAAGTGGGAAAAATGAGATATTTTGTCCAAAAGTATTTTTAAAGGATAGAAATATATATTGAACTATATTATAGAAACAAATGACTTTTGGTATCGTCTGAACTTAACACTTCAAATCCTTAACACCTTTGCATACACATGGTAAACATTAATTTTTGGGTAATAAAAATGTGATTTAATACCACATCTACAGCTTCATGCATATTCCAAAAGTCTCAACAGACTAATTAGAAGTATCACATTTTATGGAATGAGCATTCCTCCTTATTTTCTTGGCCTCTAACTACTGTGTAAAATTTAAATAAGGGATGTGTGTCTACAGCAGAGAGAAAGGTGGAGAAAATGCTAAATAGAACTGCAATTAGGCTAATAAGGTGAATGTTTTGGGTCTAATTTTTGCACCAACAAAAATTCTTTAGAAGGGTCACAGTGAAAAAGTGATGATAATCAGACAGGATATTTGAACATTACAGAGTTTATGACAGTATCCAAGGCATTCACTCCTTAGGCCAGCTAAATAGATGTTAAGAAACAGTCAATAGTACTAATTTGTGCCTATTATTTCTTACTGCCAGTCATGTAGCTCTATAATTGAAATGCTCAGTAACAGTTTTCTACCTAAATTTTAATGATGCCCTTTATAATTCTCTTTTTAATGCAGTTCCTGAACTTTAGAAAGGTTCCTCACTGCCAAATGTCAGTTCATTGTGAAGTGCTGCATTGGAAAACCTAGTGCTTAACAAAAAAAAAAAAAAAAAAAAGAAAAGAAAAAAAAAAAGAAAAGAAAAGTAGTATTGTTCATTATCTGTTGAAAATCACATTATCCAGTCATGTGCTAAAATTGTTGATCATTCCAAATCTTACCACCAAAAAAAAGTAGAGAAAAGATTACTTAAAATCAAGTTTGTTTTCTAAAGAAACAATTGTCATATGCAAATTATCTGAAAAGAATATTTTTAAAGAAGTACTCCTAATTAACTTATTAAATGGCATGTGACTGCCATAAACAACTTTATAGTTAAGGAACTCTAAAGAATTATTATCACAGCAATTTACCTTTAAAATTTATCAGATAAAATTCACTGATTGTCACTTTTTACCCAATTCATACCTTCTGGGAAAGAATTTTCTCATGTATACTTTGGAATCAAAATATATTCCTTTGCCCATTCTGCTTCTCTGATGTACTGTGCAAAATCATGTGAAATTAGATTTACTGATATATACAAGTTACTAATTTAAATTTGGTAAAAGGAGTGCTTTAAGAGCTGAAGGAGACCATCAACGTTTTTGAGAGTAAATAAATTACTTACTTTCCTATTATTTTAAAACTAGGTGACAAATTAGCAGTTTTGTAACCTGGATTCTGCACTGAGCAAATAGAGTTTAAATTTGGTTGGAGAGACTGAATAATGTTCATCTTTTGGACATTTGAACACTTATTAAGATTCCCTAAAACTAGGAGATCAAAATTAAAAGCCAACCACAGTTTTATTTATCATTTCAGGGAGAAGGTTTATTATAATGTATTCTATTTATACCTATTTAACAGTTGTGTCTGCAGACTTATTGAACAAAGGTATATATGCCTTTTGGGATTCACAGCTTTGGAGAGATTAGGACTTTTAGATTTGCTTTTCTTGTGGAGCTCTGTCAGAAGTCATTTATGGGCAAATTATTCTGATTAGGAATAGATCGTTTCTCAGGACTGCCGTAAAATAAATCTAAATGTCTCAGCTGTGTTTCTGGTCCAGCAACACCCTCATTAAAGAAACACCACACAGTTGCTATGTTGGCAGCCCCAATTTTAAACACCAGTCTAGGCTGCATGCAAAAGAGAATAAATTGCCTTCTTATTCGTCTAACAGTCTGAAGTGCTTGTAATTTAGGATTGAGAGGCTCTCTGAGAACAATGTCCAGAAGCATGAACTACTTCTCCCGCAAGAGTATGATACCTGTGAAACAGATGTCATTAACTACAATCCTCAATTTTTCATGTTTGACAGGGAAAGCCAAATATTTTAGGGATTGTGTAACCATTCTTAATAGGTAGTAAGTGAAAATACTCCCAAGTTAAATTTCATTTCCCAGTTTCAGAGGACTTCATTATCCTTAGTAAAACTAATAAGTGTAATGTGAGAAGAAAAGGGGGAAAAAAAAAAAACAAACCCTGATTTTGAATAGCTCAAGATACCGAAAAAATTAAGATTTCAGTGGGGCTTCAGTCATGTCGTAGATCAACTGCAGTGCTTTTTTTGCAGCGCTGATTTCAGAATGTAGGCCTCAATAGCTTGTGTTTTTAACCAAGACAATCCCTTAGGGTTTGAAAATATGAGAAACTGGCCGTGTCAGAATACAGACTGCTTAGAGGTAAATGTTCAGCATCAAATTCACCCTTATTTTTAAAATGTGGCTTTTGGGGTAGTTGTTGACCACTTACTATGCTATCTCCAGCTGTCACTTGTGCTGACTTTGAAAATGTGCAAAATTATGTATGTCTTAAAGCTAAGGAAAAATACCCGAAGTGAATGAAGTAATGCGTGTTACCATAAAATTCCATTTTGCAAACTGAGCAAATATTAATAGATTTTAATTACCTATGCACATACTGTGGATTCCCATAATAAAAGCAGAAAACGAACAAAATGCCTGTGCATGATACCATATGCGTTATATACATTTTGTATAAAGTAAATTGTATATAGTAAATTTATGTTAATAAATTGATCCCAATGACTTTACCCTCCTTTTCATACTGACCCACTCACTGGACTAGGACCTTTGAGAATACCTGCAACATTTTGATTCTTTGTTTAGAAGAGGAAGAAAATGTTTGGTTCAGCCCAGCAGACATTTAATGAGCATTTACTCTGTTGTAGTCACCATATGGGACCCTTAGATGCACAGTGAAGAAAACAGAGTTTCTAACTCGATTTGCCTTATAGTCAAGAATAATTTACGTAACTTATCTAGATTAGATTGCACGTTCAACTCTTAAGATTCTTTCCAGCTAAGAACAGTAACAACAAAAATCAAAACAACTAAACAAAAATCTTCAAAGGATGCACCAAATGTAAAATCTTTAACAGTTTCAACATGAACATTTTCTTTTCTTTCTCCCATCCTCTCTTCACTACAACTTTCTCACTACATAAATAAAATTACTTAGAATTTTTCCAGTTGAAAAAAAAAAAAAAAAAAAAAAAAAAAAAAAAAAAAAAAAAAAAAGAATTTTTCCAGTTGAGAAGCGGAAGTAATGAAAATTAGGTAATTCATCTGGCCTTTTCAGAAGCTTTTAACAGGTGTGGGAGAAGGAACCCAGACCTCTGGCATTTTATTGAATGGAAGAATTGAAATTAGAAGACTGTGCCCTGAACCTGGCCTCAACACCTCCTATTTATGTAACTTATTTCTAGAAGCTGTATGACTTTGGAGAAGTCACTTAGATTTGTAGCACCTTAGCCAATTCACCTGTAAAGTGGCCTATGGTACTTTTCCTTCCTACCTTACAAGACTGAAATGATTAATAAATGAAATAATATACATGAGCAAACACAATTAGAGATCTGTTTTGTAATGAATAGATTTTAATGTAAAGTATCCCCCTTATATTAACTAGGTCATAAAGTAAGGAATACCAAAAAAATTTTAGTGGTCAACAAAAGGGCACCAAATAGAAGTTTTAATTTTAATAGATTTAGTGAACATGGTATTTTCACTAATATTTTTAGAAATCAATATTCTGGTTTTATAAAAGTTTTATAATCCCAACCAATTCTTAAAATGCCCTGATTTATACTTTGAAGATTAAAAATGTTGATGTTTTGATGATTTCTTCCAAAATTATTAGTCATTCTACAGTCTCACTGGCAATGCGCAGGCTCTAGCTTCTAGAAGTAAACCCTGCGAATGGAATGGTCTTTCATAGGAACTTCAGTGCCCAACTATTATTGATGTCATAGAACATGAAAATTGAAGCCAAAGAATTTAATCCCAAAATTGGAGAGCATATTTGAACGATTGGATTTAATTCAGTTGTCACTGTAGCTACTATTTGAAAAAGATTTATATCACCAAGTTAATATATAAATGAGAGTTGCTTGGAAGGTAAACAGAAGAGTAACGTTTACTAAAAATGTATTTCTTGTGGTTTTAGTGGTAACAAACTTCGTAAGGTCTGAGGCAGTACATTTTTGCTATATTATTAACTCAGCTGTGTAGACTTTTGGCTTATTCACATAATCGAATGTGATTAATTTAGAGTTACATTTATCATTCTCTTTAGATAGAAAACAGTATCTATCTATTTTGAAAGTCAAGATGCAGGTCCTAGATAGTTTCTGGATAGTTTTGAATGAAGCAGTGGGAGTTGCTGTTTGCCTGTCCATGTGTCCCCCCAGAAGGCTTTACAAAACAGCCACAGACAAACTGCCCTCTGTGAATGAAAGAAATTTCACAGATATGAGAAACTTTGAAGATATGGGTCAAAGAGTCAACTGATGTTTGACTTACGAATCTAGTTGGGGAAATACCAAGGGAGTGAGTTCATGTGAAAACTCCTACCTTGAGCTTTTCTTTCAAGACATGTCAATGAGGGTTTTTTTTAGACAATGAATAAAAAGAAAAGGAAAGATCAGAAAAGGTCACATTTGCTTTGGATCTGGGATATCGCGCTTTTATCAGAAGGGAGGAATTCTGATAAAAATTAAAACAAAAAAACAAAAAACAAAAAAGATGATTTCTGGTTTGACAGCACAGCTCCTGCACTCCAGGTTGCAACGTCTGAGTAAGGGTGATTTGCTGACATGGAGAAATACTGGTCTGGACAGTTGGTTTGAGGGTGACCATGGCAGGTGTGGTAAAGGTGCAGCTGAATATTAATTGCCCACAGGACTGTATCCCACTTGTTCTCTTTCAGGTATAAGCTTTAAGCCACAAAATGACTTTCAAGGACTGTATCTCTCACCCTATATGTTCAAAGCCACTCAGTCATTTTGAAAATTCTGCAAGGTGGTGAATGTTGCTTCCTTTTCTCAGATGCCCAGAACTTCTAGTTAGATGTCCCCATCTATTCTTTAATTAACCTATTAGTGCTAATAAATGGCTCTAGTAGTAATGTTTCAAATACCTTCTTTTAATATGGGGGAGGGGATTTTTATCCATCTTTATACCTTGTAACACAAGAGTAAAATTTTTATCCATTTTATACCTTATAACACAGAGTAAGATAGGGGAAAAAATTTAGTAGTCATAAAGTCAGACTTGGAATGTTTGCTCCAGCATTAAAAAGCCCTGACATTTTCTGAAGATCATAATATCCAAGTTTCAGTTTCCTCTTCTGTAAAATGGGAATAAAAATGTCAAATGTATCTTAGGGGAGAGTACATATTAAATATAAGGGAATTTTGATTTTTCTGTACATTTGCTTGGCAACAAAAATTGTCCAATGTGTGTTTGCCCAATCTCTTCTTACAGGAGGAATTAGAGACCCTTCTGGTTTTATCTACCTAATTACTTTTTGCAAGTTTGCTTACTATCTCACGAGTAAAGAGAAACATCTTATGTCTCATTTTTCTCTGCTCTTTTTTAGCAACTTGAAAGTGAAGCGTTCAATCAGATTTTACTGTGAGTCTTTTTAAGGATGACAGTTTTGTGCCCTTATTTTCTCCTTCATTATATACTTGTTTTTTAGTAGAAACAAAATAAATTGTTTATTACATTATTTATTCTAATATATTTAGCATTAATTTGACAAAGTTTCCTAACACTGCTTAAAAAGTTAACAGCTGTAGGCAACAGAATTTCATCTCACATTTTCATTTTACAACATCACAGTATAGCATATGTGATCTCCCACGGTGTGGCAAACTTGTCAACAGTTCATCAAAGAGCAGATACATTCCTCATGATAGAGGAGAAACAATTAATCCTCAGAATGAAGCAACTATAATTTCACTGTGTTTTTTTTTTTTTTTTTCCAGTGAGCTTTAAGTGTTATTTTATTTTCTGATTAACCCAATGAGGGTAATTCGGAATTTGGGGTCTATTTTTCAAGTCATGTGAGTGAATTTTATAAAAGGGTCCATCTTTATACATTTGTTATAAGCTAAACATAACATTGAGTCTTCATACACACTAAATGAAAATTAGTGATGATGAGGAGAGGGCAGTGCCATCAATGGAAAAGATATGGGCTATAGAGTAACGAAAACTTTAAGTTCTTAATATCACTAGCTGTTACATTGTGGGAAAGCCATTTAACATCTCTAGGGCTCAGGTTCCTCGTCCAGAAAATGGATAGTGCTAGTAATACCCGTCTTATAAGGTTGGTTTAAGAATAAAATGAGATGAAGCTTTGAAACACTTTAGCACAGTATCTGGGACATTTTTAGCACTTGATAGTTATGTTTTGTTTTTATTATAATAATATAATAACCATATAACTTTTTATTGCCACAGAAACATATTTGGAATGGGATGGACTTTAATCTAGTTAAGTGTTCAGGTGATATTAAAGGCCCGATTTGTGCCATCTGCCTTTTTTGGTAGTAGTGAGATATTGACTCGCTCTCCATTGATAATACAGGATATTGGCACTCTGGGCTTTTGGTTGGAGGACAGGACTGAATTATCGGCTAGCCAACTTCTTTCGAAATCCAAGATGACAGAAAGTATCATCTATAAAGCATTCTTTTTATATAAGCAAACAAAACCTGATTCTGATCAAGCCTCCAGAGTTATTTTATATTGTAGATTTTTTATATGTACATAATATTTTAAAATATACAGCAACATATTAAGCTTGTTTATAGGTAATGAAATTTGTGGTGGTTTGGATTTTCTAAAGTCTATGGAAAGTGTAATCATATCTAAGATGGCAATAGGGGTACAGGGAATAGAAAAGTGAGCAGATTTAAGAGAAATTAGAGGAGTTGCTAGAGCACAGTGATGAGTTGCAGGCATTTGTAGAGACAGTAGCTAACCAGGTTTTCCTAGATTCATAGAAAGGATTACTACAAGTTTGATGGCTCCATAGAGCAAAAAGCAAATATGGGTACAAAGGGAGGTAGTTTGTCATAAGGACAATTGGTGACGTGTTAAAGTTGAAGTGCCTATAGGATGTCTGGAGTGAATGTGAATGGCTTAAATTTGGAGAATGGTTTAGGCTGAAGATATAGCTAGTATAAATCAGGCAAAAGGCAAATTAATTGAACAGTAAGACAGTTCTAAGACAACTATTTTGGCTTTTTTTTGATCTCACATAAAAGTATTGAATCTTCAGCAATTTGCTGAACTGTTGATAGGTAATACAACATTTTTTATTTTAAATATTTTTCCTCCTGAAAGGCTTTATTAATCCATTGTTTTCTGTTGTTGGGTATGTCTATACACCATTTAGGGATGAAAAATAACGCTTAAGTTAAATTTGGTGAGCATACTTTAAAAACAATTTTTTCAGTTGGTTACCAAAAGGAAAAAAAATTAATTGCTTTACTGAAATGAAAATATTTTACTTTTTCTTTTTTCTTTTAAGACCAGGCTTTGTTTCTCTTGCCCTTCTCCTGTGGAGAAACAGCAGGGAGTAGATTTTTTTAATACAAGAATTCATTATCACCCTTGTATTACCTCCCTGTGGTTTCTGGAAAAATGCAATCCTGACTACAATCCCTGGCTGTGGTGTTTGTCTATGCATGTTTTGAAAATGATTGTAGCTATTTTATGTCATCAGGCCTCTAAATTGTACTCTTCAAAAAGTTGCTCAACTTATTTTCCTCATCTTTCACCTTGGTAAAAGAATTTTAAGTTCATGGTTTTTGTGGCCATCTTACACATTTTAGGTATCCACTTTATTTCCTCTTCAACTACAGAATTATTTCTACATTATGGAAAATATGATTGTACCACTTGTCCTCCCCCCACCATTCAACCAAAATCAAAGCTTTATTATGGTCTTAAATGTTAACGATTCATTACTGAGATGCATTTAGAAATGGAATTTGCTGAAATAGAAGAAAATCTATATGGAAAAGAAAAATAAGTTCCTACACTGGAGAATTTTGAGTTGAAGAAAACCTAATAAAAGGATTGTATGAAGTTATTTCCCAGTAAGAATGACAATTGGAATAGTTGGAAGTTCAGTAAGAGTAAACAAATCCTGGGATTAATGCCTCAAGCATGTAAAATAATTATTTCTGGTTACCATTTAGTTCATTTGAAAATCATTTACTTTTGATACAAACAAAGCTGGTATACCTTAATTGCAATATGGACATGGGTGAATAAGGATCGTTTTGAATGAGAATAAAAATGAATTGCGGATTGAAAAGAAGAGGACAATGGAGTAGAAGGATCCTAAGCCCACTTCATCCAACAAACACAACTAGACTGCTATAAAATCATCCTAAATACCCCAGAAATCTGATTACTGACAGAATGGACTCCACAAGTAAAGGGAAAGAAGAGCCCACATCAAAGCAGGGAGGGAGTGGGGAGATGTGGTTTAAGGGAGAAATGGATTGTGGGTGCTTTGGAGCAGAGAGGGTCATGGTTGTAGAGAAGAGTGTGCAAGGGGAGAGAGAAAGGAGCACACAGGAACCCAGAAGGAGAATGTTTCCCTAAATTCATTAGTTTGAAAAAAAAAAAAAACAAAACAAAACGGGGAGGTGGGAGGGGACCTTAATGAATTTTATGAGTTTTGTAATCAACAGAGCTTAACCTCAGGAATTTGAAAGTTCAGTGGGCTTGGCTAGGATCGAGCCCCGAGGGTACTGCACTGCTTCTGGGGGTAAGGTATGCAACAACCTGGGAACAGACAGTGTGCAAACAATGATCTGAAGAGTGCCTGGGGCACATAGTGGATACTGGGAAGATTATTTGCTCTTGGAGTGCTTTCCTGAAAGGCAGCATTTATGGAGACAGCTTTCCTGGAACAAAGGAGTTGGCTGGTGCCATTTGACCCCCCATCCCTCAGCATAAACACTTGAATGAAGCAGCACAGCACCTCAGCATCCTCAATGGCTGCCTAAGTTGCATACAACAAGCCCAATTCTCCTGTGCTCTGGTGGGACTGCCCTTCTTGGTCACTTGCCTCAGTCCCAGTGCAGTTGGCTCCTGCCCCAGAAGACCAGCACAAACCCTACCCACATTATATCTCCTAATACATATGCAGGGCCTCAGTTCTGGTAGAGGTGGTGGCAGTTACTTCACAAGCAAACCAGAGCACAGCTAGTTAAAACTCACCACATTCAGGTCAGGGACCAAACACTGACCACAGCAAGCCAGGAAAGCCTCTGCAGATGACTGGCCTGAAGGATAGAGCAGCCAAACACAACAGCAAAGTGTACACAGCATATACTTGAAACACTCCCTAAAGTGTAGTGCCAGGCCCTGGGCACTACATGACCTCTTCTTCATAAGGACATTAGTTTCATAAGCAGGAGACAGAACTGGCTTTTCTAACACGGAGAAGGCCAAGACTTAGACAAAATGCAAAGAAGGAGGAATTTTTCCCAAATAAAGGAAGATAAGGCCATGGCCAGAGATCTAAACAAAATAGATATAAGTAGCATGCCTGATGGAGAATTTAATGCAACAGTCATAGTAATACTCACTGGCCTTGAGAAAAGAATGGAAGACTTCAGGGAGATCCTTACCACAGAGATAAAAGTTAAAAAAGATTCAATCAGAGATGAAGAGTACAATAAATGAGATTGGAAACAGTCTTGATGCAATGAACAACAGACTGGAAGAAGCATAGGAATGAATTAGTGACCTAGAAGATGAAGTAAAGAAAAGTAATGAAGCTGAACAAAAAGAACAAACTATGCAACACAAGAATAGAGTTAGGGAACTCCATGATTTCTGCAAATGTAATAACATTCATATTATACAAGTCCCGGAAGAAAGAGAAAAGCAGGAAGTAAATATATTCAAAGAAATATATAGCTGAAAACTTCCCTAATCTGGAAAGGAAACACATCCAGATGAAGGAGGTGCAGAAAATCAACAAAAGCAGGGGGGTCCCTGGGTGGCTCAGAGGGAGCGCCTGCCTTTGGCACAGGCACCTGCCTTTGGCACAGGCGTGCCTTTGGCACAGGCATGATCCTGGAGTCCTGAGATCAAGTGTGCCTCTGTTTTCTCTCTCTCTCTGTCTCTCTCTCTCTCTCATGAATAAACAAATAAAATATTTTAAAAAATCAACAAAAGCAGACCAAGACCAAGACTTATTGTAATTTACAAAATACAGTGATAAAGAAAAAAAATCTTAAAAGCAGTAAAAGAGGTCCTTAACTTGCAAGGGAAAACCCATAAAGCTAGCTGGAGACTTCTCAACAGAAATTTGGCAAGCCAGAGCGGGGTGACCTATTCAATGTGCTGAATGTACATAATCTGTAGCCAAGAATACTCTATCCAGCAAGGCTATCATTCAGAATAGAAGTAGAGATACTGAGTCTCCCAGAGAAACAAAAGCTAAAGGAGTTTGTGATCCCTCAATGACATCTGCAAGAAATATTAAAGGGGACTCTGTGACTGGAAGTAGAGACTAAAAGTGACAAAGACAAGGAAGGATCAGATAATATTTCCAGAAACAACAACAAGACAAGTAATAAAATGACAATAAATCAATAGCTGCTTTGAATGTAAATAAACTAGTGAATCTAACCAAACGAGGGCATCAGAATGGATAAGACAAGATCCGTATATATGCTGCCTATAAGGGACACATTTTGGATCTAAAGACACCTGAAGACTGAAAATGAGGGGAGGGAGAAACATTTACCAAACAAATGGATGTGAAAGGAAAGCCAGAGCAGCAATACTTATATTGGACAAACCAGAATTTAAAACAAAGATTGTAACAAGAACAAAGAAGGGCACTATATAATCACATGGGGGACAATCCAACAAGAAGATACAGTAATTGTAAATATTATATTCCTAACATGTAAGCACCCAAATTCATAAAACAGTTAATAAACGTAAAGGAATAACTGATTATAATACAATAAAAGCAGGAGATTTAACACTTGACTTACATCAGTGGACAGATTATCTAAACAGAAAATCAGCAAGGAAACAATGGCTTTAAATACCACACTGGATCTGATGGACTCAGCTGATATATTCAGAACATTCCATCTAAAACAGCAGAATGCACTTTTTTTTTTCAAATGAACGTGAAACACTCTCTAAAATAGATCACATGTTAAGTCACAAAACAGGCTTCAACAAATACAAAAAGATTGAAATCATACCATACATCTTTTCTGACAACAATGCAATGAAGTAGAAGTTAACTATAAGAAAAAATCCAGAAAGACCGCAAATACATGGAGGTTAAACAACATTCTACTAAAAATTGAATGGGTCAATCAAGAAATCAAAAAAGAAATTTGAAAAGTGGAAACAAATGAAAATGAAAACACCGTGGTCCAGAACCTTTGGTGTGCACTATAGAGAGAACTTTATAGCAATACAGTCCTCTCTCAAGAAGCAAGAAAAATCTCAAACATCCTAACCTTATGTCTCTAATACTTTTAGAGAAAGAAAAATAAATGAAGCCTAAAACCAACAGAAGGAAGGACATGATAACGATTAGAGCAGAAATAAATAGCACAGAAACTAAAAAACAAAACCAACAAAAAACCACAATAGAACAAATTAATGAAACCAGGAGCTGGTTCTTCAAAAAAAATTAATAAAATTGATAAACCTCTAGCCCAACTTAGCGAAAAGAGAAAGTTCCCAAATAAAATGACAAATGAGAGAGAGAAATAGCAACCAGCAGCACAGAAAGACAATCAATTTTAAGAGAATATTATGAAAAACTATATGACAACAAATTGGACAAGTGGCAGGAATGGATAAATTCCTAGAAACCAAAACTAGAGCAGAAAGAAATAGAAAACTTGAACAGACCAAAGACCTGCAAAGAAATTGAATCTGTAATCAAAAAAGTCTCAAGAAACCAAAATGTCCAGGACCAGATGACTTCATAGGCAAATTCTACCAAATATTTTTCTATCTGTCATTTTAAAAAAGATATATTCACTTATTTTTAGGGAGAGAGAGAGAGATACAGAGAAAGACAGAGGCAGGGAACACTCAAGTAGGGGTAGAGGGCAAAGGGAGAGGAAGAGAATCATAAGCTGACTCCCTGGTGAGCATGGAGCCCAACCTAGGGCTTGATCTCATGACCCTGAGATCAGGACCTGAGCTTAAATCAAGAGTAGGATGCTTAAGTGGTGGAGTTACCCAGGTACCCCTCTACCAAACTTTTTAAAAAAGAGTTAATACCTATTATTTTCAAACTATTCCAAAAAATAGAAAAGGAAGGAAAAATTCCAAATTCATTCTATGAGGTCAGCCTTACCCTGATACCAAAACCAGATAAAACATCACGAAGAAAGAGAAATGCAGGCCAATATTTCTGATGGACACAGATGCAAAATTTCTCAGATCATTTCAATTTCTGCAGAAAAAGCATTTGACAAAGTACAACATTCATTCATGATAAAAAAAAAAAAAACGCTCAACAAAGTAGGTTTAGAGGGAATATACCTAAATATAATAAAGGCCATATATGAAAAACTGAAAGCAAATATTTTCAGTGGGGAAAAACTTAAAGCTTTTCTCTATGATCAGGAATAAGGCAGGGATGTCCACTCTTACTATTGTTATTTAACATAGTTCTAGAAGTCCTAGCCACAGCAAATAGACAACAAAAAGAAGTAAAAGGCGTCCAGATCAGGCAGGAAGAAGTAAAATTGACTATTTGCAGATAACATGATACTAAGTGCAGAAAACCTGAAAAACTCCACCAAAAAACTGCTAGATCTGATAAATTCAGTAAATTCACAGGCTGTGAAATCAAGGTATAGAAATCTCTTGTATTACTATATATCAATAATGAAGCAGCAGAAAGAGAAATTAAGGAATTAATCAGTCTCTTTTACATTTGTGCCCAAACCAGTAAGATATCGAGGAATAATCCTAGTCAAAGTGGTTAAATACATGTATTCTGAAAACTGTAAGACACTGATATAAGAAATTAAAGGTGACACAAACAAATGTAAAGACATGCTCATGGATTGGAAGAACAAATATTGTTAAAATGTGTATACTACACAAGAAAATACACAGATTTAATGCAATCCCTATCAAAATACCACCAGCATTTTCCACAGAGATAGAACAAACAGCCCTCAAATATGTATGCAATCACAAAAGACCTCAGATAGCCAGAGCAACCTTGAAAAATAAAGCAAAGCTGGAGATAACACAATTCCAGACTTCAAGTTACATCACAAAGCCATAGTAATCAAAATAATCCTGGCACAAAAATAAACACATAGATCAGTAGAACAGAATGGAAAACCCAGAAATGAACCCCCAACTATATTGTCAATTAATCTTTGTCAATGCAGGAAAGAGTATCCAATGGGGGGAAAAAGTCTCTTCAACAAATGGTATTGGGAAAACTGAACAGCAACATGAAAAAAGAAGGAAACTGGATCACTTTCTTGACCATCCACTAAAAAAAAATTCAAAATGGGTTAAAGACCTAAATGTGAGACTGAAACCATAAATATCCTAGAAGAGAACACAGGCAGTAACTTCTTTGACATTGGCTGTAGCAAGTTCTTTCTAGATATGTCTCCTGAGGCAAGGGAAATAAAAAGAAAGATAAATTATTGGGATTTCATCAAAATAAAAAGCTTTTGCAGAGTGAAGGAAATAATCAACAAAACTAAAAGGGAATCTACAGGATGGGAGAAGGTATTTGAAAATGACATATCTGATAAAGGGTTAGAATCCGAACTGCATAAGGACTTATAAAACTCAACGCCCAAAAAACAAATAATCCAAATAAAAATGCACAGAGGACACGAAAATAAATTTTTCCAAAGATCCATATGGCCAACAAACACATGAAAAGATGCTTATCACTAATTATTTGGTAAATGAGAATCAAAACTACAATGAGCTATCTATCGCCTCACATCTGTCGGAATAGCTAAAATCAACAACACAAGAAACAGCAGATGTTGGCAAGGATGTGGACAAAGAGGCACCCTCCTGCACTGTTGGTGGGAATGCAAACTGGTGCAGCCACTTTAGGTTCCTCAAAATTTAAGAATAAAACTACCCTACAATTCCACAATTGCACTACTAGGTGTTTATCCAAAGAATACAAATATACTAATTGAAAGGGATACATTCCCCTGCCCCCCAAGTTTATAGCAGTATTACCTACCAAAGCCAAATTATGGAAACAGCCCAAGTGTCCAATGACCAATGACTGGATAAAGAGGATGGTATGTATATACAATGGAAAAGTAAACAAATAATCGAATGTTGCCATTTGCAGTGACATGGAAGGAGCCTAGAGCATATTATGCTAAATGAAATAAGTCCATCAGAGAAAGACACATACCATATGATTTTACTCATATATGTAATTTAAGAAATAAATGAGCAAAGGGGAAAAAAGAGAGGGGCAAACGAGCAATAGACTCTTATCTATAGAGAACAAACTGATGATCACTAGAGGAGAGGGGGGTGGGAAGTTGGGTTGGACAGATGGGGATTAAAGGGTGCACTTTTTGGGATAAGCGCTGTGTATCATATTGAATAGTTGAATCACTATTTTTCACTTGGAACTATTACACTGTTAACTAACTGGAACTTTAAAAAAAAGTGAATCAGTGGATTTGCTTGGCAGTTTCTCCTTTCATTATGTAAAAATTTTTAAAAGAAAAATGATTGAAGGGAAAACTTAGTCCATGTTTACAAGTGTAAAATTTCCAATTAGTTAAATGGCTGATACTTTGATGTCTTCTGAATAGTGTAGAATTTTTTCTTCAAATACAGTTGTGGCATCTGTAGTAGTCCTGATATATTTTACTTTGAAATTGGACGTTAAGGATGGTTGGAAAACAAAAAAGGTGGAATGGAATAACAGAAGTAGTACCTTTGAAGAACCTAGGGCTGTTAACACCTGAGTAAGCTTACAAAAAGAAAGGAAGGAAGTAAGAAGAGAGGAAGGGAGTAGAAATGCTCTAGAGTATTTGAACACCACATAGAACTGTCATGTTGCTAAAGGCAGAAATTTTGATAGAAATTTACTTTACCTTCTTTATTTAGTGCATTTTTAAGGGTGAAATAAGGTAATTAAAATGTCTGGATTTAATTTTGTACTCCATGAAAGACCAACCCAATGATATGAAAGTGCCGGGAAACTTAGAAGGAATTTTGGACATAGATGCATACTTTTTGTTTCAGAAAAGTAAATTCTGGCCAGGCAAAAAATATAGGTAAGGTCCAATAACATGGAAATGGAAGGCCACAGTAATTCTAAAACTAAATCTCTTTAGTTAGGAATCTCAAATTTTGAGATCTTTGGAATTAAGATTAAATACACCAATATAGTAACATAGGATATTTAAGAACTTAACAAAAAATGAATACATAATTTTCAATTTTTCATGCTTTTGAGTATCAAAGTTTAGGCAAAACAGGCAATTCCATTAAGAAAATATATCTTTCCATAGCATTTCTTATATTCATATGTTTTGACTTAGCACATTCATCATTATTGAAAATACATTTTATACCCTAGGATAGCTAGCAAATTTATCACATTTGTAATCTTTATATTCTTTGTAGCAAGTATTTTATTTCTGACAGTATAAAAACAATTACTATGGGCATCATTGTCTGGGCTTCTCAGACCAAAAACACCATATTCAGTTATCCTTCTCATTTTAGCTCAATTCCACTTTCCAAAATAAATGATGTGATATTCATAATGGGCAAAACTATCAAGATTGGCACAGTAAATGAGCCTACAATTCAGATGCAACTCAAATATTAATCATTAAAATATGGCCTTATGTATTACAGACCCAGAGAATAATAATTTTTTTAACCATATCACTACAAACAGAAATTCCAAACTACCTGAGATACCTAGTTTCCAAAAGTGATCCCCAATGAACTGTATCTCCCAGTGTGCCCTCCTGTAGGTAGCCCTCCTCTCTGAATCTGAGGTGTTGTATGATTTCCATTAGCTGGAATATGGAAGTAATAGCCATGTCTCTAAGAGGATGGGCAGCATCCATGTCTGCTCCTGGAACACCCACTTTCATAAGCCACCATGAAAGAAATCTCATTACGCTTCTAAAGAGATCATACGGAGTAGCTGCCATAGAAATCTTGGGATAATTAAGGAATGTACCAGAGGTCGTTGGTTGTTTCTAAATGCCCTGGGAGATTGGAGGAAAATAATTATAAGTTTAGTACTTGAAATTCTCAACTCAAGGAAGAGACTAGAAAACATTTACAACTGCTCCAAATACTACCTTTATGTCCTGTAGCTTCACGGTAAGATTTCTGAAAACCAAACTATGACCAATAATCTAGATACTGCTTTTTAATATCAGGAGAATCTTAATATTATGCACAATGGTCACCAAACAAATACTGAGTGAATAAATTAATTCTTGGGAAGAAAGGCATGGATAAAAACAAATATGGTAAAGGAGAAGCACTGTTTATAAATATGCTCCGACTTCATTATAAGAAAAAAGGAGAAGGAGAAAACATATGGTTCCTTTCTTATATGACTTTAGAAATTATACTTTTGACTCCTTTGATTTGAAGAGACTTATGGAAAACATATCTTTATGTATAACAATAACTTTGGTCTTACTTTTTGGTTTCTTACCTATTTTAATTAAATAGTAACTTTAAATATATTTGGGGGGGTGTTTATTTCAAATTAAAATGATTAGGGTTTTAAATTCTGCCTCTAGTCCTGATATTCCAGTTTTGTTTTGGAAAAAGAGGAAAAACTCATTTTGGAATCCCTTTCTGATTTCTTATTTGAAAATAATTCCTCAACTAATATTTTTTATGATTATTTTAAAATAACAAGCAGCTGGCATTCGTGACCCGACATGAAAAGCATGACAGTTGAGCTTTTATCCACACTTATACAATAATCTTGATGGAAAGATTGGATTTCTGTTTTTATGAACTTTTCCTCAAGAGACAGACACTTGGCTGTTTACTTCCACTTCCACTTCTGGGGGTCTCGTTGTTGTTTCTAGGTGACATATATGACCTGTTCAGCTTAAATTCACCAAACTTTTAGAATGCAATTTAGTATCTGCTGAAGCCTTAAGGTAATCATACATGCAAGACGATATTTCATAGTGGAGTATTCCCCATACTCTTATGTTTTATGAAGAGTAATCTTCATAGGGGTAGTTGCACTCGATTCTCTAAATTGTTTTTAAATTTCCTTGTGGCTGACTTAAGTCAATAGAGCAATGTAGTGCACCTTTTGAAAAATCTCCTGTCTCACTTCTCAATACTCCCCATTTTTTTTTTTCATTTTAAGCAAGAGGACTCACCGTCATATACTGTATAGTTATCTGTGATCTATTGGTCCAGCTCTGCTGGATTAATGCCAGATTTCAACACTTAGCTCCCCACTGGCAAACTACTTTCCCACCAGTGGTTAAAAAATGATCACTTTTACGCTTAAGCACACACATTGACATCTCCCGTCTTGAATTCCTCTGAAAAAGAAGAAAAATAGCTGGAGAAGTCTACCCTAGCAACCCCCTCTGGCAGGGATTCGAAAGTAAAAGAGCATTTTCAATTTCAGTCAAAACCAACTGGTTCAGAAAAGTTCAGGTACTTCAGAAGTTAACACAGGGCTCCCTTTGGTCCCATCAGGATTGATACTCCTATCTGCTCAGTTTGCTTTTACTCACTTCAGCTGTTTTGTTATTACTTATAGAAAATGTTGCCTCAGCTGGAAAGCAGAATCATATCAGAAACCATTTTTAGAGGGGTTTAATGATGATATTTCTGTGGGACAAAAGGAAAAGAGTGTCCCCTCAGGATTTCTTTAAAATCCATAAAGCTAGGTTTTGAAAAGAACATGATTGGAATGCAGCAAGTAACCAATCCTTAACAATTCCTCTTCATTGAATTGCTTCCTGGTTGTTCTTTAAATGGCAACCCTTCATAGTATGGGGCATCTTTACTTACTGGAAAAAAATGGCAGCCTTCTCATGACATAAAACTATTAGTTTCACACAAAGAATTGAAATAATTTCCCCCCTTTCCTCTTTTAGGATGAAGTTTTAAGCTTTGGTCAAGAGATTTTTTATTTTCTCCTCAGGGGTAAATGGGATAAGAAATCCTGCAATTAAAAAAAAAAGTGCCAATTGAATTTTTTTTAAAGTCAATAGTTTATTTTATTGCCTTTAAAATTTTTGTGCTTTTTGTGATTTTTTAAGCAATGGAATTGTTAGATTGCTGTAGGTTTTTCTGAGTTATCAACATACAACAAACATTAAAAAACGACAGTGTTTTGTGAGGCTTTAAGAGAAAATCCAGAAGTTTTCTTAGATATTTATGAAGGATATCTATATAGGTTGGTGCTTACAAAAAAAATCACAGTAAAATCAGAAAGGGTAGAACAAAACAAGAAGGAGACAAGAGTAGAAAAATGGTGTTGAGTCAAGTGTTGCCCTATATGGCGCAAACTATCAATGCAAAAAGCATTTACAGAAGGACCTTGTGGACTCACAAAGATAGAGGTACTTCAAGAAACAAGTGCCAAAGTAGTCACTGGAAGAAATAAAGAGCTAGGTTTCATTTTTTTTTTTTTAGAGGCCATATCTTAACTTTATTTTGAACTCTTTACAGTAAAGAAATGGACATTTTTATAAAGGCAATGTATAAGCAAACAATCCTGGAGGTCCTAAATCTAAATTAAAAGAGATGAACACATTTAAAGGAACTATGGAAAGAAAAGAAAGAGAGTCTAGGAGGAATGAGAAAAAGGAAACGTATAAAAAATATTGTCTTTACAAGACAAAGGAGATACCATTTAGAAGGAAGTCATAAACAGTTACAGCTGTTGTGCAAAGATCAGAGTGGTAACTATTGGGTGGCTAGAGAAATATGGGGACTGAAATGCATCAGTGAACGTGACAAGGAGGTTTTTGTTGATCTTACAGGAATTTCAGGGGAGAGACTGATGGAAGTTCGAAGAGAAAAAGGACAAATCAGGAACAATAATTAAATAATGTTATTTAAGAATTTTAACTGAGGAAGGAGGAATGATTACTAGGATAGCAATTAGAAGTAATGATAGCAGAGGAGTGTGTTTGAGTGTGTTTTGATATAAAATGCTTTATATTAAAGATACTTCTTATCTGAATTACAAAGAAATGAGAAAGAAGTAGAAGCTGAGACAGTACCACTTCAGATGCTAGTGAGAAGGTATTAAGAAATTATGTTCCTAAAAATTAATAGAAAAATAATAAAGCACTATAGGGGAGAAGTGAGTTTTAGAGTGAAGGAGTTTGCTTTTCACTCTGAGATCACAGGGATATATTTAAAAAAAAAGTAGAAAAATGATGAGGATGTGTGTGTGAACACATATGAAATATTTTATTGTATCTTTGGTTTTTTTTTTTTTTTTACTTTTCAAGTTTTATTGGTAAAAAAAATCAAGTATACAGAAACAGTCAAAAGTTTGTATAGTGAACACCCTTATACTGACCTACAGTAAAATTGTTTGTCTCTTTCTCATTTCTTTCCTTTTATCTTTCTAAAGCTGAAAAGTTTCAAAGCAACCTGAAATATAATGACATTTCATAATTCAGCATTCATCTTCTGAAGGTTATTCATCACAAATTAATAAATTTAAGATCATTCTCTAATATTTAGGATTCAATCTGGAATGATTTTGATCAGGTTAATGGAGAATGCAAGTGAAAGTGGAAAAAAAGAGGTTGGAGTTTGACCAGAGATCAGGAAGTTGGAATGTTACTTACAGACTCACAGCTAGAAGACACGAGGACTAATAAGTGAAGATTAGAACAAAATTGCAGTTTTACAGTTTAAACATTCAGAAAACTATGACTGTTTGGTACCGGAAGAAAGTAGACAAATCTCTGTTATCTGAGTTTTGACTGCCGAAAATTCTTCACCACTTTCCTTATTCCATACTTCTATCCCTGCCATTGTTCTTGAACTTTTCTTTTTTTTTTTTTTTTAAGATTTTATTTATTTATTCATGAGAGACACACAGAGAGAGGCAGAGGCATAGACAGAGGGAGAAACAGTCTCCTCCAGGGGAGCTTAATGTGGGACTTGACCCTGGGACCTTGGGGTTAATGCCCTGAGACAAAGGCAGATGCTCAACACTGAGCCACCCAGGCGTCCCTGTTCTTGAACTTTTCATATCATATATTATTTTAGGTTAAATGAGTTGATGGTCTCTGTTAAAGAATGAAAATAGTACTGCAATAATTACTCTGTCATTAGTATTGTCAGTCAGTAAACACTACTTGTATCTTACCAATGCTTGGCCTAAATAAATAGCTCTGTAATGTTGAATCTCTGAAGCCTGTGGTATTCTATTTATAGCTCTTTTTGTAAATGAGATCTCCAATGGTGTCTTTAAGATACACTGAGTTTTAACTGCTTTCATTGTGTGGAGGATTGGCCCTTTGCTCTCCTGACCTTTCATTTATAAATAACTAAAATGACCAATGTCCTATATCCAATAATTTGTAGTATAAACATATACAACTCTCTTATTTCTTAATAATTGCCTGTTATTAAGTGTTATTGTTTTTACTAAGAAGAATACCAGTATCTGTTTCTGGAGATTTCCTTGTCATGAATGGGATAAGTTATGGCATACTCAGGGTTTACTCATTCCCAAACACATTGCTTCTTATACCAAACACAGGAGAGAAAGTGAGAGAGACAGAGAGCGAGACAAAGACCTCGACTGCCTGGTTATTCCACAGTTTTTACACTTCATGTGCAAAAACCAACGTTTTTGGGAGAAAGTCTTAGAAAACTAGGGGAAAATTACATTTGTAGTAATTCTACAAAGTAAAAGAGAAGTATGCAGATATAAAAATGTGCAGATATAAAAAGGAAAAATATTTTAATAATATTTCACATTGTCATTGTGAAGTTGACGTGAGTTGATAATATAAGCCATTTAGAATAATACGGGCACAGGTAAGCATGCAATATAAATGTTATGTGATATAATTGTTTTCAGTACTTAATTACTCGCACATACCATTCATCTAGAAAATATTTTCCTTTTCTTTTTTTTTTTTTTTTTTTTGGATTTGGCAAAAAATGAAGTCACACATATGTACACACAGCCAAAATTAAATTTTAAAATATTTCTGCAGATTATTTGGCCCTCTTAGATTTTTCTCCTGTCCATCATGAGGATAGAAAGAACAGAGTAGAGACACAAAAAAGGCCTCAAAAAAAGCACAAGTCCAGATGTGAGCATTTTTTTTCTCTGATTGGTACTAAATGGAAGAAAAAAACTGCCCCAAATACTTTTATATTACTTTTTAAAGAGTACATTACCATTTTTATTAGAAAATGCAATAGTCTATACCATTTAAGCAATTTTTATTGTTTTCCTGTCACGGAAGCCTTAAGGGTAGTCAAATTTCAGGTAACATCCACTATAGAATCTGATAGGAATGCTGCACCTTGGGTGAATTATAATACTATTTAAGACACGTTTGAAGAAAATGAACTAAATAATACTTTTATAGTAACTGTTGAGTATTTTGGAATATATATACATATATTTATGTTCGCATGTATGCACATTGACACATCAGAAAAAAAATATATTGTGTCATACCAAATTTATTTTATTCTTCAGTCTTGTATGTTGGTCATTCATATTTCTTTATGTAAAATAACAAACATATTCAATTAACCAACATTAATAGGTTTCTGCTATTCTAAATTCTAAATATAAATTTATTTTATATAAAACAACTCAGAAGCATAGGGACTTCCAAAAATTCGATGTGGTATTATGATTTTTTCCCTGTCCTTTTGAAAGTGAAACACAAACATCATATATTAGACTATAAAGATGAAAAATAATAATAGTAGGTGGCAAAGATTGAATTTGGAAGAACTGCATTCCCTGTGGAAGTTGCAAATTTGCCTCCAATATGAGAAAAGTGATTGTTAAAACAAAATACTTCCCGTACTTTCTAAAATACATCAGTTCTATTAGAAGTCTCTTATAAAATATCTTTATATGGTAATCAGTTTATTAGGCTTTCAAAGTTGAAACTTGAAATTCAGCCTTGTGTGATTAGGATTTCCTGAACACAGGTTTTCTCTGACTACAATCCTGTAAGCCTGGGAAATAACTGGGCTCCTGGTAGCAATGGACAGATTTTTAGTATCAAATATTTCAACATTTTATGAAGTTAGTTAAACATAGAGATGTCCCTTCTGTGATTTTCTAAATTATGCTCTTGTTTTACTTAATTTTTTTAACAAAACATATGCAAGCTCCAATAAAACAAAATCTGATTATTATTCATTAAATACCTGCAATCTGTCACAACCTTAAGGCTGTTGTATTTCATTTCTCAGTCTATTATGATACAGTGAATCTGATTATCAGTATGAATCAGATTATCACCCAGGAAGGAAAGTTAAACAAAAATACCACTTATCTCAGTGCTGAAGTTAATGTGAAGTTTGTCAGTTAATGATGGACAACATTCTAAATATCATCAAAAAATATATAAATGTTGAAGGTACACTTTAAAAAAAAAAGATTTTATGTATTTGAGAGAGAAAGAGCATGCATGGAGAGAGGCAGAGTGGGTTGGAGAGGGAAAGGGAGAGAATCTCAAGAAGTTTCCAGGCTGAGCTTGGAGCCCAGTGCAGGGCTTGATCCCACGGCCCTGAGATCATGACCTGAGCTTAAACCAAGAGTCAGGTGCTTAACTGAATGAACCCTCCAGGCACTCCATTGAAGGTACACTTTTGATACTTCTGCAGACTTAGAATTATGAAGTATTCCTTAAATGCCCTCGTTCTGTGATTAGAAAATATTTTTGTCAATACTCAACCAATGAGTTTCTTTTATTTACAAAGCAATGAAAATACAATTAGAAGAACAAAACCATGCAGTGTTGACCAACCCTAGTCACTCAAGAGTTAAGAAAAATAAGATTTACGCAAATGGGGAGATCTTACATTTTCAGAGGGGGGACTTGAACTCTATCCAGCTCTATAGAGAGGCAAGCTATAGCTATGTCTGACATTTGCGTTCCAAGATTTCTTCATGCCTAAACCAATGCTGAGACCTGTCTTGATGAAAGCTAGTTCATTTTGTAAATGCTGAAGAATGAGTTAAGGAGCAATCATTCTGGTTACCAGAAGAGTTTGTTAGGGGCCAAAAGAGTCAAATAGGTCAAAAAAGTAAAAAAAGGTCAAACTATAACAAAGAAAATGTCTTTTATTGGCTCTGGTAGTTTGATTGTAATGTGAGATTTTTCACTTAGTAACTTTATATTTTAATAGCTTTCAGAATAGTACTTGGCATTTATGTTTACCTTTTTAATTTCTTTAGAATGTATTTAATTCCAAAATGTAATAAATAGCTATGTACACATTTATTCAGTCTATTAAATATTTAATATATGTGCATTGCTTTTATCAGAATAGATACTATAGAATCTGCTCTTTGCATCATTAGCTTCGAATCAAAGCCTTGTTAGAGTGGGTCTGATGTGCACAAGTAGGCTCCTTCTTGAACTTCAGCCTTAGGAGAGCCCCAGAAATTTGGTTTCTCAAATCTGCTTTGGAAATTTATTATTTATTGCAAGGGCTATGTTGCTATAGCAAAGATAACCCAAAGTACAGTTGCTTAGAGGATAGGGAAGTGCGTTATTTTTCATATGGTCGTCCCAAGATGCATGGCCAAACTGCAGGGTGGCTGTGCTCTGCATGCTCATTCTGGGCCCAGGCCTTTCCATTTCCCTGCTTGGGAATCTACAGGGTTGTAGCCTCGTCTTTATATTCAGAGCTTGATTGCAAACACATCATTATTTTAATGTACAGAAAGAGGAAAGGAGAACACTAGGAAAGAAGGGGAACTATCTTTAATATTGAAGTTGACTCAAAAGTTAACAGTTAATCTTAGCATCTATTTTCAGAAGAGATCTTTTAGGAGGCTCTTTCAGAGAAGGCTGAGAAATATCTCTAGCTTGGCAGCAATGTACTACTCCGTTACAACTCTATTATTGTGGTAGAAGAGAGGACCTGCCTAGCCCTGACATGGGAGACTCCTGTCTCCAGGAATTCCCTAAACTTCCTAAATGACTGCATAGTTGCATGCACGTTTGAACAGCATTTTAAATTCTTAAAGTAATCTATATAAATTAAAATTCTATAGTAGAAAGTCAATTAACTGTAAAACTTAAACTGTATTTTAGAAAACATCTTAATGACATTTTCACATGACAACTGATTTACAGCTATCATTAAATTCTGCATGACAGATTTGAAAAATATGACTATAAATGTATTTGATAAAAAATGTGGGGGCTTTTTTGGATCCTCAGGGTCCTAGTTTGTCTTTTAATACTATCAATGAGTGTACTCCCATTTACTCATTTGTTCTTCTAACAAATAGTTATTGAATGCCTATCTTCATATATGTGCACATGGAAAATTAAAAACAATGTGTTACCTACTTTCACGGAAATTAAAATTCAATAAGAAATATAACTCATGAGATCTTCTGCAGAAGACAAAATAAAACACAAATGCCCTTTTTGTTTGCTTTGTGAGAATTTGGTTTGCAGAGGTACATAGAAAATTTAAGTTTAAGGCGACGATAATGCATTCTAGTTGGGTTCCAACTAGGGCAGCATCCAAGACTTATTTGCTACACTTTGGAGAATCTCTTTTCTACAAGAACTAATTGATCAGAGAATGTTATTTCTGTATTGTTCCCAATTACTTGAAATTCTCAAAACCTGTTCCTCAGCAATTTTGCAGCCTCAGTGACATATGAGTTCAGAAAACCCCAGACAGTTGTGTCTTCTCAAATAGAGATAAGGAAACTGTCAGAATGTCCATCTTCTCTTCCAAACTGCTTTAAGAATGACAGGCCACAAATCACTTTGGACAGGAAGAAATGAAAGTCTGTGTCAATTGTGTTTTTTCCCCTCTGGGTTTGAAGATGAAGAAATCCTCTTAAACTCTACATTAATGTGTAGTAATTGATATATCTAGATCAGCTTGAATGTTGTCAGTCTCATTGTGCATATCTAAAGTTAGCAGCTTACAAACAGCCATTTGCCTCCTGTTCAAGGAGCAGAAGCAGAAATTTGAGAATTCTGATTTCCTGACTTATGTAAATAGGGGTAAAGACCATTGTTATGGCATTTCTAGAGGCTGCTTTCTTTACACTTAGTAGTCATACTATATGCCTCTGATACTTAATAATAATTATCTTCACTCTTCTTAACTTGGAGTTTCTCTAGAACTATTTCAGTAATTTATAGAGGAAAACTTGTGGGGCACTGAGGCCCACTACATTGATGGAAAACAACATGCTAATGGCTTTCCCTCACATTAAAATTCATAGATAACTTTAAATATCTTCTTGAATCAATTGGAACAAAGTTCATAATGATGTTTACTGTAAATGCAGCCAATGACCTCTTATTCTCTCTTTTTTTTTAGATTCTGCAGATAAGTGAAATTAAATGATGTTTGCCTTTCTTTGTCTGACTTATTTCACTTAGCATAATACCCTCTAGGTCCCTCCATGTTGTTGCCAACGATAAGATTTCTTTCTTTTCTTTTTAATGGTTAAATACTATGCTAGTGTGTGTGTGTTTCTGTGTATACACCACATTTTTATCTGTTCACCTGTCAGTGGATACTTGTGTTGCTTCCATATCTTGACTATTGTAAACATAGGGGTGCAGTAGACATAGGGGTACATCTATTTTTTGAATTAGTGGTTTCACATTTTTGGGTAAATGCCCAGTAGTGGAATTAATGTATCATATAATATTTCTACTTTTAATTTTTTTTAGTAGCCTCCATATTGTTTTCCACAGTGGCTATCCAATTTATATTTTCAGGTTCCCTTTTCTCTACATTTGTTATTTCTTGTCTTTTTGGTACTAGCCTTTTTTGACTGGTATGAGGTGATGTCTCCTTGTGGTTTTGATTCACATTTCCTTGATGATTAGTGATGTCAAGAGTCTTTTCATGTGTCTATTGGCTGTGTGGAAGAATATCTGATCAGTTCTTCTGCCCATTTTTTCATCACTTTTTTTCTTGGTATTGAGTTGTAGAAGCTCTTTATGTGTTTTGGATATTAACCCCCCGTTAGTATATCATTTGTAAATATTGCAAATATCTTCTTCCATTCACTAGGTTACCAGATTCCTTCACCTACCTCCCCCCGCCAGCAACCATCCATTTGCTTCCTATAGTTAAGAGTCTCTTATGGTTTTTCTTCCCCTATAATTCTGTCTTATTTTATTTTCCCTTCCTTCTCCTGTGCTACTCTGTTTCTTAAATTCCACGTATGAGTGAAATCATATGGTATTTGTCTTTCTCTGACTAATTTACTTCACTTAGCATAGTACACTCTAGTCCTATTCTTATCATTTCATGACAAGATCCCATTCTTTTTATGACTGAGTAAGTATGTGTGCATATCACATCCTCCTTATCCATTCATCAGTCAATGGACACTTGTGCAATTCCCACAGTTTACCTGTTGTAGATAATGGTGCTATAAATAGTGCATGTATCCCTTTAAGTTATTGTTTTGTATTTTTGTAAAAACCTAGTAAAACAATTGCCAAATTGTACAGTAGCCCTACCCTATAGCTATTCTTATTCACTCCTTATTTCCAACCCTTGCCAACCATGGCAACCACAAATCTACTGTTTGTCCCTATGATATTTTCCATTTTGGACATTTCATCAATTGAATCATATGGACTTTGAATCATATTTAATCATATTTATTTATTTATTTATTTTTATTATTGGTGTTCAATTTACTAACATACAGAATAACCCCCAGTGCCCGTCACCCATTCACTCCCACCCCCCGCCCTCCTCCCCTTCCAACACCCCTAGTTCGTTTCCCAGAGTTAGCAGTCTTTAAGTTCCGTCTCCCTTTCTGATATTTCCCACACATTTCTTCCCCCTTCCCTTATATTCCCTTTCACTATTATTTATATTCCCCAAATGAATGAGAACATATAATGCTTGTCCTTCTCTGACTGGCTTACTTCACTCAGCATAATACCATCCAGTTCTTAAAATTGTGTCCTTTTGTGTTTGATTTCTTTTATTTATCATGTTTTCCGGGTACTACTCATGCTGTAGCATGTATCAGCATTTCATTCCTTTTGAGTGAATAATATTTCATTTTATGGATTTACTACAGTATATTAGCCAGGATTCTCCAGAAAACAAGAGCCACAGGCCCAACAGGTATTTCTCTTGGATTATGTATATTTACATATGATTTATTATATGTTATTTCATGTGATCATGAAAACTGGAAAGTCCTACAATTGGCCATCAGCAAGCTGGAGACCCAGGAAATCCAGTGGTATAGTTTGTAGGCTTGAGAGCTGGAGAGCTGATGGTATACATGCCAGTCTCAGTCTGAAGGCCTGAGAATCAGGGGTGCTGAGGGTAGGAGAAGATTGTCGTACCAGCTCCATCAATGGTTAGAACAAGAACTAGTCAGGCTGACTGAGAATTCAACCTTCCTCTTTTGGTTCTATTCAGACCCTTGATGGTTTGGGTGATGCCCGTGCACATTGAAGACAACCATCTGTTGTATTCAGCTCACCAATTAAAATGTTAATATCTTTTGGAAATATCCTCACAGACTCCCTCCAGAAATATTGTTTAACCAGTTATTTGAGCATCCTCTGGTCTAGTCAAATTGACACATAAAATTAATCACCATATTTATTTTGTTTTATCCATTTATTAGTTGATGGACATTAGTTGGTGGGCAGCATTTCTGTTTTCACTTGGGGTTACTGTGAATAATACTGCTGTTACATTTGTGTAGACATTTTTGTGTGAACATATGTTTTCAGTTCTATTAAGTGTATATGTAGGAGTGGCACTATTGGGTCATGTGGTAACTCTAAGTTTAACTTTTTAAGGAACTGTCAAACTATTTTCCAAAACATCTCTACCATTTTGCATTCCTACCTGCAATGTATCAAGGTTTTGTTTTCTCCATATCATCACCAGTACTTGATAATCTCGTTTTGATTATAGCCATCTGAGACTTTTGTTTTGTTTTGCTTGGTATTTACCTGATGGCTAATGGTGTCAAGTATATTTTTATTTGCATATAGAGCATTTGTATATCTTTAAAGAAACCTGTATTCATATTTTTTTGCAATATTTAGACTTAATTATTTGTCTATTATTGATTTATAAGTGATCTTTAACTATTCTGGATGCTAGATATATGAAAATTATGTATAACATTGAGATTTATCATGTCTAGATACATCTACTGAGATATATGATTTCTAAGTGTTTTCCCCTTTCTGTGTATATCCTTTTGAAACACAAGTGTTTTATATTTTAATAAAGTTGGATTTATCTATTTTTTTGATTGCTTATACTTTAGATAATATCTAAGACTCTGAAGTCATGAAAATGTGTACCTATTTTATTCTAAGAGTTTGATAGTTTTAAATATTACATTTAGGTATTTGATCCATTTTGGATAATTTTTGTTTATCATGAGAGGTTGGGATCCAACTTCATCCAATTACTCTGTAGCGTTCTTTCATTTCAGTTTGAAGGACTTTAATATTTCTTGTTGCAGAAGCCTGATAGTGAAAGATGTTCTCACTTTATATATAGTAATTTTTAATTTTTTTTCTTCAGCTTTGATGAATCACTTTACTGGATACAGAATTTCTGTTTAACATTTTTTTGGGTTTGTCGGTTTTTCTTTCTGCACCTTCAATGTGTTCGCATTGTCTTCTGGCCTCCCTGGTTTCCAATGAAAAATCAACTTATAATCTATTTGAGGATCCATTAGTTCTTTCATGATCTTCTCTTTGCCTTTGCCTTTGGCTTCTGACAGTTTGTCTAGGTGTGGATCTCTGATTTTTTTTTCTATCTGTAATGTGTTGGATTTCTTGGATATATAGTATACACTCATATTTTTCATTAAATTTTGGAAATTTGGAGGAAATTATTTCCTCGGGTATTATTTTTTTCTTTCTGTCTCCTCATCTGATACTCCCATTATGTATACATTAACATGCTTAATGGTGTTAAGCATTTTAAAAACCTTAATAGGTCTTTGAGAGTCAGTTAATTTTTTGTTATTCTTTTTTCTTTTTCTTCCTCAATATGTATAACCAAAATTGATCTATCTTCAAGTTTGTTCTCCTGTCTCCTTAAATATTTTTAGCCCCACTCTTCTCCAGTATAGATTTCACTTTAGTATTTTAAGCCACAGAATTTTTATTTGGCTCTTTTTTTGTATTTTATGTCTCTTTATTGATAGTCTCTATTTGGTGAAACAATGCTGTCATGCTTTCTTTTATTTCTTTGGATAGACATGGCTTTCTTTAGTTTTCAAACATTTTCAAAATAGCCTATTTGAATTCTTTGCCTAATAAATACAATGTCTAAGCTTTTCAGGGACAAG
The DNA here is from genome assembly GCF_053574225.1 of Canis aureus. Classification (NCBI taxonomy): domain Eukaryota; kingdom Metazoa; phylum Chordata; class Mammalia; order Carnivora; family Canidae; genus Canis; species Canis aureus. The sequence goes on along the minus strand of NC_135612.1, from coordinate 7,581,051 downwards.
TATTATTTATTGCTTTTTTCTCCCTGCATGATGGTTATATCACTTTGTTTTCTTTTTAAGACTCATTTTTTATTGTTGTTTTTGAAAACTGAACATTTTAAATAATGTACTGTGGCAACTTTGGAAATCATAATCTACCCCCTTACCTTTGGCAAGGTTTATTTCTGTTGCTGTTTTTTAGTCACTTTTAAAAAAAAAATTTAAAAAAGATTTTATTTATTTATTCATGAGACACAGAGAGAGAGAGAGAGAGAGAGAGAGGGAGAGAGAGACAGGCAGAGACACAGGCAGAGGGAGAAGCAGGCTCCACGCAGAAAGCCCAAAGTGGGACTTGATCCCGGGTCTCCAGGATAACACCCGGGGCCAAAGGCAGGTGCTAAACCACTGAGCCACCCAGGGATCCCTTTAGTCACTTTAATGAACAAAATCTGTAAAGTCTACATCCTTCATCCTAGGTGACTACTGGACTCTCTGCTCATTTAGCTTAATTGTCAGTCAGCTAATATTTGGATAGAGATTCTCTTTTCTGACAGTGGTTTCTGTGTGTGTCTTGAAGTTTATCTTCAATACCCATTTGGACAATTGAAATATTCCCCTTAGCCTTCACTTACTGCTTGAACTAAGCCTCAAGTCAACCAAAGGTGAGATCCTAGGGGGTTCTTAGGTCTTTTCTGAGTAAGTGCAGAATTCTTGGCAAGTGCACAACCCTTTGAATGCACATAGCCTTCTAGATTCCCAGAGATATGTTGGAACTTTTCAGAGACCTTTTCGACATCTCATTCCAAAAGTTTACTTTTTAAGGTTTTTGCTTAGTCTTTGGCTTGCCCCAGTACTTGTCTACTACTCCAAGGAGTTGCAGTGTTAAATAATTACCTGCAACTTTTTCAACACATACCCTTGGGGAAAGGTTTTCACAGTGAGTTCAGAGTGAAGGTAGTTTTGCAAGTGAGGTCTTCTAAGAATTGCCACACAAGTCAAATACTGAACAGTTTTCTGGAAATGGAGCTTTGGAAGTGCTCTAACATTGTGCTGCCCCCTCTTTTGGCTGCCATGCTCTAGTTTTCACTCTGATTGTAGACTGGTGGTTTCAAGGCTACCACCAAGATAGGGAGTTGGGATTGTGATCAGGACAAGTTAAAATGCCACAAAGCTCACTGTTTTTACTGAGATTAAGCTATTTTTCTTGAATAAATACTCTCATGAATTGCTGCAAGTCTTTGCCCAGTTTCCAGAGTCCTGAAAATGTTGATTCTGAAAATATTTTATAGTTTTATAATTATATGTATATATATATATATATATATATATATATATATATATATAGAGAGAGAGAGAGAGAGAGAGAGAGAGAGAGGATAATTTAATTTTTGGATATTCTTACTCTGCCATTTTGCTAATGTCATCTGGTTCTCTTGAGAACATATTTACATGGAAAGTAACTTTATCTCTCCCTTTATGTGTGCAGTAACAGATTTTCATTATATTTTTAGTTTTTTCAGTGGGAAAGGACATGGACAAACAGAACCCATATCACTGTTCACTATCATTATTCCTTACAATAGGACTGGCTTAGCAATCCTTACAACAGGACTCCATCAGCATTATGAGATAAAAAGAATCAAAGTAAATGTCTATGGATTATGAAAATAGTCTCATAATAACCTATAATTGGATATCACATACAGATAATCTAGAAAATCAATATTAATTAGGAAAGGATAGACATTGTTAGAACCAAACTGTACACTGCTGTACATACTCCGAAATATGATAGGAACACACTGATCATATTCTTTTAAAGTGTGACAGACAATTTTGTTGCCTTTGTCATCTTGGAATTCATTCAAATATAAAAGAGTCCCTTTGAAGACATGGGTTGAATTCTAAGATATAATGGTTCCTTTATCTTTATCAGTTAAAGTTTCTCAGTTGAAAAATGGGAAGACTGCTGTCTCATGTAGACACTTGTAAGGAAATCAAAATCATTGGTCTAGAAAAGATATTTAAAGAAAACAGAGTACCTGGCTAGAAAATTTAGAGGTGGAACCAGTGTAATTTAAAAGAGAAAGTGGCTTTTATAGTGTTTATTGTAGCAAATCTAATAAATATGTTTGTTGTTCTCTGGAGAAATCTTAAACAGTTAAATTAAAAATTTCTGTCTGTTCATCATGAAGTGTCTAGAAAGGAGACATACTGTATGAAAGTTTCAATAGTTGTGTATTCAAATATGATATGATAGATTTTGAGAATGAAGGTAGGAATAAAGTAATCTAAAATTAATAAAATATATATTGGGACACCTGAGTGGCTCAGTTGGTTAAAGCATCTGCCTTTGGCTCAAGTCATTATCTCCAGGTCCTGGGATTGAGCCCTGTGTTGGGCTTCCTTCTCTTCAGGGAGTCAGCTTCTCTCTCTCTCTCTCCCTCTGCCCCCCACACCTATTCTATCTCTCAAATAGATAGATAGATGATAGATAGATAGATGATAGATAGATAGATAGATAGATAAATATCTTTTTAAAAAAATAAAAAGTGTTTTGTAAATTATTTATTTTTTTCTTTTGATGAGATGAGGACTTTTAAGTTTTACTCTATTGGCAACTTTCAAATATGCATTACCATACTATTTGATATAGTAATCATGTTATACATTGCATCCCTGTGGCTTATTTATTTTGTACCTTGTGACCCCTTCACATATTTTACCTACTCCCCAACCCCCCTTCCTCTCTGGTAACTAACATTCTTTTTTTGTGTATCTATGAGTTTTGTTTGGTTTTATTCACTTATTTTGTTTCATTTTGTCTTAGATTCCACATGTAAGAAATAATACGGTATTTATTTTGTCTGCCTAATTTATTTCATTTGCCATAATACCTTCAAGCTCCATCCTTTGCACATGGCCAAATTTCATTCTTTTTTGGGACTCAGAAATACTTCAGAGTGTGTGTGTGTGTGTGTGTGTGTGTGTGTGTGTGTGTGTGTCTATCAAGTCTTTATCCATTCATTCTTTAATGGGCATGCACTTTGTTGCCTTATCTTTACTGTTAAAATATTCCTGCAGTTAACATAAGGGTGAATATATCTTTTCAAATTTGTGTTTCCCTTTTCTTCTAAAAAGTACCCAAAAGTGAAATTATTGGATCATACAATAGTTCTATTTTTAATTTTCTGAGGAACCTCCACACTGTTTTCAAAATTGGTTGAACCAATTTATATTCCCATTAAATAATATATTAAGGTTCCTCTTCCTAACAGTCTTGCCAACATTTTTTTTTTCTTGTATTTTTGATACTCTCCATCCAACATCTGTGAAACAATATCTCATTGTGGTTTTGATTTGCATGTCCCTGATGATTAGTGATTTGGGCATCTTTTTATGTGCTCGTTAACCACCTAACGAGCTGTCCTCTTCTTTGAAAAAATGTCCATTCAGATCCTCTATTCATTTCTAAACCAGATCATTTGCTTTTTTTTGGTGTTGAGTGGTGTTAGTTCTTTATATATTTGGGATATTAGCTCCTTATTAGATATATAATTCGCATATATTTTCTCCTGTTCATTAGCTTGTCTTTTCATTTTGTTGATGGTTTTCTTTTAGTGCAGAAGCCTTTAGGTTGATAATATCACTCGTTTATTTTTGCTTTTGTTGTCTTTGCTTTTGAACATTCTAATCATAACGTGTCTTGGTGTGGCTCTTTGGGGGTTTATTGTTTTGGAACACTTTGAATATCTGGATATCTGTTGTCTTCTTCAGATTAGTCACATTTTCAGCTGATATTTCTTCAAATAATTTTTCCACCTCTTTCTCCCTTCTCCTTCGGGGACTCCTATAAATGCAAATGTTTTCTGTCCAATGTCATTCATTGGTCCCTTAAACTTAACTTCTTAAAATTCTTTTTTCATTTTGCTGTAATCTTTGAGTGAATTCCACTGTCCTGTCTTCTAGATCACTGATCCTTTCTTCTCTTTTATTTAGTCTAGTACTGAATCTATTGAGTGTATTTCTCAGTTCGATTATTGTATTTTTCTGGTCTCTGACTTCTGTTTGATACTTTCTTATCTTTTCTGGCTCCTTGTTGAAGTTCTCACTGTATTCATATATTCTTCCAAGTTTGGTGAGCATTACTTTAACTTTTTATCAGGTGAATTGCTTATCTCCATTTCATTAAGTCCCCCCCCCAAGGTATTATCTTGTTCTTTCATTTGGAACATATTCCTCTTTATTTACTAATTTTGCTTAACTCTCTGTGTTTGTTTCTGTGTATTAGGTGAAACAGTTATCTCTCGCCATTGAAGGAATGGCCTTACTTAGGAGATTAATTTTATCTTTCAACCTTGCCCTTGCTCCTTCATGTCTCCTGAGCCTTTGTGGTTGTGTAAGCAGTGTGATTTATACTTGATAGTTTTTTTTTAAGATTTTATTTATTCATTCATGAGAGACACAGAGAGAGAGAGAGAGAGAGAGAGAGAGAGAGGCAGAGACACAGGCAAAGGGAGAAGCAGGCTCCAGGCAGGGAGCCCAATGCAGGACTCAATTCCAGGACTCCAGAATCACACCCGGGGCCAAAGGCAGGTGCCAAACCACTGAGACACCCAGGGATCCCCTTTGATAGGGTTTTTGAACACCTGTCAGTGTTCCAAGGGAGGGATCTCATTCAGCATCTAATTTCAGGCTGATTGGAAGCCAGATCATTATGCAGCAGCTTTTAAAGTATGCAAATATATACAATTCTGTGTGACCACAATTATAAACCCTGCTGACCTCTGGACTGTGTGGTCTGGTGATGGCTTTTTGGTGACAATTGCAAAAATTAGGGCTCCAGATGAATGTATAAGCTCCTTTTTGATAGGTATCAGTGAGCTGTAGGGAGAGTGCAAAGATAGAGTCCCTCAGCCTATGTTCCCTGAGACTATGTCTGTAACCTCTGGATGTATGGTAAATCTGAAGTCTGCCCCTCAGATTGAAGCTCCAAGACAAGTAAATAGGCCTTTTGTCAAGAAAAACTTGATATTTCAGCCTGCTATATAGTGCCCTGGGGATGGTAGCCTGCCAAGAACTGTTTCTCTATTGTTAAGTCCCAGAAAAGCCAGGAACACAAGTCCCACTAACAACCAGAACATCCCCTGTGTGGACTGCATGTTTCTGTCAGCTTTCCTAGAGCTGCAGGGAAGCACAGGCAGGGCATGTTTGCTGTCTTTAATGGGACAGTGGAAGAGCACCAGGTGGGGCACACCCAGTAGTGCTGTCGAGGTAGGGGAAGACAAATATGGTAGCTGCCAGCACCTCATCCCCAGAGAGTGTCCCAACAAACCCTTGCCTCTCAAGCAGATGTTGTAATATTATCAAACAAATATCCTTTACATATAGTCTAGGCACTTTGCAAACTGCTGCTTTGGTGCTGTTACCTGGGGTGAGTTAGCCTGTTTGCAGGTCCTTTAAAAGTATCTCATTTCTCTGTAGTTGTTGAGCTTCCTAATTTGCTCTATTGGTTTTCAAAGCTAGATGTTTTGGAGACTTGTCTATCCATTGCAGGTTCCAAGGGTTGGAGTGCTTGATGCGAGGCACAAACTTCTCATTCCTCAGGGGTAAACTCTGGATTTGTGAGATTCTGGTTGCTGTTATGGATCTTGGGTTTTTGGCAGGGCTTCATCTCTGCCTCTCCTGCTCATCTCAATTTGGCCCTTTTACCATTTGTTGTAAAGGAGCTATTTGGCTAGTTTTCAAGTATTTTTCAGAAGGAGTTTTTTCATATGTAGCTATAGATTTGATGTGTCTGCTGGAGGAGGTGAGTTCAGGATCTTCCCATGTTGCCATTGTGGACTGCCTTGAAACTAGGTGATTAAGGTTCATTTGAAGATTGTGTCTAGGAAGACATTTTTTTTTTCTTTCCAAATAACTGAAGGCCACCAAGTTATGAGTATTTTCAGCTGATTAACTTTATATTTTGTTTCACTTGCCAAAGTATCCCACATGCAATCTCTAAAGCCCCTGAACTAGATGTCATTTAAAAGTTATTTGTCAGTTGGCTATTTGGAACTTGGAATACATTTTCTCCTAAAATAATATTATAAGTAGTTGCTTGGTCTTAGACCAGATCACAATTTCTAACAATAAAATGTGTGGTCAATATCCAGTGATGGTGATAAAAGCTTGGGATATGAGACCCCAGAGCAGATGGGCTTGATTTAAAAGAGAATGAGTTTCCTGTTGTATTTGTGGGGCCTGGCCTATCTTGGGGAACTTCAGAAGGAAAATAAAAGTTTGTTTTTGAAATATACCTAACTTCATTTTATTCCTCCCCTTTAACTGCTTCTTAATGTCTGTTTTTCATAAATACTCATCACCCTTAGCCTTAGAATTTATAAACGACTCAAAGCCAACTTATGTTACCCTCTGCACATCAAATGTTCATTTTTTTCATGTTAAAATATACTAGTTATCTATAAAGTGACCAGACACCATGATTCTCACCAAGTTATGATTGATATTTATAGTTTCTTTTTTTTAAAGTTTTTTTTTCTTCATTTATTCATGAGAGACACACAGAGAGAGGCAAAGACACAGGCAGAGGGAGAAGCAGGCTCCATGTAGGGAGCCTGACGTGGGACTCGATCCTGGGTCTCCAGGATCATGCCCTGAGCTGAAGGCAGGGGCTCAACTGCTGAGCCACCCGGGGATCCCGATATTTATAGTTTCTAATGGTTAAATGTGAAAAGGATATCTCTCTAGTCTGGTTATCTATTAGCTTGAACCTGTGCTCTGCCCCTTCTAGTTGCATGATGTTAAGCAGGTTTCTTTCCATGCCTGAATTTCCCCATATCAAATATCAAATAATAGTAGGGTCTACCTAATTCTGGCCTTATTGGGAGTAATAAATGATATGCGCTATTAGTACCCTTAGAACTGTACATAAAATAGAGTAAATACCAATAAATGTGAACTTTTACTTTGAATAAAAGACTTTAATTTGTAAATTCCTGTTGTACCTAATACAGTGGAATGAAAGTAAGAGGATGGCTAGAAGATCAAAAGACAGCAAACTCAGGTTATCTTTGCTGGGAGTAGTTCCTCTAAGCTTTTCATAGCTTCTTTGTTTTCTTGGTTCTTCTTAAAGGTTCATTTACTATGTTTTAACAGTAGGTTCTGCATCAGTTTTCTATTGCTACTATAACAAGGTACCTCAAACCTAGTGGCTTAAAACAACAAACACTTATTATCTTGCAATTGTAGTGGTCAGAAATCTAAAATTGGGTCTACATTCCTTGGCTCGTGAGTTTCCAACAATGTCATTAGCTTCCATTAACCTATCTCCTAATTCTGACCGTTACCTTTTTGCCTCCCTCTTAGGAGGTCCTAGGGGTTACATTGCTCCCACTCCTAGATAATCCAAAATACTATCCCCACCTCCAGATACTTAAAGTAATTGCATCTGCAAAGTCCCTTTTGCCATTTAAGGTAAGATATTTATAGATTCAGAGGACTAGAATGCAGATGTCTTTGTGGGTCTGTTTCTCTCTCCACCACAATTCCATTAAAGCAGATGAAGAGAATACAAAATTACTGAAGACTTCATAAATATCTTTTTTTTTCATGTGCAACAGATTTACTGATATTCCTTCAACATTTACTCTCCTAAGTTAATGGGAACCATATTCAAACTCTTTTTTTTTTTCCTCCAAAGTTCTAGCTTTCTCCTTGTTAGTAATCAACTATAAGTGATTTTTTAAACATATTCTAAGAACAACAGTTCTTAATTTCAAACTGTTTATCTATGCAGATGGAGATAATTCAGTAAAATAGAGTGTCATATAAGAGTTATTTGAAAACTAACTTTGGAAGGAGTGAAACTATGTAAGCTCCACCACCAGTAATAAAATAACCTTGAATAAATAATGCAGTATCTTCTCTGATCTTCCCACTTCAGTACATGTGAATGATTAAAAAAATAGTTTCAGTACTCTAAACTTTAAGACAGCAAGTACCTTACCTATCTTAATCAAATATGACAGCAAGTGCCACACCTATCTTAATCAAATATGTATGTTAATAGCCTTGCACAATAGATACTCAACAAGTATTTCTTGAATTAGGATCTTTTTCCTACCTTAGGCCATAGCATAATATTTTCTAAGTAATATGAAGTGTTTAAATGACAAATCTTATAGTCTGTACATACTCATATTTCCATTTTGCATTGAAATGCCCTGAGGAGTATAATATTACATAAATCTTTGAAGTTAGAGATGAATGTCCGGCTATATTCCTGAAAAAATTGGAAGTTTGAACAATTAATTGTAAGTCTTTAAAGAATCATGTAAAAATAAAAAGCAACATGTTTTAGTGAAGTTGAAAAGTATGTGAGAAGGAATAGGGAGTGTGAAAATGTGTGAATGAATGAAGAAATTCCCAATTCCTTTCTAATACACTGTAATGGTGATAAAAGTAATCAGGAGCAGATAGGGGGCTTAAAATAGGGCCTAGAGCCTATTTTAAAAGAAGAAATGGTGTGTGTGTGTGTATTTATAATCCACTGTTTGTGGATTATAAATACACACTGTGTGTATTTATAGAAGAAGAAATGGTGTGTGTGTGTGTGTGTGTGTATTATAATCCACTGTTTGTGGATTATAAATACACACTGTTTGTGTGGAATTCCATATACACAGTGGAATATTACTCAACCACAAAAAAGCATGAGATCTTGTCATTTGCAGCAACATGGATGGACTTATGAGGTACAATGCTAAGTAAGATCAGTCAGACAAAGACAAATACCATGGTTTCACTCATACGTGGATTTCAAGAAACAAAGCAACTGAACAGAGGAAAACAGAGATAAATAGACTTTTAAATGCAGAGTAAAAACTGGTGACTAACACAATGGGGAAGTGGGTAGGGGGAGAGAGAAAATATCTAAAGGGGATTAAAAATATACTTATTGTGATGAGCACTTAGCGTTGTGTAGCAATGTTGAATCATATTGTACACCTGAAACTACTATAACAGCACTGTGTGTTCTTTATGCTTCAATATAAAAAAACAATGATCCGGAACAGATAGGGGGTTTATAATATGGAGAGCGTGGGGAATATTTGGGAGATGGGGAAAAGATGTAGAAAGAAAGTTTGAATTTTGCCTTAAATCTGTTACACTGATAGATTTTTCTGGAGGAGACAGGTACTTCATGTTTTGAAAAATGAATTTCACATTTACACTATTCCTGCAGTAGTCATAGTAAAAGTTTCATAAAAAAGAATGTGTTACTGAATCACATTAACTATGTATTATTCATATATGAGAGCATGTTCTAGTTCAAGTCAACTGTATAGTTGGGTCTTTTATACTTGAGAATTCTATTATGAAATGCAGCAGTCTATTCTATTCTTTGGGGAAATGAGAAGAAAAAATGATAATTTTTTTACAACTCTGAAATGAAATATTTTGTTTCTCATAAGAAAGATATATTTAAGGATATCATTCCTGACTCAGTTGCCCAGAAGTTAGCCTCAGTAACAATCAGCCAGGTGTGGAATTAGAAAAGTTGAAGTCTTACTTCTCTCAGAAAGAGCCCCGGGCTAGGAGCTGGGGAGAGTGGAAGCCCTCTCCCCAGAGTCTTTAAATGATTCTTTTTTTAAAACAATTTTCACCAGCCCTACCTTGAAGTGGGTCAGCAGAGCTCTTCATCCTGTCATACTGAAAGCTGATCCCGCCTTACATATATTTTTTAATGTTTTCTTGTTAGTTTTAATCACAGAAATAGCACAAGTTTTTTTTTTTTGTTTTTGTTTTTTTTTTTTTTTTACAAAACATTTCAACAATATATAACTTTGTAAAGTAATAAAATTAAACTCCCTTACTTCCAATTCTGCTCCTGAGGATAAACCACTGTTAAGTTAAAGTTAATGATTAAGTTTTAAAATGGCATAAAATGAATTCTTTAAGAGCAGATATCCCTTGCAAAAAGCAGACGACACCTTTGTTTTAACCTTTCTTAAGTTAGTTCCAGAATTGTCCTATTGTCTAACTTGCACCTCAAGCACAAGAGCTGTGCCTTATGCATGAGACTATACCTGTGCTGTCCATCCCACTTTTTGACTTATTTCCATACATTTTAATGATATCCAATGACCATTTCTCAGGACTCCTCTTACATGATTTACTAGCAGTGTTTGATACAGTTGAAAACTCTCTTCCCTGAAAATTCTGTGCATTTCCTTCAACTCCCAAATTACCTGATCTGTCCATTTCCTTCGACCCCCAAATTGCCTGATTTTTCCTTCTATTTTTACGGCTTCTCCTTCTTAGTCACCTTTATTCATTTATCTATAAACTTTGGAGTTCTAAGAGTTAGTCCTTTGGATCCCTTTTCTGTCTACACTTAATCCTTTTCTGATTTTCAGTCAGCTTAGGAGATTTAAATGTCTGTACTCTGATGATTCCCAAATGTTCATTGCCGCACCTCTGACTCTTCCTAAATTCCAAACATATATCTTGGATGTCTAATGGGCATCTCAAAATTCACATATTCAAAACTGAGATCTTGGTGTCATACTTCCCCTCGACCTGCTGTTTTCGTGGCTTTCTCTCAGTAAATGGCAACACTGTTCTTCCCATTTTTTGGGCCACAGGTCATGGACTCATCTCATCCTGTCATACCCCGTATGTACTCAGTTCTTTAGCAGGGCCTGTTGTCTCATCTTCAAAATTAAATTCAAATTAGTGACCACTTCTGATTAATTCTATGGTTAGCATTTATCTATGGCCAACAAGTTACCATTGTTTCTCATATTGTTGTATAGGCTTTTATTATAGCTAGGCTGCCAACAGTAATAGACGACATACTCAGATATGATGGTCAACAAGTTGTTGTTGTTGTTTTATAAAAAGACATTTTACATAAGTATGAGTATTAAGAAAATCAGAACTGGAGCTAGTGGTGACAGCTAGGTAATTTTCATTCCTGAGCCTGGGAGACTGCTATTATGGGTTGAATCATGTCTCCCTACAGGGAAAAAAAAATATTGAAGTCCTAATCTCCAGTACCCATGAATGTACTTTCTTTGGAAATAAGTTCTTTGTAGATAAGTAATATGAGGTCATTAGGATGGGCATTACCCAAACATGACTGCTATCCTTATAAAAAAGGGAAATTTGGACACAGACTTGACATGTGCTGAGGGAAGACAATGTGAAGACACGGGGATAACATCATTTGTAACCAGAGAACACCTGAGGGTACTGGAAATTAGAAGAGAGATATGGAATAGATTTTCCTTTATGGCCCTCAGAAGGAACTAACCCCGCTGACACCTTGGTTTTTAGGCTTTTGGCCTGAGAAACACGAGACAACAAATTTTGTTAAGTTTTTCAGTTTGTGGTACTTTATTAGGACAGCTGGAGGAAACAGAATTTTCCTGAAATTTATACATTTTCAGAATTTGTATTATAAGTGAGGAAAATAGGAATAACCCAGAAGTTTAGAAAGTTGATTTCATTTGTAGATTTGAAATGATCAGTGACCTTTTATTGAATAATACAACCAGCCGTAGGCAAACTCTAAATCGAAGGAAATACCAACTTCACTTTCTTCCTTCCTCTGATCTCTTCCCAGGTTTTCCTGGGAGCTCTGCTGGTCGAGCACACACAGGTCAACTTCCTGTGACAGAGAGCACGGTGACAAGCATAGAAAGTAGAGGTGGAAGGACAAAAGGAAGTTGTCTGGGAAATTCCAGTTCATCGCTTTCATTTTCTCTCTCCCTCATTACCTGCTCTTAACACAGCTGTAGGAGTGTCAGCTCTCTGCCTAAAACCCTCATGTCATTAAAAAAAAAAAAAAAAGTCCTTAAAAGGACAAGTAAGGTCAATGTATGTGGCTGGCCATTACTTCTTACCTCATCTCCTACTATTCTTTCCTTTGCTCATACTTTTCTAGCCAATTTGGCCTTCTCTTTTTACATTTGTTATTTCCACTGCTCGAAATATCCATCCTACAGATGTCTGAGTGGCTTCCATTCTCCTTTCATTTAGGGCTTTACTTAATAAGGTTTTCTCACACCAGTCTAACATTTTAAATCCTTATTGTCCAAACACATTTCCTACTCCCCTTCTCTGTAGTGTTTATCACTATCTAAAAATCTGTTCACATCTTCCTTGACTTAGGATGGGGCTAACTACATTGTAAGTTTGAAGATATACTAAGTTAAAATTGCATTTAGTACACCTAACCTATCAAACATCATAGCTTAGCCCCATGTCCCTGAAAATGTGTTCAGAACAGTTACATTAGTCTACAGTTGGGCAAAATCCTTTCACACAAAACCTATTTTATAATAAATTGTCGCATATCTCAAGTAATTTATTGAAAACTGTACTAAGAGTGAAAAACAGAATGGCTGTATGGGTTTAGGATGGTTTTAAGTGTATGGATGTTTGCTCTCGTATCACCTGGCTGACTGAGGGCTGTGGCTTACTGCCACTGCCCAGCATCATGAGAGAACTTAGTACACCTTATCACTAACCCAGGAAAAGATCACAGTTCAAGACTGGAAGTGCGATTTCTAGTTAATGTGTACTCCTTCTGTGCTATCATAAAGTCCAAAAAACATAAGTTGAACTATCGTAAGTCTGGGACCATGTGTATATTTTCTGTATTTATGCTATTGTCTTCTTCCTCCAGGAACCTGTAAGGTCTTCAGGGAAGTGATGTTTGTCTACTTTGTTCACTGCTGAATTCCCAGTGCCTAAAATAGTGCCTGCTTATAGACTTTAATGAATATATTCTGGAATGACAAATAATATTTTGTATCTTTGTTTTTATGTTTTCCTGTCTTTTGAACTTAATCTTCTCTAGTTACTAGTTTTGAAATTATTATTATTTTATTATTATTAAAATATAATATTTCTACCATCAGATTTTTCTGGTCTGAAGAAATCTGGTGGGACAGATGGCTTTGCCGTCGCTGATGTTTAATGGCATGCTATAATGAACACAAAATCCCCCAAATCCAAATATATGCACAAATCCCATGTATGGCATCTTTCTAATAAGCCTGCAACATTCCTTGATAATAAGTAATGTGACTTCGAAGGGGTTTTTTATGTTCTTTTAAGTTGCGGAACGTGTTGTCTTCAGTCTTTCTTTCCATTTCATCCTATTTAGTGTATTGAACTGTGTTCCTTAAATGTGAGCAACGATGGCAGACAGTATTTATTGTTTTGTTCAAAACTATTTTGAAAAATTTGGTGAGGGACAAACATTGTATTTCAGCACACATTTCTTTTGGAAGAAGAAAACGTAAACAGCCAGTACTGCCAAATTGTACTGTCAACTCCATGTATAACTATAAAGAAAGAATAATGCTATTTTTATTGCTATTCTCTATGTAGATCTGATACGATAGATCCTAGGTAAATACGTTATTACTAAAAGCCTGCAGGAGATGACAATTTGAAATACCACTATTCTTTGCCAGGGTTCTGAACCCCAGTATAGATTATTATACTGATTTTGTGGCTAATAATCCTTGCTATTTCTTTCTTCTTCCTAGTATTCTCATTGGCCTTTTGTCTTTTTAATTCTAATACAAATCACTGTCATGTTTTAGAGTCCCTGCCTCTAAAACGTAGATCCTTATAAGTCTCTTATGCTGTGTCTGTACAAACATTCAGGCTTTCCAAGGGTGACACTGTGTGTTCTTTATTACAGAAAGAGAATTGGAGTTAGCAAACACAAAGCAAATTTCATCGATAGCTTTTAAAATAAGTTTTTGATGGCTTAAGGTTTATAAAGATTTTATATTTTTAGTGAAATCGAGAAAATTTCCAGGTAATGTGCTAGTCATACAGAAAAAAGAAATCAGCTCCTTTTTAGGACAAAAATTGATTCTTTTTAACAAAATAATAAGGTTAACAGGTCATTGATGCTTATGTTCTTAAATTAAGCTAATCGGCTTTGATAAAAAAAAGAAAAAAAAAGTAGTGTTCATAACAGTGTTTTATGCAAGGCACCCTTCTCTGAGGAGAAGGAAGTTTTGATTTTTTTTCTTTTCAAGTTTCTCTTCTTTCTCTGAGAGTAGCCTCCACCAGCTCCGTCAAATTCTGAATTGCTTCTCTCTACACATCCTATAAAACTTCCTTTCTTCTTTCATTCTGGATAATCATAAATTCCAAGCATATGGTTTGCATACCCCCTTTGCCCATTGCCCTTGTGTTTTTTTTTTCGAGATATGAATTAAAAATTCTCTCAGTTCATCTATAAACTTGAAAGCAATCTACTTACAATTAAATGAAAGATACTTGTCCCTCAACATCTTTGCAGGTATGTTTGGTTTAGAGAAGGCAGGGTGGGGTGCTCAGAATGTTATTTAAATTGCATTCTGAGATAAGATCCTTTTCTATGGTCTCCAAGGCACAGATGGAAGCACAATCATATATTGAAAACCTTTCCTAGGTCTGTGACCTTGGATGTCTCTTCAAAAATGAAACAACTAATTTAAAAATGAAATGCAAATGTGATTTGTGATTTTTATGCCCTATATCCATGCATCTCGCAGAAAAAAAATGTCATTTAACTGAACTCAACTTTTTATAATGAAAATTGCTTAAAGTGGTATAAATATAGGCATAGTTTTTGAGTATACCAAATTCTTATATAGTGAATTGTTGTGGTGTACAGGTCATAAGAATAACATAGGGAAGAACAAAGAAGTCTCCAGTTTTTAAAATAAAATACTTTCTTCAAATTAATTTTTTTTAAAAATAAACAGAGCCCTCCTTAAAAGGCAGTAAGTAGATGCAGCCAAACCCATTTTAAAGTAGCTGTAAAAGAAGATTATGAAGATATTTATTATTCCATATATTTGCCATTTATCCTTTAGCTTCAAGGGCAATGCTTGCTGCTCAGCCTTGGATCTGCTACAGTCATATGTATAAAGAAATGGGCATGATTGCTCATTGTAGCCTAAGTGGCATCATGCGTCTTAAAGGCACACATTTGTGAAGTTCACATCACTTCGAAGTGTCAGTTGGCATGTGTTTGATGAAGAAGCTCAGCGAGAAAGCCAGCTGGCCTGCAGTCATACTAACTGCAAAATAAACAATTAATACTAATGTGTATATATATTCACATATTCAAAAGAGCAGTTTAATCCTTGGAATCCCTTATTGTGCTGCTCTCAAGCATTTGGGGTGACAGGTGCCATAAGTCAGCCTTTTGACTAACAGCAAGTAATTGTAACAGGAAAATGAACAGAACAAGCTTGAAAAGAACAAACAGAAGGCAGGAAGGGTGGGTGGTGTCATAGAGAAAGCTGAGGGGAAATCTCTTTTTAAATGTGAAACTTTCAAGCTGTTCTCATAATTAGAAAACATATAGAATACTTGGATATATTTTTTAAAAAAATCTATTGCCAGAAAATTATGAGTGAGATGACATATTTACTATTGAAATAGATATTTCTCAGTATGGATATAATTCTCTCCATTTTGCAGTATTACAAGAAACTGGGAAGTGAAATATTCTGATAGAGCACCACCTGTAGAGCATTCATGTTTAAAATTTTGTAAAATAAAGTTAAATAAGGCACTTTAGACAATTTAAAGTAAAGCTATCCCTTTTCTCTCTGTAGCATATCCAAAGTATGCCAAAATATGTCAAAAACTGAATGGGAACTAGGTGTATTTTTCTCTTTATTTCGAATAACTAAAACACAAGCCACTTAATGACAGTTAATTTAGGATAAAGGTTAAAACCATGCCAAAAAATAAATAAATAAAATTCTGAGCAGTTGAACATTAAAGCTATCTAAGCCTAAGGATTCTCACCTAAAATTTGGAATAATAATCCAGCTTCATAAAGATTTTGTGAGGCTTAAAAGAGATAACATGTGTAAACTTTTTTAAAAATATGTACTTATTTATTTATTTCAGAGAGAGAGAGTGTATGGGCACATGCACACAGGTGAGCTGGGGGAAAGGCAGAAGGAGAAAGAGAAAATCTCCTACTCCCCGCTAGGTACAGAGCCTGACGTGGGGCTCCATCTCATAACCCTGAGTCAAAACCAAGAGTCAACTGCCTAACTGACTGAGCCACCCAGGTGCTCCAAACAGTTTCAAACTTTTAAGTATTTGGTGCAGTTATTTCCACATTAAGTGATCAGTAAATGATAGATGCTATTATTAAATGGAAACATGTTTAAATTATAAGTTTCAACTTGGATGTCAAAGTATAATAGATAAAAAAAATTCCCTATGATAAAAAAAAAGTTGCATAGGGAAGTATCAGATTGGAATGCATATTTTCCAGTGATAGAGAAGATTCCTCCTAGGACATTTGTAAAATTGACGAGGAGTAGATAAAAGGCTCAAAGGCAGGGACAGGGGTGAAGAGATTTGTTTTGGATACAGTTGCTGAACCACTTCGAGTCTCATTCACACCTCCACAAGAGGTAGGCTGAGTTGTTTCCTTCTGGTTTCAATCGTTGTGTGTACTGATTCAAGACAGCAAATCTGAAAGCGTCGTGTGTGCTCCAGGAAATATGGAAGCACATTGATTGGGGTGTTTGACACACATAAGACATAACTAAAGGCTTGCATGGCCTGAAGCCACAATGTCGTGAGAGCTACTGCTACTTCAAGAAATGACCAAACTGCTAATGGCAAATAAAGTGCACCATCTCCAGGAATCAGTTATGCAACACCCAGGAGGGTGTAGTAGGTACTAAAAAGGAATCCTGCCCAAAATGGTCTCTACTAGAGTATGCAGGGGCCCCAGAAAGGAATCTATGATAGGTGGACCTAGATAAAAACTGAGGCCGATTTGATGCAAGAACAGTCAGTCAAAGTAAAAGGGTTAGAGTAAGAGGAGTCCACCAGGAGAATTTCCTTTTCCTTTTTTTTTTTTTTTTCCATTAGGAGAATTTCTCAAAAATCTAAAATTCCTACAAGAGAGAAATTCAGCCTTAATTATTAGCCATTCCCAAAGGGTATAGAATCCTATTACAATAGTCAAATATGAAGTTTACATATTCCTTTCCCTCATCCCTTCCTCTGTTCCAATTCCAAGGAGCCAGAAACTATGTGCATACATCAGAGTGGGTGAGGTCATGTTGCAGGAACAAACAAATCTAAATCGCCTTGGCCTAAAACAAAAAAGTTTATTTTCCTATTTATGTCACATGCCCTTTGCAACACAGTAGGAAATCACTGCTTTATTGTAATTTGGGGACCCAGAGTGACGGAGCTGGGACCCTCAAAAACATTGAAAATTTTATGAAGAGGCTCAGGAAGAGGTCACATCTCGTACAGAACTAGATTGGCGACACTTTCAGTTGCAACGTGCCCAGAACTAGATAGGATGGCCTGCTTAATCACGATATGCCAAGAAGAATAATGCTGCCATATATATTGAAGATTGAGCATGAGAACTATTAGATATACAACACTAAAAGCTTTTGTAATCTGCCATTCTAGCCCAAAATAATTCATATATGTTCTCATTGTCAAAATTCGCCGCCTCCTTCTCAAAGGTGCCACCCCAAAGTCTTACCCATTTTTAGCATCTATCTCAAAGGGCTGGATTCCTGGGTGATGGCTAATAGTCTCTACCTCAGGACTGATGGGTTTCCTCTCAACATGGAGGTCAATGAACTAAAAAAGAAGAGTCATCTGCTATCCGCGTAGCCCAATCACAACAGTGGAATATGCGAACAGAATAATAATAAAGAATCGCATTTGGAAAAGTTCTGGCCTATGGCAAATTTTAAAAATAGATGTTTTTAAATGCCTCCTATCCTGATGATGGAGAATGGGTGAGGCTCTGATTTTTGTCCCCCTCACCCACCAAGTACCTATAGCTTTCTCTTTGGCCCCCAGATCCTCTCTGTTTCTTTTCTAGTAACCTTTGACAGTATCCAAAATGGTTATTAGGAAATCTTTTCTGAGTGTTAAGCGGACTTCTCAGAATAGCTCTTACCAATATATGTTAGGGGATACAGAAGTCATTTTCAGCCTCGAACACTGACAGTTTCCTTTCGAACAAGCTGTTGGTTGTTTCGGCCGTAGCTCCAAGTGACACAGGAAACATCTAGTGATGAGAACCTTATATGTTTGATTCCAGTCATCTCCATGTTGCAATAGCCACACTTTCCTTTTTTTTTTTTTTCTAGAATATCTATTGGATTTGCTATATTTCTATGCTTTCTCTCACTCTTGATTCTTCCTCTCTCCAGAATTAATTACAGATACTCTGAGCTTTCCATTCATCTGTTGGAAAGTCCTGTCATTGGTATCACCCTGGGCCATGCTGTTTAATTCAAAGTAATTTGGCACCACAGTTTTAACTGAGTATTTTCTCTAAGCCTAATTAAATTTATGTAAAGGTTTTGAGAATGCATGTGAGAACTATGCTCTTGTTCTGATCCTTGCTATAAGGCTAACTTGAAATCAACATTTATCATTCAAAGTCTTTCTTAGTTTAATCTTTTTTACCAGTAGGTGATGAAAAGAGGCTGCATCTTTTGACCTTGGAAATTCCCAAATTTCAGGACTTCCTTAATTCCTTGTCATTCCTTTTGAAAAACTAGCTAGTTCTTTTCTGATGAACATCTTCCTTATAGAAATTTGCCAAACCCAGCCATCAGCAACCCACATACACTGTTGATGTTGTTTTTCAACGTCTTCCCTTCAACAAATTTATAAATGTCTTTCTATATCATTAATGCAATTGTCATTTCTAGTGTCCAAGATCAGTTTCTCCATTGCATGCCACACCCTTAAACCTCTGTGTGTGTGTGTGTGTGTGTGTGTGTGTGTGGTGTTGTTGCGACACTCTGTATCCCACCATTGGTTATTCCTGGTGTAACAGTTAATTCTAAAATCTCAGTGGTCCAGAAGACAGTTTATTTCTTGTGCCCCATTTCATTTTCCTTATTAGTTAGTGGGATGAGAAGGTGGGAAAGCAATGAATATCTGTTCAGAAGAGACCCAGGGGAATCACTGTCTCGAACGTTGCTTTCCATTGTATATGAAGGAAAGAGATATTTTGTAGGTTTTTGTGTCGATCATGTAAGTAACTCATGATACTTCACACCTGCAGCTTATCTGCTGGAACTGTTGATGCAGTTCCACCCAGTTTCAAAGGGGCCAAGAAATGCACTTCTTCCATGTACATTCAGATGGGAAGCTCGAAATACTGTAAAACATTGCTGATGACTAAGGCAGCAAGTTGTTAGCAGAGTTGGGGAAAAGAAGGATCATAATATCAACCTCCCAAGGAACAAGTAGCCTTCCAGAACTCAGTCCTCGCTGGGGAGGAAAGTTTTTTTTTTTTTTTTTAAATAAGTTTATTATTTGTTCACGGGAGACACAGAGAAAGGCAGAGACACAAGCAGAGGGAGAAGCAGGCTCCCTACCGGGAGCCTGATGTGGGACTCGATTCCAGGACCTTGGGAACATGTCCTGAGCCAGAGGCAGATGCTCAACCACTGAGCCACCCAGGGCCCCTCAAGCTGAGTTTTGATGGCAACATGGTATTATTCATCCCAAGTCTCAATTGTGACTGTGTTGTATGACTCTAGGTGGCAGAGGACTATTTATTATCCAATACAAGGAAATTGTGGATCTCTCTATCCATTGGCCCCACTGGATAAATTATAAAGTGACAGTGGGAAACAGATAGATGTGTGTTCTGATTATGAGGCTTGTGTCTCTGTAACATATCAGTTGCCATTGCCAGTGACCGCCTCCGCCATCATCATCAGCTATACTGATGTTTATAAATGCTTTAGATTTATTGATAAACATATTGAGTTAATCTTTCTTACCAGTTATCAATCAGTAATCCATAGACAAGAAAAGTTTTCTCTAGAATCAGTGTATAGCAACACTTTTTCCTGTCTCTTTCAATGAAAGTACCATAAAACAATTCATTTTTAAACTTTCTCCTCCAAACACGGTAACTTAGTTAGGGTTCTTCGGTTTAAGCACTACCAGGTAACTCTGGCTAAATCAAACTAAAATGCATTTATTGAGTGGACATGAGATAGCTTCTAGGGTTGTTGGGAGGGCTTGGGAATTAGACTAAAATCAGAAAAGGAAAGCTTTAAAGTTTCAAGGACGTTAATTGCTGGGCAATTTCTGCTTTGTTGGGATGGATGAACAAATTCCAGTAATTCCTCTGAAGTCATTAGTCCCCTCATGATTCAGATTCGTTGAGAGTGGCTTGATTGCCCTAGCTTTTTGGTGACTTACCCACCTTTTACTGTATCTCAGAAGTGAAGAGCATGATCTAGCTTCCATGGAAGAAGCTACTAGGGTTTGTTTGTTTGCTTGATTTTGTATGTTTTTTTTTTTTCTTCTCTTTATAGTAGAGCAGAACCCTGTATTTACTATTAGATTATTCAGTGCAGGAGATAAGTTTTCCTCCCCCCTATGTCAAGTGCCATTAGGAACAGTGATAGTAGTTGCTTCGTCATCAAAAAACAAAACAAAAACACATGTAGCTGATTTGCTTCTGTTAGAAGAATGCATTTTTATAAACACTTTTGCATTAGTGATGAGAACAACCTTTTCAGAAAAATATTTGGGGAGGAAGTTTTGGATCCTTAAGACTTTTCCTAGGTCAATCATCCATACGTAATAAAACACAAAGAAGCATATTTGAAAAACTGATAAGATTAGGTCAATCGAACCCCTTGAGTTTTGGTCCCCTTCTTGTTATCACACTCTGCATTGGAAAACCAGAGTAGCAGCTAAAAGTTTCAGGGCTCTACAATGCCTTGTCTTTGACAAAATTGCCTTTTCTGTCTCTCGGTTTAGTCATTCTCTAGATTCTGATCAGGTGATGTAATTTCCTCCCTGCGAATGAACGGATTCATTTGAGCCTTTCCCCGACACTGACTATTAATTCTTGGAGGAGGCCGGGCCCTGAGGTTGGTGGTGTGATGGTCGTGATGGAAGTGAATTGCGACTGTGTTGATTTCTTAGAGCCTTCTACAACACGTTGAAGAATTACGTGAAGCCTTGTCATTACGAATAAGCTATCATAAGACAAAGATGTAATAGTCATTAGAGCTATAATGTAAGTACTGTAGCTAATATGGAAACGTGGGGGAAGCTCCAGAAAAGCAAAGGAGGCTGTGCCTTCTGTTTGCATGAAAGACAGCTGGAGTAAATTACTTTGACATGCATTGTGTGTTCATGTTTCCTGTGCATTTTCGATTTCTGTGCATAAAAAAAAAATTAAACCTTTGGATAGCATTTGGCAATGGTTCATTTTTATTCACCACTGTCCATAACCGGATTGAGTAATTACAATTTGTCCTACCATCTGAGACTCTTTCTGACGTTTGGCTGCCTCTGCCCTGCTGCTCATTTATGCTTAAGTTTGTACCTGCTTATTAACTGATTTGTCCTAAAAATAACTTTGAAAGTCTCAGATCCTGAGCTGTTAGCAGTTAGCCTGCATAACTAAGGTTATAAAATCAGCATCTGGCTAGAAGTCAAAAAGCTGACTCTGTTCTCACTTGCTAAGATATAGAAAGGTATGTGCTTCTAATTAGCTCTAAAAACTCAAAAATACTGTACACTATCATGAAGGATGTGTCACATTGTACTGCAGTGCTTGTTACTTCATTTCTGGCTTTGAATTAAATTATGGCATCTCTCTTCGATGTGTGGGGAAAGCTGTTTCCTCTTGTCTCTCCCACAAAATGTTAATCCAGAACGCTTAGCAATAGTACCCTGTTTGGTGGTTAAACATTTTCCATACAGTTTTGCAGTTTTCAGAAATAAATGTATCAACCTACTTTAAATTGATCTCATTCTGGAAATTTCAGAGTCACTGCATTTTACAGTGCCAGACTTATTTGGTAATATTTGCATTTTATCTTTGGCTTAAATATTCCCAGGTTTGACTAGATTAGTTCCTCACTTTCATAACAAAAGGCGTTCTGGGAATAATTCCATGTATATAAAGATTCTAAGAAAGAATTCTTGTTTCCAGGATTCCCTGTAAGAACATATAGGTACTTCCTCTTGTGGGAAAGTAAGAGAATACATAGGATATAAATACAAAATAATTATTTTATATTTTGATGCAAATTAATTAGATATTTAATGCAGCTAATAAAGTGAAAATAGACTGTTGAGTAAAATCAAACCTTGTGGTGGGTGGGTGAGGGGGGAGCAGAAATTTGAAGAATTCGAAGTATGAGAGTTTAAAATTAAATTGGTGTAATATTTGGGTTAAGTCCTCATCTATTGATTTTGCACTTACAGCTTACCTTGTAGAATTGTTTGCTTTAAAAACATGATTCTGTATTCTAATCTACTTGAGAGCAGGCATCTTAAAGTGCTTCTCTTTTTATATCTAGCGTAGAACCTAGCATATATAATGAATTAGATAAAAGTACTCACTAATAGAGGGCACCTTGGTGGCACAGTCAGTTGAGATTTCCATTCTTGGTTTCTGCTCAAGTCGTGGTCTCAGGGTTGTGTGACTGAGCCTTTTTTGGGCTCCAGGCTCAGCGTGGAGTCTACTTCAGACTCTGTCTCCTTCCCCGTCCTCCCTCCCCCACTTCCCATTCTCTCTCTTTCTCTAAAAAATAGATAAATCTTTAAAAAAATACTAATGGTTTTGACATATAACACTATTTTTTAAAAAATTCAATCTTAAAAATTTATAAAACTCACAGCATTTTATCTCTTTTTTTTATCTTCCCAGAAATTGTTTATCTGAGAGAAACAACATGATATAAAAATTTTTTTGATTCTGCATTGCCTCATGTTAAATGTGATCTCAAGCAGAATATGTAACTTTTTATGATTTTTAATTATTATTATGAAAATTAAAATGTTACAGGAAATGATACAGTAGAAAGTTAAATTTTGCAATTAATAAATACCCTGTCTCACTCTAATAACTAGAGGTAATAGCCATTGATGATATTCTGTGTCTTTTCAGAAGTTTCCACATGTAAATATGGATATATGGTTGTAATTATTGTGGGGCTCTAACATAAAAATCTATACATCTATAGTATATATAAGGAATAATATATTACAAAGGAGTATATAGCTCCCTTAAATAGTTGTTTTTTTAATTTTTGTGTTCAGTAACGTAACTGAGAGATCTGTCCATCTCATGGATAAGTATAACCACTGACTAGAATTCTTTTGTATGAATAATACAATTTAACATATATAATCCCTATAGGTGAATATTTATATTGATTCCAGCTTTTAGCTATTATAAACAATATTTCAACATGTATCCCTCTATGTTAAACATTTAATTAACTGTAAGATTAATAAGATAAAATCATAGAAACAGAATTTGTGTATATAAGAATGGGTGAAATTAATATTTTGTTATTTTCTTGCTTTCCCATGCAGAGGTTAGCAATCTCTTTGTTTTTGTTTATGAATTGTTTTTTGAATCAACTGAGGCTACATATTTTCCTTAATAAATCTGTTTATCCACATTTTCCATATAATAAAATGTTTAAGTCAATATTTTTTTATACTTTTTTATTTTTCAATGTATATACATTTTCCATTTTTATTAAGTTAGCTTTTTTCTTTCTTTTCTTCTTTCTTTCTTTCATTTTTTCCCATTCTAACTTGTTTAGGTTAAGTGGTAGATGTTTTTTCAAAATGTTTCCTTTTTGTTTTCCAGTTTTTTCTTATTTATTAAGGTCCATTTTAAAAAACTAAATTATTTCTGCTTTCCTTACATTATTTTTTTCTAGCTTCTTCAGTTGAATGTTTAATTAATCTCTTAAGGGTATGCATTTATTCTGAAATGAATCTGATTTCCCATTTTTAATCTATCTGCACCCTACAGTGAAAAATTGTAAAATCAGTCTATTTATAATTCTGTATTTTCTCTTACTTTACCTCTTAGCCCTCTCCAATTTTACTATATTCTCATTTCTCTATCACTAAGATTTATAACACAAGTGCTCCTTGAATGACTATAATTCCTTAACATAATTTCTTAACTCAAATATTTTTTTGTTTTTAGTTGCCTTTGTCCCTCATTGCCAGTTCATTCAACATGGCTTCATCATTACTTTCCTGATTAAACTGATTTAATCATTTAATGTTTTTCTAAGAAGGAATCCTAAGGGTCATTGTTATTTTTGATTGCCTAGTATACCTTACATTTTTATTTCATAATAGCTCATTTTTTTAGGAAGTCAACCTGTCCTAAACTTAGTTCTTAAGGTTTAAGTGAGGCTGACTTTAATGTCCAGCTCTAGGTATAACTTACTTAAGTCTAAATAAATGACCTTATCTTGTTAGCTATGACAATAATTGATTACATAAAGTATGTGAAACAGGATGGAATGAGATCCAGTCCTTGATTTATTACTGAAATCTTGGTAAATAAGGAGCTATCTCTGCAGAGATTTTTAGTGGTAAGTCTGTAGCCATCTTTGCCACCATGAAGAAAATTCTAAGGTTAAAGATCATACAGAGGAGATCAGAGTTTGTATATAGAGAAAGCAGTAATATCCTGATGTGATTATTTGAGCCCCTGGACTCAGTTCACCTATAACTCTCCAACAATATTAATGCAGGGCCAACTCTCACCAACTTTTACTCACCAAGTGTACTGTATTTTCTGTCTTGGATATTTATCACCAATCAGAACATTTATTGATATCCTTTCACATTTATTGAGAGTAAGAATTCTTCATGACTCACAGTAAACGCAGTATTTGATGCTGATATTGTTTTGTATGTGATACCTTAGGATTAGGATATTTCATTATCACTGTCTTTTTACCAGTTCCAAATATGATTGCCTTCTTCCAGTTCTTCTCCAAAGGCCTATGCTAACCTCCTGCATCGAGTACAAATAGAGTACAAATGTCCTTATTCAGCCCATCTCCCTTGCTACAAGATCATGTGACACAAGCTAACATATATTCCTGTAGGCCCCCAGAATTTCCTATCCCAAACCACTGGTGAGGACCTCTGAGACTATCCTGGGGAACTTTGTGTATCCTCTGTTCAGTTTAGCCCAAGACTAATTCAAAGGGATACACTACCTGCCCCGCCCCCACCAGTGTTTATAGCAGCATTATCTACAATAGCTAAATTATGGAAATAGCCCAAACATCCATCAACTGTTTATGGGTAAAGAAGAAGTGGTATATTTAATGGAATATTACTCAGCCAAGATCCAAAGGAATGAAATCTTGCCATTTGCGATGACATAGATAGAGCTAGAGAGTATTATGCCAAGCAAAATATGTCAAAGAAAGGTAAATATTGTATGATTTCACTCATAGGTGGAATTTGAGAAACAAAACAAATGATCGATCAGAGGGGAAAAAATATAGAGAGACAAACCAAGAAACAGGCTGTTAACTAAAGAGAAATGCTGATTTTCTTTGCACTTTCTTAGTTTTGAATTTATGTGTGTTTATGTGATACATTCCAGAAATAATTGTGATCAAATTGATTATATAGTTAAAAAGGTATCTATTTGAAGGCATTTTTTTAAGGAAATGCATCCTCTCAGTCCTCTCAAATCTCACTCGATGGCATAATTTTTAAGCCATAGAGTGATGACAAAGATATAATAAATTGATTATAGCTATTAAGTTCCTGAGGGGCTTTCTTACCATTTCACAATCTGGATCTAAATAACTTTCTAAAGAACATCTTTTGTCTCGTCACTCTCAGTTTAAAAGACTTCAAAGAATTTCACGCACAAATGTATAACTTTCTTAGTACAAGAACCCATGATTTTCCGTAGTCTTTTCCTGTCAATAACTACATCTATTGCATGTATTTTCTATGGCACTTAAAATCAATTTATTATTTTATTCTTGAAAAGGGCCTCATGTGTACTGTTTTCTGCCTTTCCTCAGATGTTTTCTTCTTTCCAGACTCTTGTGTTTGCATGCTACCTACTAAAATCTCATCCATTTGTAGTGACCAGCTTAAATACTACCTTTTTGTGAAGATCTTCCTGATTATCCTCCAAAAGTTTGGTCTTATTTCAACTTAAATGCTGTATATATTTTTTTTGTAGAAAATACTTAAGGAATGTTGTTTTATTTTTGGTCATTTGTGTATTACATCTGTTCTCAATTTCAAACTTCTTGTAGGCAGAAATAACTGTTGTATTTGCATAGTATTGAAAAGGCAGTTTATTGGGTGGTACCAGCTTTTTCAGAAACATGGCATACTTATTTTAGAACAAAAGGATGATGCATGCATATAGTTAGGTGTGATGGGACTGAATTATTTTCTTTCAAAGTTAGATGAAGAAACTTTCCCTACAAAAGTAGGTGGTGGTGTTTATCAGGCTTAAGTACGGCATATTTTATTGCATTGCACATTTTACCTAAAGATCAATAATTTAGGGTATTATTTTATATTAAAAATCAATGTGTTGTGATATTTGGGTTAAATTTGGCATGAAATTCAAAGATAAAAGATGAAAACTCAGAAACTATTTAAACTACAGTCATGTTTATTTGAATGTATCTCGGTTTTTTAGGTAGCCTCACAATAGGTTACCAAAGGGAAGAATAAATGAAAATAACTAGATGAAGGGTAAGTACCACAAGAGAGAAAAAAATTTAAGAACCCAAGGGACCTGATGCACAGTAAATATTAAAAAAATACTTGGTAAGAGACACACTAGAGAAATTTTGCATTTACAAATTCCAGTGCAGGAATGCAGGAATACCAAATGAGTGACAAACTATGTCTCCAAAAATTGGAAAGTTTTATGAAACTTTGCTGCTGTGAAACTGGACTAATATATTTTCAGTAACAGTTATGAGATCTATATATCACCACTATTATTTATTTAAAAATAATAGCAATAAGTTAGGTTTATTACATAATCCCCAAGATTTTAAATAACAATATAATTATGGTGACAAATGTACTAATTCAAAATCTATTGTTATAATTATTTGTTTATAAAATCCGTTTTCTCTATTGTTTTACTCTAGAATATCCATGCAGGGAATCCAGCTATCAAGTAAACAAAATGTTTCACTTTTGACAAGTCCCAAATTATTCTAGGTTAATGGTAAGAATGTACTTGCTTTTCAACCATGGTCTTTTTTTAAAAAACTGAAATGTAATTAGCATATAGTGTTGTTTAAGTTTTGAGTGTACATCATGATCACCAACTGTATACAGGACTCAGTGCTCACCTTAATAAGTGTAGTTACTATTTATCACCAAAGAACGTTCTTACAGTATTATTGACTATATTCCCTATGCTATATTTTTAATCTCTATGACTTTTTGAATTATATAACTGGAAATTTACACCTCTCCATCCCCTTTATTTAATCTATCCCTTACCTCTCAAGCAACCAATGGTTTAGTTTGTTCTCTGTATTTAGTAGTCTCTTTTTCTGTTTGTTCATTCATTTGTTTTTTTAGATTCCATGTATACATTGATATCACACGATATTTGTCTTTCTCTGATTTATTTTACTTACCACAATACTTTATGCATCCATGCAGATTGTTGCAAATGACAAAATCTCATTCTTTTTTATTGCTGATTAATATTTTATTTTACCTCATCTTCTTTATCCATTCATCTATTGATGGATATTTGGGTTGCTTCCATATCTTAGCTCTTGTAAAAATGCTACAATAAACATAAAGGCACATACATCTTTTCAAATTAGTGTTTTTGTCTTCCTTAGGTAAATATCCAGTAGTGGAATTACTGTATCATATGATATTGCTATTTGTAATTTTTTGAGGAACCTCCATACCTTTTTTCCACAGGGACTGCACCAATTTACATTCCCACCACCCATGCAGGAGGATTCAACATATGTTCTTGATGGCTAGATGGCATTTTTGGTTAGATGGCTTTTGAAATATTTTATATTTATAAATGTATCATAATTTGTATATATATAATATTTAGACATTTCCATTGCAAAACAGTTAGGAAATACTACATACTGGCATCACCAAACTTGTCTCTTCATACTGTATCCAAGCTCCTATGCATATTTCCTCCCCTCAGCTCTTATACTTACTTTTTTCTCATCTAATACCTTTTTCATCTTTTCTCACAGGCTTTACAAATCTTGACATTTCTCTTGAAAGCCTTCATTGACAAAAGAATCCCTCTCTTTGAATTCTGTCAATCTATTTTTTTGGGAGCCTATTATTTATCAAATACTGTACACATGGCAGTTGCTGCAGTTTCAAAATATTCAACCTTGCTATGCAATCCGTTGAGTTTTTGGGGCATTGACTATAGTTCCTCATGTGGGATTTGTTTTACATATTTGAACTCTGTCAACTTACAGGGAGAAATCATGTCTTTAAGCTAATATGCACATAATGATAAAAATATTTATACATTCCCCAGTTTAGTAAATATTTATTGATCATTTATTTTGAGCAGGATTTTCTTGGAGATTGTTAAGACTCTGTTTCTTTGTTCCAGGATTAGGTTTAGAGAAATTTGGGAAAGAGATTAGGCAGACATTAAGTATATAATTGTAACATAATTTTTCTGTAAGCAGTGTGTCACAAAATATAGGGGCGGGTCCTAGGAGGAAGCTTCTCATTTTGTTTGGAATATTATGAGGTTATTTATAATGGAGAACTTTTATATTTCCATAAATTTTTAAGATGTAAAGATATGGTTAAGTATGCTGGGTTTAAGAAACAGCAACAAGGATAAAGCTAGACAGTATTATGCAAACAAAATAGGTCAGAGAAAGACAAATACCATATGATTTCACTCATGTGTGTAATTTAAGAAAAGTACAAAGATTAAAAAGATGAAAAGATAGAGGTAAACCTAGAG
Source organism: Canis aureus (assembly GCF_053574225.1). Classification (NCBI taxonomy): domain Eukaryota; kingdom Metazoa; phylum Chordata; class Mammalia; order Carnivora; family Canidae; genus Canis; species Canis aureus. Next base: position 7,552,226 of record NC_135612.1, on the reverse strand, counting down.
GTGACTTTCAACTATAGAGAGTAAATTGATGGTTATAAGAGGAGAGGTGGGTGGAGTCGTGATTAAATAGGTGATCGGTATAGAAGAGGGCACTTGTGATATGCACAAGGTGTTGTACACAAGTGTTGAATCACTATAATGTACACCTGAAAATAATATTACACTGTATGTCAACTAACTAGAATTTCAAAAAAAAACACACAAAAAAAGAAAAAAAAGAAACAGATAGTCATATACAAGAAAATATAGACCATGTCTGAAGAACAAATTGTAAGTGGAAAAAACATGCATAAGAGCCCGGGAGATCTCCATAAATAACGAGATTCAACTGAAAATTTAAGTGAAAATCAGGTAGATACTGGATATGGATGATCTTGAATCTTACTTTATTGAGGGGTTTGCTTAAATTTTATAGACAAAAGGGCAACATGGAGATTCTAAACAAGGGAGTGAGGATATTTGAGGAATGATTTAAAGAGATTAATTTAGCAACATTGGGCAAAATAGATTGAATGACTTTTTAAATAATTTGAGTTAGCTAGAAAGTAGACAATTTTAGATAAATGGTAATGAAGGCCTTAAATGAGGGCTATTACAAAGGAGAGATTAGCGACTGCAGATATTTCAGATATTGTGTGAATAAAACGTGGGAGCTGATATGAGGATGGTAGCTACTGAGGGGGAAATCAAAGTTTTCAAGGAACTTGTTTCATGGAGGATCTTTGGTGTTATTAAGTCAAAGAGAAAAGTCAGGAAAAATAGGTAGGAGAGGTTGATGAGGACTCCTAGATCCATGGAGGCCTAGACATTTCCTGCACTTGTGAATCACCTGGGACACTTTAAAAAATACTGATAAGTAAATTGCACCCCTTGAGATTCTGAGGAGTGCGTCTAGAGTGTGTCATGGGCACAGGAAGCTGAAAAGCCCCCTAAGAAAATGCTGATATTAAGGGAAGTTCTCATCTAGATTCTGGCTACTTAATGCAGTCCACACACCAGCAACATCCACATAATCTGGAAACATGATGGAAATCCAGAGTTTTTAGACCCCAGCACCAAAAACCTTAAATCCAATCTACAGTTTGAATACTTGCCTGGGTGATTTGTATGCATATTACATTTTTAGTAGTGCTTCTCTGATACATGCTAGGGTCATCTGAGGTGCTTTAAAAACCAACCACCTGTTGATCCCACCCTCAGAAATTCTGATTTACTTAGCATGTTGGGGGGGTAGGGTGTAGGTATTGTTTTAAAAATTCCCCAGAAGATACAGACATGAGCTAGCTTTGAGAGCTACAAGTATAAATACTTGTTACCAGTACATCCAAGAGTCAGAATCCCAGGGGAGGTTTTGTTTTGTTTTGTTTTGTTTTTCCAAACCCTTGATTGCTTGTTACAGCATTAAAATGTAACTAGAAGGAGAATGAGAAATGTTTTCGTTCTCTAAATGTATTGCAAGATAGAAGGCTTGTTAATGAGAATCTACAGAAATATTCTACGTGACTTGAATTTTAGGTTTATTTGGAACAATTTGGAGCAAGATTGAAGAATAAAACAGTACAAAAAAGGTCTCCAAGAAAGCAGTTTAAATATCCATATCATCAGTGTACAATAATCTATTTGGAGTTAAGGTAAACTTTTTAGGCATCTCTGATTTTTCCTTCTGAACTGCTACGGATAGCTACCCCATTTTGAGGGACTTTATAATGACAGCCAATGTGAATTGTTGCCACACTCAATTTGCAAGGGCAGAGTTTCAAGCTAGAATAATTGCCTATTCCACTCCAGAGATGGGATGCTGACTGCTTCATTACCAGCTGGATGAACCAGGGCATGAGCAATTTCAGACAATGTGAACCATGCTCCTTTACACTACCCATGGGTGCTAGTTCCCAAATCTACTTACTCACTCTCCCCAAGTGACAACAGACATGTTTTGCTTGCTGAAAGGTGCTCTTGATAGGACTGAAAGAGTTGTGCAAATGCACCTGTGCCCTGCTCTCACATCATTCTACAAGGTGAGTCATTAACTATGTTGGATTGTTAAGAAGACCTTGTGGAGGGATCCCTGGGTGGTGCAGCGGTTTGGGCGCCTGCCTTTGGCCCAGGGCGCGATCCTGGAGACCCGGGATCAAATCCCACGTCGGGCTCCCGGTGCATGGAGCCTGCTCCTCCCTCTGCCTGTGTCTCTGTCTGTCTGTCTCTCTCTCTCTCTCTCTATGTGACTATCAAAAAAAAAAAAAAAAAACCTTGTGGAATCAGTGATTTGGTTTCCACTGTTATTAATTTTTTTTCCATTTAATTTTATTCCACTTCCAAGACAAAGTGAAAGATTGTTAGACAGTCTATTATTAAATAGATGGCATACTAATATTTGCATACATTGAGCCAATAAATATAAGTAGGAAGGTTTAACTCAGAATTTGGATGGTTTCAAGAAGTTCTATAGAAAAAGCTCATGAGCCTTGGGAAGTAACCGCTTTAAAAAAATTTGCATTTAAAACTTTGCAGAGTTGATATAAAGTATGAGAACCATTTTAAGGCACAACATTTTTTGGATTTAATTTAAGTTATATATAACATGCCAAATGCACTACTCAAGTAATAACTTCATTTAAATTTGGTAATAGTTTTACTTCATTTAAAATTGGTAATAGTAATTTTGAGTTAGAGGAAATGTTGTCGTTGCTTGCACCAAGAGGCAATTTCAAATTTCTTTTAGTGAATTATCAACTGCAATTTTAAAACAAAACCAGGCACACAGGATATCAGCAGTAGTTTCTGGTACAATGGAAACCATGGTGAAAATATTGGTAAGAATGGAATTTAAGTACGCTACCCAATTTATTTATTCTTTTATTAATTTTGAATTGCTTGATATTTACTACATCTATCTCTAGATCTTTCTATGTATATTTGTAAAATATATATGCATATAAAGAAGTAAGTCAATCAAAGAAGGACCAACATTGTATGGTCTCATTCCTTCGGGGAATATAAAAAATAGTGAATAAAGAGCAAAGGAGATACAATGAGTGGAAAATATCAGTCAAGGAGACAGAACTTGAGAGACTCCTAACTCTGGGAAACGAACAAGGTGCAGTGGAAGGGGAGGTGGGCGGGGGATGGGGTGACTGGGTGACAGGCACTGAGGGGGGCACTTGACAGGATGAGCACTGGGTGTTATATGTTGGCAAATCAAACTCCAATAAAAAAAAATATGCCAAAAAAAGAATTTCCCAAATCCATTAAAAAAAAAAGAAAAAACTAAAAAAAAAAAAGCCTGAAAGTAAAGTATATATTATTTTTTAAGATTACGTGCACACCACCAAGTTTAGAAATACATTTTCAGTTACTATAAAGTCTCCAGTGTGTCTTCTTAATTCACCCTTATTCTTCTAAGATATAATTTCTTGAATTTTTTGTAGTGTTTTTAATATGTATATTGAGTTATAGTTCACATAACATGCAATTCACACACTTAAGGTCAACAATTCAGTGGTTTTTAGTACATTCAGAGATATGTTTAACTATTGGCACAGTCAAATGTAGAACATTTTTATCACTCCAGAAAGGAACTCAGGCATTCTCCATCACACCACTTGACACCTGTCCCTAAATAACTATTAATCTGCTTTTTTTCTTTACATTTTCTTATTGTGGATATTCCAAATAAGTGGAATGACAGATTATGTGATCTTTTGGTACATTTTTACTTAGCATAACATTTTCATGTTTCCTCTATGTTGAAAAATGTTTCAGTACTTCATTTTTACAGCTATATAATATTCCATTGTGTGGGTATACTATCATTTGTTTATCCATTTGTCAACTGATATCCACTTAGGTTATTTCTACTTTTTCATAGAAATGTAGGTAATATGAATAATGCTATTATAAACATTCATGTACAAGTTTCTGTGTAGGCATATATTTTCATTTCACAGTGGAAGAAAATACAAAAATAATATGCATTGGGTCTCTGTATTAAGTATTAATTTCCATAATTTCTGAATCCACTAATATTTTCTATGTGTATGCATGTGCACATGTATATATGTAAAATGTTACACATATTATATGTGACATATGTGGTATCTACAACAGGTCATTCAAAATAAATATATAAAAACATATATTCATACACATATTTTCTGTGAAATAATCAGAGACACAAATTCTAATTTTTATGATATTTGGGAATTTTTGCATCTTGAAAATATCCACTTTTAAAATTTATATTATTGTAGTTTATTTTTCCATCAGTGCCTAGAATCATTCTTATCCCTAAAGTGAATTCTTAAATGTGTTTATGAAAACTCTCCTAATAAGTTTCAGACAAATATCTTTTCACTAGGGAGCTAAATAATATCCATTCACACAATCCCTTAGCTGTTTAGGAATTATATATTGACAGATAACAAATAGGTAATTCATCTATTTTTATTCTTTAAGTAAATGGGTTTAAATATGAAGACAGAAAGTTATCTACGTGAAATGTTGCATAATTCAAAAACTTGACAAATAGATACAATTTCAAAAACCCACAGATACAGCTAGACTTAACAATTTCTTATGGTAGATATGTACACATTTTTGCTTCCAACTGTAAGTACAATTATTTTTATTCTAAGAACATACTTTGGCATTTGAAGCTGACCCACTGTCATACCTTATCTTGCCATAAATCCTCAGAGGGAAATAATATGAAACTGGGGGGGGGGGAACAAAAGCAAGATGAAATTAATAAAATAAGATCAAGACTAAAGTATTATTTTAGCTCTCAGAATGACCGTGTGTGCATTGTGTACAAAAGGAATGATTTAATTAAAGTGCTAATCAGGAACAAGTTATCCCTAAATGATGTCTTCATGGAGAACTGTAGAATTATTTTAAATTTGGCTATATGTATTTTTCTTTGTGATTTTTGTAGAATCACTTGCTCATTAAATCAAGTAAATAATTTATTATCTATAATGCAGTATAATCATTTGGAATATACATTCACACTTAATGGTTTTTCATTGCCTACTTGGCAGGAACGGTGCAATATGAACAAAAGAGAATGGTTGTAAAATAAAAAGTTTGATAACTTTTATATGACTAGTAGAAATATGGGGTAAATTTTCAGGTTATTACCGCCTATAATATTTTATACCTTATATATTATTAGGTTCTCTCTATGTTCTTTCCCTCCTTCCCTCCCTCCCTTCTTTTCTTTCTTTTTTTCCTCCCCCTCCTCCCCTTTTCCCCACCCTCCTCCTCCTTCTCCTTCTTGTAAAATAGTTAAAGGACATTGAAATCATCAGTTTACTCTTTGGGCATTGTATGTGATAACAAAATTTGACTCCTATTTTTTTTAAATTACATAGCCGTAAAATAATATAATTTTTCACTAAAATCATAGGATAGTAGTCAAGAAAGACATTAAGCATAATAAATTAAAGTTTGCACATTTTTTGTGGCTTGTTAATGTTTAGAGTTCATTACTTTAAGGTTCCAAATTAAAGTTATTGATTTTGTGGGGATTTAGAAATTAGCATAGATAAAAACTTTCATGAAATGGATGTGCATACAAGCTGATGTATATAATCTTTCAAAGTTCTCTGTAAGTGAATCAATGGGAGTCACTCTAATAAGTTAGTATCAATCAGGTCCTGCCATATTTTGTCAAGACTGCTTCAATCATGATAAATAAAACTCATTCAATTAAGCTAATTTTAGTTCCTACTCCTCTTTGTATAGCTCATACATTAAACTCTGAAGCTTTCTTCTAAACATCTTATATACATATGGCATTTTCTCTCTCAATTTAGTGTTAGAGTATGGGTTTAAGTAGGAATTAAAGGAAGTAAAAGTATAAGGGCACACACTATGATCACATATTATTTATGGTTCTACCTTTTCAAAGCTCTTCCCTTTAGGTAACTTTATTAGATTTGTGGGGTTTTTTTTATCATTTCTGTAAAAAAAAAAAAAAGCTTCATAAAGTGTTAGCAGTTTTCTGGAATTACAGAGTATGAGTGATCTGGAATTAAAGCTGAGATATGTTCAGTGCAGAGTCCTTACCCTTTCTTCTAAACCATTCCTACCATACATAAGAAATTGGAATCACACTCTTCAAATAATTCAGAAATCAAGGATGCCTGCATGTTTCAGCATCGACTAGGTTATGTTGTTAACCATAAATATGCCAATAATCTGACTAGGTTGACATATCAGCTCATGATACTCCAACATGAGTTGCGTTAACATTTGTTTCTTTGTATTTACAAAGAGATCCAGGCTCTTAGAGGCTTCGTTCCTACGTAGTCTTCCATGGTCATCACTGAAGTGGGAAGAGATGTGGTTTACTGTGCATAGCTCAGAATTTCAACTAGGAAATAACATATGCCATTTATTTACATTTCCTTGGCCAAAGAAAGTCACATAATTGTATATAATTTCATAGGGGCCAAAGAAGTCCCATCCTATCAAAAACTTCGGTGTAAGCATCAATGGCTACTACTGTTCATCTTCTAGTCAACACATATTCAGCCGATCTTTCCATAGTCAAATTCACTCATCCTTGTGAGGCAAAGCTCAAATATCCCATCCACGTACAGCTTTATCTCAAGATTCAAGATCTTTACATGATATGCAGTAGGCTGAACATCAGGTTCAGGGCAGAGCCTCTTGATAAGGCTTGTAAACTCTAAACACAAGTTCTTTGCTTCCTACCTACCTACTGTATGGCAGCAGGACAGCCAAATCCACACTAAACAGTCTTGTTTGATTGGACAGGATGAGAAACACCCGTGGTTACTAGTACTCCAGTTTTGAAATACTGTTTGACAGAAATCATAAGAAACCCTGTGTTCAAGAAGGGGAAAGTTTCTTATTTAGATATCAATTTTGCTCTCTTTTAGGCATCTCTGCTCTGTGGGCTGTGATCTTTGGGAGTTTTGTTTTGTTTCAATTTTTCTCTTCCTTATATTTCTGGGCCACATCGGAAGTGGGCATTGGAAAATACACCTTCCTTGTGGGCTGAGCAGCTTTCTCCTTTTGATTCTTTCCTGTACAAGACCTAACGGGTCATTTTGATATGTAAAGAATCACTGACTTTTTGACTCTTAGCTCATTCTCTCAGAGTCTAACTCTTAAAATTTAGTATACTTATTATCCATTTAATTCTAGTCTGTTTGAGGTAGTGAGAGTTGTTAGATTTATCTAATTTTTTTCTTTTTTCCTCTGTGTTTCATTTTGTCACTTAAGTTGTGGTTACCTTGAGTCGATATTTCTTTTCTTATAGTGTCTTTAGCTTCTTTTCTCTGAGCTGTTTTGTCCATTGAAATGGCTTACTTGGTAGGATTCCAATTCACATTAATTCAGAGGTTTTAACAGCAGGTGTTGTATTAGTTATTGCCACAAGACACATTACTTTAAAACTTAGTGGTTTTAAATGGCACATTCATTATCTACATTTTAGTGGGTCAGAAATCTGATTTAGTCGTGTCCTTTGTGTCAGGGTCTTTGATGAAGGCTACATTCAAGTTGTCAGCTGGTGCCGAGGTCTCATCTGACTACTAGGCTAGGGCTCCTTTACATGGTTGTTGAAAGGGTTCCGTTTCTCAAGAACTGTTAGACTAAGGGCCTCATTTCCTTGTTGACTCTTGGCTGGAGGAAGTCGGCCTCAATTCTTTGCCTTATGGGCATATCAGACATGGCATTTTGCTCCACTAAAACCTGCAAGAAACAGAATCTGCGGGCAAGATGGTAGTGGCTGTCTTAAGTAACAGAATCTTACAAGTGACACATAACACCTTGGCCATTGTTGAAATGCCAATAACAGGCCTTGCCAATCTCAACGGAAGGGAATTAAACAGGGTGAGGATTCCAAAAGGAAAAAAATATTTGCATTTACCCTATAAACTGCCTCACTCAAATGTGACAGATAACCACGGATTTACTTGATTTTTGTGAAAGCCTGATGTAAGTCCTACTGTGTCCTTTGTTTCTCTTAGGACTTCTCCATTTAATTTTTTACTAGTTAGAATTAGAAATCACCTTTTTCAAAACTACAAGTTTCTGTTTTTAGGACTTGGTATTATCTTTCACTACCACTTGCACACTGGCTAATTCTCTTTTGTGGTCAGTATTACCTTGTGTAGCGTCTTGCCAATTCAGCCAACTGCAGCCACCACACATTAACACCAGTCAGTTCCCTAAGCTGCTGCCCCATGGGAGTTCAGAGCTAAGACATAGGAAGTGGAATGTCATCTCTGCTTCCTGGCTCCCAATGTATCTGTCTCTTCTACTGTTCCCACACTCAGGAACATAGGCTATTTCTCTTGCACTCTTTACAAACAGTAGGAATTAAGTTTCACTCAATTCCAGATTTGCCAGACTCTTCTGGAGATTTATCTCCTACCCTTGTATTTTGGAGCCAACCCTGAAAGTGAGAGTGGTAGAGGAACCATCTCTATGATGGTTCCTCCATGTGAGGACAACACTTTTCTTTGATTCTGCTGTATCATGAAGAGGCAGGAAAGCCTACCCTTCAAAACCAGCTATTATTATATATTTTTGTATTCTTCAAAAATATATGGATTTTGACACTGGCCTTATATTTGAGATTCAAAAGCCCTTTATCTTACTCTGTCATTTCACTCAAAAAGTGTGTTTTGATTCTTGAACTGAGAACCTCACTTCATTTTTATTCTGTTCTGGATTCTTCCCCTGGATTTGCCCAATATGCCTTAGATTAGATGGAATAGAAGTACTGAAAAACCAGACATATAAATGCAAAATCTTAATTATATATGCTTTCTCTTCATGTTTTAGAAAAATTAGAATTTCTACTGTGAATTTTTATGAAAAATTTGTCCCCAGAGTGTAGCATGTGATGACTCAACACCCTATCACTCTTACTATCAACAAATTATTATTTAAAATTTAATGTATTTTGAGATCAATGATGTATGTATGTACATGGGGATGCAAACATTTATGCATTGGGGATGTACTTTGGGCATGAAATTCAGAGTAGTCTCCAAAGGAGAAGAATTGGTGTCTGCATTTCTGATGTGTATAGTTTCTGAATCAAAGAGCAGGTGAGAATTGAACACATGTCTTCCATTATTTTTTTCTAGGTAGGTTTAGTTCTGTGAACTGCACATACCATGGAATCGTGGACCTTAAGTCTGAGTGGCTTTTTTTTTTAAAGACTTATTTATTTATTTGAGAGGAGAGGGGAGGGGAGGGGCAGAGGAAGAGGGAGAGAAAGTCTTAAGCAGACTCCACACTCAGCATGGAACCCCACATGGAGCTTGATCTCAGGACCCTGAGACTATAACCTAAGCTGAAACCAAGAATTGGTCACTTAACCAACTGCAACACCTCGGTGCCCCACTCTGAGTAGCTTTTTTAAAAGTAATTAATTTATTTGTAATTGAAGTAAACTGACATACAATATTACATTGGTTTCAGGTTTACAATATAGTGATTTGACATTGATATGAATTATGAAATGCTCATGATGATAAATGTAGTTACCATCTGTCCCCATATGAATTTATTGCAATATTACTGACTATATTCCTTATGCTGTACTTTATGTCCCAGTGACTTATATATTTTATAAATGGCTGTTTGTACTTCTTAGTTTTTGTCCCCACTGCCCCCCATGGCAATGACCAGTTTGTTATATTTATGATTCAGTCTCTGTTCTGTTTTACTTTGTTTTTTAGATTCCACAAATAAGTGAAATCATACGGCATCCGTCATTCTCTCTCTGACTTATTTCACTTCTCATAATACCTTCTAGGTCCATCCATGTCATTGCAAATAGCAAGATAAAACTCTTTTTCATGACTGATTTATATTCCATTGTGTATGCATACCAAATCTTTATTCGTTCATCTATTGATGGGCATTTAAGTTGCCTTTATATCTTGGCTATTGTAAATAATGCTATGTAAAGAGGTGCATATATCTTTGAATTATTATTTTTTTCTTTTTCTTTGGTAAATACCCAGAAGTGAAATGACTGGATCATATGGTGTTTCTATTTTTAATCTTTTGAGGACTCTCCATACTGGTTTCCATAGTGGCTTTTTTTTTTCTTCAATCATACTTTCTTGATCTTAATTTTTTTAAATTCCTCTAAGATCTAGGCTTTTATATCAATATTAAATTTCATGTTATTGATATTTTTAATCCCTTGCTTATGTCTTGGTTATTTTGTGAAAAAGTGAAAGAGGCTAATAGTCACATGTTCCTGCCTTGAAAGCTATGAAGCATGCTTCGAAATTTTTATCATATGATTATATTAACAATATACTATATGTTGCTATTTTAATTTTATATTTAAGCAAAAAAATCTATATTGGTAAAATTATATGTTAATAACCTAGAGAAGTGCCACCCTAGAAAGAATTGAAGATCCAAAAAAGTTACATGGTAATGTCAACTGTAGTGTGAATTAGAAAATCAGAGAGAACACTGTGATCAATACTCAAGTAATGTCCATTTAATTCAAATGTGAATAATAATAGTACAGTATTAATTGGATTTTTGTGTATATAAGATAAAAATATTGGTAGAATTTTATGATGTTTCTTATAACAAATGTAGCTCTTAGAGATACATCTCTACCATATTCTTAAAGTTCCAAGAATGTATCTGAATCATACCCAGTGTAGGATAAATTACAAAAATAAATAAGTTTGGAGAATAAGTAAAATTTGTCTGAATCTAGATGTTTTAGTATCATACTGCTGCCATGTTCCAGAGAACACTAAACACTAAAATATTTCTGATTGTTATTGTAATAGTGACTTCTTTTCTTCTTACTTATTTAAATCTAAAAATTAACAGATACCTAGAAAAAAGAATTCCTGAACAATGTGTTTAGGGTTTCAAATCTTCTATACCTCAGGAACTAAATCATAACAGTGATTGTCTTTAACTAATGCCTCCTCACCATTTACAGATTTACAATATATCTGTCTCCAAATAAGGTCATTTGGAAACATCTACAGTGGTACATGGTTTTTTTTTTTCCAAATTTTTGTTCAGTAATTAATTTTTTAAGAAAAATACTGCTTACGAAGTATAGCTCTATCTGAATATTATTTCTTTAAACAACCTTGCTATTGTGTCAGTTGGAGAGACTTATTATATACTTATTATAGTTTAGTGGTGTCATGCCAATGCCTTAATTTGTTACCATAATAATATAAAGCTTGCCCTGGCTAGGAGGCAATAATAAATAACAGAAACATTAATAACAATTAGAAAACAAACTTTATATAAAGACCCTTTTGAATTTATGTTTAAATTAAACTACATATAAATTAGGATATTTCCATTAAATTTATATTTAAATTACATTTATATTTGAAATAAACATATATGTATTTCCATTTATTATCTGTATATAATTATACTACAAATATAACTCATAACATAATTATATTTATCATAATCCCATGAGCTGAGATTTATTTAAGGAAACATTGTAGAATCCCTATGTAAAGCAGTCAATAATGTTTGTTGTGATAAAAAGGGATAATAACTTATTATATATTGTATTTAAGTAAACTGCCTTATTTTGTAATAAATGCGGTATATTGTATTTGTGTCTGACTGCCTCAAAAGTGAACACTGTCAAAATAAATTTTACATTTGTGTTCATAAATTAATATGTTATACATGATAGGCCTATTTTTATAGATATTATAGATATAGAATATATATTTCTATATTTGGCTTGAATTTTATATTGGCAATAAAACATGATCTTGTAGTGGAAGTTGACAATAAATATTCTTTGTAAGCCCACTAGATTTTGACATACAATTAAGGAGAGCCTCACAGTGTAATTTTCACATAGATCAATAACATTAGAATCTCAGCACAGTTCTGCCTCTGCTGATACAAATGAAGGTCTCATTTTAAATTACTTCAGCTAAAATGGGATTACTCAAGTAATGTTAGATAAAATATCTTTCCTTAGCCGTGTTGAGGACTTCAAGTAAGAAAAGATAAATATTTAAGTAATAATTTAATCATGGATTTTTGGGAACTTATTAAAGTTGTGACACAGATGGTTTGTTATACAGAAAAGAGCTAATTTTATAACATATAAGTAAATAGATTATTGGAATTTGTTCATTGACAAGGATGTGTTTAGCTATTGCATAGTAAGTCCAACTATTTTTTAACTATAAAATTCATCTGTATTTATAAACATCTGGTGGCAAGGAATGAGGAAAGGATAGAATAGGGTCTATTCCAACAATGGCTCTGTTTCTTTGTTTTTGTGTCCCCATATTCAACAAATTTTAGTCCTCTAAATCAGATTTTGTCTATCTAAATTATACTTTTTTAAAAGATTTTTTTTAATTTAATTGACAGAAAGAGAGAGGAGGAGGGGGGAGAGAACACAAGCAGGGGGAGTGGCAGGCAGAGGGAGAGGGAGAAGCAGACTTCGCAGTGAGCAAAGAATCAGATGTAGGGCTCCATCCCAGGACCCTGGAATCATGACCCAAGCTGAAGGCAGACACTTAACTCAATGAGCCACCCAGACACCCCTAAATTGTACTTTTTCACTCAGAATCCACATTATTCTATTTATTGATCTGAGAGTTTCAGAAGGGAAAAAAAAGACAATTTAGTCATAAAATGAAGCCCTTTCAATTGGGCTATGTATCAAGAACCTGGGCTCATTAGTGAAAAATGTATTATATAAAAAATGTAAAATATAGCAGGACCAGAACTTGTAAGACTTAGTAAGACTTGTTCAGCTGGGATTTAAATTCAGGAGTTTTGACTGCAGAATCCATATCCTTAACCACCATGCTATAAACCTTTCTGGGTGACTTTTTATGAACATTGAGGCCTTTTATGACAATATACTTTCCACTTTATTAATTAATACTAGAAAACTGAAGTTATATTCACATTTTCAATTGCATGCAAGAAGACTTATATTTGAATAGGCTGTACAGAAATGTTTAGTGATTGCTTCAAAGTCTGGCTGTCAAAGCCATAGGAAATGCTCATTTGTTTGAGCAATGAGTCTTTCTTGTTAAGACTATGGAAGTTGTGAAATCAGTTTATTTTTCCTTTCTTCGGAATCTTTTCATATGTCAGCTGTAATGCTGTTTGAATCAAAGACATTTGATTACCATCTATGTTCTTCTCTAAAACTGAATGGAGAGCTTTGTGGAAGATTGGCAGGCTTGAATAGTGGACTATTTTGACATTGGCAAAGTATTGCAACAGAAGAGAACTTGCAACTCTTCTGTTCTATGGTTGTCAAAGCAGAATTCAGTGCCAAACTTGGCAAGGGTTTCAGAGCTTTTTGCTTTATCAATTACTGGTTCCCTAAGAAGCCCAAGCCATCTCTTTCTATTCCAAGAAGGTGGTCCCATTGGTCAACTAGTTTAAAGTCTATAGTAGGTTACTGTGTTATTTTCATTAGGACACCAATACCAGTCCTATTTTTATCTGTAATATAAAAGACCTTAGGGAAGATATGATTCCCCTCAATCCTATTCAAAATTTGTATTATTAGAAAATGCTGTGTAGATAAATGTCACAATTCTCCTCCCTGGGTGCAGCCTCTGGAATCAGAAGGATAGGTCTTGCTCCTGCTCTATTTCTTTGGTAACTGTGGCACTTTGAGTAAATGTCCAATATGCTTCTTTGTATGTTAAATATGCATAATAATAGTTTCAAAGTATTTGTGTGAGGAGTAATTGATATGATTTCTATTGAGTAATTATGGCTCTGTCTGAGACATAGTCAACACTCAATAAGTATTAGCTGCCTTCATCATGATTATGATCATGGACAGAAAGAAGTCTGAGTAAATAAAAACATTATAGAGGCAACTTTATATTTCTTTATGCATATGATAACATATCAGAAAAAGAAGGAGAGCAAAGGAAGATTGGATTGGGGGAGAATGTATTGTTTCAGAGTAGATTGACATAATCTGAAATACAAAAGACTTGGTCATAATTTGAAATTCTAAAGACAGGAAGACTTATGGCAGGTCTCTCTGGCATATTTAGCAATCCATCATCATATATCTTAGAGACTTGGATACTGATTGTCTTTATTAACTTTTCTCACTTTTTTGAGAAACTAGATTTGCTCAGTCCTGAGTCAAAAGGAGTTAGGCTTTTAGAACACAAGGTGTTATGAAATATACCCCAAAGAGATAGAAATCCAAAGGAAATAATTGTAAGTATTAAAGATATAAATGTGGCTGCTGCTCCAAACTCAATAAAATAAAGGGAGCTATAGGCTTGGGAACCTCACATTGCTCCTAGGAACAAGTTACAAGAAATATTTCTGTAAAGATTTGGCTGAGTCTTTCTTATTTATCAGGATTTGGCTGAAATATGTCCTGCATGAGAAGCCATATCAGACAACCCTATATTAACACCTCTTTCTCTTTTGTTGGCCTTATTTTTCCCTCTTTATTATACTTATCATAAATTGTAATTGTTTAAGTATCATTTTTTAATCTAGTATCCTCTAATTTCCACATGTGTGAAAGCCCTGTATTTTTAGTTTGCTCTTATATACAGAACACTGGATGTAGTGTTTTTTTGCACTATAAGCCCTTAATACAAATTTGTTAAGTAGAAAAGAAGAACAACAATAACAAAGACAATAAAACTTGAGGCAATCTAACTTTACATTTGTTATAAAATAAAGGCAAAATTAAAAGGATACTCCTCAACAATAAAGATCTTTTTAGTTATTTCCTCCCTCCTTTGTGGAACTATCACTTAATTTAACCTCACCTGTATGAAAGTGTTGAGGGCACAGAGAAGAAAGTCATTAGGTGATACATCACTCATTCTGCCCCATTTCTACAGCAGTCACCTTAGTGATGCTTATTAATTTTAATACTTCTCTACTGCCTCATACATATAACAAATTATATAACTGAAGTTCATCATCAAAAATGCTGAGATTTTAAACACCATATTTCTAAGATATTTAAAAATTTTTAAATTCAGATACCTGTATGGTAAATTGCATTGTCATACAGTTTTCTGTATTTCATGAGATAGAATAACTTACAAAGAAAAGGTAATGATTTAGGATTGATCACCACAAGGTCCCTTGAATAGCACAGTGTTTGTAATTAGTTCCTTTTCAGAAAAAAAACATTTTTCTAATAGATTAGAAAGATCTGTTCTCCATATTTTATTCCTGGCCATTCTAGGAACTAGAAAAACATTTTTGGACCCCAAATAGGAAAGGCTATAAAGTAAAGGGTCTATAAACATACCATCAACATGTGTATCTGAATGGTGGAAAAAGCTTCCTTCTTTGAAGAAGTAATCACAGTGTTCCTTCTCTTTTGTAGACCTTTTGCAGTTAAATGTAGCAACTTTAAGAATAAGTCTTTTATTTCAATATGGTAGGGGATTCTTGTTAGAATAAGACGATGTGTAGTAACAGACTTGAGATTTTTACACAGATTGAAGAGAAGCAGTAATTTTCAAACTCACAACAAGCATGTAATTTAAGCTATTTTCAAAATTGTTTGATTAAATGGAAAATAATTGCTTTTGAAATAGTTATCAAGTAGTAAGTCCTTTTGATTTTCTCCATTATTTTAGAAGCTGATATAAAAAGACACAGTACTCTCAGGAGAGCACATTTTGATTCCAGGTTTTGATTCCATTGTGTTTGATTAGTAGCTGGTGTTACAGTGAGTCCAAGTTACATGAATGGCCTATGGAGTGTACTCTGCGAAGTGTCACCTTCTAGAGAAAGTAGACCATAGGGAAATATTTCATTCTTTAGAGTTTAAGCAAACTGTGGAGAAATCACTATGAGTAGCAAGAATCCAGGAGAAGACAAAGATCTGAAAGGAAACACAAGGACCTTAGAAAGAAGGAAAGAAGTTTGGTTAATACCACCATTTGCTTTAACGTGGATGGACCTGGAGGGTATTATGCTGAGTGAAATAAGTCAATCAGAGAAGGACAATCCTCATATGGTTTCACTCACACGTGGAGTATAAGAAATAGTGAAAGGGAGTATAAGGGAAAGGAGAGGAACTGAGTGGGGGAAAATTAGAGAGGGAGACAAACCATGAGAGACTCCTAGCTCTGGGAAACGAACAGAGGGTTGCAAAGGAGAGGTAGGTGGGGCGATGGGGTAGCTCCAGTCTTTTTATAAGAGCACTAACCCCTCATGATCTACAACTCACCTCCCAAAGGCTGCACCTCCAAATACCATTACACTGGATATTAGGTTTCAACAGATACATTTTGGAGAGGAAGATACAAACACGTTATAGCAGTGCCCAACAGAGAAACAGATAATACACGATACTCAGAATCTTCTGTTCCCTTTCTTTGCCTCATCATCAAGAATGCCACTCCGGGGCAACTCTGGTGGCTCAGTGGTTTAGCGCCGCCTTCAGCCCAGGGCCTGATTCTGAAGACCCAGGATTGAGTCCCACATGGGGCTCCCTGCAGGGAGCCTGTTTCTCCCTCTGCCTGTGTCTCTGCCTCTCTCTCTTTGTCTCTCTCTGTGTGTCTCTCATGAATGAATGAATGAATAAATAAATAAATAAACAAATAAAAATCTTAAAAAAAAAGAATGCCACTCTGTAAAATATAAGCATTTTAATGGTATTTTTTGAGTGCATTGCTTTTGATGGTCTTACATACAGAGGAAAAGGGCTTAGTAAAAAAGGGAAGAAAGATTTCACATATTTGTGGCTGTCTCTCTGAGCCAAATGGTTTGAGTAGGCTCATGATTTTGAGACTATGTTTAGTTGATGGCACCAACATGCTGATACTAGGCAAAGTGGTGTTGATTAATCAGGTTACAAGTGTCCACTTGGTATTTGTTGTCCAAGTTTAGGAATCCAGTTTCTATCTTTCCTCCATGAAAACCTTTTTTTTTTTCTTTAAGAGAGAATTGATCACCCAAAAATAGGTTTGATATTTTTTCCAATAAGGACTTCATAATAGCTTGCAAGCTTACAAAATTGAGATCCTAGCAGATTGCTCTGTTTAGTACAAACGAGACTTTGATCTAAAAAGATGAGTACTGACAGGCAGCCAACCTACATTTTAGAGAAATTTAGTACTTATGTGAGAAATATCTGATTTTTAAGACCATTGAAAACTTAAAAGTCCCCACCAAAATGAATGAATTTTAAAGTGTCCTCTGAGTACTGTGTTTGAATGAACTTAACCGTAGGATATGACTTGGTATTTCTAAATGTTGGAGAACATCACTAAGCTATTCACATAGCTAGCAAGTTTTATCTGCTGCTTAATTCTACCTCTAGGTCACAATAATAAAATCACATCCATATAAATGAGAACATTTATATTCCTACTTTCTGTAAAATGCAATAATCAAATAAACTGTTTATTAGGTTGGTGACACAAAATGAAAAGACAGGTTCTAGAACATAATCCAGTTTACAAAGCTTCGTAGTCATGTAAAACAGCTCTTGAAGATGTTAAGCAGCTTGGATTATTCATTAATAAATTCCTATTTAGAGGACTACAAGTAAGAGTAGTGGTTATATTTTTTAAAATTCATTTTACAGGGATCCCTGGGTGGCACAGTGGTTTGGCGCCTGCCTTTGGCCCGGGGCGCGATCCTGGAGACCCGGTATCGAATCCCACATCGGGCTCCCAGTGCATGGAGCCTGCTTCTCCCTCTGCCTGTGTCTCTGCCTCTCTCTCTCTCTCTCTCTGTGACTATCATAAATAAATAAATAAAAATTAAAAAAATAAAATAAAATTCATTTTACAGGTGAAATTATATAAAAGTAATAATGGTAGGAATCACTTATAAATTTATCATACTCCATAGTACTAAGTTTTTTATGGATATTTTAAATTTTCATTCAACATTTTCCTTTAAGAAATATAGGATACCATTACTTTTATTTTTAAACGAAACTTAAGCTTAGATCATGAAATTAATTTGCCAAAGTTACAGAACCATTCAGTCGTAGAACTGTATGCAAACTTAATTCCAATGCCTGTGGATTCTCAGGATTGATAGTTCTTTGTGTCTCCTAATGAATATCATCTTCACCTCTCCCACTCTTACTGTGTGGAAACAGAAGTAGATAACATCTATCATGAATTAGACAAATTACATCTTTATGGTTAGAGCCATATCCTTCAGATTTTTGAAAGAGTGTATCATTTTTTGACCCTGAGACATTTGTGTCAATTACCATGAAAACATTTTTTGACAGTAAAATCAATTATACTCTAAAAAGTTTTTAAATGATAGTAATAGGAATGCTATCAATCTAACATTTACAAAAACAGAAAAAGAATACTCTTGCTTTAAAATATTCTAGAAAGTTGTCTCAGCTCTGGAAGATTAAAATACTCTTACAGGAATTAAGAATTAAGTGAGCCTTAAGAAGATTTATGGAAAAGTAAATTAGATTTCTATTTTAGTTTGTACCAGTTAAGGTTCTATGAACAATGCAAGTAACATCTCAATAAGTAATTACAATGGAACTTTGTAGGCTAAAGGTGTTTTCTATAAATAATGTGCTGAGATCAATTAGTATCCCTAATGAAATATATAGAGAAACTCTAAATGACATAAACTGAAATGTGCAAAAGCAAGGGAATGTAAATTTTCTAGGAGGGATTTACTACATTTACTTTGGAAGCATACCAAAGCTTTCACCTCCTGTGAGCAATGTCTGAAATCATGTCAGATAGAATCAAGTTAGATATATTGTCTACAATTGGGTTTTTCTTTGTAAGAAAGGCTTTTTAGAATACATATATATATATATATATATATATATATATATATATATATTCTTGTTGGCAGTTCATGCCAACATTTACATTAGGACCAATTAGAAAATAAGAATGGATACTGAAACAGAATGAAGGTGAGAATATTTGTGTAAAAACGTCCAAATGTTTAATAGGAGCAATGAATTAAGGCAAAGATTGCTGAGAGTCTAGGTCTACTTCTATAAGAAAACTCAGGATTATTCATTTCTCCCCTTCATACATTTTATAAGAGAAAAGAATTCAGATCTATGATCCTTTGATGAAATACCATAAAGCAAACATTTTTATAAAATCGTAATATTCAAAATTTATTTTTAGAGCTATATGAATATACAATATACCATACAAAAGCCTTTAAGGGAAAGGGTGAAGGAGGAGGAGTAAGCGGAGAAGGGGAAGACAAGAAGAAAGAAAAGAACTTGGGGAAATGAGAGAAGTCAGGGAAATAAAATTTATTCTTTCATTCAGTAATTCACTTACATTCTCTTATTTATTATTCTCTCTCTAATTTACAAAAAAATATCATGTTTATTTTAGAAGGTTCACAGGTCCCATTGCCTCATCGTTTTTCTCTTTAGTTACTCTATACTGCCTATGGCACTACCCAGTGCCCCAAGCTAACATGATGTTATTTCAGGTCATGTTCCTCTTTTTCTTCTCCAAGCATCATAGGATATTCCTTTTTTCCTCTTTGGTTCTGTTCATCCTTTCATTGTATCTTTACATCCATGAGTTTTGCTTAAGCACTCTACTGTGGTCATTTAAAATTTTAAATTATTCTTTATAAATACCAAGTGTAAATAAAATGGCAAAGGAAAGCATACAGAAAATATTGCAACATATATAAAAGACCAAAATTCCTTATTTCATATATTAAGAAATTTTTCATACAAATTAAAACATATAATCTAGGAGGAAAAAAGTGGTCTGGTGATAAGAGGAATAATTATCCAGCAAATACATAAAAATATTTAACCTGTATAATAAGATAAAGAAAACCATGATAATCCTATATGATTTTCATGTTTAAAACTGTAAATTAAAAGAACTCGCATACTTGATTTAACAATTTTTCCTTTAAGAACCAACTTCAAAGAAATTAATAGGAATAAAGTACCTTTATTGCAGTACTACTTTTAATAGTGAAACTGAAGCCTTTCTAAATATCCCCGAATAGGAATGTGGTTAATTATATGAATGGATATATCTATAGATATATAGATATATCCATGAATGACAACAATGGCTTTATTAGGTATTAGAATTATGTATTTTTAATTTTATTTTTATGTTTAAGTTTTAAAATATATATATAAGATCTTATTGGATTTATTATGTTATAGTACCCTTTTTTATATCTTATTATAGTGTTGGGTTTAAAATCTAGTTTTTTTGATATAAATATTGCTAATCTGGTTTTCTTTTGACATTAATTTGCCTGATAAACTTTTCTCTATCCTCTCTCACTTTTAATATGCAGATGTCTTTAGGGCTAAATGAGTTACTTATATGCAGTGTATGGATAGGCTTATTGTTGTCCATTTCAATACCCTTTGTATTTTGATTGGAGCATTTAGTCCATTTACATTCAGAGTAATTATTGATAGTTACATATTTAATGCTATTTTATTACTTCTTTTGTCATTTTTTTTTCTGGAGATTTTCTTTGTTACTTTCTAGTCTTTGTTGCTTTGGTTTTTCCTTCCCACTCAGAGTCCCCTTTAATATTTCTTGAAGGGCTGGTTTAGTGGTCACAAACTCCTTCAGTTTTTGTCTGGGAAATTCTTTACCTCTCCTTCTATTCTGAATGAGTATATCTCTCCTATTCTGGATAGAATATTCTTGGCTGAGGTTTCTTTCTTTTTTTTTTTTTTTCCATTCAGCACGTTGAAGAAGATCTAACAATTGTAAATATTTATGCCTCCAACTTGGGATCATCCAAATATATAAAATAATAATGAACATAAAGGAACTCATTGATAATAATACAATAATAGTAGGGGACTTTTACACCCCACTTACATCAATGGATAGATCATCTAAACAGAAAATCACCAAGGAAACAATGGCTTTGAATGATGCCCTTGACCAGATGGACTTAACAAGTAGATTTAGAACATTTCATCCTAACGCAGCAGAATACACATTTTTTTTTAAGTGCATATGGGACATTCTCCAGAATAGTTC
Source organism: Canis aureus (assembly GCF_053574225.1). Lineage (NCBI taxonomy): Eukaryota > Metazoa > Chordata > Mammalia > Carnivora > Canidae > Canis > Canis aureus. The sequence continues at coordinate 7,531,218 of NC_135612.1, read as the reverse complement.
ACATACTACGTCACAAATTAGGCCTCAATAAGATAACTGTTTGTAAATGTGTGTGTAGTAAAATCTAATAGAAATAGCTGTACTTTTAACTCATTAAAAGTATACTGTGCATGTGTAAAAATATAAAACATATATGTAATGATATGAGACTATTAAACTTTTACTTTTCATTTTTACTTTTCTTAAAAAAATATTTATTTATTCTTGAGAGAGAGAGAGAGTGAGAGGGAGAGACATAGGAAGAGGGAAAAGAAGCAGGCTCCATGCAGAGCCCAATCTGGGACTTGATCCTGGGACTCTGGGATCATACCCTGAGCCAAAGGCAGATGCTCAACCGCTAAGCCACCCAGGTATCCTGAGACTATTAAATTTTTAATCATTTATTTACCAACTTCTACATATATTTTTACTCATTCTTTGAAATTTTTCTATGTAGATCCTCTCTGCTCATTTTTTTACCCACTCACATACATAAACAATTCTACCAATTTTAGCTATCTTTGCCATTCTTCTTCATGCATTCATGTACATAGCTATACTTTCTTGCATAAGGACAAAACTCACCTCAAAGCAGGTTAATAAATGAGGAAATGTATGGATTCACATAACTGCTAAGTTCAAAGGTAAGCATGGAACCCTTTGAACTAGGGGCACCTGGGTGGCTCAGTAGTTGAGCACCTGTCTTTGACTCAGGTCGTGATCGTAGGATGGAGTTCTGCATCAGGCCCCCCTCAGGGAGCCTGCTTCTCCTTCTGCCTATGTCTCTGCACCCCCCATGAATAGATAAATAAAATCTTAACAAAACAATAACAATAAAAGAACCCTTTGAACTAGAATTAGGCTCATATCATTGAATATTATGCCTACTGATACTAGGCACATCCCTTCCATTTGCTTACAAAAATGAGTGCTAAGGTTTCAGGTTTCTGTGAGCATTATTGCCTGTAATTCAAAAAGGCATTTAACTAAAATTGTGTGGATTTTCAGCAAAAAAAGAAAGAGACAAAAAAAAGAGAAGATCATCAAAACTAAGAGCAGTTTTTTTTATTTTTTTTATTTTTTATTTTTATTTTTTTAAGTATTTTATTTTTTATTTATGATAGTCACAGAGAGAGAGAGAGAGGCAGAGACACAGGCAGAGGGAGAAGCAGGCTCCAAGCACTGGGAGCCTGATGTGGGATTCGATCCTGGGTCTCCAGGATCGCGCCCTGGGCCAAAGGCAGGCGCTAAACCGCTGCGCCACCCAGGGATCCCTAAGAGCAGTTTTTTTTAAAAGATAAGTTGATAGACCTTTAACACCGATGAGAGAGAATACTCAAATAAGTAAAATCAGAAATGAAAGAGGAGACTTTACATCTGTTACCCAGAAATACAGAGGATCATGAGAAATGAGGAATAATTCTATGCCAACAAATTTGATAACTTAGAAGGCATGGATAAATTTCTAGGGCTGTACAACTTACCAAGGCTGAATCATGAATAAGACATCTGAACAAACAAATAACAAGGAGATTGAATCAGTAATCAAAAACCTCCAAACAAAGAAAATCTTAGGAGCAGATGGTTTCACTGGTGAATTCTACAAAACATTTTTTTAAAAGAATTAATACTAATCCTCCTTACACTCTTCCCCCAAAAAAGAAGAGGGGGAACAATCCAAACTCATTTTATGAGGCAAGTCATTCCCCTGATACCAAAGCCACATATGGACACTACACGAAAACTGTACACAAATTTTTCTGATGAAAATAGATGCAAGCATTCTCAAAAGGTATTAACAAACTAAACTCAATACCACATTAGAAGGAGCTGACAGCATAATCAAGCAGAACTTGTCCCTGGGATGCAAAGATGGTTTGACGCATGCAAATCAATAAATATGATACACCACAATAAACAGAATGAAAGGTAAAAAATCATGGTAACATCAGTAGATGCACAAAAACATTTGGCAAAATACAACACACTTTTGTGATAAAAACACACAAAAAGTTGGGTATAGAAGCAATATATCTCAACATAATAAAGACCAATGTGACAAGTCCACAGCTAACATCATACTTAATGATGAGAAGTTAAAAACTTTCCTCTAAGATGAGGAACAAGAAGAGTGCTTACTATTGCCATTCCTCTTAAACATAGTACTGGGAGCCAGAGCAATTAGGCAATAGAGAAAATGAAAAGACATTCAAATAGTACAAGAAGAAGTAAAATTGTCTTTGCCAATGATATGATCTTATATATAGAAAATCCTAAAGATTCCACTAAAAAATTATAAGAACTAATGAACAAGTTCTGTAAAGTTGCATAATATAGTCAATGTAAAAAAAAACTTTTTTGTGTTTCTATACACTAACAGTAAAATATCTGTAAAAGAAATAAAACACTCATTCACAACAGCAACAAAAACAATATAATACTTCAGAATAAACTTAACTAAGGAAATTTAAATGCTACAAATTTTGATAAAATAAATTGAACATGACACAAATTAAAAGATATCCTGTGTTTATGGATCACAAGAATTAATACTTATTGTTAAAATATCCGTATTTCCCAAAGGCATCTGTATGTTCAATGCAATCCTTATCAAAATTCTAGTGACATTTCTCACAGAAATAGACAAAACAATTTTAAAAATTTGTATGGAACTACAAAACATTCCAAAGAGCCAAAGCAACCCTGAGAAGGAACAAAGCTGGAAACATCACACTTCCTGATTTCAAACTATACTACAAAGCTATAGTAATCAACACAATGTGATACTGACCTAAAAAAATAGACACACAGACCAAAGAAATGGAATAAAGAGCCCAGAAATAAATTTTCCATATATCGTCAACTAATATTTGACAAGATGCTCAATGGAGAAAGACCAATGTTCTCAGTAAATGGGACCAGGGAATCTGGGTAGCTATGCAGAAGAACGAAACTGGGTCTCTTTTTTATACCACTCACAAAAACGAACTTGATGTGGATTTAGGGTTTAACATAAGATCTGAAACCATAGAGTTCTTGGAAGAAAATATAAGGAAATAGTTCATTGGCATTAGTCTTGACAGGCATATTTTGGCTATTACACCCAAAGCAAAAGCAACAAAAGCAAAATTTAATGAGTAATATTGTATCAAACAAAACATTTTCTGGACTGTAAAAGAAACAATAAAAAGGAAACTCCTAGAATAGGAGAAAAAATTTGCAAATCATGTATATGCCAAGGAGTTAATGCTCAAAATACGTAAATAGCTCATACAACTGAATAGAAAACAAAGACAATCTATATTAAAAATAGGCAGAGGAACAGAATGGACATTTTCCCAAAGAAGATTCTCAAGTGGACAACAGATACGTGAAAAGGTGCTCAACATCACTAATCAAAAAACCCAAAAGATAACATATGTTGGTTAGGATATGGAAGAAAGGGAACCCTTATGTATTGCTCGCAGTAATGTAAGATGGTACAGCCACTATGGAAAATAGTATGGTTAGGCCCGGGAGTGGACAGCCTAGTATAGAGATCCCCTGGGGTGCAGTAAGTGAGAATGTTCCCATTCTTGGAGTCCATTTGGAAGAGAGTATATTGCCTTTACAAGGACAAAAGACCCTGCAGATGCTGTGAAGCAGCCGTTCTTTGGAAGGAGACAGAGACACAGGCAGATGGCAGATAACCTGGTCACTGCCTTTTGCTGTGCTTCACCATAACTCCAGGCACCCACGCAGGTGTGCAGCTGTTTTTCTGGGAGAAAACAACCAGACTCAGCATGGGGAGGCATTCCTCCAGAGGAGAGGTGTGGGTCTGTGCCTTGCTTGGTCCTTTAAGATTCAGAGTTTTGAATCCCAACCATATGCTAGAGATAAAACATACTTAATGTGTGGCACGGGACATGTCAGGGGCTCCAGGCACAGACAGGTTGAGGGCAGGGACCTGACAAGGCCCTGGGACACAAAGGGGAGATTATTTGCTTTTCTGTGAGACCTTCCTGAATGGTGGCAGCAGCAAGTTTCCCTTCCCCAAAAACAAGAAGATGGGGTGATGCCTTCTTCCACCCCTTACCCACCAGTGGGACATCAGTGAGCCAGCACAGTGGACCTCTCCCTCAGAAGCCCAGAACAGGCATCCTGCATGCACCAAGTCTACTGATCATAGAGTGCTCTGAGGCATCAGTTTCAGTTCTGGTAGAAATAGGACTTTTTTCTTTTCTTTTTTCTCTTCTCTTCTCTTCTCTTCTCTTCTCTTCTCTTCTCTTCTCTCTCTCCTCTCCTCTCCTCTCCTCTCCTCTCCTCTCCTCTCCTCTCCTCTCCTCTCCTCTCCTCTCCTCTCCTCTCCTCTTCTCTTCTTCTCTTCTCTTCTTTCCGTTTCTTTTTTCCTTTGGAATCAGACTTACATAGTTTTGTTTTTTAATGTCTTGCTTCTTCTCTCTCTCTCTCTCTCTCTCTCATCAGGCTTCTTTTTCTCCCCTTTTCATTCCAGGCATATTCTAAAAAACACATCAAAGCAAACCTAGTTAAAGGTCCAAACACTGCCCACCATAAGCAAGGAGGAACTTGGTGAGGATTGACCTATGGGAAAGAGCAGGCAAAACACAACAGCAAGTGCACACAGCATAATTCCAGAAACACTGGGCCTTGAACAGTGTATGACCCCTTCTTCATATGGCATTACTCTTAGGAACAGGAAGCATACAAAATGACAAGATGGAAGGATTCTCCCCAAAAGAAAGATCAAGACGAAATCACAGCTGGGGATTCGCTCAAAACATATACAAGCAATACATCTGAACAAGAATTTAGAACAACAGTCATAAGAATACTAGCCAAGCTTGAAAGAAATAAATAGAAGACACCAGAGAAACCCTTGCTGCAGAGATAAAAGACCTAGAAAATAAGCCAATAAAAGTGCTATTACTGAGATGCAAAACCTACTAGGTATAATTACAATGAGGATGAAAGAAGAAGGGAATGAATAGGTAATATAGAAGATAAAATTATGGAAAATAGTGAAGCTGAAGTTCACCAAGGTAAACTTAGGGAACCCAGTGATTCCATAAAGCTAATAATGTCCATATCATAGGGATCCCTGAATAAGAGGGGAGAAAGCAGAAAGTTTATCTGAACAAATTATAACTGAGAACTTGCCTAATTTGGAGAAGGAAACAGGCATTCAAGTCCAAGAGGCACAGAGAACTTCCCTCAAAATCAACAAAAATAGGTCAACACCTATCCAGATGTATCATAATGAAACTTCCAAAATACAAAGATAAAGAGAGAATTCTGAAAAGCAGCTGGGAACAAAAGGTCCTTAAACTACAAGGGTAGACATATAAAGTGAGCAGCAGACCTACCTACCCACAGAAACACAGCAGGCCAGAAGACTGTGGCATTATATATCAATGTGCTAATTGGGGAAAATACGCAGCCAAGAATACTTTATCCAGCAAGACTGGATAAAGTCATCTGGAATAGAAGGAGAGTAAAGAGTTTCCAAGACAAGAAAAAACTAAAGGGACTCACTTACACTAAACTAGCTCTGCAAGAAGTGTTAAAGGAGACCATTTGAGTGGGAAAGAAAGACCAAAAGTAACAAAGACTAGAAAGTAACAGAGACTATTTATGGGAACAGTGACATTACAGGTAATACAATGGCACTAACTTTGTATCTATCAATATTTACTCTGACTGTAAGTGGACTAAATGCTCCAATGAAAAGACATAGGGTATCAGGATCCTTGCTTAGCATGGAGTGCTAAGCAAGGAGAGCCTCCCTTTGCCTCTCCCACTCATGCTGTCACTGTCTCACAAATAAATATTCAAGAAAAATATAACAGCAGAAATAAATGATATAAACATTAAAAAAAACAGTAGAATAGATCAGTGAAACTAGGAGTGGGTCTTTGAAAGAATTAAGAACATTGATAAATCCTTAGATTTATAATGAAAAGATATCCCATGTTCATGGATTGAAAGAACAAATATTGTTATAATGTCCTTCTACCTCAAACAATCTAAATGGATTTAGTGCAATCTCTATCAAAATACCAACAGAAATTTTCACAGAACTAGCACAAATAACCTTAAAATCTGTATTCAACCACAAAGGACCCTGAATAGCTGAAGCAGTCTTGAGAAAGATTATGACTATATATATATACCATTGTGGGTACTGAGTAATATGTGGAATTGTTGAATATGTCTGAAAGTAATATAACACTGTAGGTTAATTATACTTCAATGAAAATTTAAATTGTGGTTCTAATGTTAATAATAAAATGGTAATTAAAAATAGTCAATATTTATTGATTACTCACTGTAGGAGGATTTAATAGGTTGATAGGAGAGAGGACTCACTCTTAGAGAAGTGACATCATGTGGCCATACTTGTAGAAAATAGTAGTCTGTGTTTCTCTATTTTTTTCTCAGTCTTCTGTTTACTGCCACTCACAGTGCAACACTTTTTTCAATACCATTTGCAGGTTGTGAGTGAGGATAAAAAGCAGGCGGGATGAATCATAAAAAGCTAATTTACCCGATTTTTTTTGCTTGTCTCTATATGAGAGACCAGCTAATATTCAGAACCATTTAACTGGTATACAGCTTGAATACTAAGAGTTCAGTAACTTCATCATATCTTTCTTATGATGTTCTCTTTCACCATTAGTAATTCTTCTTTTATATCTTAGGGTAACTAAAATAACCAGTTATAGAACCTTGTAAAACAGGAAGTAGAAAAATAGTGAAAAAACAAAACAAAACAAAAAAACTACAATAGGCAATATTTATAATTTTCCATGCAAAATTCAACTTTATGAGAGAATTATAGCTCTTCAAATCTCCAAAATTTAATAAAAAAAAACAAGCTAATGAGCAAAATGAAACAAAAAAAAATAACAGCAAAACTTAAACCGTTTTCTTGTTTATAAACACAGATGAGAATAACATCAGATTTCTTATCAATTTTAACTCCTTTTATAGATTTTTGAGAGTAACATTGGTCACTAAAGATGTCAATATCCATCAAGTAAGAATGTCATTTCAGAAAGCAACTGAGACATATACTAACGTGTATAAGAATTCAGAAAAAAAAACCTATTAAAGATGAATTTAGATCTAAAAAAAGAAAGGAAATCAGAAAGTAGATTGCTCATATACTTGTCTAAAAATAAAATATCAAAAAAGTTATTAATGAGTTCAGAAATTAATGAAAATAACTAACTTAAGCATAAGAAAGCTGTTATACTTTAAAAAATAACAGGTGGATAGAATCATGTCCAGTGCCATAAAACTAAGCCTAAATAAATGATGAGAAATGAATTCAAACTTATCAGGAATGTTAAAAATGAACAAAAATTTATTTTTGAAACTATACAAATTAGATATGTTGGATGAGAAAAATGTCAACAAATGTCATTTCATCTTTTTATGAGGGAAGCATGTTTAATTTTAAGATTTAGATGAAGTGAACAGGTTCCTTTGAAAAAATGTAGGTACCAAAACTTAACACAAGGAGGGAGACACAATCTGAGTGGTCTGTAACTATCAGACCTAACTATTCACAGAAAGAAAATTTGAGACCGAGAGAGCTTTAGTATATTTTACAAAGCTTTTAAGAAGCAAATGAAGAAAATACTACACAAAATCTTCCACAGAATAGAAAATTTGGGAAAATTGCTAATTTTATGGGCTCAGTATAACTTTGAAACTAGCTTGATGAGGACATTACAATTCAGTCAAATTATAGACCAGTTTCACTAAGAAACACAGATGCAAAATCTTAAACAATATATTAACTCATCAAATGTAATAACTTATAAAAAGGATACTGTAATATCACAATTTGTCTTTTATCATAAATGCAATGTTAATTTAACATTTGAAAATCAATTAATGTGTTTAACCACATTAGCTGAAAAAGGAAAAGCTGATTAATCCATCTCAATAATTTCAGAAAAAGCATTTGATAAAATCAATATCTATCGTTTATAGACATTTATCAAACTAGAAATAGTAGTTAATTTGACAAAAATTAATTACAAACACAACCTTAATTAAACAAATTGGTACTGAACATTATACTTGTTTGTAGAATTTTGAAAGCCTCTCTCTCATTTTCTAAATGAGAAAAGAGAATTCTCATTGCTACCACTTTTTTTTTTTTAAGATTTATTTTTTTTTATTCATGAGAGACACAGGCAGAGACAGAGGCAGAGGGAAGAGAAGCAGACTCCATACAATGAGCCTGATATGGGACTCGATTCCAGGAATTCGGGATCACGCCCTAAGCCAAAGGCAGATGCTCAACCGCTGAGCTACCCAGGTATCCCTCATTGCTACCACTTTTATTAAATATTTTACTAGAGAGTCTAGGTGGTATCAAAAGGAAAGAAAAAATAAATCATAAAACAGTTAACAAATGAACAAATAAAACTGTAAATGTTATTGTGTATGTTGAAAATTCAAAAGAATTTATACATAAGTTATTGGATTATGTGAATTTAGCTATGCTGTATACCAGTTTTATATCTATAATCAGACACAGTACTTAGAAAATATAATTTTTTGGGATCCCTGGGTGGCTCAGGGGATGAGCGTCTGCCTTCGGCCCAGGGCGTGATCCTGGAGTTCTGGGATCGAGTCCCACGTCGGGCTCCCTGCATGGAGCCTGCTGCTCCCTCTGCCTGTGTCTCTGCCTCTCTCTCTCTCTCTGTGTCTCTCATAAATGAATAAATCTTAAAAAAAAAAAGAAAATATAATTTTTCAAAATTTTATGATTTGCCATACTGTATGGATATAAAGTACTTAGAAAGTTTCTTTTATTCTACTTGAATTTTATTTAGTACTTCTGTTTATAAATTTATTATATGTTTACGGTAGTTATAAGAGTTATAATCATAAATGGTTTATATCTAATTTTATGTTTGAAATCACATAACATTAACATAAAAATTAAATTTATGTTTCAAAATAAAGTCAACATAGGCAATCAGATTTCTTTCTTTCTATTTAATAGTCTGTCCTTTACTCAAGCCTAAAAATTATTATGTCAGTTCATATGTAATTATGAAAGAATGAAAAAGGTATACAAGAAATTTGTACAGAAAGGCCCAATAAAGGAAAGGATCTGATATATCCATGGATTTCATGGTCACTTTTCCTTGAATTGGTCTATACAATTCAAGATCAATTAGACAATGGTCTAATCTATTAATCTATTAATAGATTAATCAATTAACAGATTAATAATAAGAATCACAGCAATGTGCATCTGTATAGAAACTGGCAAGCTGACTCTATATTAAAGGAAATTCAAAGGACCAAGTATATAAAAACAATTTTTTTAGAAAAAAATAAAATTAGTGGACATATACTAACAGATATCACGATTTATTATAAAGCTACAATGATTAAGACATATTAGTATTGGTACGGGATAGATATATAAGAATGGACCACAATTAAGAGTCCAGAATATAACCCAAGCTTGATAGTTGGACAAGGTATCATTGTAGAGCAATGGGTGAAACTAGTCTACTCAGTCAAGTGCATTTTGACAAGTGGATACCCATATAGCAACTAATAAAAAGAAACAATTATGGTGATTGGTTATTTGCAATCCATATCATCAAGAGAGAGTTCATACTGAGAATATATAAAGAATTCCTACTACAGGAAAACCGATAACACAAGAGAATTTATATATCTTGCTTTCTGAATGTGACCATCACAGAAATACCTAAGTGGCTAATAAATACAAGGGAAATGTCTCACCCTCTTTAATCAGAATGAAAATAAAAGATATAAGGGGATAGCACTTATGATAGATGATGTTCAAAAAACAAAAATCGACCTAAAGTAATGTAAAATTGCACTGGTGGTGGGAATATAAATTGTTGAACCCCTTTGGCATAGTTGTTACTACTTACTAAAACAGACATACATACCTTATGACCAGCAGTTAGTTCCTTTCAAGTTTTCAAGGTATATATGCAACAAAATTTTGATCACTATACCAGAAGTTCATGCACAATACTACAAAATTCAAAAAATCCTAAATCTCCATTAATAATAGAATGGATATAAAAATTGTAAATTCATTCAGTGAAATATTATGTAAGAGTGAATTTAAGCAAACTATCGGTTACAACAAACAATATGAATTAGTAAACCGATGTAACAGGCAAAAGAGCCCCACAAAGTGATACAGGCTGTACTGGTCTCACTTATATAAAGTGCAAAATGGGTGAAACTTTGCTATGGTGTTAGAAGTCAGGAGAGTGACCACTTTTACACAGAAAAAAGGAAATAGGAAGGATACAGTAGAGCTTCTAAGGTACAGATAAAATTTCATTGATTGACTTCGGTGGTAACTACACACGTTTCTGCTCTTTGTGGTCATAATTGAACTATATTCTTTTGTGCCTTTCTCTGAATGAATAGTGAACCTCAAAAAGTGTTAATAAAATAGCAGCCAAAATTATGATTTATGACTTTACTAATTTTCTTACCTCCTAAATTATTATTCTGATAATAGCAAATTTAAAATGAATGTCACCAGGACGCCTGGATGGCTCAGTAGTTGAGCGTCTACCTTAGGCTCAGGGCATGATCCCGGGGTCCTGAAATTGAGTCCCCCATCAGGCTCCCCGCAGAGAGCCTGCTTCTCCCTCTGCCTATGTCTCTGCCTCCCTCTCTGTGTGTCTCATGAATAAATAAATAAAACTTTAAAAAAAATAAAATGAATGTTACCCTTCTAGCCAATTGTCTTTTTTGAAGATGAATAGGTAAAAAAATAAAATTGCTCAGAGAGCACAAAGTCCATGAAATTATGGATTAAAGGGTAAGTATACAAGACATAGAAGTTATAGTTAAGAAAAAGAACAATAGTAGGGAGAGAAAGTTTAAAGAGAAGTTTATTATTTAAAAATTCATGAATGGAAAATATTACTCTTATTTCAAAGAAAATATGCTTTCTGAAAGCAAATACCCCCAGTTTATTTTTTGTCTCTCCTTTTTCTTTTTTTAGATCTCATTTTAAAAATAAACCTTGACTTGCAATATTCAGATAGTTCTAATAAACTTGATTTAATTTTGCAAGATAGATTACCCTTCTAATTGGGGAAAGCATTTTTTACTCTACTACCTAGTAGGATTTAGTCTGGTGAGTGAATGTTAAAATGCCGTGGGAGCTGATACAATGCATTAAACTATTTAGGGTCTTTTCTCCAATTGTGTTTTAGCTTAGTTTTCTATGCTGTTTTGAATATGACAGAAGAAATAACAGAGAAAGAAAATAAACTGTTTGAAAGGGTGGAAATATTTCTAAGGTATGTAGTTAGCTGTTACATGATTAAGACTGTCTCCAGGCTTGATTCTTTTTTTTAAGCTTTTATTAATTTTTAAAAATTTATTTATGAGAGATACAGAGAGAGAGGCAGAGAAACGAGGAGATGGCGAAGCAGGCTCCCTGAAGGGAGCCTGATGTGGAACCTGGTCCCAGGACTCCAGGATCATGCCCCGAGCTAAAGGCAGGCGCTCAACCCCTGAGCCCCCCAGGTGTCCTTCCAGGCTTAATTCTATAAAGAAATTTAAGTGTTATCTGCTTGCTTCAAACCAAAAAGGTCTTCCTACCCTGAAACACTCCCACACTGGTGAGTAACATGGCCAGACTCCCAACAACCTGAAATTTAGTCCATTAAGTTAAAGATTTTTCTCTAGGATTCTCTGCCATTTTGATACATTTCTTTTAGGGATAACATATGAAGCCATGATTTGTCATGAGTGGTTTAGCACAGATTTGTTCATTAGATTACTGTATTAGTTTCCTGTGGCTGCTGTAACAAATTACCACAACCTGAGGGTATAAAATGGCAAAAGTTTATTCTCTTACAGTTGTAGAGGCCGGAAGTCTGAAATGGAGATTTTGGCAGGGCTCTGCTTCCTTTGGAGGCTTTATGAGAGAGTCCATGTCTTGCCATTTCTAGTTTCTGGTGGCTGACGGGGTTCCTTTGTTTGTGACTGAATCACTCTCAGTTCTGCCCACAATTGTGTGTGGTGTTGAATCTCCTGCTTCTCTCCTATAAGGACCCTAGCCATAGCCTTTAAGGCCCACCCAGGTAACCTCGTATAACCTCCCCATGTCAAGATGCTTAATTTAATCACATCTGGAACCACACTTTTCTTTATAAAATAAGATTTACAGGTTCTAGGGCCGAAGACCTAAAACCTTGGAGAAGCCATTATTCAGCTTCTATGTCGATTAAAGAGAGTCACAGTCTGATGTAAGGAAGGAAAATATAAGCAGGTACATTTTGATAGAAAACATGAGGAAGTGGTTCAAAGACCAGACCATGATCTTGGCAGTGGGTGGTTGAAACAGATTCAAGGCAGTGAACATTAGCATCATGCAAAAAAGGAAAAGAAAGATCCTGAAATGGCACGGATGATAATGATACAGCACTGATTTAGTGTTCAATGGAAGTCTGCATGCACTGTGATATCAGAAGATCTGAATTTTTGGGGAGAAGGAATTAAGGAAAGAAAAAGAAATCGCTTTGTTTTTGTCACAGTTGTTCTACAATTCCCCTGATTCCAGCAAAATGGTAGAATTATGAAGTGTGTATAGGTATTGACATGCACCTCAGAGCTAGCTACTTATAATAATATACTAAAATTTAAAAGCAGATATTTGAGGGATTTTTAATTTGGCTCTGGTTTAATAATGTATATATGGTAGCAGGTATTTCCATGCAAATTTATGATGCTAGTTACTGTTTTATTTGGGAACTCTTGCAGCTTTAATTTGCATCTGTACTTTTGTATAACATTCTAAATATGGCATATCTAACCCAATAGAACCTATTACCTTCAGTATTACAAAAGAAGCATTTAATGCACATACCAACTATATGAAAATGTGAATTATATACTATATATAACTCAGAAACATCATGCTAATGAAACTTACTTCCTTGGGCTTTCTACTTATTTATAAAGTGAAATTTTAAGAGGAGACAACTGGAAAATGACTTTGCCACTGGTGTTACCAGTTTTGAACACTTTGAAACCTGGTCATTTCATTTTTGTTGTTGTCTGTCATTCCTTTGATGACCAATTTGCCTTATTTCCTCTTAATGGTTATGATATACCAGTTATAAACCCAGCCTTCCAGTTTTCTTACCTGCTGTGCATTGAAAAAAAGATGAGGCAGGCTTCACAGCCTTATAGAGTTTGAGATAGGGTTGGTGATTTCCCACTATAGTCCTCATTTGGTTGCCAAGATATATAACATCAGAAAATATGGTATTTCCTCAGAACTTATACCTATCTTAGAATGACAAGCAGGATCTGTGTAATTTGCTTGAGTCAACATTCCAAGCATAATAATATCAGTTTTTTTTAAATTTATGAGTCAATTTATAATAAAGATATTTCTTTTTAAGCAACTGAGCAGTAAAATATGGATGATGAGATGAGATTTATATTTTTTAAATATATATATTTGTTCATGACCTTTTACCAGAAGTTTTTTTAGTAGCCTACCAACTGGTCTCTGTATCTACAATTTTCTACTTACCATGTATATCTATCATTTTGGTCTCAGACTAATGTTTCTATGTACGTATATGTCCGAAATGAAGACTTAAACATAAACATTGATGTAGTCAACAAATTATTAGGATCGTAAAGAGAATTAAAATATAGTCCTTGAAAGTGCTCTCCATTTTGACTTAGGTATATAGGAAGTGCACGTAAGTAGTTATAATACTATTTCCCTAAAATGAAAAGCATGAGAAAGATAAATATGAATTTTAAATAATTTAGAGGAGGGTGAGATTATTTCCTAATATGGGGGAAATATTAATCTGTGTAGAAAGTCCTCTTTAAGATTGAACATGATATTGTGATATTATTTGTATGCAAAGAGTTAGGAGGAAAGGAAAACATCTAAAACATTTAAACTTCATTCTCTAGATAATTTCTAATCATTGGCAGATTTTAAGTGAGAGTGTTCCACAATGTTTATTTTTTCTTTAACAAGATAATATTTTTGAAAATTTGACAAGTGGCCGCAGGGGGGAAGATATGAAAGAAAAGTGATTTAAGGAAGCTATTATAATGGTGAGTATCCGTATTAAGGGATTGTCCATGAAAATGGAGAGAAATTGGTATTTTTTGATAAGTGCAATTATTGAAACCTGGTGAATGATTATATGTGGAATGATGAAAATGAGAGCTGAAGACAAAGCAGTTTTCTAAATTGATTTGACGGATGGTGATGCCATTCTCTAACAAAAAAAAAATAGAAAAGAGAGGTTTATGACAGAGAAAGAACAGAGGAAGATCATAGAACCCTGAAAATTTAATTTTATATCCTTGCAAATGAATATTCTTTAAGTATATACATTTTTTTCACATTTTAGTTATAGAAGAGGACCTTAAGTTCTACCTTGGGATGGAGTGAAGAGGGAAGATTCCTTGTGGTTCTGCCTTAGCTTGCACATCTTGGTGAGTTAAATGAAATTTGTAGTTACCTGGACCCATCTACCTCAGGAGATACTTAACAAATACCAGTTACTATTAAAAATGCATCTTCAACAGTAGTTTTGCTCAACTCCCTAGTGTCTTATGCAGTTAACACTTCCAATCATATAGAGTTCTGGAAACAGTTTTATCCATCTTGTTATATTTACAGTGATATTTTTATTTCCCCTATAGTTTGGAGATTGGCTTCGTGGCAGCTGTTGAGCAGGCTTAACATTTAAAACACATATGGCTAAGAAATAACATATTCTGTTTGGTTCCTTTGAGTTTTGAAGGTGTAGTAGGGGAGAAGTACAGGTCTGGAGTTGAAAAGAAGCTACAGCAGGATTCTAACTTTAAAAGTCATCATAATGTTGATAGTTGAAACCATGTTAATTGATGTGTAATTGGCAAGAAAACAGAAGAAAAAGTATAGAGAATAGTGATGTGATTAAAAGCGCTTGGGGATGCTAACATTTAAGAAATGGAAAAAAGAAGAGCAACTGAAGAATGAAACTGAAAAACACTAACCCAAATTGTAGAAGAGATTAGAAAGACTGAGCAAGGGAAAACAGGAAAAGATGAACACCTCAAGGAGATGGTGGAAAACAGTGTGGGCAGGTGAAGAGAGATTTTTGGGTAGAGACACAGCAGGTCAGCAACTCTAATAATTAGGAGACCTTGGTGAGAAATTTTAGTAGACACATTAGAAGGGTTGAGAGAAGGCAAAGACTGGTAATGAATTGCTGGAAAATTCTCTTTCAAAGTTTGGAAGTGAATACAAGAAATAATGTAGATTTTTTTATAGACACAGGATTTAGAGAGTGGTCATGAAATAGTAAGATTAAATCTTGTTTATAGGATTAGAAGAAAGAATCAGAGGAGAGGGATTAATAAAGAGATAGGCTGTTGGAATAATGTCTCCAAGGAGGCAAAAAGACAGAGTATGGGAGTAATGAGGTGGAGACAAAGAACCCGAGTGGGTAGAGGAAAGGAAAAAGAAGAAAAAAAAAAAAGATTTGTTATAGAAATTAGGGAAAATCTACATCAGGAATACAGGGAGATTAATATTAAAGGAATTTGTTATCCATATCTAGGTTCTTTTAGGTAAAGTTGTTGCCAATAATTAGAGGTAGATGAGTGGTGGTGATTTTTCTACAACCTTACTTTGAAGTTATCAAGACCTAGGCCTCATATGACCATGCACATAAATAATGTATTAGTGAGCAGACACAAAAAATCATACAGAATATTTAGTGACTTCGGTGAGTTTTTAGCTTTCTGTTGTTTAAGATGTTGAATTACAATGCATGAAAGGTTCTTTGAAGTCATACATAAAAATATTCTAAAATCAGCATTTTTTAAAGTTCATATCAGACAACTAAATCCTCCAACTGTATAACTGGGTGGTACAGATATATTAGAGATTAATTCTAGGGTGTTTCTATGATCTCAGTAATTTTTTGAAAATAATTCAACATAGTTATGTGTGATATCATGTCTATAATATTTAGCTTCCATTTATTTCTAGTCAGTTTTCCTAATCCATATTCCATGAGTGATCAGCTAGTATTATGTTTCATAATAGGGAATTTCAGGAGCCTCTGCTATCTGTATTAACCTTCTGTGTTTTTTAAATTAAAAGAGCCAATGCAAGAAATTGATTTTCACTGTTGGGAATAATGCCTGTTAACAATCATTTTGAATGTTGGACTAGTATGGTAAGCGGGAATAGATAATTAGAGATATTCAAGATACGTGCACTGGGTACTCCCTATCCTCCTTGTAAAAACCCTGTGGGCTCTGGTACCCAAGGTTTGATTCCTAAATGTGTCCGTGCCACTACTGGGTTAGGAGAATTTCTGGCTCCCTGATGCCTCCTATAAAGTGTAATAGAATTCCACCCTTTGGAATGTTGTCATATATAACTCTAGGGAACATTTCATGCAAAGAGTTGATCAGAGAACATAAAAGGATAGAGAACTGGAAAGTAATATTCTTGACAGAGTAGGTGCTATAAATTGTTTGTGCCTGCTTGCTGATGAGTGATTGTTTAATAAATGTTCATATGTGTGACAGACTTTGCTTTGAGGCACATTTTCATTACAGCATTGTTGGGAAGTGGTGGTGAAATCGCTAAATCTTTGCCGGCTTCGAAGTGCACTTTTCAAAGTGTTTGCATTGGGCATGACCTGGTTAGCAGGGATCAGCTTGCTATAGAGATCATCCTTATTCTGCCAGGATTGAAACTGTCTCTGAAATATTGCAGCCGGTCCACTGTTGCACCACAATGTCTTCAGGCCACTTCGTTATTCAGCAAAGCCTCTCGTGTTAATAAGAACTAAAGGTAACTGAAGCTCTTCCTGTTTCTCCTGAAGAGACCCTGATGATGATAACCCACAGTATGTTTTTGTGTGAATTTCCAGTTGATGCAAATGAGTATACCTAGATTTTAATTTCAATGTAAATCATTAATAAATATGTAATATCATGCTGCCTACACTGAAGTATTTTCAAGTGAATTATAGATATCCTTTATTTATTTTATTTTATTTTATTTTATTTTATTTTATTTTATTTTATTTTATTTTATTTTTACTTTTTTTATGAATTATAGATATCCTAATACTCTGTCTCTTAAATCAAATGCCCATTAAGAATGTAGTCTTACTTGAATACATGAAATCTAGATAAAGCTAAGAGTCCCTAGATCCTTTCCTTTTATAGAACCACAACTAGAAGTAGACATTGTCTAGTAACGTTCTTCAAGAGGGCGATCCCACTGTCAGGAAGCATTTTGTAATACAGAATGGGGCTTTTTCAGTTGTTAAGATGAGTGTCATAATGATTGAAGAATGCTGCTACAGTGCTAAATTCCACACTGTCTAAGAAACAACATCTAAAGAATTCAAGGCGGGATCATCCCACTGACAGTGGGAGTTGCATTTCTGTTGGTGAAAACTGCCAGACTGAGCAATATCAGTTCCCTCATACTTCTATTATGTTAAGGGATTTGGTACATTGTAATTAGTGTTTCTTGTTTCTGTCTCCATTTGTCTGGAATTTGAGGGAAGTTTGTCATTGTAATCTTCGTTTGTTGAGAACTCTTAGAGTGTTTGGCAAACAGTGAGTTTTTAATAAAGGTTTTTGTCAAATAAATGGCATGAATATAGCACAAGTGACTTAGCTTTTTCTCTTGAAGAAGGAAATGCTGAACTTTGCTTCTTGAAGCCAATTTAATTATTTACAAGCAATTGGGATAAGCCTCTAGATGTATACCTTTAGATAGTTAAAGAATAAATCAGGTTGAAATTAATTTTACTAGACCTGGTAGAAATTTCCTAATTGGTATTATTCTGAATAAGTGTAGAGAAACATAATGAAGGAAAGAACTTCAATTAGAGTCAAATGTTTCTAAAGATAATCCAAAATTCTTTTTTTACATATTTGTTCCTCTAATGTTTATGTAAAACAAGTTTCAACACAAATAGGAAAGCTCAATCTCCACTTGCAGATTATAGAACAATATATTCGAGTTAATTTTTTCTGACTTTCTGGAAATGTAGGCTTCTAATCCTAATTTGTGGTCTAGTTTGTGTATGAAAACAATCATCAGTGTTAGGACATACACGGTTCTCTTACTGAGCATCATCATACCATCTAAATATATTGCATAATTCTATTAGAATATTACATTTTAATTTTGTATGTACCAATCTTTGTTCTTGGAAATATTTAATAAAATATCTAAGTTAATGTTAACCCATTAACTAAAATTCTTATAGTTCTTACCAATTTCCAACATTGGATTATAAATCACGCAGATACCTTGCTAACATTCTGAAGAAGAC
The DNA here is from genome assembly GCF_053574225.1 of Canis aureus. Taxonomy (NCBI): domain Eukaryota; kingdom Metazoa; phylum Chordata; class Mammalia; order Carnivora; family Canidae; genus Canis; species Canis aureus. The sequence goes on along the minus strand of NC_135612.1, from coordinate 7,512,853 downwards.
AAAGCCAGCCGATACCAGACTGAATTTCATTGTTTTCCTTGATTGTTTGGGATTTCTTTGTTAGTGAATGCTGTTGCGGTGAAAATTGGTTTTCTTTTCCCAGTTTTATAGAAAATGTGTTTGTGTGTATATGTGTTTGTCCTTAAAAAGAAGTTTGATTTCCATCTATAGTGTCTCAGTCAATAAAATAAAATAGAGCTGGAATTTTTTCACTGGATTTTTTTGCATGTTCATAATACTTGAAACTTTAGGCTTTCTATATTTTACCTAACCTGTAGGACTTCAGCAGATTCAGGGTTAAAGAGTTGGTTTTAGGAAATTCTCCATTAGATCATTAGTTCATTATTATAGGTTATCCAGTGGGGTGTAGGATAAAAACAGATGGGAAGGTATAGTTTTAATAGTGGTATATAGCCTGGGAGAAGTTTTGAAGGTGCGCATGGCAGTGATGAGTTGAAGCAGGCGAATGCATCATTTGAACAATGTCTCTGTAGGGCAAACATACTCATATTGGATTCAACACTCTGGCATTTGCTTGAAGATAGTATGCTTGCGACTTTCAGTTATTTCTCACTGTCACTGATGCAGGGAAGAACAGTTTCCACCTAACTTAGATTCTGAATTCTTTCCCAAATATAAGTGGTACCTACCGGAAGATGAGCTAGGAAATCATGGAGTCTCACATCCTCAATAGTATTAGACTGCGTAGCAGATGAATTGTTTCTTCTGCAAGTAACACGGTGGCAATAAAAAGAAGGTGGATTCCTTTTTTATGCAGTTATGATCTCTAGAGAGAAAGAGGGGAAAAAACCTCTAGTTGTATGTATTCTGGAAATAGGTTAAGAAAATGTCCAGTGACCTTACTGGTAATGTAGAGAATTAACAAAGAAAACACATAGACTATATTTTGTAGCACTTTTTAGACATTTCCTACAAAGCTGTCTTATATCTTGACATCATTGCAGAATCATACACCACTCTGCCATCATCACAAAGAAATTCTATTTTAGAAAACTGCTTTTCAAATTAAGTCTCTTGACCAATATCTAATATGTTCCTAATTTTATTGTTCAATAGGACTGGTTAATAAAATACTGACAAGTTTCATATATTACTGACCAAGTCTTGAACTCCAACATCCAATCAGACAATGTCTTTAACAACAGTCACAATTTGACCTGTTTGGATAATCTGAGTTAGTACTGGGGGGGGGGGGGGGGAAGTCTATAAGAGAAGAGAGAAACCAAAATCCTTGAGGGGAATGAAAATTTTATCCTTGATTTTATTTTCATTTCTCCAGGATATGGTGTGGTTCTTTTTTCTTTATTTGTAAAAGGCATACAAACCATTCAAACAGTTATGATTGATTTAATTGAAATATACATTATTGTTTGGTTGATGAGAAGGAAATATATGATTTCTTAGTGATATGGGCATGGCAATTTGGATATGGTTTTCATGTGTTAGACACCTGTTTGTAAGGAGCTGGTGAAGAGAGGCAGCCAAATCATGATCCAGGTATCAATCCTAGAATAGCTGTCAGATGCCATTGACATTGAGCTATTGAAGTGATTTGGGTTAATTAAACTGGAACTGGTATGGAAACCTTACTTGAAGGCTAAGTATGTTATTCCCAAGGGCTAGATTCATTGAATCCCATTCCTTGTTCTACCTTTAAAGGGTGATTTATTCATAATAGTACTTGATGGTGGGGTTGTTTGATTTTTAATGAGTCCAATGTATTCGTTTTGTTTCTTTTCATAATCTAATTAATATTGTCTAATTTGTTTTCCAAAGAAAAATGTGGACTCCTGATTTATGAAAACTTAACTTCCCCTGGCGTTTCAGTTACTCATATCTTAATATTTCTTTAAAAATAAATAGAATAATGTATTTCATGTTTAACTCACCAATCTATTGCTATGCTAATCATTGAAGTCCCGATTTAATTAAAATAATTTATTTTTAATATAATATATTTTTATTGAAAATTACTGTCTCCGCTACATGCAGGGACTTAGTGGCACAAATGTTTGATTTGGGCAGATTGTAACACAAAATATTAAATGTTAGGGCCTATGAATAACTTGAGAGTGCACACACAGTCTAATTAAATTTCCAAATATTTCCAACTTTGTGTTTGCCAAACAAAACACTTCTATGGAACATATTAGACTAGTGGGTTGGCACTTTTTAACACTTTATTTAGATATTTCTAAAAATAAGTTCAAAGCCTAAGTTATTCCTTTGTGTGTGTGTATGTGTATGTACATACATGTGTATTGTGTTATTATGTAGATGTAACTTTTTCAACTTAACGCAGCAGCCCATATTTTTACCAAGTTTGGGGAGTGTATGTTCACAAAATTATTGTTGCCTAGTCAGCACTACTTGATTTTGTTACTTTTCTCTTTTATATTTTGTAGCTGTATTTGAGATTATTACTTTTTCCTTTGTTTTCCACTGTTTCTATTTTTATAATAAATTCTTAAAAGTGGAATTCCGGCATCAAAAGTAATGATTGTTTTCAAAACTCTTGAAACACTTTGCCAAATTACCCTCCAGTCAGTAGTATATAAAAATGGCCAATTGGTACATCCTTGCCAAGTTCTGTGCCCTAGTTTTCTCCATCGTAGTATGAAGACAATATCACTGTATGGTAACTATATGACCACATAAGCTTGTTGTATTAAATGAGTTAGTAACCTGTAAGTATTGAGAGCCAAGCCATGTTACTATTTGAAAATATAAAAGTAAAACTTGTTTATCATTTAATATCCTATTTTATTAGTAGAAAGATGGGACACATTTTCCTATGTGTATTAGAAATTTTGTTTCTTCCTCAGTGAATTGTCTATTCATATGGTCAGCACAACTTTTTAATGGGTTTTTGCTTACTCATACTTATTTTTATGTACTCTTCATGTCATAGGGATGTTAACCCTGTATCTCAACTAAATGTTTCAAATACTTCCTTCAGGGGTTTTTTTTTTTTTTTTGTCTTTTTATATGCAAATACTTAATTTTTTTTTATTGAGTCATAATCAATCTCTTTGTGTATATTTTTCCTTGTCTTTATTTAGAGAATGTTTCAGTTTTCTGTGGCTGCTATAACATGTTACCACAAAGCAGGGGGCTTAGAATAACAGAAATGCATTCTGTTGTGGAGAGGAGGAGTCTGAATCAAGGTTGTGGCAAGTCAGTTTCTTCTAGAGTATCTGAGAGAATACATTTCCATGCTTCTCTTTTAGCTTCTTATGATCGCTAGCAATCCTTAGCTTTTTTGGCTTCTAGATTGTTTGACATCACTCCAGTCTCTGCCTCTATCCTAACATGACCTTCTTCCCAGTATGTGTAGGTATCTGTGTCAAATTTCCTTCTCCACATAAGGACACCAAACATGCTGAATGTAGGGCCTACCTTAAGCCTCCTCTTAAGTTTATTACATCTGCAAAGGCATCATTTCCAAATAAGGACACCTTCATGGGTTCTGGATAGACACAAATTTTTGCGGGACACTATTCAATACAGTGCAGGAATTAATTTCAGATTCCAAGATCACAAAAAAAAAATATTCAATCTATTTTTATCTTATTTTTTCAGTTCTTTAATTTATCTGGATCACCACTGTTTACTAGGGTCACCACTGTTTACTAGGGTAATTAGTAAAAAATTAGCAGTCATTTAGACCTTGAAATTTAGGAATGCTTCCATTTTCTTTTCTTTTTTTTTAAGATTTTATTAATTTTATTCATGAGAGACATAGAGAGGCAGAGACATAGGCAGGGGAGGAAGTAGGTTCCCGGTGGGGAGCCCAATGTGGACTCGATCATGGGACTCCAGGATCATGTCCTGAGCCAAAGGCAGATGCTCAACTACTGAACCACCCAGGCATCCCCCATTTTTTTAAGTGGCAAAATAGAAAAGTAAAATACCAAATGTACATTTAAATAAAAATTGGTAGTTTCACACACCGTGCACAGAGAAATAAGAAACATTTTTAAAGGACAATTTGATGACTCAGATTTTATCTAAGAAACACCAGGCTTGATTTCCATTATTTATTGCAAAATAAAGACTCCTCACTCTTCGAAATCTTAGAATCTGATACATAATCCTCGTCTCTCCCTGCCCCCCCCCACTAAGATTTACAGTTTTTCTTTTATTGTGGTAAAAAACATATCTTATGAGACCTATGCTCTTATATCTTTAAGTGTATGATACAGTATTATTAATGATAAGTACAGTGTTGTACAGTGGATTTCTAGAACCTTTTCGTCTTGCATGCCTAAAATGTATGATCATTAAACATCAACTCACCATCCCCCTCCTCCATCCCAGCTCTTGGCAGTCACCAAGAACTTGGCAGTTCCGTACACTCTTCACCCATTAACCCATTAGGGAATATCCCAAGTAGTTATTGCAGAGGTTTTATTGTAATAAAAATCCAGCTTGTTTCTGTACTTAACCTTTAGTCCTTTTTAATTTCTCAAGTGTTTTTAGATTCTATTGATACCTTTGACCTCAACTTGCACTACTGGCTCTAGTATTGTCTTTCTCATGGTGACTTTATAACCCCTCAAAGGCTCTTTCATTTTCCTTATCTCTTACAGGTTAGAGTTTCAGCTCTCTTTCACTCTCCTAACTTTTCCTGGGCAAGGCCCTTTTTTGTCTCTTAGGTTTAACATTGCCTACATGATAAGGGCTCATATATTTTTGTCTTTTGTGCCATAGATTTCTACTGGATACTTCCACCTTGATCTTCCAAGGTGCATCAAACTCCATAGGTACAAAATTGTTATCTTTACCTTTATCCCCATCTACTCTTTCAAAATTATTTCCACTCCCACTTAATGACATTTATATTCAGTTTTCCCAAACTAAAAACCTCCTCACATGTCTTTAGTTCTTATCGCTTACTCCTTATAGAGCTGTTGGGTTCCTTTTGGAATTTTTACCACTTATTTACCGCTTACCATTCTATTTCTCTATAATTAGTTCTCTGTTATTCTGACAGGGTGATCTTCCCAAGATCCACATTTTATAGACTTAATCATCTGCTGCAACTCTCCCTTCCCTCCAGAACTTTCTTGGCTCCATTAGCTGTGTTAGTACCATACCAGTAGGTCCAGAATCATTAGGATGACACATGAGGTCCCTTTTCAATATTTTAACTTAACCTTTAGCCTCATGTTCTTTGATTTATTATGGACTCATGCTATGCTCTGAACACACATTCTAGTTTCTACTATCAGCTATCGCCCCTCTCTTGCCACTGAACATAGTATTCCTTCTGATTATCCTGCTTGGAATTCTCTGGCAGCAAAAGTAAAGAGATGACTTCTCTACGTAATTGTATCATTTTATCCTCACTTTTTGCACAAATAATTTTAGGCTGTTTTTATATAATTAGAACTACAACGTGATTCTCTAAGAGGCTGTGAAAGCCTAAGAAGTCTGTCAATGAGTTTCCCCTGGAGATCATGCACTTGGGTACCCCTGACCTTGATTGTGCCCTGCACTTGACAGCTGAAGTCAAAGGAACTATATATAGTAAATTTGACAGAAATGCCATTGCCAAGGCATAAGCCTTGCATCCTCTCTTGAACTCTCGCTCTCCCTTGTATTCTTGGCCTACGGAAAGCCAGCTGCCATGTTATGAGGCACAGAAGGCTAGGAACTTAGAAAGAAATGCAGGAAATTAGGGAGTTTTCAGGCCTTTATTAAGTTTACAACCTCTGCTACTATTCCCCTTGTTAAGCTAACAGATAGTTGGAAGACCCTGCCACAGCAGCCCTTAACTGGCCATATCCCAAACTCAGTGAATTTCCTAATCCAAGAATTGATTCTTTAAATTCCTAATTAACACTATCTGACATTGAAGCTTCAGGGTACCACAAAAAATTCCATCAAGTGACCAACGGCCTTCTGATGCTGGTAATCAGTGAGAAGTCAGGATGTAGTGCCTTTGTCCTTCATTTTGTACTGTTCTAAAATCCTTGTATCTCACACAACATTCATTTTCCTGTCCCTGCATATACAGTGCTGTGCCAGCTTTTTATGACCAGGGGATCCCCAAAAATTGTTAATAAGCTCAAATTTTGCTTTATAGGACAAATATAAGCTAAACCAATTTTGTTTTCAGAAGTCATTCATTCTATTTCCCTCTTGTCCTTCTTTTCCCAAATTCGGGTCTTGTGAGATCACCAGCAGGCACTGCTTTGTCCAATGCTGGGTTTGATTAGCATAGATTATCTGCTGGGCATCTGTAGCCTTTCTTACTCTTTCTGTCAGCTTTCTCTTATCCAGCTTACTTGAGGTGAACAACTCTTCCTCTATTAAAAGTTTGATCTGACATGTGAAATTTGGAGGGATCCCTAAAATGCTAACCATCACTATGAACTGTAAATCAAGAGTTTGATGGTAGGCAGAAAGGGATGTTTCCCCCAGTACCCTCCCAGCACCAGCCCACCACCACCATCAAGCCAGATCTGCCACACCTGGACCAGATATCCATTTTAAAAAAATTCAAGATTTATATATTTATTCATTTTTAAATTTCAGGTTTTTTTTCATCTAAATAAAGTTGGACCAGTGCATGCTTTAGAAATCCATGATGTCACTAGAGGTGGTTTTGGTTTTTGGCTAAAAATTAAGTCTTGTCTATTTTCTCTTACTAGTAAAATGAATTAGCTCAGTCTATGTGTGTGTGTGAAAAATAATATTGTTAACTGTTTTGTTCATATAGAAAACATGTATGTTCTACTCTTTAGTTATGTAGCCAAATTACATGAAAAAGTTAGAAATTTTTGTTATATCACAATGCATTTCTATTCAGTCAATAAGGACATAAAAATCTGCAGTGAAGTACAAAAGGTAAAAAGGTAAATTGCCTTTTTTTGCATCTTAAAATCTCTGAAGAAAATTGAACTGTTCATAAATCTTAATGAGTAATACACTTTACACACACACACATACACAAATAACCAAAGAATATATAATGCTGTTAATAAAAAAAAAAAGGCCTTTGAACATTTGGTATTTGAAGTACTACTTAAATGGAGTGACATCTGAGATTTTTATCCTTGGATAATTCTTTTATCAGTTGTTTGATATAATGTAACAATTATTCATGACATGATGCAGTTGAAATGGATTCACTAGACAAATAATAACCTACGCTCTGCTTCTCCATTATAATCCATGACTTTTATATTTATCCTTCAGATGAAAAATTTATTTAGGGATGTAGAAGAGGCACAAAATGCTTTGTTGCATGGAATATAGTGTAGAGCAGCATGTAAGAAGAGGGGCAGCTAGCCTCATACCAAAATTACTCTTTTACCAGCCTCTGTTATTTACAGAGACACAGTAATGGAGTGGACGTTTTTGGTTTTGTTTTACCAATAAAGTAGAGATTAGAGACAGAATAGTATCATTTTAAATGTACCTCCTATGTGTCTTTCCTTCTTTCCATGGGCATTGTTAGATTTTCTTTCTATTCCATCTTAATAGAAAACATCATCTCTTTATAATTTCTCAAATCCTGAATTAGCACATTTTATCATGGTAGACTTGTTTTTTGCTATTTCAAACATCTGTCTATCAATTTGGAATATTTATTGTAGCACAAATTATCCAGAGTTATGTAAATAATTCAAACCAAGCCAAATCAGAATAAATACATAAACAAAAAGGTAGCAGATGAAACTATATCAGGTTATAATTTTAGCAGAAGTGTTGATTGTTAGGACTGATAATACATTAGAGAAGTATAGTAATACAAATCTAGGTTATAAGAACTGTATTTCTGTTATCTGTTTTCCAAGCCTTAGTATAATTTTTCAACTTCCTATTCTTAATTAGTAGATTGCAAATTATTCTAAATAATTAGAAATAATATGGTACAGATCACATAGTATTTATGTGAGTTCTACATGCCATAAAATGACTTTACATCTTCATTTTTAGTGTAAAAATAGGTGAAAAAGCAGACAAATTTTTTAACTACATAGTTATTTTCTCCAAGAGAACTTTATTTCTGTACTGAATGGCTAGCAAAATAAATAGAAAATATATTCACATTGTTGAAGTTATTCTTTTCAAAGTAAACTGGGAAATTTTGAACTGGATTTAGTGTACTGTTACTGCAAAGAGTTTCTTTTTCCAATTCTAAACATATATTGCCTATCACTGGCCCTATTAGTTTGCAAATGAGTATGCTGTGTTCAGTCATAAATCTAAAGGTATATTGGTTAGAAGTTGTTCAGAGCAGAAAAGAATGAAAACGTAAAGTAAATCTGATGGTGATATCCAGTGATGCAACATGGGAAAATATATAATGCTTGCTTTATTACAAAGTTTTCTTCTGTCTAGAGCTTTTATTCTGTTTGATGTCATTATGATATTCACAATAAGCTTTTTTCCTGAACTTGTTGTATGTACTGGATCTCTTCCATTTGTCCCCCCGATCTTCTTGTCCCTCAGGATGTTGATTGTATGAACTACATCAACATCATCAGCTGCTTTGCCCTCTAGCTTCTTATTTGATTTGATTAATCAGAGGACCCAGCAAGAGACGGGGGCAGAGAAAGGAGGGAGAAAACTAGATTGGGGTTATTTTCCTTTTTCTCTTCCTGAAATAGAAATGATTCGTATGCGTTTTGTTTTGTTTTGTTTTGTTTTGTTTTTCTGTTTCCCTCTACTAACGGCCATAGTTTGTGTCAGGCAATCTAACTCATAAAGCTCTAGTATTTGCCTATATGTTGTAAAGTCTTCCGTCCTTAATATCTCTTGGCATACTACGTTATCCCTTTTAGGTCTCCTTAATCCTTCCTCATGAATGAATTGTTATCTCTTCAACTCCTCGAAGCCCCCAGTTTCAATGTGCCATATGTTTCTTGCCTGAAATCTGATTTATATAGTGAGTGGGAAAATGGGTATGTGCTTCTAAAAAAGTTTATAGAGTTGATGCACTAGTAGAGTATTTGCTGCCATTATACAAACTATTTTAATATTTAATCTAAGAAATGAATTGTGAAAAATATTGCTTTTGTTCTTTGAGAATATTCAGAGTAGTCGGTTAATTATGAGGGAAACCAGAGACCCTTTATTAAAATATATTTCTTATATATGAATATACATACCCATACCCACATACATACATATATACATAAACATATACATATATACATACACATATACATATGTATTTGTGAAACTAAAATCCTGTAACTTATTAACATATCTTATTTTTATTTTATCCTTCAACTTCTCCTCCTGCAAAGCCCCTATCTGGAACCCAAAGTACAGAAAATCTTCTGTAGTCTGAGATTAATCCATCTCCTTAACTCTAAGAGCTTGTGCTCATAATACACTATTTGAGAAGAAAAATTAAACAAGAAAGAGAAATTAAGCCTATTTCTACCCTTCATGACTTCCATGTCTAGCTTCCTGTTTTCTTCCCATATATCTGCAACATCTAGCAAATTGGCATCTAGCAAATTCTCAGTAGCTGAGGCAATGATGGCTGTTAAAACCAAAAATTCAACTTCTCATTTAACACACAATGATAAAAAAATAAGAACAAAGATGATTATATAAAATCCATGCCCTTATTGTACCTAAAACATAATCCAAATTTCACATTACCTGTGGATCAAGCAAAAAAATAAACTCACAGGTGTGAACCTTTGGTAAGTGCAAGAGAAATTCCAGGAAAAAAGATGCATAGAAGAGAGAGGGCAGTCAGCAGAGTCTAAAATTAATGTCAAACCCTCATCAGTGATGAAAGATCATTTAATATGTGAAAATGGTGAAATGGAGATTCCAGGGACAAAATCTATAAGAACATGTTGGATGCTAAGAATATGCACTGAAAGAGGTGGAGGGAAGGGGAAGAGGACAGAAAGAGAAAGACACTTTTTTTTTTTAATCAACATGGTAAAAAGGGGGGGAAAAGGGGTAAAATTTAGGATATTTCTAGACAAACATTTTTTTAAAAGTTCAAAGATATCCCACTCATCTCCTATTTCTTCAGTCCTCTAAGTGAGGAACCATTCTTGATCACACAGAGAGAAGTGGGTGCTTTTGAACCAGGATCCTTATAAAACATGACAGGTTGCCAGTCCTTGCTCACAAAGATGCAGGGAATCAAACACTCCTCTTCTGTGAAAACTGTGACAAGATCCAAATAAAAAATGTGATGCTATATGTCATTCAGCTGGCAAGAATTCTGCCGAAAATCCCCCATAAACAGTGGTGAGGCAGAAGAAAACTGTAACACGACACTTGAAAGTGTATTACATATCTTAAACCAAACATTTGTGGATTTGAAAAATCATGTTGACTCAGAAATTCAAACTCTGAAATATAATGTCAAAAAAAATAAAAAACATGGAAGAAATGAAACCAACTTGGTTGAACCAAGGAAAGGAATGAAAGAACTGATAAAACCTGATCAGAAATGAATTTAAAACTACAAGCTGAACAAGGAAGAATAAATTTGAATGAAAACACGAAACATAGTGAGGATTGATACATACATAGACAGGTGAAAGAAAAAGAGGGTAAAACGAGCAAGCAAATGGGTTAAATGTGAACAACAGGTGAATCTGGGTAAAGGGTTCGTAGATGTTCTCTGTATCCTTACCCTTAGACTACTTTCTTTTAGAATTCATTAACAAGGAAGGTAAAACCTCAGAAATTAATTGATTGATTGATTAATCTTAAAAAAATAAATTCAATTAACATACATTCTTGGTTTCAGAGGTAGAGGTCAGTGATTCATCAGTCTTATATCACACCCAGTGCTCATCACATCAGGTGCTGTCCATCCCTCAGTTACCCCATCGCCCTTCTCCTTCCCCTCCAGCAACCCTGTTTGTTTCCTGTGATTAAGAATCTCTTGTGGTTTGTCTCCCTCTCTAATTTTGTCTTATTTTATTTTTCCTCCCTTCTATGCTATTCTGTTTTGTTTCTTAAATTCCACATACGAGTGAGATCATATAATTGTCTTTCTCTGATTAATTTATTTTGCTTAGCCTACTACCCGTTAGTTCCATCCACATCATTGCAAATAAGCCTCAGAAAATTTAAATCATAACAAATTTTAGTTCCTAGAACAACGTTTAGGTCTTGACTATCATCTTTTAAAATACCTTTAACCATGCACAACTTCTGTTAATAATTTTCTTCCACATCGCTAATTAATAATCTTTCATAGGATATATGTTTTGAAGACAGTCACTGATACTTGAATTTAAAAATATTTCCATTCTCCCTTGTGAATTATCTACTCATACATTTATTCCATTTGACTGCTGGATTAACTTGAGTATTTATCACTGATTTGTAAATACTTTCAGTATATCAAAAATGCTTTTAAGAAGAAAAAATGGAAAAGATGATGGAATAAAAGCAGGATAAAAAAAGAAAGAAGTCAAATGCTATAAGATAAAATTTAAAGTCAGTGAAGGATCAGAATGGAATATAGGGCAATAAGAAATCACAATAAAATTTTTAAAATTTGAAAATAAATAAATTTAGTTCCCAGTTCAAAATACTAAGAAAACAGTAAATGGAAAAAAAGAAAAATTAAGAAATATATACAAACAGAAATTGGGATAGAAAATGGAGCTAGGACTGTTTAATACATTCATATCTCAACTATTACTAATTTGAAAAAAGTTTAAAAAATAAACTAGGTGTTAATTTAATAAAGACCAACATGATGAAAACACAAATACACAAAATTTGTAAGGAGAAGGAAAAAATAACCATTGAAACAGAAGGAAAAATATCACAAGTGTCTGATAGTATTAGTGACTATTAAAAATGTTATTTGTATATATATTATTAGATTCCTTAATATGCTTTATCTTAAGGGGCACATTACTAAAATTGGTATTTATTGCCTGGAGATGGTAACTTAAACCTAACATACACATATTCAAATAGAAAATATAAGTTGATATTTAAATTTGATTTTAATATTACTGGTAGGAATAATTAATATTATTCATTAGTTATTACTATTAATAGAGTATATATATGCATATATGATGTTTTACTTGTTTTTGCTTTAATTACATATATGTACCTTGGAAGGAATGGCTTTCAAATTAGATTTATGTTATGGTTTGCTTTCATCTGTGATGTGAAGTTAAAAATGTAGCAAACATTTAGAATAATTCAATATGCAATATTTTTGTTGCATCGAGATCTTAAATATGAAATATACTTCAAGAAAATCTCCCCTTCTATAAGATTAACACATCACTCTGTAATTCAGATATTGATTGATATCTATTATTTACTGTTAAAGAGTAGCTGATTGTTGCTTTTTTGATTGATTTAAGAATTTTAAGAATTTTGCAGTGGAGGGATCCTTGGGTGGCTCAGCGGTGTAGCACCTGCCTTCAGCCCAGGGTGTGACCCTGGGGTCCTGGGATGTGATCCCACGTTGGGCTCCCTGCATGGAGCCTGCTTCTCCCTCTGCCTGTGTCTCTGCCTCTCTCTCTCTCTCTCTCTGTATCTCTCATGAATAAATAAATGAAATATTTTTTAAAAATGTGTAATGGAGAATATGTCTAAAAAAATGGACTATGGAAATTTAGAGAAGTCCAGGACATTAATCCTAAAATCAACCTGAATGAATTTCTCCTCCACAGTTATTAACAAAACTAAATTCACAAAATTACAGACATTACATATTTGGCTTTTCAAATTTTCCTTTTTCTTTCTTTCTTTTAAGAATGCAGAAAAGCGGGATCCCTGGGTGGCGCAGCGGTTTGGCGCCTGCCTTTGGCCCAGGGCGCGATCCTGGAGACCCGGGATCGAATCCCACATCGGGCTCCCGGTGCATGGAGCCTGCTTCTCCCTCTGCCTGTGTCTCTGCCTCTCTCTCTCTCTCTCTCTGTGACTATCATAAATAAATAAAAAATAAAAATTAAAAAAAAAAAGAATGCAGAAAAGCCGATATAACAAATGAAGTGGCTTGAGGAAAATACAATTTATGTCCTCTGGTGACTGGCTAAGTGGTTAAGGGTTGGTGATTGTTTCTGCCAGGAATAGCATTCTGACTCCAGGGAGGCTCATCTTGCTGTTACCATTTTTTAGGAGGCAAGAAAAGGCGAACAGATATGGAGGGAAAGGCAGTTCCTTCTTAGGACATTGATCCCATTATTTCCACTTATTACACCTCAGAGCCTAGTCCTATGGTCACACCTAGCTGCAAGGGTAGTTGTATTTCTAAAATACTAAGTGGAGAACACATCTTGAAGTATTTGTCTTCTCTTCCACGGGATTGAGTATCTGCTTTTAAGTGATTACAATATCTGGTGACTGATTACTTATTGTGAAACGAAAATTAAATAGTACAGCAATCTCAGAAATAGATCACTCTTGTTTATGATTAGGGGCATCAGCGGATTTTTAAAAATGTAGTAATGATATTGTGTATGTCGAAACAGTTTTGGTTACCCCTCTTCATCTTGACTTTAGCCAACTGATTTCACAATATTAAAAATAAAATTATTCGCAGTGTTCTGCTAGTTCATGATCATGACATATTCTAAATGTCAATAAAATGATAATGTTACTCTGTACTGAGGTAACCTGCTTAGTCTGCTTTGAATAGAAGTTGGTGTCTTGATTACACCTCGCTCTGAGGGTTGATAGATAATACTGTTTTCATTGTAAACTTTTTTTGTACCAAGAATGAGCAATGGGAGTTCAGTGACCAAGAAGAAAATCGCAAATAGATTCAGATAAATGAAAAATATTGCTAAATTAGGTTAAAGGTGTATCTCCATAATCCCGGCACAAGCAGCAAAACCTTATTCTCAACTTGCTGTTTGATTCACAGTCTGGTGAGAGTGCCTTTTTCAGCTCTAATGTAAAAAAATATTTAGAAGATTTTTAAATTGTATGCAATACACTGTTACAGTACCTTGTAGATCCAGTGCAAATTAAGCTTGCTTGGGCATATAGTTTTTGAAAATCCTTTCTACTTGTCTATATAACTTTATGATTTCTCTTTCAGTCCTTTAAACTTAAAGGTTTAAGGGGACAAAATTACTTTGCCTTGAACCTGCAAGTGACAACTTCTAGCAGATAGGGTACCCATCAATGTCACTGATGTCTTTTAAAAGAGTGAAAATGTTGACCTGTGTTCCTATGAATGTTCCTCCAGCCATCCAGCTTCGTGTGAAGAAAATCTATTTTCAACCTATATATTACTTCTGATAAAACAGCAAACCTCCAGGGCTCTGAGAGGTTTAGTTGATCAAAATGGTTTTTTAAAGATGTTCCTGAGGAGGGACCATTTGGATCATCTGTCTTGATAACATCTGTTACCCATTTCTAATTTGATTCTTCATGTTCTCTCACATTTTGGTATGTCTAAGGGAAAAATACACATTTCAAATTGTAGTTTGTTGTCCATGTTCTAATATAAAGGTGCAGCCTTATTAAGAAATTGCATCTACATAAATTTAAAAAAAAAACCTAAAGCAAATTCTAGTTCTTTTTAGTTCTTTTGCTAGATACCTATTTTAGTGATTTACTTAACACGTAGTAAGGATTTTGCCACCAGGAAAACATCTACAAAATAAAAAAATGGAAATGTGGGCAGTAAAAAATGTTCTAAACCTCTTGCTATAAATTTATATACCAATGAGTAATAGTAATATTGTATGAAACAGACTTATGAATTCCCAAGTAATTTTTCAATTCTTAAGGAACACTTTTCCCATTAATGTAACTGTTTTATTTTGCTCTGTTGAATTTGAGAGCAGAATCACTTTTGCTACTTAGTAATTAAAAGATAAAATCTGTTATAATATGTCATTATAGATCATTGCCAAATAAAAAGCGAGCACCAGATGGTGTGCTTTATGTTAAGCTACAGTGAACATGCATTAGGACTTTTTTTTCTCTCCTAGGAAAATTGCAATTTATTTTAGAGAGATCCTTTATACTATGGAAGCATAGAGCAAGAAGCTGTTTTTGCTAGCATGGAATCCATAAAAAGTTTGGTATCATCTCTGGTTTAATGCTCTGTGATGGGTTCCCTTATGAAACAATATCATGCTTCATTTATTTTCCCAGCTTTCTGTTCCTCACCTTCCTCCTCCTCCTCCTCTTTATCATATGGACAATTGATGAGAGACAACTGAGGCTAAATCATAGGAAGTCTAATTGTCTATCAGTTGTTAATAAAAACAGTTTTTAGATCTAACAAATTCTTTATTTGCCCTTCTTTTATTGGCATTCTGACTGTCAACATTCTGAGAGAAAAGATTCCCCATCCTCCATCCCTGATAGGGATGTAGTTTTAAAATTTTGCCCCTTCCTGTACTCTCATTGATCTCCATGCTGTTTCTGAAGACTTCGAGCCATATACTAAGGACTTTCTCATCACTATATCTTAAGTTTTTATCTTAAGTGTTCTTCCTTTTTTTTGTCCCCTGCTGTCCTGCTCTCCTGACCTCCTTTCTGTTTCTCAAACAGGACCAGCTGTTCCCCATGTTAGGGTTTTCAAAAATGTTATTTCCCTCAGCTTTCTTTCCTCCTCCTTAAGCAGTGCTGCTCCTGCTTACTTTGTGATTTCACTCTAAATATCAGGGAGGCCACACCCTCATCCCATTTCTGGTCTTGACTTAGAAACTTGCTCCCTTAATTTATGTGAGTCAGACATTTATAGTCTGGTAAATTGTCTGTCTTCCTCATTATATTTAAGATCCAGAATAATACAGACTATGCAAGTTTTAGTAACTAATATATATTAACATATAAATTATTTAAAGAATAAGTACTATAAATAACTGAGATAAAAGACGTAGGGAAATAATAACTATCTAACATACTGTCAAACTTTTTATGAACTCCGTATTTAATTATCGATAGAAAAACTACAACTACTTTGGAAATAATTCAAGTTGAATTGGATTCTCTTCCCCTCTCTCCCAAGTCCTTGGCTATTAACAGATGTATATAGCAGACGTATATAGGAAGAGTTACGGTTTTTTACATTTATAGAAATGTTTCATCTGGCGAGAACTGATTAACTTAATGTGATTTAGTGAGTCATTGTTCACTCTTTACCAAAAGCTGAGTGAAGTAAGTATGTAATATTTATCAGAATGGACTTAGATTAAAGATGTTACCAAAATAGAAAAGATTTTTATTTTCTTTTCAAGATGTTCTAAAAGCTCAAATAGCTATGTAAGTAGCGACTATTTTGTAAGTAGGAAAAAAGCAGCTTTAGCACCTCTGAGATTTTTGAGATGGACATCATTAGGAAATTAAAGAAAATAATCTAGTAAGATAAAATTGTATCTTCCTTTCTCTTACTTGAAATATCATCTTCATTTCTTTTTTGGACCTAGCTCTCTAGCCTTTAGCCTAAATAAATAAACAAAATTGAATGATTATAAGGGAAATGTTAAAAAGAATTTAAAGAAACAGAGTGTTTAGATATACTTTAGTTTCACTTTGACAGTTGCATTAGTCTCCTAGGACTGCCCTAACAAAATACCTCAGAACGTGTGGCTTAAACAACAGAAATTTATTTTCGCACAGTTCTGTATGCTAGAAGTCCAGCGCGCAGGGTTGGTTTCTTGTGAGGCCTTTCTTTTTGACTTGCAGGTGATCACCTTCTCGACGTGTGCTTCTTGGGCTTTTCTCTGTGCAAGTGCACTTCTGGTGTCTCTTCCTCTTCTTACATGGACTATTGGACTAGGATCCCACTGACTTCACAATATTAAAAATAAAATAAATAAATAAAACCTTAGCTTTTTTGTTTGGTATTTTCTAGATGACTTAATTTAACCTTAGTTATCTCCTTGATGGTCCTGTGTCCACATACAGTCACATTAGGGGCTAGGGCTTCCACATGTGGATTCTGTGGGGTCACATTTCAGTCCATAACAGGACCATTTACACACTTTATTTTCCAATAATTCATTCAAAAAATATGAGATACTACTTACCAATCACAAAATGAACATGTAAGGGTGACATCTCAGAGACTCATTTACTCATAAAGTCCCCAAGCCTACTAGTCTAGTAACTGAAACTTAGGACAATAAAATCCAGAAGTGTGATGTATAAAGAATATGAGGACTGATGTGAAGTCTTTTTATACATCCACTGTTTCAGAGTTCAGGTGAATAATAATCTCCACTGGTTCTCCTTTAGAAAGGTATTCCTTCTTCAAATAAGTTTGTTGAAAGCTGCATACAAATGTTCTTTGTGAATATTCACAATGCTGTGTGCTCTAAGAAATGCATAAAGTTGGCAGAAAGATTCATATAAACCTAGGTTACTTTTTTCACTTCTTGTTAAGATACGTGAATTGCAGAGATATTTCTGCATAAAATGCACTCAAAAAAAAAAAATCCCAAACTTAAAGTACCGTTGCTCTGAAGCACAGTAAACAGATAGGGATCTGTCACATTAAATGTTAATCTACTTGCTGACTTACCTGTGCTATATGAAAGTATGCGTCTACTTCCTGCCTGTTTTTTGTATTGTGGCTATTTTAGAGCTATTGTCTGTGGGGAATTTTAACTGTGCAAACCTTTCTATAACTCCACTTTAAAAAGTAGAATAAAAAAGGAAAGTTTAATGCTGTAGAATGAATAGAAGTGTCAGAATGGAGATTCACTATTTATTGTGAATTATCTTGCCTTTATTGGCTGCAGTCAAGCTTTTGAGGTTAAAAAAGCAGTTTTCCGAGATTGACCGAGTATGCTTCATTTGTACATAAACACGCTCAAGAACCATAACGATATTAGAGGTTTCAGAGTGTTGTATACATTGAACAAATGCACACATTGTATCCGAAGATATTATTTATTCAACATTTGTCATGCATTCCAATAAGTAAAAATCACATGTGCATAGAAAGCACTTCCCTTGGAATCAACAGTCAGAGATTCTTGTCTTCTTCTGAGAAGAGACTTGGCAAGAGAAAAGAGTATCTGAAGCGTTCAATGCCATTCAAGTTCAGATACTGAATAAACTTGCTGTCAGTCAAAAGTCAGATACATTAGAAAAAAAAAAAACCAGCTTGTAAGTAAACATCAATTCAGTTAGGCTGGAAAAAAAAAATGAAAAGCCAAATAAGCACAATGGACTAACTCAGGGGCAGCTACAGAATGCTCCAGGTCCTACTCTGTCTCAGAGATCAGAGAATAGGGTTTGATGGAGAAGTAGAAGAGTATTTTCTGTTCTTTGACCCTGCTATCCCTAGATGGAATGCCTTTATGCTAACTTTGGGGGCAAAAAATAAATAAATAAAACAGTTTTTTTGTTTGGTATTTTCTAGATGACTTAGATCTTTGGATGGTACAGAGATTACATGTTCTTTTACTTTCATTATACATGTTCTAACACCTGGACTTATTGCAATACTTTCAATGGATAATACAATAAAAATTGATAAAATGTAAAAAAAATCATTAATGTATTTTTAATAATGGAAAGCTAATTTTAATGTTAGATGTAAAGCAGAATTCACTGTTTAATAATTTTGTGTAATTAACCATTTGAATTTCCTCCATTTAAAGAGATTTTTTTTTTTTTAGATAGTGAATTGTACATTAAGTAAAACCATATATGGAGATGGAAAAGAGAGACAATATTTTTAACCCACATTAAATACTTTGAGTAGCATAGCGAAAAGTTATTGAGCACTATATTATTTTTTCAGTTGCATGTTGCTGTTTTAGCTCTGAAAAGGAAAAGATCCGAAGGATAAATATGAAAGAATTCTTGTTCATTCCATGACAATTATATGAATAGCCCCCCTAGGACTGAGAAATAAGTGTGTGAAGACCTGGCATCCTAGTTTTAGTAGTTAATTTGTAAACATTAATTATTTAATTATGTTTTTCAAGTTTAATAGTTAACTTGTAAATGTTATTTTATTCTTTTTATGAAATGATTACACTTTATTAGACTTTCCTTTGTGTGAATTGCAATGAAAACATTGAAATCATTATCATGTAATTTATTTCTCTAGGGTATACTATCCAGAGCATCCCTATATTTTGTAATATAAAAGCAATTAAACCCTATTTTTTAATCATTTTTGTGATTTTCTAACTTCTGTTGTAAAAAGTAGTAATCAATTCAATAACTTATTTGTGGATTCTCAAAATAAAAGATATTTACAGAATTTTTTTGATTATCAAAATGATTGCTCCGTCAATTGTTCATTCCATAATTTAGTTGTTACCTGAGAACCAGCCCGTTTTTTTGTAGATTCCAAATATTGTTCCAATTCTTATATTTCTACTTGCTAAACACATTTAGTACAAACTTATCAGCAATGACCAATTATAGTTTTAAAATAATTTTGTTTCCTACTATATTTAAGCTGAGATTTTCATAGCAAATGACAAAAGAAAATAGATATTTTTTCCTATGATAATGCCCAGGTAAATACTGAAAAGCACATTTTGCTATGAAATGTTACACAGTTAAAATGGGTTAAATCTTTACTTCTATAATACTTTGGAAGTAAAGAAAACACCTATTAATTGGCCTTTAACTTCCTGAAGATCCTCATCAAATTTTGTTTTGCCCTTGATAAATATTATCTTAAATATTAATATTCTGATAAAGAATATTTTTGAAAAAATACTTTTGATCTAGAATTAACTATCTCACTGCTTTTATTTCTAATATATTAATGCACATGCATTGCATCTATAATGGTATAAGTTTTTACCACCATATCATATAAGCCTAGAAATCATATACATAAAATATATTGCACAATCTGTGCAGACACATGAATAATAGATGATTATTCAAAATGAATTTATAGGCTTCATATAATCAAATATAGAAATAAAAATAACGAATATCTGTTGGCTTGAACTCTCCAAGTTGGAAAAGATAAAAATGCTTCCAATATTTGAACATTTTAAAAAGAGCTCTTTCAAATAAACTTTAAAAAAGAACACCTTGGAATATTTAATTGAATACCTTATGAAAATATGACCTCAGACTTGGTCACACTGACTTTGAACACATCATCATTTCTTTCAAGATTGACCTTAGGGACTTGATGCATTTTAAGTGAGTTGCCAACATCCATGATGAAGTCCTTCGATTTGCATGTTTCTAAACTCCTTTTTTTCCCCCCCATTTACCTAAGACTGTCAGACTCCAGGGGAACTCTTTGCGATAGAGAATTTTATATTAGCAAACTAAGTTTAAATTTTAAGCTGATGGTGGGGATAGGGATAAGGAGGGAGGTAAAGCAATATTTGTCCTGAATAAGGCCACCAAATATCTCCATAGAATAGTCCTTTTCCAAAGGGCACATTAGAATATTATTAGAATATTATTTTAAATTATAATTGGTCATTGCAGATGATCAGTTGACAACAGAATTAGCACAAAGGCATTAAGCCTTATTTTGGAACGTAAGCATCAGGTTTGGTAGCTGAGTTCTTTGGTTTACTGAATGAAAGAGTACATTTAGAACAAAAAAAGAGCACCTCGCTTCAAATGTGCAACTTACTATCTCTGCCAGCCAATATCTGTCACAGGTTTGTGGGTTTATCCTCTATATCTTTATTTGTAAAACAACAACAGTATTAACAACATTAGCAATGACACTGATAATCCCTACCTCAAAGCATTTTGTGAGGAAGTTATGAGTTAAACTCTTCCTATAAAGGTATCATGTTTGTAAAATTTGTTAGTTATTTTAAATGAGTAAAATAAAATGGACTGTAAGACTACATTTTTCTAATTCATGCTATCCAATAGAACTTTTTGTGATGATGGAAGCGCTCTCTATCTTTATGTCCACTAGGGTACTTAGCAGCTCCCAGGGGCTATTGAGCACTGGAAACATGGCTGGTGTGACTGACAAATTCTTGTTTTAATTTCACCTAATTTAAATTTAAACACAATTTGTCAAATGTAGCTAGAGACTATTTTATTGGATGGTGTAGATTGAACTGTTTAAAAATATGTAGTCCTCATACAGGGCAATTCAGAAAAGAAGAATGCAGTGGCCAAGATTCTGAATATTTCTGAACACCTCACAGAAACAGTGAGTGCAAATGGGGGAGCAAAACGACAATCACAGAGGCAAAATTTACGAAACAACTAGGTGACAAAGAATCTCCAAGAATCTTAATATGTGATCAAATAGGGATAAGCTACTGGTGGCTACAAGATGTGTGTAATATCAACAATGGAACATGAAAAGGCGCAAGAAATAAATGGCTCAACAGATGGACTTTAGAACTCCACAACAGCCAACGGTTATTTAAAGGAAAACATGGAAGAAGAATTTAAGGACAGTAAAGCAGGAAGAGTTTGCCCACTCCAATAATAGAAGAACACAGCAGGTCACAGTAATATCTAAATTAAATGAAGCAGTCTAAGCCCAAAGAACCTCAAAACTGGTAAACCAAGACTAATTTCCGGAACAACCCTCACATTAAGGAGAAACTGGAATAGAATCTAAATTAAACAAACCAGGTCCAGAAGAGAAAGGAAAGAGAAAGTCCAGTTAAAAGTAAGGAAAAGGAACAAATTTTAGCAATTCTTACCAAGAATCAGCATTACTCAGATTACTCATCTTAAAGAACATTTTCTTCCATATTCGCTGTTTCCCTAGATGCCAAATATTCAAACTCAATATTTCAACCTCAACATTGTTTGCTTGAATATATAGTTTCTTATGCTACATTTTTTTTTCCTGTGCCACAAACATTTCAACCAAGTCATAATTTCAAGGGACAGTCAGTAGAGAAATCCAGATTCTTCAACAGAATTTGTGAACAAAGGATAGGCATCATTGTAAAGGAATCATTTTCAGACATAACCTACTTATGCTTTGATTATTATTTTTTACTGATAAGAAACAAGTGAAAGTAAGGTGTAGTTTTCAGTGGTTTAGAAGATTCTCATTCCCATTAAGAGGTTTTTTTAATTGAGAAGACGCAGCAAGATACAGAACAAAATTTTAATTTATTTTAATCTGTTATATGTCTAAAGAACTTTGTTCATATCTATCACTCAGGTCACTGAGGACTTTTCTGGCCAACTTAAGAGTCAGGAGCCTGAATTACAACCTAAGGCAAAATGATTTACCCTGCCTGGGAGTTTCAACATTCTTATCTTCAAATTGGATATCCTGTCCAGAGAGTGTTTTTTTAGGTTTTTCTTAATTTCTCTTAAAATTGTATTTATAAGCATTTCATATTATATATCTAAATTTTGTACATATACTGTTTATGTATAAAACTTTATATAAGTATATAAGCAGGAATATATAAGTGTACGCACTCCTGCTGCTAAAATGTTGTATAAAGTTAATTTTTATACATTGATTTTTATACTTAGAAATTTTGGAGAATTTATTTACTGATTTTTATAGGTAATAAATAAACTTTTGTATTTTCTGCAACGTGATCTCATCATCTGAGAATAACATTTTCATAATTTTTTTGTTGTCAGTGTTCTTGTTTATTGCTCTCCAGGATTATGTGTGTACTTCTTTTTCTTGCCTACGTGTAGGTCGTTGACAGCATAAGATAAAAACAGGGAGGCAAACTATAAGAAAATCTTAATTATAGAAAAACTGAGAGTTGCTGGAAGGGGTAGTGGGATGGGGTAATTGGGGGATGAGCTTTAAAGAGGTCATTTGATGTAATGAACTCTGGGTGTTACATGCAACTGATGAATCACTAAATTCTACTCCTGAAACTAATACATTCTATGTTAGCTAAATTACATTTAAATTAAGAAATTAAATTTTTTTCTTTCAATATTGAATACATGTGCCAACAATGGTTGTCCTTTAGGAAAGAGGAAACAATTTCATTTTAACATTGAAAAATTAAAGCTAATATTTTCTATGTTTAAAAAAATTGGTCGATATTTTTTAAAATTAAGAAATACTACGTAGTTTAGTGCACAGAAATGTTTAATCATAGGTAGTAATTGTCTTCATTAAAAATTATTGATGTGACCTGTGTGTTTTTCTCCTTTTTATCTAGTTTTGTTTTGAACTATACTCAACTTATGAAATTAAACTAACTTTGGAATAACAGATGCAATATCTGTTTTACATGTTGTTGGATTTGATGTGCTAATATTTGGTTTAGGAGTTCACATACAGGTGAATAGTTTTTATAGTTTTCTTTTCTCTTAATGTCTTTGTCAGGTTTTGATAGCCTCGTAAAATAATTAGACCTAGGGACGTCTGGGTGGCTCAGTGTTTGAGCATCTGCCTTTAGCCCAGGGCCTGATTCTAGAGTCCCGGGATCGAGTCCCATGTGGGGCTCCCTGCATGGAGCCCGCTTCTCCCTCTGCCTGTGTCTCTCTCTGTGTGTCTCTTATGAATAAATAAATAAAATCTTTTAAAAAATAACTAGATCTATCTGCATTTCTTAGTCTGGAAGAGTTTGTGTTGCATCTGTCCTTCAGCTTCTGGCACAGTCCACTGTTGGAGCCTAGATATTTCTATGTGGAATGATTTTAATTACAAATTCTAGCTCTCTGAAGCTTTAGATTTTCTTTTCTCTCCTGTACAATTTGCAAATCATACTTTTCTGCTTTTTTTTTTTTTTTACCATTTCATCTAATAGTTTCAAATACATTGGTACTTTATACTTGTTTATAACATCCTAGATTCTTCTTAATATTAACAAATTTTGTTATGATATTATTATTTCCTTTTGAAACTGATATTGCAAAATCTTTTTTTAAATTAGATTTTTACTAGAGTTTTAGCAATTTAATTGATCTTTATAAAGACACAGACAAAAGGTAATTTTTTGACATTCTCTTTTCAAAGCTTTTTTTTTCAAAGTTTTTTTTTTTAATATTAATTTTGCTTCTCTATGTATGTTAGATCTACTAATTTCCTTGAGTTATATTTGCTTTCATCTTTCTATTTAGAGACAGGTGATTATATAATTGATTGGAAACTTTTCATCTAATTGGAAACATTCAGGATCAAATTTCTGTCTTATTGCAGCTCTAGTGTCAGCTCTTAAGTTTTGATATATTGCAATATTCGCCTTTTTATCTAGTTTTTTGAATTACACTAACATAAAATTATAATTACTTCTGGTTAATTATTTTCCATCTCCATTTGGATTTTTACTTTGAGACATGAATAATTAAGCATGATTTCCTGATTTCCAAGAATAAAACGATTTAGTATAATTTTTTATTGATTTATAGCTGGGTTTTTCCGTAATTTTATGATTCAAGCCTTTGGAATTTGGAGAGGTATCTTTTATGGATCAGAATACAGGTAATTGTGGTAATTTTGTGTGCATTTGAAAGGAATGTGACTTTTTTTAAATCTGGTTGTCTTATTACTAAAAAAATGTTTGAACATCTGCCACATGATACAGATTTGTCTTTACTCCTTTGATTTCTGATTATTTGATTCAGTTATTTCTCATGAACTTATTTCCCTTTTTCTCTAGTAATTCCCTTGGCCACAGTATTTACTTTTCCTAATATTCATATAGTGGCATATTAATTTCTTTTCTTTTATTAATATATTCACAGTATATACTTTTTATTCTCTTTCAATCCAAATCAACAATATTGGTTTTATTTCAAACAGTTAATATTTATTTATAATTTTCCTTATACATGCCTTTCTTATATTGTGTCTTATTTCTTCCTTTCTTATATTGTTCTAATATTTATTTTTATGTTTCCTTATCCATGTCTTTCTTATATTGTTCTTTATGTCTGCAAGACTATCTGAGATCATTTATGTTCTTGAGAAAAAACTCTTTAATACTGTACTGAGTGTTGCTATGCTAATGATAAATTATCTCAATTTTTGTTCTCCTGAAATTTCTTTCACCTTCTTTTTTGAATGGCATTTTGTTGCATATTAATTCTAGGTTGGAAATTTCTTGGATGTAGAATTCCAAACTGGAAATTAGTGTTTATTTTGGCACATTGAGTATAGCATTCATCCACTTGTCCTCTGCCCTCTGTTGTTTCTGTTGAAAATTCAACCTTCAGTCTTATTGTTGCTCTTTTGACCTGACATTTATTTTATTTCAATTTCAGTGTAGTTGATATACATTGTTACAGTTTCAGATATACAGTATAGTGATTCAAAAATTCCATACTTCACCAGGTGCTTATTACAAGTGGGCTCATCCCCCCTCTGGTAACCATCAGTTTGTTCTCTATAGTTATCTGTCTCTCTCTCTCTTTTTTTTTATTTATGATAGTCACACACAGAGAGAGAGAGAGAGAGAGAGAGAGAGGCAGAGACACAGGCAGAGGGAGAAGCAGGCTCCATGCACCGGGAGCCCGATGTGGGATTCGATCCCGGGTCTCCAGGATCGTGCCCTGGGCCAAAGGCAGGCGCTAAACCGCTGCGCCACCCAGGATCCCAGTTATCTGTCTCTTGATTTGACAAACTCTTTCCCTATTTTTTCCCTTGGCTCTTCTGTTTCTTAAATTCCACATATGTGTGAAATCATATGGTATTTGTCTTTCTCTGGCCTATTTTGTTTAGCCTTACACACGTTAGCTCTATTTATGTCCTTGAAATTGGAAAGATTTCATTCTTTTTCATGACTGAATGCTATTCTCTCTCTCTCTCTCTCTCTCCGCACACACTACTGTCCATCTATTCATCTGCGGATGGACACCCAGGCTTCTTCTATAGTTTGGTAGTTCTAAATAATGCTGCAGTAAACTTAAAAGGTACATGTATCCCTTCAGTTTAGTGTTTTTGTATTTTGGGATTAAATAGCCAGTACTGCAATTACTGGATAGGATCCTAGGGTATTTCTAGGGTATTTCTAACTTTTTGAGGAAGATCCATAGTTTTCCACAGTGACTGCACTAGTTTGTGTTCCCACACACACACACACACAAAGTCCACAAGTGTTCTTCTTTCTCCACTTCCTCATCAATACTTGTTGCTTCTTGTGTTTTTCATTTTAGTCATTGTGACAAGTGTGTGGTGATATCTCATGGTAGTTTTGATTTACAGGTTTCTGAGGATAAGTGATGTTGAGCACGTCTTCTCGTGTCTGTCAGCCATCTGCATGTCTTCTTTGTAGAAATGTCTATTTAAGTCTTTTGCCCATTTTTTAATTGGGTATTTCTTTTGGGGAGGTTGAGTTATATCAATTCTTTATTTATTTTGTATACTAACCTTTTATCAGATAAGTCATTTGCAAATATCTTCTCCCATTCAGCAGGTTATCTTTTGGTTTTGTTGATTGTTTCCTTTGCTGTGCAGAAGGTTTTTATTTTGATGTAGTCCCAATAGCTTATTTTTGTTTTTGTTTGCCTTGACTCAGGAGATAGAACGAGAAAAAGGTTTCTGTGGCCAATGTCAGTGAGATTGCTGCATGTGCTCTTAGGACTTTCACCATTTCAGATCTCACAATGATGTCTTTAATACACTTTGAGTTTATTTTTGGATGTGGTATAGGAAAATGGCCCAGTTTCATTCTTTTGCATGAAACTGACCAATTTTCCTAACACCGTTTGTTGAAGACACTGTCCTTTCCTCATTGGAGATTCTTTCCTGCTTTGTTGAAGATTAACTGACCATATAATTGTGGGTTTACTTCTGGGTTTTCTATTCTGTTCCATTAATCTATGTGTCTGTTTTTGTGCTAGTCCCATCCTGTTTTAATCACTACAGCTTTGTAATATAACTTGAAGTCAGGAATTTTGATATTACCGGTTTTGCTTTCCTTTTTCAAAATTGTTTTGGCTATTTGGGGTCCTTTTTGGTTCCATATAAAATTCAGCAATGTGAAATTTTAGTTCTGTGAAAAATGCTGTTGGCATTTTGAAAGGCATTGCATTAAATGTGTAGATTGCTTTGGGCACTATAGACATATTAACAGTATTTGTTCCTCCAATCCATAAGCATGGGATGTTTTTCCATTTCTTTGTGTGGTCTTCAGTGTCCTTCATCAGTATTTTATAATTTTCAGACTACAGGTTTGTTTGTTTGCTTTTTGTCTTTGGTTAGGTTTATTCCTATGTATCTTATTATTTTTGGTACTGAACTGTTTTTCTTAACTTCTCTTTGTGCTGCTTCATTATTAGTGTATAGAAATGCAACTGATTCCTGCACATTGATTTTGTATCCTGTGGCTTTACTGAAATCTTTTATCAGTTGTAGTGGTTTTGGGTGGGATCTTTAGGGTTTTCTATATAAGGTATCATGTCTTCTGCAAATAGTGAAAGTTTTATTTCTTCCTTACCAATTTGGGAACCTTTTATTTCTTTTTGTTGTCTAAGTGCTGTGGCCAGGGCTTCCAGTACCATATAGAATGAAAGTGGAAGAGAGTAGACAACCTTACATTGTTTCTGACCTCAGGGGGAAAGCTCTGTTTTTCCCCATTGAGTATGATATTCACTGTGGGTTTTTCACATATGGTCTTTATTATGTAGATATATGTTCCCTCTAAACATACTTTGTTGAGGGTTTTTATCATAAATGGATGTTGTACTTTGTCAAATGCTTTTTATGTATCTATTGAGATGATCATATGGTTTTTATCCTTTCTCCTATTGATGTGTGAATTTTGAACCACTCTTGCATCCATTAATAAGTCCCACTAGATTGTGAGTGAATGACTTTTTAGAGTATTACTGGGTTTTGTTGGCTAGCATTTTGTTGAGGACTTTTGCACCTATGTTCATCAGCTGTATTGGCCTATAGTTCTCTTTTCTTTTGTGGTGTCTTTATCTGGTTTTGATATCAGATATCACTCGTCTCATGGAATGAATTTGGAAGTTTTCCTTCCTCTTCTATTTTTTTTTTTTTTGATAAACTTCCCCGTTTGAACTGCTTTTGCTGCATCCCAAATGTTTTGGACCATTGTGTTTCCATTTTCATTTGTTTCCATGTACTTTTTGATTTCTTCTTTAATTTCTTGGTTGACTCATTGTTCAGTAGCATATTACATAACTTCCACTTATTTGTGGTCAAAAGAAAACCAGACTAGTGATACTTTTATCAGACAAGACAGAGTTTAAAACAAAGTCTGTTAAAAGAAACAAAGGACGTTGTATAATAATAAAACAGACAATCCATGTTTTGAATTTGTTGGGGGAATCTCTGTGCCTCCTGAATCTGGATCTCTGCTTCCCTCTCCAGATTCAGGAAATTTTCAGCTATTATTTCTTCAAATGCATTTTCTACTCACCTTTTTCTCTCTTCTCCTTCTCTCTTCTTCTGGGATCCCCATAAAGTGAATTTTATTACAGTTGATGGAGTCAGTGAGTTCTATAAGTGTATCTCATTATGCCATCTCTGTTTGTCACCTAGTCAGCTTCATTACTTTGCGTCACTCTCTTCCAGGGCACTGACACATTCCTCTGCTTCCTGTAGCCTACTATTTATTCCATCTGTTATATTTTTAATTATTTTTAAAGATTTTCTTTTATTCATGAGAGACAGAGAGAGAGAGAGGCAGACACATAGGCAGAGGAAGAGGCGGCTCTGTGCAGGGAGCCGGATGTGGGACTAGATCCTGGGACTCCAGGATCACACCCTGAGCCAAAGGCAGATGCTCAACCACCCAGACATCCTTTAATTTTTTTATTGAGTTCTCCATCTCTGATATATTATTTTTATCTCTGTATAGGATCTCACTGATGTCCTATACCCTTTTCTGAAGTTCAATGTGTATCTCCATGATAATTACGTTAAATTCTATATCAGGTGTATTGCTTATTTCTATTATACTTAGATCTTCAGCTGTGTTTTTGTCCTTTTCTTTCATTTGGGACATACTTCTCTGTCTCCTCATTTTGCCTACCTCTCTATGTCTGTTTCTGCGTGTTAGAAAATTCAATATGTTTTCAGCTCTTCAAAGTAGTGACTTTATGAAGAAAGGGGTCCTTTAGTGACCTACAGTGCAGTGCCCCCTGTTCACTAGAACCTGGCACTTGAGGAGTCTACTTTGTGTGTCTCTTATGTTGTGTTATTGTGTTTGAGTTGCTTTCCCTTTCAGTGCCGATGTCTGCACTGACTTTCTGCCTGTTATGGGCTGTGTACTTGTCCTCTGTGATGTTAGTGAGACACAAGTAGTCTGGCTCTGAGTTGACATGTTTGGAGAAGGGCTTGAGGGTAGGAAAGCATGTTAGCAAAATTTGCACTGAGCTGCTGGTCCTAGGTCAGATCCCTGGAAGTGCAGCAGGAATTGGGATGCAGCAGCAGCATTGGCCAGGGGCTGAGGAGTCTTTGTACCAGGCAGCTGGGTGAGGAAGTGATGGCATTAACAAAATTCATGCTGAGCCCAGGCCAGTAGGTTTGGAGTGGGCATGTCTTCTGGAGGACTTGTGGGTAGGGTGCACTGCTAGCAGGTTAGATAGCAAGTGTCTGTGCAGGGCTTCCTCCAGCAGGTGGCTCTTCCCTCCAGGCTGTTGTCTCTTTAAGGATGGAACCTGGGTGTCACCTTCCCTTCCTGCCTGCCAAGTACTGAGTCACCTGAGTTTTACAGCTCCAGGATCCAAGTCTTGCTTATACAAATGCATGGAATTCAGCCCCTTTGGTTTTCAAGGCCAGAGGTGAGGGGAACTATTTCTGGTGTAGGCTCTCTGGTCCTTTCCCCTTTCCTTGACCATAGCTGCCACCTGCAGACAGCTCCTGGCCACCTTTCTGCTCTTCCTAACCTCTCCTGTGGGGCTTTTTCTCTATATTTAGTTGAGGAGTTTGCTCTCCCAGTCTTTGGATCACTCTTCAGCTTATTCACTGGGAAGTGAGTGATATTTAGTTGTAAACATGGGATGAAGGAAACTTAGAGTCCTACTCCATTGTCTTTCCAAGGCTCCACGTTGTTTGTTGTTTCTTTTTCTCCACTACTTCTATGATATTTTTCTTTGTTTTAGGTTTTCAGTTGTTTTAGAAGTGCCTCAGTGTGGTTTTCTGTGTAGTATCTCAAGCATTGCTTGTCCTCATTCCCTTTCTTATCTCCTGGGATGCTATTTACACATTTATTACATTTCTCACCATATCCTACATTTCTGTTATGGTATTTATTTTATTTTCCATTCAATCGTCTTCTGTGTCTCATGCTGAATATTATTTTTTTCCTGATTTATTTTTTAATTTTAATTCTCTTTTCAGCTATATCTAGTCTTGTATTAACAACTCTGAATTATTCTTAATTTCAGTTACTGTGTTTTTTGGTTATCAAATATTCATTTTTTTCTTATTTTTTAGTAATCTGACAAAAAGTCTTACTGTAACCTTTTAATATCTAATATATTTTAATTTATATAAATAGATGTAATATGGCTATTTTAAAGTTTATGGCTGAAATATTCCTTATCCATATCCATTTGCTTATATGTTCTGATATGTTTCATGATTTACAGTCACATAGTTTAATTTCCTAGAAATTTTATTTTATTTTATTTTAGTTATTTAGTTATTTATGAAATTTTAAATTAAAAAAATTAAAGGTTATTTGAGACTCTCAATGGCCTTCCTTTGAATATTACTGAGATTGGATACCAGAAATACCAGATCACTTAAATCCAATAAAGGACTGAAGTGAAATTGATGATGCATTTTTATCTTTGGGAAGAATGCTTTCTTTCTTGTTTAACCTTACTCCTAAGTTTTAGCACTAATGCTTTTCAGCCAGTCTATGGAATGAAGAAAGAAGGCTTTGTCCAATTCTCTCCCTCTACTTAATGTCATGCATTAATTTCAAAATTAATTTTAGCCTCTTAATCTAGCAGTTACCTGCTATAAGGATCCAAATATCTGCTGGGGAAAAGCAGTGCTAAATCCTGATTATATACATATTCATCCCTACTCCCTGAATCTTTGCCTGAGAATTCCTTACTTCTTTTTTAAGATGTTCATTGCATTCACATATATACACATAGGTATGTGCACACATACACACTTAGATATACATAGTGTATAAGGATGTTTTGTTTGTTTTTAAGGAATGATTATTCTAAACCACTAGACCACTACTCCAACTTTACAGAAAGTGGATTGCCATCATTATATTTTAACATATTTTGAATACTACATTTTTCAATATTTTCAATATTGAATATTCAAGAATTTTAATATTTAATTTTTCAGCCACTGGCTAGTGTCAATTAAGATCTTGAGTTGCCCTTATAAGCATCGTTTCACTTCCATTCTATTCTTTTTCTCTGCTTATTCCCATCCATGAAGGATGTTTGATGAGATAGAATTAAAACACGTATATTAATCGTAAACGTGGTAGGTTTTGGTTAATTGAATCAACAGAGAAGAGAGCCCCCTTTGCCATCTCTGCCTTATTTCAGATGTGTCCTGCTTACTTTTGAAATGAGTTTTCCTTCTATAATCCAAATCTGTCTACTCTTGCTCTTTCAGGAATTCTTCATGGTTTCTAGTTCACTGAGAATACTTCCCGTTTTGCAGATAAACCGTGGAATTGTTATAAATATAGTTAGTTTTTTTACTTAGTTTGAGGGATGCCTGTAACTTATCCTCATTATAAAGCGTTCTCAGTATTTAAGTTAAAGCAGATATTTGTTTTTATTATTATTTATTCAAGCAGATATTTTAAGTCATCATTTTTATTTAATTATTTATTTAAGGAGATATTTTAAGTCATAATTTACTCAAAGCTGAGAAAGCTGTATGATTCAAACTATTTTAATATATATATTTAATATAGTTTGCAGATAAGTTATAATTTTGACCAAAGAGGGGGCCCCTTTAAACTCAGAGTTATTTTCACACATTGAGTAGAAGAATTGGTTATTCTCTACTTGTGAAATACAAAGTGGATTTGTTTACATTAAGTAGTTATGTCTATCTGGAATATTTAGTTTCCTATTTATCATAATAACTCCCCCTTAACTTTGCCATTCATCCAGGCTGTGTAGACTATATTGCCCTTTCGACATAAATATTATTTAGTTGTAAGGTTTGATAAATGATTTAGGGATGTGTTAAAATAATCTATTTAAATCCTCATGACATACTCCTGAGGTTTACAAATGTGTATGAGCAAAGAACGTAGAAGTAATATTACTACTGTGTACCACTTTCACCTTTTGCAAACTTAGGACAAAATTAAATCTTCCAAGTTTTCTATAGAATTGTGAGCACTTTAATTTTTGACATTATCTATGAAAAACAGTTTGAATTAGCTGAGATTTTACAAACAATGCAACAAGATCCCCAAAGAAATGAAAAGTAAAAGTTCCATAAGCAGAATCCTAACTTTTACAGGATGAATTTAGTATATGTGTGATGAACACAAATGTGTAAAAGTAATTTTGTTAATCAATTTGACTGTTGCTACAGGGGAAAAATATAGATCGATAGAGTAATGCCCTGGCTGTGGTTAATTATCACAGATATGATGTCATTTAGCAGAAGTCATGTTTCAATGAGAAGATTTTAGTATTTTGCAGTAAAAAAATATAATGTAAATAATCACCATAAAGTTATAAATTCTGTTTTAGAATTTCATTATACATTTCGGTTTGATAATACTTTTTGTGTAGGTAGTCACAATCACAAACTTTTTGAAGCCATCTCATTCATTATTTTATAATTTACGTGATACATTCTTCGTGATTGATTTCTAACTATCCTTTTGCAGTAATTATTTCTAAAGAAATTAGACAGTTATTTTGACCCTTTATTTGCAAAAATTGGCAAGTAAAGGTATCTTTTAAGTTACTCAACTTGAATAGTCAAATGGACATATGAAATATCAGCTTCATCAGTTTGCCTTCTTTAATCACATGCTTTCATAGAAAGACACACCAATACATCTTATTAACTATAAAACATGAAAAATTCCATGAAGAAAGTTTTTTTTTCTATCACCATCATCATTTTTCTTCTACCTATTTTTAAATTAAAGAAATAATTTACTGCACAAAATCAGTATTACTGAATTGCTTTTAAGTCTTCTAGGCTATAAAAATTGAGGCACTTGATAGTAAAATTCATTACATTGGTATAGATAGATAGATAGATAGATAGATGATAGATAGATAGATGATAGATAGATTTATATTAGTACTGTATATGATATATTGTAAAATATTTTCAAATAATTTTTCTGAAAGACTGAGGGCAATAATAGCATGGCCTTCCTAGAGCATTCCCAAGCTTAATAGTGACAGAGCACAGGTCTGCTGGACATACACTCACAAGCCAGTAGCCTTGATAATACCACTGTTGACTTCAGTGCGACAGGCTGACCTTAAAAATTAATTGCAAGTTACACCACATTAAAGATGTGTCTACTGCTTTAATAGGCATTGTGAGACAGAGAAGCATCTATTAGGCCTCCAGCCCTAATGATTCTGCGTGGGTCGGTTAATGAGATGTAAACCCCACAGCCAACTCAGAGAAGCAAAGATGGTAGCACTGATGGCAAGAGAAAACATTTTGCCTTATCTTGCTTAATTTTCTGGCTGAGTATTCTAAATATACACTGTTTCTCCAAATATATTTTAAATTGGGCTAAATATGTGTTTTCTAATTTTCAGCAAATGGTTACTGATTTTGCTAATGGCGTATTCACCTTTCTTGCATGTTTCATAATTCCATGCCTAAAGCCATTTTTAAAAATAAACAATTATTTCAGTGACCTCTCCGTTTAAAAATGTAAGCTACTAGAGGCTAAGAAATGTCAGATTGCTTTGTCTACTTTTTTTCCCTTTTCCTTTTGTCTTCATAAGAGAGCTTTTGAACTGGAGAATTTAGGGGAAAATAACCTATGTGAGTTTTTCAAAAAATGGAAGTATGAGTATTATCTGGATTCTAAGTTGGGGACAAATTTTTCTTCACACCTCTAATACCTCCTATAATTATCTGTTTAAGTAGGTGTTATTAGATTGCAGGCTTTTTTACACAACATTCAGAACAACCCTTGAATTATCATTGTAACAACCAGCACCAGATGTTCTATGTGCTCTTTTGGGCACATAAACAATCTCATTGAGGTCGTTAAACTCCTGACCAAAATGTTCGGTTTTTACCAAGAAAACTATTCATCTTGCCAGGCCATTAAACCCTAACAATAATTTCAACAGGTACAGAGCTCCAACTCCACCTCACTTTATTCAGCTATAATTGTTCCTCTGTGATTTGAACTTATTCTTAAAATTTCTAAATCAATATTTGAATAGATGTAGAGAGCTAGGATATTTGTGTTTGCTTCATATTGAGCAAAACTGCTACTGTACTCTCTTTGTGTTCTTATTCACACATATTCTCTATTATGAGTATTTTGACTCCTTTGTTAGCAAGTATGTCATGGGATTAAAAAAAATGGAGATTTTAGAATTCTTTCCTGGTGTAGCAGGTCTTTAAATTTAGAATATGGAATTTGTTTTTAATTCTGAGTACTACACATAAGATGAAAATGTACTCAAATATGCCAGCTTTGTGTACATTTTACGTAATTATGAGAAATGTGTAAACGTCTACATGATGGGATCCAAAGAGAAGGGCCACACAAAAAAAAGGTTTTCTGTTTCAAATCACAGAACTTCTCTCTAGATTTATGGCATTTTGAGACTAGCAGGGAGAAAAAGGCATTTTGAATCTGGTGGTGTCTAAAGTATATTTTATATGAATGCTTAACATAAGAAATTCTAGTTAATGATTAGAACATGCCAGTTCTAAGCAATGAAAGTGTGGATTCACTTATTATTTTGTATGGCAGATTTATTTGCATTTATTTGGGTTTTTTCCCCCTAACTTTCAGGTCTCTGGAATCAAATAAAAACATGATCAGAAATTATATTTGTATGAAGTGCTTAGTTTGACTCCAGGCAGCAAAATAAAGAGGCACAATTGATTATATAGGATCTGTTATACATCATATATATGAAAAAAATATATGATCAGTAGGCAAATAAGATGTTAATGCAGAATGGATAGAGATTTTAAAATAACGTGTGTATGTGTGTGTGTGAACTAGGAGTAAATTGGTATGTGCAATCTGTGAATTCACGATCCAGCGATGCATTCATGGTTGCTGAAGATGTCATAGTGGCACCTCCATGGCCTTACTGGTTTGAGTTGGAGAGGAGAGGAGAAAGATAATACCTAGTCAATCAACAGGCATCCTTAGGGCAGTCCTCATCAATGTGACTTGTCTCTTTCTGAAAATCAGACTCAAGTCCTTATGAATATATGAGGTGATTCTATTTAATACAGCCTATTAGGATCTTGGGGTTTTCTTGACCTTTTTAACCAGGGAGGACTCGTCTTTTTGATAAATACAGAAAGAGTACTTTGGTGAAGGCAGTCAACATTCCGAGGCATTAACTTTTTCATGAAATAAGCAAACATTTGAATTCTTCTCATGCCATGGCTCTGCTTCCTATTTTTATGGCAGTTGCTTTTTAAAAGAGTTTCTTTTTAACTGCAGTTTTTCTCTTTTATATCCTGGAGGGAAGGAGAAAACAAGCTTGTATTTTTCTTTCAGCTTGGAAAGAGAAAAAGTATTCCCCCCAAACAAAAATATTGACAGTCAAGAGGTCCAGAGAAGATCAGTAAGCCAGAGCCGTGAAAGACATAAATAAGACTTTTTTTTTTGGCCCAAGGGATGTAAGCAGATATATGCAGTACGTGCTACATGCTCAGTTTTATTTTTCTGGGGGTGACATTTCCTGAGGTGACTGACAGAATTGTTTTGTTTTTGTTTTTTTCATCAGTTTTTTTTTTTTTTTTTTTTTTATCAGTGAGTTGTATTTATGCAGCTTCCTCCGCTATGTCAGGTCTCACTGTGAAGAGAGCAATAATGATATGATTATCTGGGGAACTTATTAACAAGAAGAGGGACAATGCAAGAATTACTTGGTGAATTGTCTCTGTCTTGCTTAAAGGACATGTCCTTACAAATTAACAACCAATAGAGATGTAGGTACATGGTTGGCCAGTTTTACTTGGAGTTTAGTTAAAAAACAAAAACAAAAAACTAACAACAAACAAAACCCCAGACGGAGCAAACTAATTTGAGGACAACTTAAATGATGTGATGACTCCTAAATTGCTTAATACCAAAAAGATAAATTAGCTTATACATTAAAATTAATTAGTAGCTATACTTGTCTCATTTATGTTTATCTAAAATTTTAAGGTTAGAGGCAGGGACTAAAAGGAAATGAGGTCTAGTACTCCTGCGGGGAATAGGAAATTCAACATTCTTGTCTAAGGCTTTTCATGTCTATTATGAGAAGAGAGAACAATTTTCTTAGAAGACTGAGTCCTCTAGTTAGTTCACTGTCCATTCATTGACTCAGTTACTCATAACAGCTGAAGGTTGTCAGGCACTGGAAATAAAAAGATAGAGCCTTTGCCCTCTAGTACCTTAGAGTCTAGCTGGAAGAAATATAATTACCTATAGTAAAATATTGAAATACTAAAAACAGAAAATGCAGTGTGCTGTGGAGATACAAATGTTATATTTAGCCTTGTTTCATCATCCTGATGCCTGAAATGGGGAAGCAGTGAATAGACTTTTTAAATATTGTACTTGGGGTGAAAGAAAAGAAAAAGACTCACTTGTTATTGCTAGCTACTTTCCTTTTTTATCATTGCTTGTATTTTATCAATATGATTATTAGAGCATTTTCTGAAATATGTGGGAATGAGACATTATTAGTAGAAAATGAGGGTAGAGAAACTTCCATGA
The DNA here is from genome assembly GCF_053574225.1 of Canis aureus. Taxonomy (NCBI): domain Eukaryota; kingdom Metazoa; phylum Chordata; class Mammalia; order Carnivora; family Canidae; genus Canis; species Canis aureus. Next base: position 7,476,161 of record NC_135612.1, on the reverse strand, counting down.
CTCACTTTTAAAATAGCCAGGGGACACAGAGAAGAAAATGTTCTTAATAATATGATATACGAGAAAAAAAAAGGAAAAGTTGCTTTGAGCAGAAATGAACATGTAAATAAGAAATGAATGAGTTTATTCAGAGTAGTGGCCAAAAATATTAATGTACTTTTAAAATAACATTATTTGTAGAATTTTAATATATGATTTTGTATCTGTATCTATGTAGTTATTGATCTTTTTGGTAAAATACCACCAATTAGTAGAACTCTGAATGAATTCTGTATCTTATGCATAACAAAAATGAAGAAAATGAAGATTTGGTTTTTAAACTGAACTGTATTAAAGATCTGATAAAGGAGAATCAATATCATATTTATGATCATATCACCACTAACATCTTGTCATAGGATCTGCAGATGATACTTGTATATGTACAATAGATACCTCTGTCAACATTAAAAATAAATTAAATCTGTATACTTATAAGACATATGTTAATGACATGTCAAAAAATGAAGTGCAAGGGCCAGTTTCTTCTTAAAAAAATGATTCAAAGAAAAATATCTGATAATTGAGAGAACCATAAAAACAAAAAAAGGGATTAAAAAGTCATAAAGCAAAGTGAAAAGCTATTTTTATTAATAAACTCTGCAGTGTAGGAAAAATAAACTTTAGGAGAAAATTCAAATTGCTGCCATATAAAAAGAGGCATGTAAAATTATATACTATAATATTTTGGAGTACTTCACTTTGTAAAATCTATTGTGTTTGGATGTATGTGTTTTTATCTTACATTTTTTTTTTTACCAAATTTTATCTGTTTACATTATAGCAGTTTCCCGTGTCATTAAATGTTTTTACAGCATCTTACCAAATACATACAATTTCATTCAAAAGGAGCCTTAATTTACTAATATTTGACACATTTTCCAATGTTCCAGTGATTTTGCTAGTTGGCTGCTTCACCTACCCCTTGTATATCAACAGAGTCTGTGTTATCTTTATCTAGTAATGAAATTTCATAGTTAAAAGTTTGTTGGGGTTTTTCAGATAGATGTAGGACCTTCTACTGGGAGTAGAAATTGGAAGAACAGAAAATAGAAGGGAAAGTGGACAAGAAGAATGATGGAGCTACCACTAGAGTGGTGCCATTTAATACGTATCATCATGGTTGATGATGTGAAAGAATAGAGTTTAATGAGAAGACTTTTATTGTATTCCTACTTCATTAATATCTGCTTTACATATATCATCTCACTTAATCTCAAAAATCTAAGTTGATACAAGTAAACTGTTACCCACCTTTTATGGCTGAAGATGCTGAAACTCAAGAGTCTTGGAACCCAAATGTCTGACCCCCTAGCTTGTACCGTTGACTATGACTTTTACTTGACGGTGCCTGTGTTCAAGGAACAGCAGAAACAAGTGCAAGAGTCAGTGGTTCCTGCCCAGGTTTCTATTCAGGGCTGCTGGTTTATATTGACATCATAAATCCTAGGATGGAAGTAATTTTGAAAGGTCACCTAATCCATTCACCCTGCCTTAAACTTTCCTGACAGATGAAGAGCTACCTTAATTCCCCATCCCTTCAAAAGAAAGTACAGCTTCCTTCTGTCCCTTATTTCTGGGTTTAACAACTTCTAGTGCAGGAAATCTCATCTTTTTTTTTTTTTTTTTAACATAAATCCCACTCAATGCTGTTTAAGCTTGTTGCCTTTTGCTGTGCTTCTTGAGTATACACAGTGATGTCTAAATAACAGTATTTCCTATACTTGAAGATGGGTACTAAAGCTGGTCTCTTCTTCAATGAATATAATGCATGTCCTTTTGACTTTTATTAAAAACACTAATTTTGCAATGTCTTTAAGTTTTATTTTATATTTGGCATTTTTGGAGGTCTTTTCCTTTTTTAAAAAAATTATCTATCTATCATCTATCTATTATTTATTTATTTATTTATTTATTTATTTATTTATTTATTTATTTATTATTTATGTTAATGGATTCAGAGCAGGAAGTTCAGGAAGGGGTTTGACCATGATTTTGCTGACTTCCCTAGGAGACCCTTATTTAAATCTCTCCAAAAAAAAAAAAAAAAAAATCCACACCTTCCCTGTGGTCTTCATCAACAATGTCAAGACACTGTGAACATCTTCTTGTGTGCTTTTTTTCCTTATGATTTTCATCTGATAACTTGTTTACTTTTATAGACTTAATCAAATGTTGAGAATGGGTATAACCATCCTTGGTGAGTAAGGAAGTTCTCCAGGGCAAAGACCTTCGTAGCTAGGTTAATGATATATTGGTTGATGATGTCTTTTGAAATTCTGCTTACTGTTGTTTTTGTTGTTGTTTTTAATCTCAAGCTCTGTCTATAGTATTTGATTCACATTGTGCAGCTAATAGGGCTTCAGATCTATTCAATGTTTCCTTCTTAAATTAAGTGGAATTAATGCAGTGAAAAGTATTTTTAAGTGATTAGGTTAATAATCTGGAAATTATGGCTTCCCAAATAAGGCATCCCCAAAGCTTCTTTACTTCATTTTTTAGAACTACATTTTTGCCTCTTCTCAGATTTTCCAATCATTAATGCAAAGCTCACGTGATTAATAATTCTAAATATGATTTATCTTCTTTGTGCTTTACTTTGAAAACACTACAGACCATCTTCTCAATTGATTTAACAGCTGTAGATCTTGCTAGAGGTCGCATTGCAAGGTGGCATTTGTCATCAATCATGGCTTTAATTAAAACTTGGGTTATAGCTGAGTAAACTTTCTCCTCTGCTGATAATTTCTCAAACATTTTTACCCTTAATTTTTTCTTCTTAAAATATATTAAAATGATATCATTTATTGCATATTTATATTTTTATTTTCTGGTACTGATTAGCATTCATACTTTATTTAGCAAAAACAAAATGAAACATTAAAATATGAATGATATTTCCTCCCTTCCCAGAGGTAAACTTGATTATATGTACAGTTTCAACCACTATAATACCTAAAATGTCTTGAGCTTTTACATACAAATTTTGCATCTTAATTTTGTACCCTAACATAAGCTACACTATCTTTACCTTTGTATTCTTCCTTGTAAAACAACACCAAAAAGGCAAAACTTCAAGCTGCCATTTACTCATTAAAAAATACAAAGAAATGCAGTGAAATACATGAATACATGTGAAAAGCAACAAGATTTTTAAAAACTACTCATGAAAATAAAAAGTATGCAATGGAAAATTAAGCATTTTTAAGATAGTAACTCTACTTCTTCCTGCAATCATATATGGACTCCACGATGAAATCTGAAAAACCATACTGTAAATCCACAGCTTCTTGGAAAACTAGGTGACCTGACAGTCGTAAACTAACTGGTTAAAGAAACAACCGAGGATCTCTGGGAAACCAGAATATTCAACAGACGGTCTCTAAGCAGGTCAACTCTACAAATATATGAATTTCAAAATAATATATTTTGTTAAGTATATGAGTAATAAAGTATTTTGAGACATACATCGTCGTGTTTAAACCATTCAAAACAACTTAGTAAATATTTTAGATGTGCATAATATAAAACATTTAAATCTTTAATGAAATTAAAATTTATTTTGTTAAGTCAACTTGTCAGTCTTCAGTTACGTGAAACTTTTTAATTAATTATTTTTTTTAAATTTTTTATTTATTTATGATAGTCACAGAGAGAGAGAGAGAGAGAGAGAGAGAGAGACAGGCAGAGGGAGAAGCAGGCCCCATGCACCGGGAGCCCAACGTGGGATTCGACCCCGGGTCTCCAGGATCGTGCCCTGGGCCAAAGGCAGGCGCCAAACCGCTGCGCCACCCAGGGATCCCTAATTAATTAATTTTTAAAGAGAGAGAAGCTACATGCATGTGAGTGGAGGGGGGAGGGAAAGAGAAAGAGGGAGAACATCTTAAGCAGGCTCCATGCCCAGCATGGAGTCTGACGTGGGGTTTGATCTCACAACCCTGAGATCATGACCTGGGTTGGAATCAAGAGTTGGATGCCTAACCAACTGAGCCACCCAGGTGCCCCTGTCCCGTCCATCATTTTACCCATTTGGGCTGTTATAGTAAAACAACAAAGACTGGGGAGCTTATAAACAACAGAAATTTATTTCTTACATTCTGGAAGCTAGAATCCAAAACCAGAGTGCCAGCATGGTGGGGTTCTGGTGAAAGAACTCTTTAGGGTTGCAGACTGCGGACTTTGTGTTATTATAAGGGCAAGAGAGCTCTCTTGTGCCTCTTTTATAAGGGCACTAATCCCTTTCATAAGGGCTCTACCCGCATGTACCGACCTCTTAATAACATCATATTGAGCATTAGGTTTTGATCCTATCCATTCTAGGGATAACATAAACATTCAGACCATACCACTCATTTTTTAAAACTAAATTATATGTTCAAAGATGACAGTGTACTCAAATCATGTTTTATATACTTTTCATAGGAATTCTAAAGAAAGCTAGGAGCAACAATCAAGCAACACATCAAAATATTTATAAAAAGTAAATGGAACTCTACCATTTTCAAATTTCTACTGAAGTTTTAGTTTGGCAGCAAATAGTTTTATTTCATTTTTTCAGTTCAACAGTAGTTCACCCAGGTTATAAATCCCACCATAAAGTAGTCAGAAAAGGTGAAGAATCAAAGTTTAGAAATATTATAAAAGATTCTTTACTTTATATCCCAATAATAGATTATTTTAGGATAATTTAGGATTTAAATTAACAGGTATAATTTAAATCTGTGAAAACATTTTTTTAATAAAATGTTTGAATTGAGACTAGTCAATTTGGAATTAATGAATTGTCAATCCATTTTGCTTGCCAATGACTTATTTAAAAGCTATCAGAAATTAGCAACATTCTTTTGAATTGGTGCAACAAACCCACATAATTTTTCTCTTACCTGATATGATTGAATCTGTAGGTTTTTCTATGGAAAAGCCTGTAAGAATTACCTTTATTCTACTACGCTATACTTAGTGAATAAGAAGGACTTTTTATTTCCAAATATTTTAAATCTTATTGATGTTTTCAGTTTCTCATATTTTGTGTGCACAATTTTCATATCTACGTAATTTTTCTCAATAACGTATGAAAACAACTTAATTGTTGCTTATTTTAAAATTTTTTGAATGAAAGTGCAGTTAAGTTTCAAAATTATTTTTAGGTCAGACTTACTAGCAGTGCCTTAATGACAATAAAAGATGAGTTGTAAATTATGTGATTTTGAGTCATATCAGTATTCCAAGTCTGGAAAATAAAACATTTAAGAAAAATAAAATAAAATAAAACATTTAAGGAACAGATCTAATATCTCCCACATATAAATTCATATAGAAGGAAATAGTTATACCACAAAGACTCAGACTGATGGATGAGTGCTTTGGAAAAGCACAGTAAATGGGAGATCAACAAGATCCATTTCCAAATTATATTTTTCAATTCAGCCATATGAGACCAAGCTGGTGCCGTATCAGGAAATGGTCCACACAAGGGGAAAAATGTGATTATGACATTTCTCATTGAATCAAATAGCACAATATTATACTCACCTCATTTCACCTTGCACAATCCAGTGACTGGCATAGACAGAAGTAATTCTCATATGTTTTTCATACATGGAAAATAAAAGATACAGTGCAAGATTTATACCAAAAAGAAAACAAAATACTGATTTTTTTTCCTCAACAACTTTAAAAATACTGCTATACTAAATATTTAGGAAATCACTTTGTAAAAGTTAAATAAGCAAACAAAGAGGGGAGGCAACTTAACTAATTCTAATCTGTGATTCAAGTATTTATATCAGGAGGACAAAATAAAAAGTTTTCTCTGGATTTGCCTTATTTGCTATTTACAAAAGAAAGTAATTGATGTTATTCTGGAAGTTAGCTTTAATCTGCAACTAGTAAAATAGATTTTGGTCTAAAGGGCATGAGTGAACTTTTAAGCTAGACATTGCTAATTTTAATTATGCCTGGAATGGCCCTATGTGGCATATTTTAGAAGTGTCTTGGCCTCAGACCTGAAGTAAGTGCAAGTTTTCTTGGAAATTCAGACTCTTGATACCTTATATTAATCATTTGTATTATAACTTGATATTTATACTTAGCACAGATTTCTGTTTCCATGAATATAGAAAAAAATATAAAACAAGCAAGTGGCTTTCAGTGGACAGTAAATCAATACTTTGGCAAAAATATAACCTGTTAACTTTTCTCTGTTCCTATCCAAACCCCAGGCTAATAGCACTTCAATATTTCAAACATTAAGTAAATCTTCTATAACAAAACCATACTTTTGAAACCAAAATATGTCTGGTTTTGATTTGTTATTCCCACATAAGCACAGAACATAAACTACTTCCCATTGCTATGGCTTTACCACAAGCGTACTTTCTCTAGTCTGTGAGCATAAAACATGAAACAGGCTCTTTTCATAAAGGAGGAAACCAGTTTAAAAAAAAAAAGTTGCTGTGGCTTGGAAACTTCACCTTTCCTATCCCACAACCCCATACAAGAAGGTCACTTTTTTTTTTTTTTTTTCTCCCAGAGGATATCTCAAATCATTGCTTGTTTTTATCATTTTATTCTTTTTACCTTAAAGAACAGGACTAAAATTTCCTTGTGATGAGTGGGCATTTGAACACTACCCCCATTGATCCTATTTTCTTGGATTATGTTAAAAACTTAATCCATTTTGCAAATGCATGGAGTTCTGATATTCTTACTTAAACTTTATTTAAAACAAGCCCTGTCCCACAATATTTTTCGAAATATAATTTATTAATAAATACTAAGGGGATTATTTTGTCTATATTACCAACTCAGTTAACCTAAGTCCAATTTAACTTGAGACCTCTCAATCACTCATAGTAATGGAACTACTAAAAATAGTAATTTTCTTTTCTAACTTTATTTTGTTACAGTTCTGTTATACAGTACAAAAATTTAGTCAATCTATCCCCAGAAAATCTTCATGCCTCTGATTATACTGATTCTCTCTTAGACTATGCAGAGTGGGTCAGTGTGGGAACAGGCCTTCTGACTAGCACATAGCAATGAACTGGCAGGAAACCTGTACCTGCTTGGGAGACTCTGAGCAGATCATTTGATTCCCATGATCCAAGTCTATGGAAAATGTTACAACCTTCTCTTTATGAAAAAAAAAAAAAAAAAAGGAAAATCTTTTAGAAACCAACTTGGCCACATAATATTCTTTGCATAGAAATCAAACAGTATAATCAGATACATGTAATTTATGAAAAAAACTTGAGATGTTCTGATTGAGTAAAGAAGTGAGGACATATGGGCAGCTTCCATGCAGTTTCTGCATAATCCATTATGTAAGCAGTTTGGATTAGTCAGATGTATGATGTCTATGTGTGTTCCATCAATATTCTGTGCCTGGGAGCCAAACTACTAATAGAATTTTCTTTAAGAAGCCACGTAATGCCTTCTAACTACGGGTACGACCTTACAAAGGGAGACATATTTGGAAACTTCTCTTGCTGAGTTTAGGGGCTTCATTTGGTGGATGGGTTTTTTTTTCCCCCATGGTTATAATGGGAATTTCCACTAGAGTGTATTATTTAGGAGAAAACAACATAATTTTCTATAAAGAATAACTTTAGGGGTGCCTGGGTGACTCAGTCGTTTAGGAGGCCGACTCTTGATTTCAGCTCAGGTCATGATCTTAGGGTCCTGAGATGCTATTTCCTAACCATGCTATTTCCTGATCCTAGCACTACTCGTCAATGTCAAATTACAAGCCTCACATCAGAATTTGTGCCCAGCAGAGTCTGCTTGAGATTTTCTGTCTCCCTCTGCCCATCCCTCTACTTGTATGCTGGCTGTCTCTCTAAATAAATCTTAAAAAAAAAGGCTAATTTTGGAAATTCCTATAGAAATTACATAATAAAAAATCTTAAAACCATGAATATGACTCTTAGACATACTCTAACATAAAAATAAACATTTTTGATCGATACCATTTTTGTAAATTCCTAGTGGTGGTGTGTGCTTTTATCACTTTCTACTTGTAAATCATGTTCAACATACGATTTTTTATTTTTTGTGCCCTTTTATATGTCAGCATAAATGTAAGCATTGAGGGAATCTTGGTGATATTTTATCTATTGTTATTTTATTTTGGTGTCCCTGCTTTGTTCTCAAACCTCTTCTCAGCAGGAGATAAGGAGGTCAACAGGAGTCCTAAGTTGGATTTCACATGAGCAGACTGATTGGTGCCTTTTCTCTGAAGCCTCGAGACACCGTTCGTTTGATTGGCAAAGTAGGCCTATCTCACCATGTTCATGCTTACTGTTCATTTTGTTTTCCCGTTTTATGTGATTAAGCCCCATTATGAGGATTTTCAGGTCACCCACAGTTAAATGTTATTCCAACTGATGGACACTTTGATCAACTTGTCTCACAACTTTTCTTTGAAAATTGCATGTTCCCTTTCAAAAGAATTCTCAGCAAAAACGGTTTTAAATTAAGTCATCAAAGAAAAAATAATACACAGAGGCAATTAATATACTCACTGACATGGCTTGTGCTCTCTCTTCTTTCTTTTATCCTGACCCATGCAGTTAATTTGGAGGACAAGTATTAAATATGTGACTAAAGGAAAAAAAAAAAGCAAACGAGAGAGAGAAATCCACTAATATAAGAATGCCCTTGCATTGGCCTCAGAATTTATTTTCAGCATTATTCAATGGAATGAGAAAACCATACCACATGTTGTGTTGTTGTTATTGTTGAAATGTATAAGCTTGAATCTGTAATTTGTTGATTGATGCAGGATGTGCATTTGCCAATGATTTAGTTATGAATATAACGCAGAGAGACCACAAGACAAAGGTTATGTTTTTATGTTCATGATAAGGGTATTTTGAAGAGAAGATTTTCTTAAGATTCAATGTATATATACATTTCATTTAAATTACAGGCCTATTAAACAACATTTAAAGTTTACATTTTTGGGAAAATTTTATTTAAAACATGTATAATAAAGTGGACCACTGATGCTATGCATAAGTAGAAACTTTCAGTTTTACCCTTATTATTAATCAAGTAAAATAGTGTGATTTTACTGATAATTATTTTTATCTTAGAGACATTTCAGTTTTTCCCCCTAGTTTTTACAAAATAAATCTAATAATAATACTTATTTCTCTTAAAGGCGTGTGCATGTATGTGTGTCCTCATAATTACATGCTGTCTTACATTTTGCTCTCTTTTGATATGTCAGCATTGTTACACTTTAAATAATAGCTCAAGTTATCAAATACCCCAAGGGCGTTGATAGTCTTTCAATGAGTTCAAGATATATTCCTAACTTAAAACACACTTGTAATGAATTCCACACCTGCATAGCTGAAAGGCATTTTATGTATCAGGGTCTCCAGGGCTTTATAGGGCTGGAGATTATAATACAGCAATTAAAGCAAGGTTTGTAGTAGCATTCTCATTATCTGAACAGAACTCCATCTGCTGAATTTGACAGAAAATATTTAATTCTAGACATTTAAGGGATACTGTCTGGAACATTTGCATTAATAAAGGGGAAACCATACAGTGGGTCATGTTACTTTCAAAGAGATTAAAGAACGTATAATGACAGAGAAACTCAGGGAACTTCCTTATAACAAGAGAAGAAGGTGGGAGACTCTTACATAGAGCTTTCAAATGACTGTGCAATGTTAAACTGGCATGTGAGAAAAGAGATTAACTGATGGGATTGACAGCATGAAACTGCCAGAAAACTAACCATGCTATTTCCTGATCCTAGCACTACTCGTCAATGTCAAATTACAAGTTTATAACAAACCTAAGGGACGGAGACAAGGGGATTAAAAAAAATTAAAATGAAGATATTGGGGGAAAATCTCTATTAACACTTGATCTTGATACTATCCCGATAAAGGAAAGAAAATAAGCAACGCCTTTCTAAATTCATGGGTTGTAGAAGTAAGGTTGCCAGTGCTTCTCATTATTATGACTTAGGTATTAGCATGTACCTCGACACGTGATTGCAGATTCAAAACTCTAGTGTCTAACCTGGGGGGTTGTTAAAGAACCTAAAACAAAATCAAAAAAATAAAAAAATAAAAAATAAAAAAAATAAATAAAACAAAATCAACCAAATAATAAAAACAAATAACAATACTTTATAGTGCTCTTGTTCTAGGTATCTAATTTGTGTCTTAAAATAATTGTGCCTTAAAATAAGTCTTCATCTCTTGGTCCTTAAGTCAGGTCCTCTTATTGTATCCGTTTCTTTCTTCTTTTTTACATGTATAATTGATGCAGCATCTTAATAGTTTCAGGTATGTATCATAGTGGCTCGATATTTTTATACATTATAAAATGATTCCCAGGATCCTTCAAGTGTCCTTACCTTCTGTCACTGTACAAAGTCATTACAATATTTTGTGTGTATTCACATTGCAGTGATTAGGTCCCTGTAATTAAGTTTTAGAGCTTATATCCCCTTTCTATTTCACCCATCTTCCTTCCCTGTAACCCTTTCCTCCTCTGGTAACTAATGGTTTGTTTCCTTTATCTATGATCTGTTTCTGCTTTGTTTTGTTTGTTCATTTATTGTTGTTTTTGTTGTTTTTTAGATTCCACATATAAGTGAAATCATGCAGTATTTGCCTTTGACTAATTTCATTTAGCATAACATCTTCTAGGTCTGTCCATGTTGTCACCAATGGAAAGATGTTATTCTTCTTTATGGCCAAGTAATAGTCCATTCTACATATATCACATCATCTTTATCCATTTGTCAGTGGACACTTAGATTGCTTCCATTTATCCATTTATTAATTGCTAAGAAGCTGAGGCTTTTTGCTGCTGTCTTCCCTAAAGTTATCAATAAGGTATGAAAGGAAGTTTCTTTCTTTTTTTTTTTTTTTAAGATTTTATTTATTCATGAGAGACACAGAGAGAGAGGCAGAGACACAGGCAGAGGTAGAGGCAGGCTCCATTCAGAGCCCGATGTTGGGCTTGATCCCAGGACCCCAGGATCACGACCTGAGCCAAAAGCAGATGCTCAACCACTGAGTTACCCAGGCTTCCTGAAAGGACATAACTCTTCTCATTTCCAGCTCTATGCTTTTTCCTTTATACTATGCTGCAACTTAACTGGACTCTTAAAAGAAAAGCATCTAAATCCAGATGTATTTGATAAACTTTGTTTTTTTTAAGGCTGTACTAATTTGCAACCGAGTGTGAAAGGTCACTCTACTGTGTTCATTTTGTGTGTGTGTGTGTGTGTGTGTGTGGCTCACATTTATTCCTTATGTGGAATGGCAGTATGTTTTATACAATAAAGACATGTAATCAAAACCAGATTCTAAAAAGAATTAAGCTAAAACTGTATAAACGGTATAAAATAGATTAGCTCCTAAATCAAACTCTCATTATCTGCTAAGGGATCTGAAAGTATCCAGTAAAAAAAAAAAAAAATAAATAAATAAATAAATAAAAAAGCTATTCATAGCATTGAACATAATTACGCTTGATAGACAAATAATTCTCAGAATCTGGGAGGACTTCCAGAAAATGGAACTTCAGGTACCGTGCTGTAATAAAAATACTTAATGTCAGAGGTTCTGTTTCCACACAGGTTGTAAAAAGTCACAATAGCGTACTCCAAAACTAACAATGAGAAACTGGATCACCTACAAAATTCATAGCTGGAGTGTCTATATTAATATCAGACAAGCTGCATTTCAAAATATAAAATAATACTAATGATAGAAAGGATCATTTCATAATGATAAAGAGGTCAATTCACCAAGAAGTCATAGTACTAAATGTATATATACCTAACGACAGAGCTTCAAAATGCATGAGGAATAATCTGATATAAATGAAAGGAAAAACAGAGATACTAAAATGATAGTAGGAGACTTGAATATTACTCTCTCAGAAAGTGGATAGTAAATCAATAATCTCATAGAATTGGCCAACATTAGTGCACAAATTTATTTTTATAGAACATTCCATTCAAGAACAGCCAAATACCTATTATTTAAAAATACATATAAAACATTAATCTCCATTTATATTCATGCATATAGATATATTGCAGGCCACAAAACAAACTTCAGTGTTAAATGAATAGAAATCATTCAAAGTATGTTCACAAATGATAGCAGAATTAAAGTACACATTAATAATAGTGATATCTAGAAAAGTCCTAAGTATTTGGAAATTAAACAACTTGATGGCTAATAACCCATAGCTCAAATAAAAAGTTTCCAGGGAATTTTAAAAATATTTTGACCTGAATAAAAATGAAGAAATCATTTCAGAATTTGTGAAAGACAGCTAGAGGAGGGCTGAGAGTCAAATCGGCGGCATTAAATGCATATCTTGAAGATAAAAAAGGTCTCAAACCAGTGATGTAAACCTCCACCTTATGAAAGTATAAAGAGAGCAAATGAAAAGTAAAGTAAATAGTAAAAAGAAGTGGAGCATCATGGTACATAAGTTTCTGAAACCACCACCATGAGGAATGATCTGGTTAATGTGGAGCAGAGGATTAAGAGTGGCATAGGAAGGTGAATAAAGTAGGGATTATGAATAAAAAGTTTAAACTTCTCCATGTTAGGGAGCTTGATGAGTTTTTCATACCTGCTTTATTCCCCATTTACATCAGTCATAGACACTGTAAATCATATATGTGTGTGTGTGTATAAATGATTTACCTAAAAGTATATATGATATTTTATATCATATATATAAGCATATATATATATATAAGCTTCAGGTACCCATATTTCCTCTCCTGTCTCTTTGGATATCATAGGTTCATGGCAGGTGATTGTAGGTGGAGCATAATGGAAATCCAGCCTCACAATAATAATCATATCTAATGCTAATATAGCACTCTGTGCCACAAACTGTTCCAAATGCTTCCTGTATAGTTATGACATTTAATTAGCCTAACAACCCTGAATGATTATTATTATCACCATTTTACATATGAAAAACCTGAGGCACAGAGGATTTAAGTAATTTTCACAAGGTCCCAGAGCTAGTAAGTAGCAGTGCAGGATTTCACTCCAGGCAGTTTTTATCATTATGCTATAAAATAAGAGTTGTAATGCTTTGAAATTGTTCATAAGTATATTTTCCCATATAATTTTTCTCTCACTCTGTGCTTGAAAGCTAAACCTATTTCAGCTGTGGCAAAAATACACAGTAATGGTCTGACACTGAGCTCATTGAATATTACAGCAGCAATTGGCTGAGAGGAGGCCTTCTCATTTGGAACGGAGTATGAGCCACTGGTTATTTTGGGGATCCAAATTACTTGGATTTCAAAATTTTTCTAAGGTTTAATTTGGTTTCCACATTTTCCTGCTTTTTAAAACTGCTATTCACATTTTGAACTTTTATATTCTCCTCCAAATGTTTTAGTTAAATCTGGTTTATAAAATTCTATCAATAATACTTAAAACTAGTTTATTTCCATAAAATATAAATTGTAATGGTAGATGGTATCTGCAAAGCACTTTATTTTGGTATCTTGTATTCTTCTTTCAAAATACAGGGCACCTGGGTGGCTCGGTGGTTGAGTGTCTGCCTTTGGCTCAGGTTGTGATCCCAGGGTCCTGGGATTGAGTCCCCACATCGGGCTCCCTGCAGGGAGCCTGCTTCTCCCTCTGCCTGTGTCTCCACCTCTCTCTGTGTGTCTTTCATAAATAAATAAAATATTTCTAAAAAATAAAATAAAATGCATCTTTCAAAAATAAATAGATAATATGCATCTTTCAGGGGTACTTGGGTGGCTCAGTTGGTTAAGCATCTGACTCTTGATTTTGGCTCAGGTCATGATCTCATGGGTCCTGAGATGGAACCCCATGTCAGGCTCCGTGCTCAGTGAGGAGTCTGCTTCTCTCCTCCTTGCTTTCCCTCTGCCCATCTGTCTGCCTCTCTCTCAATTTGTGAATAAAGTTTTAAAAAAGTCTCTTGAAAAAAATGAATCATTCATATAAGTTTTTCGTTGTGCAGTCAGGTTACATGTTATATCAAATTGTTTCAAATACTAAGTACTTACTATTTAAAAATGGAAAATTATTTAGAAATTGATGTACGTTATATATAAAGTTGGTGTTTTTTAAAGATTTGGTGTGATAATAAATTATTTAAAGATAGAATATCAAGTTACCATTCATAATTAGAATAAATATATTTAATAGTAATAAAGTGCATATGCAAATATGTTTATGCGTGTTGGAAGTACTTTGGAATAATCTTACTGGTTTTCAAAACTAATTGAAAGCTATTTGCAATATTATTAAAAGTGGCACAAGTCTGCAGTTTTCTGAACTTAGGAGCATTAACACTTGGTGACTTTGCCATAAGCTGTTAACTTTGAAAACGACCCTTCAAGCTGGATATGATTGATATGGATGACATTAATGTATTAATATTGTCAATGTAGCATTTGTCAGAGTTACTGTAATCAAAAGACAGCCAACTGTTAGACACTGTAGGAGAGTGGTCTTGCAAGTTATATATATCTTTCTCTGTGTAGGGATTTCTGATATATATTTTAAGAATAAGGTGATTAAAGTATTGTGAGTAGAACAAAGTCAAGCACAGATTTCATATTACAAAGATTGATTTCAAATGAAGATATTGGCCAGCTGCCCCCGATTTGCACTCTCTCATGTTCCTATTGAAATATTCATGAAATTATGTAAGAGATATTTTCAAACTGCGGTGCCACTGAAAACTAGGAATAATGCCTGATAACCTTGCAGATCCCAGGAACAATTTGCTAATTTCTACAATGAAAACATAAATAATCACTCTGTAGCTGAACAAGGGAGAAACACAGGCAAAGTTGCACCTACGTATATGTTTCTTGGGTAAGTTATGATAATGCCTTACTTATAAAAAGCACAAATCGCTGAAAAGAAAGAGAATGGGTAAATACACTATGACATATCTATATGACGGGATCTTCTGCAGTCATTAAGATGGTGATTTTGCAGAATAATTTAGGATAATGCAAATAGAAACTTAATGTATATAACCTAAAGCAATTTGTGTATATTCTTAACAAATACCTGGGCATAGAAATAAACAACAGAAGCAGATATATCACAATATTCATGCTAAATCAAATTCCTAGTGATGCTAAGACCCTAACATCTTTCGTAACTGCAAATAGTCTATGCATACTTTTGTAATTTCTTGTATGTGTGATAAAACATAGGCTAAATGTCATAGTTTAATGCATTTTGAATATAGTGTTAATTTTTTTCTATGTCTCTGCCCATGGGTTTCATAAAGAATTTTTTCTGTATAAACAGTAATGTATATATCCACAGAGTATATTATGTCGCTCTTGGAAACATATACCTCTTCTCAGGATGGGTTCCTATTTGTTTATATTTACCTCTTTCGTCAGAGTGTTACTGACATCTAAATACTGAGAAAAACAGTGGAATAATATCTTAATTTTCCTAATAGTTGAGAATATAGAAGTAAAAACAAAATTAACGATGGCATTATTTTACACCTAAAGTTTTCAAATTAAGCCTGACGTGTGAAAGCTAAATGCTAAAATAAATTGCCACACAATTTTTAAATGGCTATTTATAAAATAATTTTCCCTAAACTATTTATATATTGAAATGAAAAATCAAACAAATTAAAGGGGATATGTAGCCCCTTTCTGAATATGAGTAGCATATTTAGCACATGGTTTAATTGGGTTCCGTAGAAAATTTCTATTATTACCCCAGAGTATGGTAGGCAAAGGGCATTTTTCACTTGGCTGCTGTGAAAGAGCCTTGTTTAAAGATTTATTCTCCATATAACAAAACAAAAAGACGAGAGTACTTGACGGACTCCCTGATTCTCTCTGTTGCAGTATGATTGGGCACGATGATGTCACATGCAAACAATCATAATCAACAATGTTTATAGAAGAAATTAAGAAAAACTACCACAGCTTTTGTCATAACTGAGATGACTTATTTTTAAGCAACTAATTGACTTATTTACTCAAAAGAGCAACATAATGGAAATTTTCACTTGAGGATAAATCTTGTGAAGCATACTGTACTTTTTAGCATATTGTTCAAAAACCTGAAGGTGAGGACTTGGCGTTTTTCAGTTTAAATCATTAGGTTAAAAGTGTGAGGAGAGACACTGGCGGGTGGGGTCGTGATCAATACGTTTCAGGAAAAAGGGTTTTAATGCTGTTGTTTCATGCTGATTTTAGTCATTGCTCTCTTTTGGAGACTAGCAATCAGTGTCAGTGTGAGCGTTATGCTGGGTGGCACACGTAGGGTTTGCAGGTGTAGCATTTATTGTAGAAAAATCTGCAATATCTTACAAAAAAGAGTTCGTTGTTTTACTTAAAAGATCTAGTTCATAATCATGCAGTCTTGAAATTTGATTGTTCCTGGTCTCCTGCCATGTGAATTTTGATGGGATAACAGACTGCCATTCTGAGATTTTAGGAGCTTTAATCTCCTTATCTATAAATATAAAGGCTATTTGCCTCACATTTATTACCAGATGTAAAATAGAGGCACAGTGGAAATCAATTTTCTCTCTTCCTTTTCTACTCCATTCCTCCTTTCTTCCATTTACCCCACCATTTTGGTGGCCTATCAACTCATTACTACATCCATGTTACCTAGATCATCATGTAAAGCACTCCTGGAAAGATTTTATAATAGAAAGGAAAGTCTCCAGTAGGTCTTTATGTTGAAATGAATACATACAAGCAGAGGGTAGCCATAAGCAGTCAATCCCCCTGTGAATGAGTGGCCTCTCAAGCCTTTGGATCAAGTTCGTTGTGGTTTTCAATGGGTCTGAGAAGTCCCAGCAGGCTTTTATTTCTCAAAAATAAATAATTAAATAAATTATTATTATTACATATATTTTTATATATTATTTATTTATTTTATATATTTTTGTTTTTTTTTTATTTATTTATGATAGTCACACACAGAGAGAGAGAGAGAGAGAGAGAGAGGCAGAGACACTGGCAGAGGGAGAAGCAGGCTCCATGCACCGGGAGCCCCACGTGAGATTCGATCCCGGGGCCCCAGGATCGCGCCCAGGGCCAAAGGCAGGCGCTAAACCGCTGCGCCACCCAGGGATCCCTATTTTATATATTTTATTGAGGGAGAAGAGAGAGAGAGATTGAGAGCACGTGTCCACATAGAAACAGCCCCCCGCACCCCCCCCCCCCCCAAAAAAGATAGCAGGCCCAGAAAGGCAGAAGGAGAGGGAGGGTGAGAGAGGAGAATCTTAAGCCGGCCCAGTACTAGGCCCTACAGGAGAGCTCATTCTCAGGACCCTGAGATCATGACCGTGAGCCAAAGTCAAGGGTCCATGCCTAACTGCCTGAGCCACACAGGCACTCTCTGGGAGGATTTTAGATCTGATTTACTTACTAGCTTATTACAAAATAATTTGCTAAAAAATTGAATTTTTTGAACCTTGTACTTTGAAACATTCTGTTTTCAAAATCAAAATATAGTAGCAGAAGATTAAGGGAGTTTGATACTGAGAGAATAAAAAATGAAACTAAAGTGCTTCCTGATAATCTCTACTGACAATATGTCTCTGGAGGTTTGAATATTATTTAGTATGCTGAAAAGGGTTTCCGGGTCAAGATTTCAATAAAAACAAGAGCCTGTAAGGGCACCTGAGTGGCTCAGTCCGTTAAGTGTCTTTCTTCCACTCAGGTCACGATCCCAGGGTCCTGGAATCAAGCTCCACAGCTGGGGCCCAGCCCAGCAGGGAGTCTGCTTCTCCTTCTGCCTCTCTCTCTTTCTCACAAATTTTAAACAAGGGAAGAACCTACAATTATTAGAAAGCCTATGAGAGAGTGCTATAGACTGAATTTTTTAAAAAGCCACGTAGGAAAATTTTGTGTATCTGTTATGGCCAAGTGCTTTACATCTGAATTTGTTGATGTGGACATTGAAGCTTGAAAAGTGTGTGTGTGTGTGTATACATATTTGTAAAAAGTAGCAAAAACATATCAGAATATGATTTATTCCTTCCCCACATCAATCTTTTTCTTGCTACTAGCCTTATAGTTTTTCAGTATTCATGTCTTTATGTCAAGAAAGAGAGGGAGGAGGGTAAATGGAAACTCAGAGGCAGCAAAGGTAAATTTTCTGTGATGTTGTAATGAGAATGACAATGATGTCTAAGTCAAGGAGTAAACAAATGAGAGCATTGTAGGGAAAAAATTACTTTATCTCCTCGGCGTGACCATAATTGCCAAATTGAAGCCATTAAGGATTTTCAAAGTGAAAACTTTTACCTATTGCCAGAGAAAATAATTTTAAAAAGCAAAATAATGAAAACTGTGTCTATTGTCTTTTCTTCCAAAGTGTATTTTGGTGTTCTTTCTCAATGACTAGAGTTGCTGAAGGAAAGAAGATATATTTATTGTCCTTAAGTTCAGTACAATGTAAAAATGTAAATATAAATCAGTGACCTTGGGAGAAAACAATAGTTGTTTTGCAACCTTCGTCAATTTATCTTTCCATTGCAAAGTGTGGATACCAGTGCCACGTATATGTACATATATGTTTAAAATGAAATGCAGAACATGAATTTTCAAATGTCTGTTTATTTCTGAAGTAAAGGAGTGCACCAGATTTTTCAGAGAATTTATTCTCTGTAAAGCATTGTGGATACTATCCTGTGTATTTTCATTTAGTGCTCAAAAATTATATATACATAATTACATAAGTATTTATATATAATTATATGCATACTATAACATATGTATATATATTTTAATTATCTGAAGAATTTCATTCTTAATATAGTGTTTCCATTTTAATTTGGTTTTAAACTCCCTTGTGAAATACTTAAATAAATTGACAGACTTCCACATTAAATCATTTAAATATGTTCGTGTGGAATAATTTAATCTTTTCTGGTGTAGAGTTGTGAGTCAACAGAGATTTAATATCTACTTGAACTTCTGTTATGTAAAAGCCAAATATGCCTAGTGCATATAGTCATTTGAACAGTTTGAGCATTAGTACAATATTAAATGCAACATGGTGCTGAGGTAGCAGTGGAATTTCCAAAAAACTGGAAAAAAACAAACAATGTAACATGCTTGGAAAAATAATATTTTTCAACGTACAGATAGATAAAATAAAGGCAAATTAAATAGATACTGGATAGAAAAAGAAATTGACAAATGGATAGATAAGTCTGTCTCTGTATCTATGTTAATCCATCTAGGTGGGCATCTAAGAGTCATGTATGTTCTTAAAATAGCAAATTGTCATGCTTAAAGATGCATAGTATATGCAGTTCTCCAAAGGGAGAATTTTTCCTTTCTCCAAAGAGAAAATTTTATTTTATTTTTTTTTACAGAAGACATATTGTAATTTGGGATTGTTTGTAGTTGAAATTAAGTAATTATCTTCTAAAGAATAGACACTAGAAATGTGTGGCTATGTGGTAATATATGTTTAAAGCAACTATTGCAAAATATTTAGTATTAGTCAAAGTTTTGTTACCTTTTCCCCAAAGTGAGACAATGCCTATGACAATCTTTTAATCTTACCAATTGATTAAAATATTCATGAAGACTCATAATGGAATACACATTGACTCCAAGTGTCTAACTCACTAACATTAGTCTCACTGCTAGAAAAATCTCTTGTCATCCTAACAGACTTCTGTTTAGCAATCTAAGCTGACCATTTTCTTCTCGAAAAACCTCCCCTTCATTTGTGATACACCATTCTGTATGCTTTTTTCCCCTTTTATTCTGACAAATAGTTCATTAATTTCCCTCCCTTTTTGTCTTTTTATGAACCCTTAGGTTTTCTTCTGTTTCATCACCAGGTCACTTCTCATGACATTTTTTTCCTTCATATCTCCATCCATCCATCGATCCATCCATCCATCCATCCATCCATCCATCCATCCTCTAGAAAGAATTCAGTCAGGATCTCTATTTAGGTTTTAAGAGAAATGGATTTCAAATTAGATGTATTTTCTTCCTTATTGTGGAGAAGTAAAAAAAAATCATATTTATAAAGGTGATTGAGTGTGTGTGTGTGTGTGTGTGTGTGTGTGTAGAGGGAGTGAGAAGGCAGGAAGGATCTGATAAGAGACTTATAAGACAGCACAGTTGTGGATAAGAGGCACAGTTTAATGACAATCCAAAGGTGTAAAATGTGTAAAAACTGCTCACGAAAGGCTCGATTTAAATGTAGGGTAAAGGAAGGAGTATTCCCTGGATGATTTCCAGGGTTTTGTTGGTTGGCTGGTTGGTTGATTTTTGCTTTGGATTATGATGATTTTGGAAAGAAGACAGTGCTCTTCAACAAAATTGAGAAATAGAAAGAGGTGTGAGGAAGAGAAGAGAGGAATATTTGTTTAGGGCACATTGCATTGAAGAAACTTTCAGACACCAAGGTGGAGTAGATTTAAAAAAGGGGGGAGGAGAAGCATAGTTCAGGTAATAAATGTTCTTAGAATATATGTTCCTGTCTGCCAGTTTTTAGCATGTCGAAACTCTGAGGGCAGGTGCATTTGCCTGGAGCTTATTAACAGAATGGAATTTATCCTGAGTAGTAATTGCACACATACACAAAATATAAATTGGGTAAAGAACTTCATTATAGTGATGAATGAAGACAATAATGAAATTATTTGCAAGCATTATAAGTGGATATTGATAAGAGAAGATTGCTATGATATAATGCATGAAAAAAACCAAGTCCATATAATATGTATAGTGTGATACCACTTTTGTAAATATGTGTATTAATAGAAAAAATCTGAAAACATCACCATCATTTAATACTGTAATCTTGAATCTGTTGGATGATGAATAATTGTGGTATATAATTTATGTATTCTGAAATTGATTTAATACTATAATATATATGTATTAGAAGTAACCATATGTAATTGCCATTTTTGTAGGTCAAAATAGTCAAATACTGGCAAGTTCAACCTAATATTATCCTAGGGAGGAGGGGCAAGACGGCGGAAGAGTAGGGTCCCCAAATCACCTGTCCCCACCAAATTACCGAGATAACCTTCAACTCATCCTGAAAATCTACGAATTCGGCCTGAGAATTAAAGAGAGACCAGCTGGAATGCTACAGTGAGAAGAGTTCGCGCTTCTACCAAGGTAGGAAGACGGGGAAAAAGAAGTAAAGAAACAAAAGGCCTCCAGGGGGAGGGGCCCCGCGAGGAGCCGGGCTGAGGCCGGGGCGAGTGTCCCCAGGACAGGAGAGCCCCGTCCCGGAGGAGCAGGAGCTGCACCGACCTTCCCGGGCGGAGAGGGGCTCGCGGGGAGGTGGAGCAGGACCCAGGAGGGCGGGGATGCCCTCGGGCTCCCGGGGACACTAACAGGCACCTGCGCCCAGGAGAGTGCGCCGAGCTCCCTAAGGGCTGCAGCGCGGGCGGCGGGACCCGGAGCAGCTCGGGGGGCTCGGGCGGCGGCTCCGCGGAGGGGGCTGCGGGGCGGGAGCTCGAATCCACCAGCGCAGGCCCCGAGCACAGGGCGCCGGGACACAGCCCAGGATCCGGCCTCCCCGGGACAGGCAGAGGCCGGGAGGGCCCAGGACAGCGAGGACGCTCCTGCCCCAGCTGAGCAGATCAGCGGCCCCGCCCGGGAGCCTCCAGGCCCTGCAGACGGAGAGCTCCGGAGCTACTGCGGGGGCTGACTCCAGGGCTCCAGGGCTGGCCCCGCCACTAGGGCTGTTGCTCCTGGGGTCTCACGGGGTAAACAACCCCCACTGAGCCCTGCACCAGGCAGGGGCACAGCAGCTCCCCAAGTGCTAACACCTGAAAATCAGCACAGCAGGCCCCTCCCCCAGAACACCAGCTACACGGACAACCTCCAGGAGAAGCCAAGGGACTTAAAGTACACAGAATCAGAAGATACTACCCCGTGTTTTTTTTTTTTTTTTTTCTTTTTGCTTTCTGTTTGCTTCCCCCACCCTTTTTCCCTTTCATTCTTTTTCTTTCTCTTTTTCTTCTCTTTTTTCTTTTTTTCTTCCTTTTTTCTTTTTTCTTCTCTTTTCTTTCCTTCTTTCTCTTTTTCTCCTTTTCCCAATACAACTTGCTTTTTAGCCACTCTGCACTGAGCAAAATGACTAGAAGGAAAACCTCACCTCAAAATAAAGAACCGGAAACAGTCCTCTCTCCCACAGAGTTACAAAATCTGGATTACAATTCAGTGTCAGAAAGCCAATTCAGAAGCACTATTATACAGCTACTGGTGGCTCTAGAAAAAAGCATAAAGGACTCAAGAGACTTCATGACTGCAGAATTTAGATCCAATCAGGCAGAAATTAAAAATCAATTGAATGAGATGCAATCCAAACTAGAAGTCCTGGGATCCCTGGGTGGCGCAGCGGTTTGGCGCCTGCCTTTGGCCCAGGGCTGATCCTGGAGACCCGGGATCGAATCCCACGTCGGGGTCCCGGTGCATGGAGCCTGCTTCTCCCTCCGCCTGTGTCTCTGCCTCTTTCTCTCTCTCTGTGTGACTATCATAAAAAAATAAAATAAAAAAAAAAAGATTTAAAAAAAAACAAACTAGAAGTCCTAACGACGAGGGTTAACGAGGTGGAAGAACGAGTGAGTGACATAGAAGACAAGTTGATAGCAAAGAGGGAAACTGAGGAAAAAAGAGACAAACAATTGACCATGAAGATAGATTAAGGGAAATAAACGACAGCCTGAGGAAGAAAAACTTACGTTTAATTGGTGTTCCCGAGGACGCCGAAAGGGACAGAGGGCCAGAATATGTATTTGAACAAATTCTAGCTGAAAACTTTCCTAATCTGGGAAGGGAAACAGGCATTCAGATCCAGGAAGTAGAGAGATCCCCCCCTAAAATCAATAAAAACCGTTCAACACCTCGACATTTAATAGTGAAGCTTGCAAATTCCAAAGGTAAAGAGAAGATCCTTAAAGCAGCAAGAGACAAGAAATCCCTGACTTTTATGGGGAGGAGTATTAGGGTAACAGCAGACCTCTCCACAGAGACCTGGCAGGCCAGAAAGGGCTGGCAGGATATATTCAGGGTCCTAAACGAGAAGAACATGCAACCAAGAATACTTTATCCAGCAAGGCTCTCATTCAAAATGGAAGGAGAGATAAAGAGCTTCCAAGACAGGCAGGAACTGAAAGAATATGTGACCTCCAAACCAGCTCTGCAAGAAATTTTAAGGGGGACTCTTAAAATTCCCCTTTAAGAAGAAATTCAGTGGAACAATCCACAAAAACAAGGACTGAATAGATATCATGATGACACTAAACTCATATCTCTCAATAGTAACTCTGCACGTGAACGGGCTTAATGACCCCATCAAAAGGCGCAGGGTTTCAGAGTGGATAAAAAAGCAGGACCCATCTATTTGCTGTCTACAAGAGACTCATTTTAGACAGAAGGACACCTACAGCCTGAAAATAAAAGGTTGGAGAACCATTTACCATTCGAATGGTCCTCAAAAGAAAGCAGGGGTAGCCATCCTTATATCCGATAAACTAAAATTTACCCCGAAGACTGTAGTGAGAGATGAAGAGGGACACTATATCATACTTAAAGGATCTATCCAACAAGAGGACTTAACAATCCTCAATATATATGCCCCGAATGTGGGAGCTGCCAAATATTTAAACCAATTAATAACCAAAGTGAAGAAATACTTAGATAATAATACACTTATATGTGGTGACTTCAATCTAGCTCTTTCTACCCTCGATAGGTCTTCTAAGCACAACATCTCCAAAGAAACGAGAGCTTTAAATGATACACTGGACCAGATGGATTTCACAGATATCTACAGAACTTTACATCAAACTCAACTGAATATACATTCTTCTCAAGTGCACATGGAACTTTCTCCAAAATAGACCACATACTGGGTCACAAATCGGGTCTGAACTGATACCAAAAGATTGGGATCGTCCCCTGCATATTCTCAGACCATAATGCCTTGAAATTAGAACTAAATCACAACAAGAAGTTTGGAAGGACCTCAAACACGTGGAGGTTAAGGACCATCCTGCTAAAAGATGAAAGGGTCAACCAGGAAATTAAGGAAGAATTAAAAAGATTCATGGAAACTAATGAGAATGAAGATAAAACCGTTCAAAATCTTTGGGATGCAGCAAAAGCAGTCCTAAGGGGGAAATACATCGCAATACAAGCATCCATTCAAAAACTGGAAAGAACTCAAATACAAAAGCTAACCTTACACATAAAGGAGCTAGAGAATAAAGAGCAGATTGACCCCACGCCCAGCAGAAGAAGAGAGTTAATTAAAATTCGAGCAGAACTCAACGAAATCCAGACCAGAACTGTGGAACAGATCACTACCAACACCAAGGAAATACAAACGACTTTAAAAACATATTATGAACAGCTATACGCCAATAAATTAGGCAATCTAGAAGAAATGGACGCATTCCTGGAAAGCCACAAACTACCAAAACTGGAACAGGAAGAAATAGAAAACCTGAACAGGCCAATAACCAGGGAGGAAATTGAAGCAGTCATCAAAAACCTCCCAAGACACAAGAGTCCAGGGTGAGATGGCTTCCCTGGGGAATTTTATCAAACGTTTAAAGAAGAAACCATACCTATTCTCCTGAAGCTGTTTGGAAAGGTAGAAAGAGATGGAGTACTTCCAAATTCGTTCTATGAGGCCAGCATCACCTTAATTCCAAAACCAGACAAAGACCCCACCAAAAAGGAGAATTACAGACCAATATCCCTGATGAACATGGATGCAAAAATTCTCAACAAGATACTGGCCAATAGGATCCAACAGTACATTAAGAAAATTATTCACCATGACCAAGTAGGATTTATCCCCGGGACACAAGGCTGGATCAACACCTGTAAAACAATCAATGTGATTCATCATATCAGCAAGAGAAAAACCAAGAACCATATGATCCTCTCATTGGATGCAGAGAAAGCATTCGACAAAATACAGCATCCATTTCTGATCAAAACTCTTCAGAGTGTAGGGATAAAGGGAACATTCCTCAACATCTTAAAAGCCATCTACAAAAAGCCCACAGCAAATATCATTCTCAATGGGGAAGCACTGGGAGCCTTTCCCCTAAGATCAGGAACAAGACAGGGATGTCCACTCTCACCACTGCTGTTCAACATAGGACTGGAAGTCCTAGCCTCAGCAATCAGACAACAAAAAGACATTAAAGGCATTCAAATTGGCAAAGAAGAAGTCAAACTCTCCCTCTTCGCCGATGACATGATACTCTACATAGAAAACCCAAAAGCCTCCACCCCAAGATTGCTAGAACTCAGAGAGCAATTTGGTAGCGTGGCAGGATACAAAATCAATGCCCAGAAATCAGTGGCGTTTCTATACACTAACAATGAGACTGAAGAAAGAGAAATTAAGGAGTCAATCCCATTTACAATTGCACCCAAAAGCATAAGATACCTAGGAATATACCTAACTAAAGATGTAAAGGATCTATACCCTAAAAACTATAGAACACTTCTGAAAGAAATTGAGGAAGACACAAAGAGATGGAAAAATATTCCATGCTCATGGATTGGCAGAATTAATATTGTGAAAATGTCAGTGTTACCCAGGGCAATATACACGTTCAATGCAATCCCTATCAAAATACCATGGACTTTCTTCAGAGAGTTAGAACAAATTATTTTAAGATTTGTGTGAAATCAGAAAAGACCCCGAATAGCCAGGGGAATTTTAAAAAAGAAAACCATGTCTCGGGGCATCACAATGCCAGATTTCAGCTTGTACTACAAAGCTGTGGTCATCAAGACAGTGTGGTACTGGCACAAAAACAGACACATAGATCAGTGGAACAGAATAGAGAACCCAGAAGTGGACCCTGAACTTTATGGTGAACTAATATTCGATAAAGGAGGAAAGACTATCCATTGGAAGAAAGACAGTCTCTTCAATAAATGGTGCTGGGAAATTTGGACATCCACATGCAGAAGAATGAAACTAGACCACTCTCTTTCACCATACACAAAGATAAACTCAAAATGGATGAAAGATCTAAATGTGAGACAAGATTCCATCAAAATCCTAGAGAAGAACACAGGCAACACCCTTTTTGAACTCAGCCACAGTAACTTCTTGCAAGATACATCCACGAAGGCAAAAGAAACAAAAGCAAAAATGAACTATTGGGACTTCATCAAGATAAGAAGCTTTTGCACAGCAAAGGATACAGTCAACAAAACTCAAAGACAACCTACAGAATGGGAGAAGATATTTGCAAATGACATATCAGATAAAGGGCTAGTTTCCAAGATCTATAAAGAACTTATTAAACTCAACACCAAAGAAACAAACAATCCAATCATGAAATGGGCAAAAGACATGAACAGAAATCTCACAGAGGAAGACATAGACATGGCCAACACGCACATGAGAAAATGCTCTGCATCACTTGCCATCAGGGAAATACAAATCAAAACCACAATGAGATCCCACCTCACAGCAGTGAGAATGGGGAAAATTAACAAGGCAGGAAACCACAAATGTTGGAGAGGATGCGGAGAAAAGGGAACCCTCTTACACTGTTGGTGGGAATGTGAACTGGTGCAGCCACTCTGGAAAACTGTGTGGAGGTTCCTCAGAGTTAAAAATAGACCTGCCCTACGACCCAGCAATTGCGCTGTTGGGGATTTACCCCAAAGATACAGATGCAATGAAATGCCAGGACACCTGCACCCGATGTTTCTAGCAGCAATGGCCACGATAGCCAAACTGTGGAAGGAGCCTCGGTGTCCAACGAAAGATGAATGGATAAAGAAGATGTGGTCTATGTATACAATGGAATATTCCTCAGCCATTAGAAATGACAAATACCCACCATTTGCTTCAATGTGGATGGAACTGGAGGGTATTATGCTGAGTGAAGTAAGTCAGTCGGAGAAGGACAAACATTATATGTTCTCATTCATGTGGGGAATATAAATAATAGTGAAAGGGAATATAAGGGAAGGGAGAAGAAATGTGTGGGAAATATCAGAAAGGGAGACAGAACATAAAGACTGCTAACTCTGGGAAACGAACTAGGGGTGGTAGAAGGGGAGGAGGGCGGGGGGTGGGAGAGATTGGGTGACGGGCACTGGGGGTTATTCTGTATGTTGGTAAATTGAACACCAATAAAATAAATAAAAATAAATAAATAAATAAATAAATAAATAAATAAATAAATAAATAAATAAAAATAATAATATTATCCTAATAATAATAATTTTAAAGTGATAAATGCATTTCAATTTTTGGGGCGAGAACCTATGGATAGGACCATAACCCCAGCTTAAGAGAGAATATTAAGTCAAATTAATATTTGAAGAATAATGGAATAAAAACTTGTATGCCTGATAAGAAGCCAGAGTTACAGAATGAAATTTAGTGAGCCCTGTCTCATGGAAAGTTAGGAAGGAGAAATACAGTATTTCCTGTAAGCCATAATTGTGCGTATATTCCCAGGATAGCTATTGTCCACTTTTGGCTACATGTATCCACCAGCCTACCAGATATCTCCTTGTGAATATTTTGCATGTACATCAAACTTAATGTGTCAAAAAAAATCTTTAAATTTTCATCCTACCCCTAATCTTAAAACTCGCTTCTTTTCCTTAATTTTACATTTCTGGTAATGACATCTATTCCATTATCACAAGTAGAAATCTTGATAGTGTTATTATGTTTTATTTCTCCAATTCTCAATGTGTAAAGCATATTCAATTGAGCTTAAGTTCTGTTGATGCCACTTTCTTTATATCTCTGTCTTCTGTTTCATCCCCTGCGTGTACTCCTCTCCTCTTTTTGCTCAGGGAGTCATCATTTTTCACCCGGACAATTGGAATAGCCTCTTGACTTTTTCCTTTTTAGGTCTTTCCCGATCAGGTCATTCTTCACACTGCAGCTAGTTCTGTCTCTGTCTCTTTCTTTTTCTTTCTCAAGACAAAACTCTGGAACAAAAATCTTGCCATGCTGACTCTGATTTCTTTATTCCTGCTCTAGAAACAAGTTCTGCTTCAGGCACTAGCAAATGACTATGAATTTTTCTTAGGATCCTCCTTTCTTCCTTAAGACTTGTCACCATGTAGTATTCCTTCCTTCTTTATGGGATTTACCTCTGCATTAGTGAGCCTCAGAGAGAAACACAGGGACTTACACATTTTATTGAAGCAACAAATAAGTCAATTATTCATCTATGAAGTTTGGGATTCAAAAAAGGCATTTCCTTACCTAAAACAATGAGAGAATAATTTTAGTGTAAAAATCTTTAGGTTGAAACAGATATAATATCCCTGAATATATGTGCTTATTGAGCTGGAAAAAAAGTTTTGTTCACACTTAAATTTTTTGGTATACATTTTATATAGTCATTTGAATAAAAAATCTACAATTTATTTATGACTGAGAAATCAAAATAATGTTACAGTTATATGGAAATTGTATTTAAAGGAGGAAAATAGGGAAAAGGGTTTCTTAACTAATGCCATCTCTTATAGAAGTTTCTAAAAATAATATAAGCTAATAAGAATACAGTTCTGTGGGAAAATGTTTTTATAATAAAAACCATCCCCTAGTTGTTTATACTTTGTGGGCTATTTTCACACAAACCAACCTTGAATTTTAAATAGGGCATAAAGCCCTTAAGCTTGCCCAAGATTTGCTAATCCTATACACAAATATACAATTATCTTTGCCACTCTCCTTCAGTCCAGCATCCTGGGCAAGTTAAACAGGGTTGTTTTCAGAATAAAGAGGAGAGAGGTTCAAGGTCTGAGAGAAAGCTGGAGAAAAATTTACTACTTCAAAAAAGAAAATAGTCTTTTTTTACTCTAAAGAGAGCACTTTGATATATTTGGACTGATTAAAAAAATCACTTATCACTTACCAAAATCAAGGCTCGAGGACAGAGGTGAATAGAGAATAGAGATGAATATAGGATATAGAATAGAGGTACTTCTAAATGTCATTTTTATTATTTTATTTCAATTGTTTAAAGATTTACTTGCTTATTTGAGAGAGAGAGAGAAGAGGAGGGGCAGAGGGAAGGGGTGAGAGACTCTCAAGCAGACTCTACTGAGCATGGAGCCCCATGCAGGACTTGATCCCAAGACCCTGAGATCATGACTTGAGCTGAAACCAACTTGGACACTCAACTGACTGAGCCGCCCAGATGCCCCTAATTTCCATAGTTTAAATGCTTCTTATAATTACAGTCGCCTCTCGGCTAGCTGCTTGATTGAAGTGTTGGATCCTCCCATTAACTCTAAATCATTCCTTGATTTTCTTTGTAATAATGATTCTCCAGGACATAGATACTGGAAACATAAGTTTAGTAATCGCAACTCTTTCTGGGGCACCTGGGTGACTCAGCCAGTTAAGCATCTGATTTTTTATTTTTATTCAGGTCACAACCTCAGGTTTGTGAGATGAGCCCCGTCCTCCATCCCCTCAGTGAGCTCTGCATTGGACGTGAAGCCTGCTTAAGATTCTCTCCCAGTTCCCTTTGCTCCTCCCCCTCCCCTTCTCTGGAGCAAAACAAACAAAACAAAACTGTTTCTGATAGGATTGTGCTTAACCTTTCCAACATTTCTATGATACATGAACTGCATCAGTTAGGGCTAGGGTTTCTGTTTCTGTGTTTTTGTTTTTAATAAGATGCCCGAAATAATAACTAAAAGGAGACAGAATTTTGTTTCTCTTTTATGTACAGTTCTTGAGGCAAGAAAGCAGGTGGTGACATAGCAGCTTTACTATATAGTCTTCCAGAACCTGAGCTCTTTCCAGGTTTAGGCTTTCCCATCCTCATAGTGTGGTGATCTCCATTCTCATAATGCAAATGAAGCTCAAGTTTGATATCTGTGCTCTAAGCAGAATGTAGGGGAAGGAGGAAAAAAGATAAAGAAGAGAACCTTTGACACTCAACATTTCACTTCGGTTCCTTTAATGATGTCTCAGGCCTGAGAATGTACCTTTATTGAAAGAGAACTTTAGAAACTGAGTCTTTGCTCCACGAGTTCATCAGCCAATGACTAATGAAAGGGAGCAGGAACTTCAGGGTGAGAAACACGCAACTTTTCCACACTCTGCTGTCTTTCCTGTGTTTTATTGACTCCATGTCTATACATCCTCACTCTTTCAGGTGGAGGAGGTTTTCCTGCACAGCATCAAAGTTCAGGCCAAATATTTAGGCAGCAAGTTAACAATCTTTCTGGAAGAGAAACATTCATAACAACTTATTATTTTTTTTTTGTCCAGGGTTTCTTCCAAATATCATTGTTCCCTGGTAGGATAGATAGGACCAAGTGGTTTATGAAAACTCTTTTAAACCATATCTGTAAAAAATAATAATAATAATAATAACAAAAATAAATTAAAAAATAAAAATAAATAAGCCATATCTGAAGGAAATAGAAGATAATCATGATACTCAGGATGTCTCAAGAGTGCAGGTTTTCATTCTTTTATTCAATACACAGACATTTTCACACAGTTTCATTGAAGTCCTCCATTTAGTCCCCCAGAAATTTCACCTCAAAACCTCTGCTCGAATAGAGTTAGCTGAAATGAATATAGCTCTAGTCTATTTGTAATTAGTGGTTACTTCATTCTCATGTACCTTTTATTAACAGGGACATGAAGCCCTTGGATGCCAACTGAGATCTTAGCTCACCTTGCTCTTCTAATCACAAGAATAAGAATTGTCAGCAACCTTTGACTCTTGTTCCTTCTTGGACCTCCAAATATTTTCCTGAATGGTGTGCAGTGGTAGGATTTGGCATACTCTGTTTCTACCAACATGTTGAACGGCATGCAGATCCACATTAACAAAGAGTAACCAACTTTCTGAGGAAATATATTTCATATACCCATCACTTATTAACATACTATAATACTTTCACTATTATTATAGATTTTCTAGTCATTATTACCAAATACATTATAGTCATTTTGTTTCTGCTGAAGACAAACATGTTCCTCATTTTCTTAATCTTGTCTTCAGTGCCCTAGTGAGTTAGTAAAACTAGTAGTTAGGATTGAAGCCATGTAAGAAGTCTTCCTGGGTCCCCTCATACCATGTGGAGTTTGGATGTTACTGAAACATATCTATGTTGTAAGTTTCCTCATCTGTAAAATACAGACTTTAATAGTTTCTACATCTAGCATTGCTAAGAATATTAAATAAGTCCTTAGAACCTGAACACTTGAAAAATATGCTTAAAATTATCTTTCCCCAGCTACCTAACCATGCATATCTCCACTTAGAGATAATTTCATCCTTATCTGTTCTGACATAAGACTTTACCAATGCTCTCTTAAGGGACTTATCAGAACCTGTCTTTTCTCAGGGGCTGTGTGATTTATCTGTTGTCTTCAGAAGTTTTGAGCTCTTATAGAGCAGGCTTTGTGTCTCCTTTATGACTTACCAATAATATTTGCAGTCAGAATAGTTATTTATTATATATTTGTTCAATTACACTTAGTATTTTATTTTAAAAATGTATTTATTTGAGAGAGAGAGAGAGCACATATAAGAGTCAGGGGAGGGGGGGATCTCTGGGTGGCTCAGCAGTTTAGCACCTGCCTTTGGCCCAGGGCATGATCCTGGGGTTCAGGGATTGAGTCCCATGTAAGGCTCCCTGCATGGAGCCTGCTTCTCCCTCTGCCTCTCTCTCTCTCTCTCTGTCTTTCATGAATAAATAAATAAAATCTTAAAAAAAAAAAAAAGAGTCAGGGGAGGGGCAGAAGGAAAGGGAGAGAAAGAATCCTGAAGCCAACTCCCCACTGAGCACAGAGCCCTATACAGGGCTCCTTCCCACAACCCTGAGGTCATGACCTGAGCTGAAATCAAGAGTCAGATGCTCAGCCAACTAAACCACCTAGGCGCCCCTATTTCAGTATTTTAGAAGAAAGGAATATGGGTGTAACACCAACAGTATTACTTAGCTTTTCATTTTTTTTCTTGATTCAGCAATGTATTTGTAATATAAGAAATCCTGCTTTAGACTTAGGACAATTACTTATATTCTTTATTAGTATCCTTGACTTTTGTTGAGGTAGCAGACTCTTCAACAGATATTTGTTAATCATCTTATGGAGGTCTCATTTTAAATTATCCAGTATGTTCTGCAGACTTTGGAGAATATTCATCATTTTATAGTCAGTCAAGTGCCTTCTCTGTGGAGACTTCCCTCACCAACCCCCAGATACTTTTTTGCTTTATTCTTGATTCTTTCATATTTTGTTCAACCTCTACCACTCTTGTGTCATAATTTTGTAGAGATATATTCATTTTTGTCTTCACAAGATGTGTACTTTTAAAGTGTAGTCCTACATTTCAATTATTTCATATCCTATCATCCTACATAATACAACAGAAAGTTTATTACGAATAAAAGTGTGTTCAATATTCCATATTTTCTTTCCAGCATTATTCAATTATATAATAAGAATTCATTGTCAGCATAATGATTTCCAAATACTGCATGATTATCAAGGTAGTTAAATAGAATTAAACAGTCCATTGACTCACTATAGCAGTAAATAAACAAATACTTGAGAAAGATGTTTAGTGAGACTGAGAGGCAGTACGATTCATGTGTTTGGGAACTCGATTTCTGTGATGAGATTGTCTGCCTTTACATCCTGCCTGTACCTTTTTCTGGCAATGACCTTAGATAGGTTATTAACCTCTCTGTTTCTCAAGTTCTCTCATCTACAAAATAGAGAGAATTGTCCTTAACCCATAGGGTTGTTGGGAGGATCAAATGAGTTAATAAATGTAAAGCCCTTACAGTCATGTCTCATACATGGTAAGCACTATTTAAATATTTTTTATAGAATAATAATAACACCTTTTCAATAAATCATGGTAACCCCACTTCCTGAGCATTTCGGTTAATGAATATTTAATCACACAGAGTTGTTCACCTGCATTCTCTGTGTTGGCATGTATGTATTGTTGGCATCAGAAAGAGAATTTTAATGGATTTTGAAGTCACTAGAAAGGAAGAATGAGGACAGTGAGCCCAAGGATAGAATAGAAAATGTGGGTCAGCAGAAGAACTGGATCTGCAGGACAGAAACTGTCTCATACACAGCTATCCAGATCTGGTATGGAAGCAAAGCCAGGTGGCAGCTGATGTGGCATTTGGAATGTGATAGCAGAACTCAGTTGCAGTTGACTAGTCTCTTCCTCTTAAATAACATCATGCATTTTAATGGTTTCATGCTGAATGTTTAATGGCACATTTTATAAGTTGAAACTGCCATCTTCTCAATTTCATTTGTCATTTGGATGCCAGAAGCCCAGAGCTTCCTTTCACATAATTCCCTGGAGAAAGCAGCCTTATTGGAAACTACTTGTTTTCATCTGTTCACATGAATATATATATATTAAAATTCAAAGGAATAGTTTTCTTTGCCTCCATATTGGCAAGTTCCATCTCTATGATTTCAACAGCTGGGTTTTATATTAGTTTTGATATTTTCCTTTTTCTGGATCCTGTGTTTGATAGCCTACTGTGATGTCATTTCTGATCCTTAAGAATTTTATGTCACTTTTTTATCTTTCATGGCTCTCTCTCATAAATAATGTGTGATTAAACATAGATAAAAGGGAAGTATTTTGTTTTCTTGTGATTTTTTTTCCTGCTTTAGATTGGCCTTTTTCAGCAAAGAATATTAATTCTGATGTCATTTTGTTATTTGACCGTGTATTTTCCCCTGGCTACATTTCTGGTATTAACTTTCTATTTTTTTCTTTAAAGATTAACATCAAAAGGATAGTAGATAGAATAGAAATATTAGATTATTTTTACACAATTAGTTTACATTGTGCAAATAATAACTAAAACCTTAAAGCATTTAGTTGCTCATCATTCCAAAGAGAACTCAAATAAGACCACAATTCCTTGATCAAGTATTTTTTTGTAATTATCATGAAATCGCACTATACAGTCAATTCTGCATTGTTACATAAGCACTATGGACTAGAAGCTTCCTTGTGATATGGATGATCCCTTGGATTTTCTATTAATTACTACTGTTACCTTAACCATATTTAAT
Organism: Canis aureus; assembly: GCF_053574225.1. Classification (NCBI taxonomy): domain Eukaryota; kingdom Metazoa; phylum Chordata; class Mammalia; order Carnivora; family Canidae; genus Canis; species Canis aureus. Next base: position 7,442,019 of record NC_135612.1, on the reverse strand, counting down.
TCTAGCATTTGGACAGTTGAGATTGGAAAATAAGGTGCCTCATGTATTGGAACATATAAGGACCACACCAGAGCCCAAGTAAATTAAAATGGAGGAAAATTAATTGTATATTTGTTGTACAATCACATACTTTTTTATTGGCCTTTTACATAAATGTTTCAGGAGCTCATTGCTCTTTTTTGCCTCTTGATTTCTCATTCCTCAGAAAATGTCCTCTGTCCCAATGACCATATTAGAGTTCTTGTCAGTACTTTTTTTAAGCTAAGTTCCCCATGGCTACATTGCTAGCTAACAAGTAGATATCAGTGGCTGAACATTGCTTAAAGATGAATGAGACACATTTGTAATTTTACTCAAAGAAATGTAGAGCCTTTCCTTTCTTTTCTCTAGATTGAGTATAAATTTTCTAGATTATTTGGAAGATTTTATGAAACTCTTTGTAAAAGTGCTTCATATACAGTAAATTTATAAAAAAAATAAAAATTCAGCTGATATATTTTCACAGCCTGGACTTGATGGGGGAACAAACAATAAACTTTTGACTCCTTTTTCATTACTGCTGCTTTGCTTCCCCTCAAGGAAATTCCTTGAGTTTTAAGCATGCCGAAGTCGCCTTTACTGTATGGCACCCATTTGAGTAGTTTAGAATTCTTCAGACATGCTCTGCTAGAGTCCCAGATCCTCTTCCTTTGGAATCTTCTTGATTATCAGTAGCTCTCTTGGCAAGCTTCTGGCAAGACCAGGTACCAGGTACTGGTCTTTTTTATGTGATAAGCTCCTGAACATGCCATACATGAGAAAGAGCTAAAAGCATGAACCCTGGAGTCACAACGCCTTTGCTCTGCTCTGGGCTCCACCACTCATGAGCCATTTGGCTTAAGACAGGTTACTTGACCTGTCTGTGCTTTAGTTTTCTCATATGTGTGTGTGTGTGTCAACTGAGAACAGTAACAGGGCCTAACACAGCTGTGGTAAGGTTGGGATGAGACATGCCTATGGGAAATCACATAGCCTTACAGAGCCAAACTACAGACTTCTATTAGTTCTCCTTTATTCAGTTTCCCCCTGCTCAAATGAAAACAGAATATAACAGGAATATCCAACTATACAGTGAGATGAATGATGCCAGTGTTCCCTTCCAGCAGGTAGCCCCAATTTTTACAACCCATGGGTTTTTCCTCCTGGGTTTTTCTCCTGTCTGGTTCTTAGCTCTACAACTTACTTACTTACTTACTTACTTACTTACTTACTTATTTATTTATTTATTTATTTATTTATTTATTTATTTATTTATTTATTTTAGCTTTACAACTTTAGAAGAATCTTCTGCATTAGCTCATATTTTCCACAGATCTTTAAAAAAAAGGAAGGGAAAACCCTTAAACACACTGTCTATGAATGTCTTCATATTTCTTCATGTCTCCCAAGTCTCTGCTCATAGAGACCAGTGGGTGAGTGTGTTGATGTTGGTACAGTGAGCTGAATCATATCTTACCAAACCCTCCAGGGGATGTCTTTCTTCCCTTCCTCTTTAAAACGAGGGTATATACTTAGCACCTGGTGTTTTTATCTTTGGGGGATATAGCAAAAATTCTGAGGATCAGAAAATGTCCTTTCAAAAATATTATTATTATTTTTGAAGCAATTTCAGGCAAGAATGTAAATTAGGACGGAAGAGATTGTGGGAATACTTCAAGACAATACTTCTGAGACAAATGGCAACTCTGCTCATAGGTGAGGGTGACCAGGGCTGTGACTTATACATGCTAGTAATAATATTATTAATAACGACTATGATACTAATAATGATAAAGATGATAATGATGTATATTTACGGAAGTTTTACACTTTTCCAGGCACTCTCTTAAGTGCTTTGAAGGCACTCACTTAATACCTACAATAACCCTATAAAGAAGTACTATTAAAATTATTTTGTACTGGAAGAAAGTGAGACAGAGGTAAGAAATTTCCACACAATCTGACAGCTAAGAAGCAATGGAATCAGTCTTTGAACCCAGGAAATCTGGCTCCAAAACTTTCTTTTTAGCCAATATATTATTATTTCTTACTAAATATTAAAATAATGACATATTTATATTAATACGTCCATTTGTTTTTTATTTGGGTATAGTTGATGTACAGTGTTAAATTAGTTACAGGTGTTCAACATTGTGATTCAGCGTCTTCATACGTTGTTCTATACTCCCCACAAGTGTCAATAGTATCTGTCCCCATGCAGGGCTGTTACAATATCATTGACTGCACTCCCTATGAGGTCCCCTTTTTCCCATGACTTATTCATTCTAATGGAAGCCTTTATCTCCCACTACCTTTTACCTATTTTGCCTATCCCTTCACCCCTCTTCCTTCTGGCAACCACTAGTCTGTTCTCTGTATTTATGGCTCTGATTCTGCTTTTTGTCTGTTTTATTTAGTCATTTGTTTTATGTTTTAGATTCTACATATAAGTGAAATCATATGGTATTTGTCTTTCTCAATCTGACTTATTTCACTTAGCATAATACTCTCTAGGTGTATCTATGCTGTTGCAAATGGCAAGATCTTGTATATTTATGGCTGTATAATATTCTAGTGTGTATGTGTGTGTGTGTGTGTGTGCGTGTGTGTGCCCCACATCTTCTTTATCCATTCATCTATCCATGGATCCTTAAATTGCTTCTATATCATGGCTACTGTAAATAATACTGCAATAAACCTAAGGGTGCATATGTCTTTTCAAATAGTGTGTTCATTTCCTTTGGGTAAATACCCAGTAGTGGAATTATTGGATCATATGGTATTTCTATCTTTTTGAGGAAAAAAAGACAAGAAACAAGTGTTGGCAAAGATGGGGAAAAAAGGGAACCCGTATGCACCATTGGTGGGAATGTAAATAGTTACAGCTACTATAGAAGACACCATGGAGATTCCTCAAAACAATAGGTTCACTTTTTAGTGAAATATAATCCAGATAATTAGTTGTTGATAAGGATGTAGTTTCATTCATACATATGCTTTTGCATAAAATATTTAGATAACATTTGCTGGTTATCTCTGAAACTTTATGATACATTTATAAAATTAATCATGAAGGATAGTTGAAAAAATGCTGCAACTTAGGGCAACTTCAGTTATGGCAATTGAATGGATTTAGGTATGCTGATCTTAACATAAAGATCACATATATAGATTTTTACCTTCTTATGCCATCTAGCATCTGCATTTTACTTGGCTATCTGACAAATGTTATCCCTCTACCCATCTAAAACATTTTATCTCATTTTCCATTCAATAATTGAAAAAGCTCTAGTATATTTTCAGATGGCAAATCTTTAAAACAAAAACACTTGTTGATCTCTTCTGCAATTTTATTTCTTTCTCCCTAATGTTTTCATCCATTTATAAATATAATATGTGTCTAATAGTGTGATGGCAAACTGAAAATTGATCATTGGGTAATTCTTTGAAATAAATATTTCATTGAGTGCAAATATTCTAAATTAATAAAGCTAATGTGATCACCTGTGCCCACAACATCCTTGAGGAAAATGATACCCATACATATAATTCTTCACAAGATGTGTGTTATTAGACATAGCCTATTGAATTAAAATGTAATTCAGTATAAAAGAATAAGAATAAATAAGGAAGAGGAAAATTTTATTAGCTTCTCCTGAAATATGGACACTTTTTTTAAGGATTTTTCTTTTAAAGCATGATAAAGTATATACAAAGTAATGTTCCTAGCTAGTAAAAATCATCATATGCTAGAATATATTACTAGCATAAATCCAGTATTGCATGGTTTATTTACTGGAAGCTGAACTCTCTGGGTGATTTTGGAATGCCTTGCTACAATTAGCGATCCTTATTAAAAACAACAAAAGGATGCATCAGTCTGGAGGGATAAAGAAAAGAAAAAAAATACCTTTGATACATTGTTGGGCTTTTTTATAAGTTCACATTTTTAGAAACTGAGGATTCTCATGTTTTGGTTTTATCTATTGCTTTGTAACAAACCCTGAAACCACATGGCTTAACCAACCATTTCATTTTCTGATAACTTTATGGATCAGAAATCTGGGAAGGATTTGGCTGGGTGCTTACTCAGTCCTTGACAGTTGTAGCTCATTTGAGGAGTCTGGTCCTAGAGAATGTACTTCCAAGTCTGGCTCTTCTAAAGTCTTTGGTCTTTTTCTCTCATTCTCATAAGATATCAAGATAGCCATCCTTTATGGCTCCTCCTGTAGGTTAGGCTTCCTAAGCCTAACAACCTGAGGATATTGGGATTTCTTACAAGGTGGCTCAAGGCCGTTGGCCACCAACCTGAAATCTGCTAGGCCTCTGAACTCCTAAAACAGGGTATGGCATTGTGCCACTTGTGCCTCTGTCTTGGTTACAGCAGTCTCAATCCAGTACAGATTCAAGAAACTGGGGACAAAAGCCCCCCACCTCAATTCTTTGTGGGGATAGGGTTAAAGGATTTGTGGAGCTTTTTAATGTGAGATGTGTAATTGGTAAAAGACACTTTAGAAACACTGTTTTAGTCAGTTTAGTTTTAGTTTTGCTTTCTCTTTTTCCAACCAGTGCTGCATTGGTTAACATATGGCTCGCCATACACTTTCTAATGAGAAAGCTTCAAAGAGCTCAATCCCCAAATGCCAGTACAAACACTAGCCTGGCAAAAAGTCACCTGAATTCCTCTCTTTGATACACAGAACCTAAGCTGCATGGACTTGTTTTCCCAACACAGAAAACATTATAGTAAACAAGGGATTTGAATTTAGATATTTACCCAGCTTCTCTGAATCCTGGGCTCATTTTTGCCTCATTCCTCTGCCAGGAGTTCTGCTGTTTTTCTTACACTTTGGATCCCCACCTCCCCTAAGCTAATATGCACTTCCTGGCAAATTAAAGGCATTCTGGACTGGAGCAGAGATTGTGACTTGAGGGTAAAATTAACTCTACCAACTGAATAGTTTCCCCTGTTCATCAAAATATGCAGTTGGAGGCTTAAAAATGTGTGTGTGTGTGTGTGTGTGTGTGTGTGTGTGTGTGTAAACTTGGCTGTCAGTTAAAAGAGAAATAAAAGCCAGATAGAGTAAAGTTTTCATGTATGAGAGACCCCACTCTGTACTTTTATGTACCCCTTAATCTATGGTCATTCCCGAGTTGTGCATTTGTAGCACTATTTGAAATGCATACTCTGCTCTCATTTTCCATCTCTTAACATATGTTGAATGTTCTTACTGATAGCGTCAGATATCATTATTCTTTTTGTATTTAAATATTCACTTCTTTAGTCTTAAATACTCAAGTATCATGCATGTTGCCCATGATCCATCTAAGGGTAATAGCAAAATGGTAGTGTGCTGGTGAATAGCTGTACCATCCTTCAGGGGATTCTGGAAAAGCTCCATGAGACAGAATGTGGTAATGGATATATACATATAATACATATATTTATGTGTATATGACATAAAATATATATTTATTTATATCAACTTCTGTTCTACATTAAAAAATTCTAAAGAAGATTGCATTCTTAAAAAAAAAAAAAAGAAGATTGCATTCTTTAATAGCATTCTTTATGATTTGTTTGGCCTATGCACGCTTTTCTATCCTGTGGCATTGGTGTGCTGTGCCTTTTATGGATCTCGTCAACCTGTGCTAATTGAAATGTTTATAAAATGCTGATTCTGAAATATTGCAACTTAACAGTTCAATAGTTCTTTAATGGCCCCTCTGTTTTATTAATGAAATGATTTATAGAAATATTTAATCTCACTGATTTACCATTAGCATTAATGAGTCTAGTTATTAAGCACTCTATTTCTAAAGGCTGTGAAAACAGGTCTGGAAAGTGTATAGTATTTTGCGATGAGTTATTTGTGCTGAGATAGAATCAATGCTGTGGGAAGCTTATTTCTCAAGTGGAACAGCATTATTTATGAACATGTAACTTGATGACTCTTTTTGTAATTCTCATACCATTGCTTTCTTATTTATAAGAAATTTAATACCAATTATGAAAACCATCCCACAGATCTTTTAAAGACATTTAGATGATATGTAAATATATTTTTTATATTAATTAAACTAAGCTCTGACAGTAAACCATTTAAAAATACTTAAACTGATCCTTCTGGAATACATGGTTTATTCTTTGAGGAAACCACAATTGTAGTTCCTATTGTCTATGGTAAATGTTTGAGATGACCATTCCTATTTATATAGACAATTATCTTCAAATAACAAATAGAACCACGTAAAACACTCTTTGTCCCCTTAAGACATTTTTTTCTTTTTGCTTATTTAAATAGTTCCTATTTTAGGGCAGAATTTATAGATCTTAAAATGATATTCATGTGACATCTTCAATATGTGATGTCACATTTTAGATCCTTAAAATACATGGATGTTTGAAGATTTTCCCCCCTTGCCAATCTGAAACAATACTATTTTAATTACTTATCTTGGATATTAAAGAGAGGTGATTTTTTAGGTTTCACCTTAAGGCTTTGATGCTTATAGAAATGTTGATGCCTCTTTGAGATGTCATTGGCTATTTTGAATTGCAAATCTGTTGAAATAAATGAAACTGAGGAGAGGGAATGAGAATATATCTTGAGGAAAAAAAAGAACTATTCAGTAGCCTGAAATACCGTCAGATGACTCTGCTACTGTTACTCTCTCCTTCTAGCTTATAATGTTGAAGTATGATATGTCATAATAAGGAACTGGCATGATCCAGTGACATAAAATACCAACATTATGTGGTTTAGCCCACTGAAATGGTATATTTCCCCTTTCTCTTGTTCTATTTCCTGCTTAGAGCAGAATTTGTCTTTGTATTATTTGGTAGCATGTGGATATGATTTATGTTGGAGAGTTTGGTGACTAACCAGAAACTTGAGGATTTTATGAAAATCCTTCTTCTATCAGCTAAGTAAAATGTCCTTGTTTCCTAAAAGCAAATTAGTGGCAACCCAAGATTTTAAGACAAATTATAATTTCAAAGTTTTTATTCCTAGTTAGGAATTTAGAAGAAATAGATCTTTTGGATTCTTTGACAACAGTTGAAAGAACTGAGATATGATTCAGGTAATTTCAAGAGAAGACATTTGTACATCTTAAAATTTGATTTTGCTGTTTGATTATCTGAGCTACTCAAATTAGTGGAGCAATGTAAATTCACAGAACTGATATTTTGCTAACATTGTCCATTGATACTTCCAAACAAAGATGGTTGAGTATATTATTTAAAAGTTATCTGAAGTTGGGGTGCTTGGGTTGCTCAGTCGCTTAAGCATCTGCCTTCTTCTGCTCACGTCATGATCCTGGAGTCCCAAGATTGAGCCCTGCCTGCTCAACGGGGATCTGCTTCTCCCTCTGACCCTCACCTCACTTGTGCTCTATGTCCCTCACTCTTTCTCACATAAATAAAAATTTAAAAATATATATCTGAAGCAATCAAAAAAGGTAAAGACTTTTAAATTGCCAATGAGTTATTTTGCAAAGGGTTCACAATATACCCAACATTCTTAGAGGCCTTTTAGATGAAACAAAATAATGGATATAATTCCTTTTCTTAGCTCATCTATAATTTTTAGGAGGCCTTAAAAGAAAATGTGAAATCTGAACAAACATAAATTGACATAAGCCCTTTGGGAATCCATAAGGAAGAAAGATCTATAGTGTAGAAGGATTGACACAACTTAGACTCTGAATAATACCAAGTCAGAATTTTTAGAAAACCTCAGAATATATCAAGTAAGGAGCTTATCGGTACAATTTTTCACTTTAAATCTTGGACTTTTAGTTCTCTTTTTTTTTTCTGTGTACAAAGAATGTGTTCAAAAGAAGAGCCAAAATAGTGTGCTGTATGCAAAATAGAGCAAAACTAAATAAAAAATAAAATGAAAATAGAATAAAGAGTAGTAACTGAGGATCATATTGGTTTTCTTTTAATTTAGAGAAAGAAAAGAAATGCAGATGTATGACTTCTTATTCACATCCCCAAGATTTACAGAGCTTTATGAAGGAAAGCTCCTTACTAATTTATTTTGTTGTAAATCCTGACCTGAACCAATACAAGTCTATTTAGAGTTTTTGTTTATCTCACTTAATGTAAATGTTTGTAAGTTTTGCTGATGAAACATTAAGGTGTTATGTAACACATAGTGTGTGTGTGTGTGTGTGTGTGTGTGTGTATCTTATTATATTTCTAAATATACTAATTCTATGATAATATATAATTATTATTCAGAATAATTTCATATTTCTAAAATTGCTGTGAGTCTGAATTCTGACACATTTGCCCCAAGAATTTCATCTGAGATAACTTGGATATAATTCAAGTTCAATGCCTTATATTGATAAAAACCTCTACCTTGTATCTTTTTGTTCTCAACTTTAGTTTTTATTGTCTATAAGGGATTATGATTGTGAATCTGGGCATCATGATGTGGGTTAAAAACAATAGAAAACTGATTTAGTTAGCCTGTGCCTTTTAAGGTACATGCTTTCTTTTTCTCTTTTAAAGAAAATAAAATGTAGTATTTCAGAGTATGGGCTTTAGAGGCAGAATAACTTGGGTTTGGATAGCTGTGCTGTACCTGTTTTTTGACCTTGGGGAAGTCATTTTGAATTTCTAAATCTCTATTATCCTTTCGGTGAAACAGGGATGAAAACAAAATTGTATCCCTTGTAGGGCTGATATAAAAGCAAGCATGGAGAGAATTTAGCCCAGTGCCTGTTTCATATTTGCATTTAGTAAATAGCTATCATGATGATAAGTAAATCTGCTCTAAAAGTAAAAGAGGAAAGAGGAACTAAGAAAAAGCTTATTTTAATGCATCCAGGATCAACAGGATTATAATGTTGGATAACCTCTAAAACTGTTTTCTAAAATAGGTATTTCTTTGATTGCTTTCTGAAACAAAGATTTGATCTCTCACCTTTTAACCTGTGGTAATCATGCTTAAATCTTTAAACGTGTCTTAAGTTAGCTCATTTTGGAGACACAAAGAGGTGATAGGATGAGCAACCTATACTACTGAGTAGGATTGCAAATTACAGAGGGTTCAAAACCCTTTGTACTGGTTTCCAGGCTACCAACTCCAAAGACAACAAATTCCCCCAAATCCCTGTGTTTCAACTAAGTTACAGTAGGAAGTAGCTGATTCTTGTCACAACTTGTCACAACTCTCAGTGAGAAAAATCCAGTGAAAATTGTAAGAAACAAATCACTTGCAGAATAATTTATTCATAGATATTTTGAACCTAGAAAGATCATATAGAATTAGATAATGTAATACAGCCATCACTTTATCTTATATAGGGGAGAACAAGAACCAAAGAGGCTAATTTGTTTGTCTAATATGACACAGGTAATAAAGAGCAGAAAGAAACCTAGAATTAGTTTTCTAAACCAGTTTTTCACCCTTTTCATAGTAAAACTCAAAAGTATTTTATTTCAAAAAAATGTGCAAATTATGGACTTTTCTGTATGAGCAGAAAGACAATGTGGTGTCACAAGAATAAAATAAATGTTATTATGTGATATTTGAGGCAATTTCTTATTGTACTCTTGTGATAGCATGCATCTTTGCATACAAATGTACTTCATCATGCTAGGATCCACTAGCAATGCTTCATCTGGAAGCATTTTACATTTGGTCAGCCTGCTTTATGTCACAGCGTGCTTGTATCAATCAAAAGACAAAAATAGTTTATAATAGAAAAATATACCGAGTCAACATCGAAATACAGATTCTTAAAAAGTATGAAAGTGGAATCATGAAAGGTATAAATTTTCAAAATACAAGACTAATAAAAATTGTGAGACTAAGACTCCTAGTATTAGAAATTATTTAAAAAAAACAAATCTGTATTTCTTTACTGGATAAGACTTTGTATTTATTTATAATTATTTTATAACCTTCTTAGCTTGACTTACTATATAAATATTGCTTTCAAAATACACTTTATACTTTTTGTTATTAATTTAGTGAGTTCCAAGGGAGACCTGGTAGGTGCACACACACACACACAAACACAACTCTAGATACTATTAGACTTGAACTTATTTTTAATGTTGTTGTTAATATTAAGTTGTTAAATATGGTCTTATTGTCCTCTGAGTTGTTTAGAGGACTCCAAACGAAACAGAGTCAGATGGTTTATGATCCTTCTCTCATTGTCAGACCTTGAAAAAATTAAATGATACCGCTAGCCCATAATTTTCGCCTCTCTAAAATGGAATAATACAATACCTATCTCTGGTGATTATTGTGGGGGTCAAATGTGACAGGAAATAAAAAAGTAGGTGCTCAATATGTACTAAATAATATCACTGCCTTATCCATTTAAATGTGTAAATTCCCCAAGTTATGTCAATTAGACTTCAAGAATAAATTGAATTTTTGTTGGTGAAGTTGCAAATTCAACATTTATGGTGGGTAGTTTAAGCAAATATAGCAAATACCTTAAAATATTTTATGCCTTTTAAAATTTAAGCATTTATTAAGTTTTTTACATTAAATTATATGGGCACACTCAAAAGGAATTTGTAAAATACTGTTCTGTAAGTGTTCTTTATCAAAGTTAAGTAACATACAGAATGTATTGTTTTGAATCTACTGAAACTTTCTTAAAGTGCTTTATGAAAGAACAAACAAAAAAATTCTTATTTACTGGATCGTAATTCTAATTATAGAAATTTACTCCAAATATTTAATCGAAGAACTGTGCCATTACTTATAAAAATGCTCACTGGAGCACTTTTATAATTATTAAAAAGGGGGTGTATAAAAATGTTCCCAAAATAGAGAATTGTCCACTATATTCATACATATAATATTATAGTCACTGAAAATTTTTTATAGAAAATATGGAAATATATAGACAGATTTTCACATATTATTGAGGGAAAAGGAAAGTATAAAAATAATCACTTAGAATATACTTATATGGATATTTCTGGGTCCTGATAATATGAGAACTAATGCTAGTTTTAACTTCTGTCTTCCTTAAAATCATCATTAGAGAAAATATAGTAGGAAACAATGACCTGAAGTACTAAGGCAAACCATGCTGCAGGGTTGCTATGGCAAATCTGAATGCCATCTTTTTTTGTTTGTTTGTTTGTTCAAGATTTTCTTATTTATTTTAGAGAGAGAGAGAATGAGCAGCATGAGCAGGGAGAGGGGCAGAGAGAAAGGGAGAGAGAATCCTTAGGTTGACTCCCCACTGAGCACAGAGTTCAACAGGGGCCTCAATCCCAGAACCCTGAGATCATGACCTGAGCCAAAATCAAGTCAGCCACCCAACTGACTAAGCTACCCAGGTGCCACTGAATGCTGTCTTGAGCTATAGTGTGTGTGTGTGTGTGTGTGTGTGTGTGTGTGTGTGTGTGTAAAGTGAATAGTACCCGAAGCATGGAGTGGAATTTAGTTGAATGATTTTAAGGTCTGATTTTTTGGTTTGATTTTTCCTGGTGACAAGTCACCTCCTCTTTTACAAGGACATTGGCACAGCATAGTTACCCATCGCAATAATACCTAGGTGACTGTTCTACTACCGTGGCCCTCTTTCCTCCACCTCAGCCCTTCCAAAACCTTAGGGTTGGTGGATTACGACTTAGGCAGGGTACCTTCTCCAATAGGGTATTTTTTGAAATATGGAAAGACCATGAAATTCTGCTCCACGTGATTGCCTGGTAGAGACTTCCCAAAAGACAAAGAACAACAGTTGTTTTTGTCTCTATGGGATTCTCCATCCTAGGACACATGGTTATATATCCTAATATTCTTTGTCATTCCTTCATTGCACATTACCAGATAGGATAGGTGGTATCTTCAGCAGAAAATTAGGTCACAGCTAAAATAAAGTACATAAAGGAGGAAGGTAGAAGAAAGGAATATATACATCGTATTTAAGTGGCACTTTTCCCTGATTGCCATATTATGGGTGATTGTTTTACCATACTTTTTTGTTATTTTCTAAATTCTCAGCCAAAAGCACATGACTACCTAGTTTATATTATCAGAGTAAGGGAGATAAATATTATGTTAAACAATATTTGATTTAATTATCTAGAGGATTCAGAGAATTCCCCATTTGTGAATAAGTTTTTATCAGTTTCCTAATCTCCTTTAAAGGTTCTTATTTTTCTTTCCATGTTTCAATGTCATTTTTTAAAAGTAGTAAAAGATGTCATGTTGAATTTGGCAGTCCTCAAGACCACTCTCAAGTTGAATGATTTGCTAGAAGGACTTAGAGAACTCATGAAAGCTATTAAACTGATGGATATGGTTTATTTCAGTAAGAGTACAGTTTAAGATTAGCAAAGGTAAAAGGCACATGTAGGGCAGAGTCCAGGAGAGAACAGATGCAGGCTTCCAGTTGCCTTCTCTGGGAGTGGGAGTCTTACACGTGGGGCTTAATTCTTTCAGTGACAGTGGGTGACAATACATACCAAGTATTGAGGTTGAGCTTCCTGTCAACAGAGAACCTTAGTGTCTAGGGTTTTCACTGGGGATTGTGCAGTTGACAGGATTGACTGCCCACCTGGCTGATTTTACTTAATCTGTGACCCCTCTAAATGTGGCACTGATACTGCATGATCCATGCATGGTTCCCACAGTAAATCACACTGTTGGTATAAAATACCCTGGCATGCAGGCACCTGGGGGGTGCAGTAAGTTAGACTTCCAACTCTTGGTTTCAGTTCTGGTCATAATCTCAGAGTCCTGAGATCAAGCCCCACGTGGGGCTCTGCACTCAGCTGGGGGATCTGCCTGAGATTCTCTCTCCTTGTCCCTATCCGCCTCCTCTGCTCCTGTTTGCTTACGTACTCTCTCTCAAGTAAATAAATCTTTAAAAAAAGATTTATGGGGTGCCAGCGTTGCTCAATCAGTTAAGTGTCTGCCTTTAGCTCAGGTCATGGTCCCAGGGTCTTAGAATTGAGGTCCGCATTGGGGGTGGGGGGCTGCTCAGTGGGGACCCTGCTTCTCCCTCTCCCTCTTCTACTCCTCCTGCTTGTGCATACTCTGTCAAATAAATAAAATTTTTAAAAAATTAAAATTAAAAAAATTGAAAAAGATTTATATACATAAGGGAGAGGTAATCTGATTAATATTGGTCATGTGTCCACACTTTAACCAGGAAAAGTCACGAAAACTTGAAGGACAGCCCCACCCACCAATTCTTGTTTTATCATGATAGTGTAAACTCTCTGAGAGAAAATGTAGGCACAAGTAGCACACTAGGGGATGGGATCCTATTGCTTATGCATAGTGTCCTTCACCATGTAGTAAGCAGTATTATCCAAAAGCAAAGTCTATGAAAAGTGTAATTGGTGGCCAAATGCTCAGGTACCCCAATGGTTTAGTTTAAACCATGATTTCAGAGTACTCAATCAGATGATTTCAAGCCTTTTGATATAATCTCTCTTTCAGTAAGAATGTGATGATAACCTAGAGTTGGGCTCTCAACTCAAATATTAAGTACATTAAACTTGAGAACTTTGTATGTATGTATAGCCATTAAATATTTTTATATTATAAACCATGTATAAAAATTAAGCAGGATGAAATGTAAAAAATAGAAATTCTAAGATTTTCTTCCTATCCTGAGTGCCTCTTCTCTGTTGGAGATTGACACAAAACATTGAATGTACAATACGTTAGGTATCCTATGTAAATGCTATTTTTCTTCCCATCAAAATTTGATAGCATCAAACAGCCACAAACCAGAGATATGCCTAAAGAACAAGTACTTTTCATTGTAGCTTGATGGCAGATGCATGTGTCTTGATGATGGAGCACCCATCAAGCTTACCATATCTCTGTTATACAGAAGGATGCTACTAGAATACTTTGTCCTTAGACCTGGGAGCTGCTTCTCGGTACCTTAATCGTGATCCTGCTAGTGATTCCCTAAAACCTTTAAAGGCCTAAGAACCCTTTCTTTCCCAGTACAGAGAATCAGTTGGTATGGCTTCTGCTTCCTCTAAATAACTCTCTTCAAGAAAAAATAATAATAAATAAATAAAATAAAATAAAATAAAATAAAATAATAAAAAACTCTCTTCCTTTGGTGTTAACAGGTCTGTAAGTCACCACTATCAATGGAAATAATGTACCCCCTCCTTTAAACAGGAATTAAACAGTGCCTGTGCATCAGGCACAATCACTCCAGGTTAGCAGTTAGCAATGATTGTCCTTTTGACAAGACTACAAATATTGCACAGCTTCAGGTTCCTATGGTTCGCAGTGGTCTGACCTCTGAATAAGTTTTATTATATAAAATATAACATGCTGTCTTTGCTGTGGGAGATTAGTGAGAAGCTAAGTGGATAATTGTAGATTTTACAGGTTTTTGAACTGTTAGCAATAGATGCCTAGCTTTGATGTGGTAATTCATAATGTAATCAAAACTCGTTTTGGTAGACCTGGTTCCAAGATGTCCAGAGAGATATTATTTCACACATTTAGTAGTTCATAAATAAGCATCCAGGAATTATTTTTAATAACCACAAACTCTAAATATTGAACTCCCTCTTTTTTATTAGATGTCAATAGAATATTCAGATATTAATTTTTTAATTATATAAAGAATATACCAAAAAATCAAAACAGCTTATATCTTCATTAGATAGATAGAAAGGGATATATATTTATTTGCATCCAGTTACAGAAAATACATAGTTTTGTCAATATATTAGGGAAAGTGTTAATATTTTTTATCAATTTTAACCTATAAACAATGCTTTCACATGGTTCAAATTATGTTAGCAAATTGTTCAGTAAAGACTTTCTACAGCACTTCTAAATGGATTTGTTACATCATATCAGATATTATGAAATTATTTGTAAAGTGGACTTCCTTTCAAGGTTCTTAATTTATATTGACCAAAGTTTTGAAAGCAAAAAGACTCAAAACAAAAGTTTTGCTTAAAATAACTGTTTAACATGTACTAAGATAATACAAACTTACCATTTCTTTAAGTGTTGTTAAAGAATAAAACTGTAAGTCAGATTTTACCTAAATTGCCATAAATTCTAAATCAATGCAGTTAAGTATAATGGGGAAGTCTTCTTATCTGATGTAGTAATAAGATGGTCATGCTCTTTGTTTAAGGTAATATGTTAAATCAGCATTAATGCCACACATAATTCATCTTCTTTTAAAAATATATAAAATATATATAAAATAAGGATATTTGTCATACAGGAAAAATAATACAAATCTACTTAGCTTCAGCAAGAATATGCAATAAGTTCTTGAGATCACGTTGTCACATCACTGTCCAAAATGACAATGGATAAGATCACATAAAATCGATGTACACGTTGTTATTCTTGTATTTTTCTGTGTAGATTTCATAGCCTCCACCACTATTTCTTTATAATCCTCAGATAAGGGATTGAGTTGTTACTAAAAGGATTTTTGTGACTTTCTTGAGATGAAATAGGTGGCCTACAGAAGCATGAGAATTATAGCAGCATGAGCATTTGGGGACTTAACAATGTCGAGTATATTCTAATAACAATCTTTTAAGAAATTCCCTAGAAGTAGTTTTCTCAAAAAAATAAAAATAAAACTTACAGTAAGGAAATGAACAAGAGTTTAATTATAGCTTTTATATATGACCCTTAGAGAGTAATTGTAAAGATTTTTAAACCAAATTGAAAATGCAGAATAAATTGTGGCAGTTTAAAATATTATCTCAGAAGTCTTCTTTGAATTAATTAAATGTCTGATTTTATCATATAATTTATCACAATGGTCAATAATCTCTAATTCATTTGTCTATCTTCCTTGCTGGAGTATGAGCATACACTGGCCAGTTTTCATCTCTTTTTTTTTTTTAATTTTTTTTTTAATTTTTATTTATTTATGATAGTTACAGAGAGAGAGAGAGGCAGAGACACAGGCAGAGGGAGAAGCAGGCTCCATGCACCGGGAGCCCGACGTGGGATTCGATCCCGGGTCTCCAGGATCGTGCCCTGGGCCAAAGGCAGGCTCCAAACCGCTGCGCCACCCAGGGATCCCCTCAGTTTTCATCTCTAATTCAACATTGCGTATACCCAATCCCAATCCCAGTGCCTGGGCACTCATTCAATACTTACAGAATGAATTGAATAAATAAATATGTTAATGTATATTTAAACAAAGATATATGTGTGTAAATTTGAGTATATGAGTCCCTCTCTTCTCACTAAAATTGATTCTTTCAAGAAATTAGGCTCTGACTTTTTTTGGGTGATTTTTTGATGTGTATTTTGTTTAGGAACATATGAAAGTAGTTTGAAACTATCAACAGTAAAAGCCATATTTATTTTGTATTATAAATGGAATGGAAGATTTTTGAGGTTTTTTTTTTTTTTTTTTTCTTGGTAACGATGCTGTGACCGCTTGTTCCTAACAGTTTTATGTGTGGTGAACTGGCAAAACAAAAATTAAAAAAAAACAAAGCACGGGAGCATTAAAAAGGTCAAACAATTTGATGTGTATTCTAATTATTTAGGAAAAGCTTCCAGTAATATATTTGAAATGTATTGGCCTTTTATACAGTAAGGCTTATACTTCAATTATAAATTTTCTTGCTGGAATTTGAAATTATATCCACAAAAATGTCAGTGAATAAATGTATAGGGATGAGAGGACTTATACAATTATGAAGCAGTAATAGGATGCAATGAAAATTATTTCTGACCCTCTTGCTTAAGTATTATCTAGTATTTTAACAACCTTTAAATGTTTAATTTTATTAAATATTTGCACTTAATTATTTACAGTGATTTCCCACCCTTGTATCAAGCCTCAGTATAAATACTGTGTAAAGTTTGTGTACACTAATATTAATTGAATTAATAATTTTGAAAATAAATGACCAAGTGAATTTTAAAATCTACTGTCAAATGAAATGTCTCTAAATCTGCATTCTGTTTGGATCATGTAATTCTTTTTCTTTATATTCTTATAGCATATTAAATGTTATCATAGACTCAAGTGATTTGCTCTCCATTTCCATTTTTGAGCTTTCATAGCTATCAGGAATATAATTTTATTTTTAATTAGAAAAAGTGATAATAGAAAAAAGAAAAAATCTTCTTAATTAATTAGTTGAGGTACAAATATATGGATTTTTAATTTTAAACATGTAAAATTTGGGTTACTTTTATCTTGTTCTCATAACTACTTGAAGTAGAGTAATGTGAGGGAAGTTTTTCCCAAAATTTAATATATCAACTCTCCATTTAAAATAGTGATATTCAAATGTAATTTATTTCCCAAAACTTGTTCCAGCCATCTCCTTTCTTTTCCTTAATTAAGTTAATTTTGATGATACCTCTACAGACTTTGGCTCAACAATAATTTGAACTGACTTCTGGAACCCTCTTGGCAAAGAGATTAATTTTTAAATATTTGCTCCCTCAAGCAATAATTTCACAGATATAATTGCAATGAACCACACCTATGCTATTATTATATTAAAGTTAATTTTATATGATTAGTCCAAGCAGAATAATTTAAGTTAAAGAGCTTAAAGATTCCTATAAAACATAGAATATCATTGATACATAGCCATAGAGATCTACATTGTCATCGAGTTGTAAAGATGGAAAATGTCTCGATGATGTATAGTCTATAAATTTTGTCTTACAGTTAAAAAAAAAGTGGTTCACGAATGAGAAATGTCCAACAACCCAGAAGTATGTCTCATTTCTAGTCTTGTGCTTGTTCTTCCATTCTACAAATGTTTAATATGTCACCACATCTCTGATACTGTATTTTCAGCTAGGCTTGAATTTTTCAATCCTCAATTGTATCCCCGTAGATTCTACTCAGATGCTCCGCTGTTAACATTCACTAAGAACAAACAATGGTAAAGGTATCTTCTTATGCTTCCACATCTGGGTTACTGGTGCAAAGACTTAAAATTTTGAAATCAGCATTTACTCTCCTCCCTTATAGAAACGTTCATGGAGTAATACAGTACCTAGCAATACATCATAGGTATAGCGCTGATGTACTTTACATGGATCATCCGGTTATCTCTCAAATTAATCTATAAATGAATGATAAAATATAAATGAATCTGTACTTCCCACTTAAAAATGGGTGAAATGATCTTAGATAATGGAACTTGTGCAGGGACACATCCTTATGAGTTACCCTTTGCTCATCTATTATCCTGAACAAACTGCTATTAAGTCAACTATCTCTTTATTCTAAATATCTTTTGCATTCATCTTCCTCCTCCACAGGCATCTGATAATACATGATTGTGGAATAAAGTCATAGCAGAATGAAAAGAAAGAAAAAATAAAGCAAGAAGTTTTAAGGGAGGTCTCTAGTGGGGCGATTATTATAGTAGTCATTGGCGAGAGCTGTGACATCAGGTGGTCTCCACCACAGCCTGGGTATACTGTAACTGGGTAACTGGGTAACTACTTCCTAGAAGTAGGTTGCATTTTTTAAAAGCTGGCAATCTCAAATTTAAAATAGAAGTGAAGTTAAATAGATGTGGATTTTACTAATGAGATGTACTCTCTTCTAGAATATCACATTTTACAGCTTCTAAGACTTGGCTAGTACCTTTTATGATTATTTTATATATGTATGTATATATAAATAATTATATATATATAAATTAGTCATTGATATTTTTTGGGGGGAAATAGTGCTTTCAGCTAAGATAGCTCATTGACTATTTTTATAATATTTCTACTAATCAAGTAGCTGAACTTTTTACACTGAATCAAAAATTCTATCCTCTCACCCACCTCCCTTCTGGTAACTATTTCTTTTCTGTACTTAAGAGTCTGTTTCTTGGTTTGTCCCTCTCTTTCTTTCTCTTATTTTTCCCCTTTACTTATTTGTTTCTTCAATGCCACATGTGAGTGGAATCGTATGGTATTTGTCTTTCTCTGAATTACTTATTTCACTTAGTGTAATACTCTCTAGCTCCATCCATATCATTGCAAATGGCAAAATTCCATTCTTTTTGTGACTGAGTAATATTCCATTATACATAAGGAACACTGTATATTATATAATTTTATATATGGAATATATCTTCTTAGCCATTCATCAGTCAATGGACTCTTGTGTTTCCATTGTTTGGCTCTTTTTTTTTTTTTTTAATTTTTATTTATTTATGATAGTCACAGAGAGAGAGAGAGAGAGAGAGGCAGAGACTCAGGCAGAGGGAGAAGCAGGCTCCATGCACCGGGAGCCCGATGTGGGATTCGATCCCAGGTCTCCAGGATCGCGCCCTGGGCCAAAGGCAGGCGCCAAACCGCTGCGCCACCCAGGGATCCCCCCATTGTTTGGCTCTTATACACAATGCTGCTATAAACAATGCAAGTAGTTAGTATTTTTGTATTCTTTGGCTAAATATCTAGTAGTGTAATTACTGGGTTGTAGGGTAATCCTCTTTTTAACTTTTTGAGGAAGCTCCATACTGTTTTCCAGAGTGGCTGCACCAGTGTGCATTCCAACCAATGGTGCAGCGAGTTCCATTTTCTCCACCTCTTTGCCAGCACTTATTTCTTGAGTTATGGATTCTAGTCATTCTGATAGGTGTGAGGTGATTTGTCATTTTAGTTTTGATTTGAATTTCCCTGATGATGTTGGGCAAGTTTTCATGTGTCTATTGGCCATCTATGTGGCTTCTTTGGAAAAATGTCTATTCATGTCTTCTGCTGTGCATTTCTTAAATGGATTATTTGTTTTTTTGAGTGTTGAGTTTTATCGGTTCTTTTTATATTTTGGATACCAACCCTTTATCAGATATGTCATTCCCAAATACCTTCTCGCATTCTGTAGGTCACATTTTAGTCTTGTTGATCATTTCCTTCACTGTGCAGAAGCATTTTATAAGGGAGGAGAGTAAATGCTGATTTCAATATTTCAAGTCTTAGCACCAATAACCCAGTTTCATTCTTTTGCATGTTACTGACCTGACCAGTTTTCCCAACAGCATTTGTTAAGAAGACATTATTTTTCCCTTTGGGTACTCTTTACTGCTTTGCTGAAAATTGAGCATATAGTTGTGGGTTCATTTCGGTGTTTTTCTCTTCTGATCCATTGATCTTTGTTTCTATTTTTGTGCTAGTACCATCCTGTTTTGATCACTACAGCTTTGCAATATACCTTTGAAGCCCAGAACTGTGATGCCTCCAGCTTTTCTTTATTTTTCAAGGTTATTTTGGCTGTTTGGGGGTCTTCTATGGTTCGATACACATTTTTAGGATTGCTTGTTTTGGCTCTGTGAAAAATGCTGGTGGCATTTTGACAGGAATTGTGTTAAATATATAGATTACTTTGGGTAGTATAGACATTTTAGTAGTATTTGTTCTTCCAACTCATGAGCATGGAATGTGTTTCCATTTCTTTGTGTTGTCTTTAATTTCTTTCATCAGTGTTCTATAGTTTTCAGGGTACGGATCTTTTACCTCGTTGGGTAGCTTTATTCTTAGGTATCTTAATGGTTTTTGGTGCAGTTGTAAATGGGATTGATTCCTTGATTTCTCTTTCTGCTGCTTCAGTATTGGTTTAGAAATGGAAGAGATTCCTGCATGTTGATTTTGTGTTCTGTGACTTTACTGAATTTGTGTATTAGTTTTTGTTTTGTTTTGTTTTGTTTTTGCCTTTTGTTTTTTGTTTTTTGTTTTTTTGTTTGTTTGTTTGTTTGTTTGTTTGTTTTTAGTGGAGTCTTCAGGGTTTTCTATATACAGTATCATGCCCTCTGCAAATAGTGAAAGTTTTACTTCTTTGCTGATTTGGATTCTTTTTTTTTTTTTTTCTTATTGTTTGATTGCAGAGGCTAGGGCTTCCATTATATATATAGTCCCAACTCAGGCTCCCTGCATGGAGACTGCTTCTCCCTCTGCCTGTGTTTCTGCCTCTGTCATTCTCTCTCTCTCTGTGTCTTTCATGAATAAATAAATAAAATATTTTAAAAAAAAGAATGATGTTCGCTGTGGGTTTTTCATATATGACCTTTATTCTGTTGAGATATGTTCCCTCTAAGCCTACTTTGTTGAGGATTTTTCTTCTGAAAGGGCTGTTGTAGTAGTATTTCTTATTTTTAAAATAAGATTTACATTCTTAGTTTCTGACTGGACATAGATTTGTGGGGAACACTTATAATACTCAAGTTTTCTGTGTGAGAGTTTTGTAACTATTGATGGTATAATACACATGGAACTTGGGGCCCAGTTAGTTACATATATTATTCTTTATCCTGGGATATACTAGTATAATTAACTGAATTTTATTAGAGCATTACAGTTTCTATTTATATATATGGAAGATAATAATTTCCATATACATTCTACTTCTTGATGAGACCATGCAAAACAGGAATTTATAACATGTTGGACTAAGAAAGTTTAATAACTTAATAATGTCATTAGAATAAGAACAATTGTCATATGTGCTAGTAATCTGTTAAGTAATCTTGGGGGAATCAACTTCCTCTCTAAAAATTGTATGGTTCATACCTAAAGTAAAGAGGTAGAACTAGAATCATAGATGCAAAAGCAGTAGCCTATGGGTCAGTTAATCATTGTACACATTTTATTTGGCCAGAAGAATAATGTAAAACAATGAATTTGATTTTCTTTATGTAAGATTTGTACTCTCCGGTTAATCACAGTCATTATCCTTTTTTAAAAGTCATGCTGGCTGCTTCATATTTAGAACCTTCATATTTAGAACCTTAGTGACCTCTCAAAGCATCTGAATTGTGACCCCAGAGTTTCTAACCGTGTAGTCTCACGATTACAAAGTTATAGATTATTTTCAAATTTATAAAGTTACATACTGTAACTAGTTTATAATATTCAAAAATGTTATAAATTTATTTGACTTCTTAAAGGACAGCTATTTAATAGGTATAAAATACTATTATGTTGCAATCTCTTTCTTACTGCTTGAAGTACCACTGTGTATTAAGTGGACATCTGCATTTAGCTTTTCATTATGACTTCTAGATTATTTCTTTGAGAGGTTAAAACTAATTCAACTCCTATCAGTGGATATAAGTAGTCACAATTGCCTCTGCCCAAGGACACTCATGTAAATCAAATGTTAATTTCATCTCTGCAAGGTGCCATTAAAACAGCAATAAGCTGTCTGCCCACATTTCAGCTTTGTGAAGACAACATGCATTTAAATACTCTTTTATATCCTTGGCCTTATGCTCACTAGAGAAATTTCTATTCAGAATAATTTTTACTGCCAATGTCTGTCCATCTTTTCTCTCTTCAAAGTAATATCCAGTCCTTGGAAAAGACTTAATTGGTGTTAACATGCAGACCGGTAGTTGGATATCTATGTTCTACATGCTAGTGTAATTAAATATCCTACATGCAAATGGATTTTTCCATATAAAATTAATTTAAGATGTAGAATTCTCCTTTAAGGAGGGAATGAATCATGCATGCCAAAAAGATGCTCGGGGGTCTCACAGAAGAGACAAATCATTATGGAAATATTTATTAAATTACAGTAGTAAGTGCTATGATGAAAAAGTGTTATTCATGAGAAGACCTTTTCCAGGTAGAGGGCTCAAAAAAAAAAAAAAACCTCTGAAAAATAATAAGTACTTCTTTTTCTTTTTTGATTGAAAACACAATGTTATATTAGTTTCAGGAGTGCAACATAGTGATTTGACAACTTAAATCAAGTCTGATTTAAATGGAAGGGCACCAGGGTGGCTTAGTTGGTTAAGCTACTGACTCTTGATTTCAGCTGGGGTCATGATCTCATGGTTGTGAGATCAAGCCCTGCCCCTGCCTCCTCCAGGCTCTATTCTGGACATGGAGCCGGCTTAGGATTCTCTCTCCTTCTGCCCTTCCCCACCCCCATGTGCACACGTATGCTCTGTCTCAAATAAATGAATCTTAAAAAAAAAAAAAAAAAAAAAAAAAGGTTCTAAGGTTTTCACATTACTTTAGAAATGGTAAAAGTTCTAGTTTAGAATAGATGCTAGTATGCCAAGGAGGTAGGTTGTAATCTCTTGGTTAGGCACTGAAAGAATAATAAAGCATCAGATCTTATAGATGAGAAAGGTGAAAAAGAAAGATTAGGAAGGAATCCAAAGGAAGTCAAGATAGAGGAGAACAGAAAAAAGAAAACTGGCAAAAACTAAAAGCAAATCATATACTGATAGCAAAAATACTGATAAATTACAGCAAATATAAGTGTAATAAATGTGTTAATAAAAAGAAAAATAATACTAACCCTCTAAAAATAGTATACTACTTAAATTTAAAAATTCACTGAATACTAGGGCTTAAGAAAATATAGATGTGTAAAAAATCCACAAATATTTAGCTATTAAGCCATACATTTCCAAGTAACCTGAGTTAAAATAGAAATTACCATGAACTTAAACACATGTGTATATATAAATGTATTATATATGTAAATAATAATGTTCATACATATGTATATGTTTAACCTAATGTTCATATTATTATAGCACAGCAAAATTAGTGAAATAAATTAACACCTTACTTTACAGGGATTTGTATTGCTAAGTGGATTTATTAGAGACAAAATACTGAAAATAAATTATCTAAATTTATTCCTTAATAATTTTTTTAAAAAGATGATAAATCACCTTGCCCCATTCTCCACAAATAGAAGGAAACATTAAAAATAAGTGTGAATGAAACAGAAAACAAATGAACAATGTAGAAAGTCAACAAAGTCTAAAACTATGTTCTAGATTAATAAAACTGATAAACCACTAGAATGATAAAGGGGAAGTCACTCTAGAGCCCATAGAAGAATAGATATTATGAAAAAAATCATACTAATTAACTAGAATTTAGATGATATGGAAAACCTAGACACAACTTCCAAAAATGGACACAATCAGGAATAGAAATATAGTTACGTATTAATATTAAAACTGTGCAATACATAATGTAATGCATTCACACAAATAAAGGTGACATTTTCAGTGGAGTTTTTCTAATATATAAGCCTAAACTTGGATGACTTTTGCAGTAGATTCATACAAGGAAGAAATAATGCTAATTTAGTAATTAAAAATAAATGCTTTATAATGTATTTTATAAGACCAACATAATCTTGATTCCACATCATGAAAATAATATATAAGAACATAAACTTATAGGTCAATTTTTGTAAACAAATAAATGCAAAAAGTCTTGAAAATGAGAACACCTCAAATGATACTGGATTTATTACTAAAACACCATATTAATTTACCACTTGAAAAATCAATTTACATCTTCACATTTATAAAATTAAGGTGAAAATTTATGTGATCATCCTATTAGATACAGAAAATTCATAATATTTAATACCCATTTATGATAAAACAAGCTCCTAGAAATTCAGAATTAAAAGACAGTGTTCTAAGTGTGATAGAGTAACTACATTGAATTTGCAGCAAACATACTACTGTATAATCTTTCCCCTGCCATTGAGATTGAGACCAGAATGTCCAGAGACTCCAGTCCTATTGAACATGCAATTGAGACCTTGGTGACATTAAAGAGAGGGATGAGATTGAAAAACAAATTAGATGGCTCTACAGGTGATCTTCCCCCAAATCTTAATCTGATGAAATCATTTCCTTGTTCAAAACTTCCAGTGGATAAAATTTAAGCTCCTTAGACTGCTACACAAGGAGCTTCATGACCTGGCAATTATTTACCCCTCTTGACCCTCTAATCAAACCTTCATCCACTATGACGGAATTATGCCTACTGAGGAGGAAGGTAAAGCATCCGGAGTGTGATCCACTTCTCCTGTGATCATCCAAGGTACATTGCTGACTGAAAGAAGGCAGACAGACCAATCTAATCTTCTTGTTGACATGATTACTAGATCCCCAGGCAAATGGCCAAATATTTATAGAGAGGAGAATTTATATCCATGAAATTTTCATCACAAGGTGTTCTTGTTTAAACAGTGCTTATAGTAATCAAAACCTAGACTCATTCTGAATTATCTCTGATTCATATAAGAATGATCTTACAAACCAATCCATTATTTTAATTTACAGCCCTTTTCTCATTCATTGCTAGTGCTGTTATTAACATTTTGAATGTATTATTGACACAGAAGATTAGACTTTTGCTATTTTTAATGGATCTTTAAGCTAGAGGAGGTAAGGGTAAACAAGTAAAAAACCCCAGTGATTAAGATAATTTTAAATAATGTTGAATATTAGAAGACAATTAAATAGGGAGTGCTTGTGGCAAGGGATACATCAGATAGAGAGGACAGTGAATCATATTATATTTTATTTTACTTTAAAGATATTTATTTATTTGAGATAGAGTGAGTGAGAGAGAAAAAGCACAAGTGGAGGAAGAGACAGAGGGAGAGGGAGAAGGAGAAGCAGGCTCTCCAATGAGCAGGGAGCCTGATGCAGGGCTAGATCCCAGGACCCTGAGGTCATGACCTGAGCTTACAGACTGAGCCACCCTTGTGCTCCTGAATAGACATTTTAAATCTGAGCAAATATTTCAATAATATGTGTATACGACCCTTAAAATGATCTGAATGAGGAATGTGAGAGATGAAAATCAAAGCTTAGTAAACAGGGGATCCCTGGGTGGCGCAGCGGTTTGGCGCCTGCCTTTGGCCCAGGGCGCGATCCTGGAGACCCGGGATCGAATCCCACGTCGGGCTCCCGATGCACGGAGCCTGCTTCTCCCTCTGCCTGTGTCTCTGCCTCTCTCTCTCTCTCTCTGTGACTATCATAAATAAATAAATAAAATCTTTAAAAAAAAAAAAAAAAAAAAAACAAAGCTTAGTAAACAGGTAATAAAAGGAGAAGTAGCAAAGCTCTCTGATGAGTTGAATATGGAATGCAAGAGAGAACTTGAGGCTAATTCTTGGGTTTGGGATTGAGCAGTTAGGTGAATGGTACAGTTATTATTTGAAATTAGTAGACTTAAAGTGGAACAAGTTTGGGAGGTGAGATTGAAGGGAGGAACCACAAGTTATATGACATTAAGTTTGAGATACTAAACTGTCATACAAGAGGAGACCTTGAGTAGGAAGTTAGATATCTGTGTCTGGAGCTCAGGGAAGACTTCTGCTCTGAAGTTATTAATTTAAGAGTTATCATCATATAGAAACTATTTAAAGAAATGAGACTTAAAAAAATGAAATGAGACTTGATAACGGTAAACAGGCAGAGTGTTATATAAGAAGAGAAGATAACCAAAGACAGTCCTGGGTCACTCAAATATTTAGACTGTGGAAGAGAGAAAAAGATGGAAAAGTAGTCTTGCAAGTATTGCGTGGAGAGATAGGAGAAACGCCAAGATTGCGGTGTGCTAGAAGATAAATAAGAGACATGTTTTAAGAAGGAAGGAGATAAAAGTATGACAAGTTGCCAGAAATTTAAAATGAGGACAAGAAATTATGCATTTGACAAAATGGGTATTGGTGACCTTGCAGAATGCTTTTAAAAGACTCTTGGAAAAACAGAACAAAACAAAACACACAAACCTATCTGGAAGATGATCAAGAGAAAATGTGAAGTAAGACTGGAGGAAAGTATGAAATATTGTATATCCCTTTAGCAAGAGCTGCCAAAAAGTGAGGTAGCAGCTGGGGAGAACACTTGCATTATCTATATGTGTTAGTAAAAATAATCCACCAGAGTGGGGATATTGATAGATTAAAGAAGGTGAACATTAGGAGAACAAAGAACCTTCTGTTCAGACTAATTGAAGTGAGACCCAGGACACAAGTAATAAGTTTAAATTTAGAGAGAAACAGGACTATTTTAACTAGAGAAAAAATAAAAAAAAAATAAGGAGAGACATAGATGGACACTGTTGTTAGGAAAAATAAGATATGATCTTATCACCTTCGTTTGGTAAGATAATTAGGAAACAAAGTTCTCATTATTGAGACATACAACTAGACGGGGATTTTGAAAGCATAATGACAGACGAAAATATACTAAAAATGTTTTGGTTAAACAGAACATTTCCTAGGTAATTCTATTAGTATTGCCAGCTAGCACTGAGGGCTAATATGAGATTGGAGAGATTAAAATAAAGTGAAAACTCATTTTATTTTCATGTTCTCCTATACGGTGTATGCCAAAAAATCTGGCTAAACCAGAATTATCTTTGCAAGCACAGTATAAATAAGGAATAGAGAAGTAAAAGAGTGAAGTGTATATGTAAAAGAAGGATGGAAATGGAAGGTGATCTAGGTTAGAAACAAACGAGAACTTGAAGGAGGTGCTGGAAAAAAGAAAAAAAAAATATGGGATCATTACACGCTGATGTGGCTAGAGATTGGATACAACCAGGGCCTGAAATGATTTAAAAATAAGAAGCTGTAGTCAAGGAATGGGATAATTGTAATAAAGAGTTTGGATATGATGATCCTATTAGAGACAAGGTCGGGAACAGTGCCCTCATACAGGATACTGCTGGTATTTTTTTGGGGGAAATTCACCATTGTGTGTAATTTAGCAGCACGTCATACTAGCTTCCCAGGCCCCAGCTTGCTAAATGCCAGAAACATCCCTCCATTGCAATAACTACATATCCTAAACATATTTGCAAACCTGTCCTGGATTACTTCCCCGGGTAGAAGCCACTGGTGCATGTATATGGTGGATCCATGGATACATTGGAGAGTCATTTGGAACCACTTCCCTCCTTAACCATGCTATGCTATTCCCTCCTTAACCAGTGGCTTTTTGCATCTATGTGTGTTGAGTATTAGTTTTGAAATATTAAGGACCAAATCCATCTTTTCTATGTCCAGCATGATGGCTAGCCCGCCAAAATCATTCAAAGGTATTTTGAATAAATATGTAGAATGATTGAACCTATTTGCCTCATTTTACTTTAAATTTCACTCCATCTTGCAAATGCTTTTTGATGAATGATTGTATTTTAATTTCCTAATGAGGAATTAATAACTGTGTAATTTCCTTCTGGAATGCTAAAGAGAAGTTCTTTCCTGTCTTTTAAACCAATGTTGGCCTTGAAATATGTTGGTCTTAATCCACAAAGTATCTATCATTTTCTTTGTAAGGTTGAACTCTTTCAGATGGATCCATACTCTCATTCACAAGACCTGACTGGTTCCTACTGTTTTTTATCAGTCCTGTTTAACTCAATGTCATTATTGATATAATCTAATACTTTTAGTTCAGATGATACTTTATCTGGCCTAACTGAAAAAAAAATCTGTCATAAAGTAGGTACAAAATAAATATTAATTACAAATAGATCCATTTGATTTTATTTGCTTTTCTTAAAAGTAAGGACAACTCTAGTACAATATAATCCTACTTGAATTCCAGATGCATCCTTAATTAAAAAACATATCTTGAGCCATAATGCGCAATGCTTAGATGCTTGACATATTTTATTTTTAGCCTACCATTTCTAAATTATATGAATATAACCCCCCAATGAAAGACTGTAACATATTAAATATGCAGTAAAGATGTATTATTAACTCCAGTCTGCTTCTAATAACAGATTTTTAAATCTTTTGAATGTACTTAAAATTCCATAAACTAGAATAACTTTTACATTTCAACATCTATTATGTTTAGCTTTTCCCAGCTTTATTTTGATCTAATAGGCTATAAACAGGTACTTTCTTGCTTATTTCTACTCTGAGTCCAATATATAATGCACAAGAACAAAACCAAAAAGCAAAAACTGGTCTCTGTAACTCAGTGTATGTTGCTGTACAGTCATGTGTCCAACTGATAGGGTAATTTTTGCAGCATCCATTCCAAAAGTGTTTTACATAGTTACATCTGATTAGGTAAAAATACATTTGGTAAGATGAAAGGTGAAAAGCAAGATTAAAAAGAAAGCATTTGATTTTAACTTGACTTATTATGTTTTATTTTGAACTCAGTTGTTTTCAAGACATTATGTTAGGTACTTTTTATATGGTTAAATAGTTCTGTTTCCAAACCAGCTTTTTAATATATAGAATCAAAGAGTTTTTTTTAAAGTCATAAAATTATTCTCTAATTAATTGATGGAAAAAATGAATGATGATTTAAGCCAATATGAACTTTTATGAAATTTCACTAATTATTGCAATAACTTCAGAGTAAAATAAAATTATCCATGCAGTAGGCAATGAATTTATACTTAGTATCACCATGACTTCACAGATGTTAAATTAGCCACAAAGGAACTCTTGGGAGCAATCCAAACTTAATAAGAATGGACAGGAATGCTATTTTAAAAGGCACATGAAGCCAAATATCTGGTGTATAACCCTGATTCAGTCCACAATAATGTGTCAGTATTTCTCTGCTATTTTTGTAGATAGGGATTATATTTTTGCTTCTATTCTTAGTCCTCTTTCTTTCTCAAAGAAAGTGGAATTTCAGAACTCTGCTACTTCTCTCCCTCTCTTCCTCTCTCTTATAAAAACCAAACTATTTTTAGGCTTCAGGTATTGGTGTCATTAAACCAGTGTGACAAGGCATATTTTGAAAGGGAACATGACTAATAAAATTGGTTTCAAACTGTGAGTGTGTGGGTATTTCTTTAATTCTGGAATAATACAACAATTGGGTCTCAAAAACCTCTTGAAGTGGCTGCCTGCCAGGCTTCAGCACACAGCCCCTTAAAGATGTCCCTTGATAATCAGGACTCGCTTGTCTGCCATAACATTGGGGCTCTTGGCAAAAAAGACTTTCCCACTTTATGGGCTTTGGGAGCCACAGCCTTGGGCTCTGTTGGAGTGGTAGTTGAGCATCTGCCTTGCCAGAATGCCCAGGATTTCCACTGGCAACAGTGTGTCCTTGCCTAGGCAAGCACTGTGAAGTGTGGGAGCTCCAGAAGACTCCCACAAGGCTGTAGGCAAGGATGCCAGTTGCCAGGCTGACAGTTGCTGCTGCCAGCATCAAGCAATTGATGTTAAGCCATGACTGCAAAGATACCTTATGAAACTTGGCAAGAATATCTGCATTTAAAACATCTCTGTATCATCAAGTAAACTCTACATAACCCCTGGGTCATCAAGACCCAGAAGAACCCATGAGAAATCAAAGTTCTCAGAATTCAGTTTGAGGATTAATTAGTCCTACGCTGAAGCACCACTGAATATCCTTTATAGGATTCCTATAATGTAGCTACTGTTGCTGAACATGCATCAGATGTCAGAAGCTGTATTCAATGATTTCGGTACAACAGATTTTGTATTCCTTATGAAAGCTTCCTGTGCAGGCAATACAATACTCAATTCCAAAATTGTGAAATTGACCCTGAGACAGGTTAAGACATTTGCACAGGGTCAAGGCTGATAATTAGGAGGCTGGAATTTGAATACAGGTTTTTCTGATTCCAAAGCTGTTACGGCACCCTGCTTTTCCAGTGGCTTTGCATTTGTTTATTCTTATTCTCAGAGCCCAGTAGAGCAGAGAGGATCGAGTTTTAAGAGACTGTATATATTGTTCTAGGTTTAGATTTATTAAGGAGATTTGAGGTATAGTCCAAATTAGTTCTGATAGGGGCATCTGGGTGGCTCAGTCAGTTGGTTGTCCAACTCTGGGTTTCAGCTCAAGTCGTGATCTCAGGGTCTTGAGATGGAGCCGTGGGTCAGGCTCTGTGCTCAGCAGGGACTCTAACTGAGATTCTCTCTCTCTCTTTCTTTCTCCCTCTGCCTTTCCCCACAGCCTTTCTCCAAAATCAATAAACAAATCTTTTTTAAAAACCCACACAATTAGTTCTGATAAAATTTTCAATAATTCTTTGACTATCGGGGATGTTGACCTTGTGTTACTCAGAGTTATTTTCTTAACTCTTGCACTGAGAGTTTGCTTAACTTTGGATAAGCCTATCTAGAGCCTATGTGTCAAAATTAGACATTAGAAAAATCACTTGAAAGGGGAATTTAGAGGAATATGATACAATCTTATCATAGCTTTTAACAATTGGCATAAAACACTATTTGGAATCAACAGTATGTTTGCATATTACTGCTTACCCATGAAAAATATTTGCTACAAAAAACACTGATATCGTCTTTATTATAGCTATATAATTTTCACTATTGTGGATGTCAGCTGTCATATATTAAGAGAGACACATGTCTGAGAAGCATAGACAGACTCATAATATAACTCAGGGAAATTTGTTATCTTCTATTCTGAATATTAAGTAAATAAAGTGGATATTTTTGAGAAAGTTCATTTTATTGTAAAAGAGATTATTTATAAGGATATGATAGTTCTTCATTTGTCATTTTTTTTGGTTTAAATGTTGTCTACTGTAGTATGTCTTTATTCACTTATTAAATTATATGTACTTTTTATTTTTTTATTACATGAAATGTAATAAAGAACATGTGCAGGAAACAAAAAGTACTATCATCTGTTTACCCCCAAAATTAAGTGTTCTCCTTTTAATTTTTTTAAAGATTTTACTTATTTATTCATGAGAAACACAGAGAGAGAGAGAGGCAGAGACACAGGCAGAGGAAGAGGCAGGCTCCATGCAGGAAGCCCAATGTGGGACTTGATCCCAGGTCTCCAGGGTCAAACCCTGGGCTGAAGGCGGCGCTAAACCGCTGAGCCACAGGGGCTGCCCAGTGTTCTTTTAAGACATTAATCATATCCACATAATGATGCTTTTGTAGAAGGTAAAACACAACTATAATAAGTATTTGCAAATGTCAAAACCCTGAATAAATCAGGATTTTATATTCTGCTCGCCTCCGGAATCAGTAGTTAATGAAATTACTCTAGGAAACCATAAAATGAAGGTAACAAATGCTTTGTTCAAAAGACAATTTGTCTAATTTCTTCATTTTGTATGGACACATTTGGGAGACTAAGTATATACCACTGAGAAGAGGGAAAAATTGGGAGAAGATATAGCATAAAACGATTTCTTTACTTTTGCATAATCTTTGCCATTTTCAGTCATTTCTCAGACTCATGGTCTTTGCACACATTTTCTATCTGCTTTAGACTCTTCCTCCCCTTCATTTAACTCATTGATATCCTTGCCTGAAGCATCACCTCTTTGGAGAAGTTGTGCCTACTGTATCCAGTCTACATCTCTCTGTCTATCCCATATTTGCACAGAGCTATGATAATTTCTTTTAGAACCTTCATCTGGCTCTGTAATGGTATTCATTGATTTTATTATTTGAATATCTCCCTCACTTGTTAGAGGGAATAAGGCTCATTTCTATTTTTTTTTCATTTTATTCATATCATTAGCACATTGCTTGGCACATAGTTGTCAATCAGTCATCCTTGATTGAATTAATAAGTTAATGAATGATTTAAAATTTAAATTGGATGTCTGTTTAAAACCCAAATAATATGAAATTATTCATAAACTCATAGTTTTAAATATATTGTTTCTCTCTTTCTAGAATGTTATTTTATTTAACCTTTATGATTCAGAGTAAATGTTATCAATACTGCTCCTTTGTGAAATACATTTTCACTTGCTGAGAATATTTTAATTACTGCTTCCCCAAGAGCTAACGCTTTTGACCATCTACCTTGAGAAACAGTCACCCATCTCAGAATGAGAGGCATGATAAGAAGACTTGGATGCTAGACTGTGAAGCTGGGTTTCCCCAGACAACACAAAAGCAAGAACAGTAACCACACGTGATCATAAAGCCACTGAGTATTTAGAGCTGTTTATTATACAACATTATTACAGAAATAGCTGACTGGTAGAGCTATTATTAACACTTGAACCCAACCACATCACCAAGGGGTCAAAGTAATCAGATTTGGTTTATGTGATGCTAGAGAATGTGAATAATTTTTTGTCAAGATCTCACAATTAAAGAGAATATTGTGGTATATAATGGGATGTGCTCTAAAGTCATTTATTTTGAAAGCTGGATAAATGGCTCTGTTTTCTCTTTCAATGCAACTTCAAAACTAATTATCCAACCCCTTCTGCTAAATCCATGGAGTCAAAAAGAAAGAACCGTTTTTACAAGATTACGTAGTTTACTTTTAGTGATATGTTACTTAATGACAGACATTATGAAATAAATATTACTCACTATATTCAGGTCTGTTTGATATCACTTGTTATCTAAGGTTCTGTGTGACCTAGGTTTCAACAATACCCAGATTTTTTTTTTTTCTGTAACTAATTAAAATAACCCTTTCTCTGCATGGAAAGTCAATCGGGTCTAAGACAAAAAGGTGCCATAATAAAATGGTCTCACTGAGATATAATTAGTAAGATTCGGATTTCCATCGATGATAAAAATGGTTTTGTGAAGGAAGATCTGGGTTCTTGGTGGTTGTTAAGTATCCATGATATGAATAAGTATAAGGCCGCATAAAGATGGGTGAGATGGCATCG
Source organism: Canis aureus (assembly GCF_053574225.1). NCBI lineage: Eukaryota > Metazoa > Chordata > Mammalia > Carnivora > Canidae > Canis > Canis aureus. Next base: position 7,408,645 of record NC_135612.1, on the reverse strand, counting down.
GAGGGATACCCAAGAAGGGACGCATGCCACAAGCTCTGGCTTAATTGGTGCGGAGCCTTCTTCCATTTCTCCGTCACTAGCCAGGAGCCTGTGGCCATTAGCACTCATAGGAATATAGGCTTGTACTAAGGATCTTTCACCTCAGACATTTATGACTTGTCTGTTCTCTCAGACATATATTTTTTATCCATTTATTCATTTCTTATAGGCTTGGCAACTCAGCAGTTCGATTACTGGCCACTGTATTGTGCCTTGTATCTGTCACATTACTATTTCTTTTCAACAGGAAGGAGATTTTCAAGGTATTTTCACTTCTTTAATCAAAGGGTGTTTGAGAGTCTGATAATCTGGTTTTCCTACTACTGTCATCATCCTGAAATGGAAGAAAGATGGAGTTGAAGTGAGGGTAGGATGGGTCTCTAAAAATCTCAGATGACAGGAAAAGTGTTTCAAGTTCACACTGGTATTTAGTGATGTGGAGAACAAATGCCAAAGAGAAGAATGAAATTTCCTTACAACTTGCAGCCCATTGACATGTCCAAGGGACAGGCTGAGTGACCCTCCTGTAGGGACTCAACTCTCCCAATGTTAATACTTGGCTAAGGGCAAAAGGCAGTCTTTGCTTAATGTTATCCCGACCTCCAGGATCCTGTAAGTCTCCTTTAACACATAAAAATTTCTATGGAAACTTCGTTTATTTCTACCCCCCAAGACAGATGTTGGCAATTGTCTTCCAAGCATATGGCCCCACTGATACACATCTGAAGGGTCTCATAATTCAGGTTTTACTAGATAGTAGTAAATTACCTTTTCCTAAGAGCAGCTAACCTCTCAAGGTCCTGAAAACCCTGCTTCCAAAATTCCTTAGAGATTACGCTGTACCTAACCCACTTGAAAGTATATAATGGGCCACTCCTCAAGACCCCACTGCAGCTCTTTCTGCCCATGGGTCATGTCCCTTTACTTTAATAAAACCACCTTTTCATGACAAAGACATCTCTGGAATTCTTTCTTGACTGTTTGCTCTAAAACCCAACATTTTCACCTCATTTAATACTCCCTTAGTGATTAGGAATGAAGAAATCAGAGTATCAAAAGATCGTTATTAAAGACATTAGCTGACTTTATGTACACCTTCAGGAGGGCTGCAGAGCAGTGTCTTCATTTCTTGAGTGAAGAAGTACGTGAGGCATATATGTGAAGGGTGAGGGGAGAAATAAAGAAGCTGGAACAGGGGAATGGCTTTCTAGGTTCTCTTATATATATTTTTCATAGAGTCTTCAGGAACTCTGCAGGGTAATAACTTCCTTTTCTGTTAGACAGCCTTAGACATTTAGAAATATTGTTTTGTATAAGCATTAAAGTGTAAAATTGAAAGATGTTTGAGTTCACGTACGTAATGATTTCATTGACTACACAGTGTCCTTAGGTTCATACCAAAACCACTTCTGGTTTCAATTTTCTTATCACATGAGGAAGTTGGATTATAAACCTCCCCTAAACCCCTTTTTAGCTCCACCATTCCCCAGAGCCAAACAAACTTTAGCTCAGATTATTTTTTTAAAAAAGGCTACATAGCTAAAATGCTTCAATTTTATTGGCCCCTTGTGTCCAATGCTTACAATTATCTTAATGATTGAGATAGTCATCAGTTATCTAAATGATTAGGGCAGTAATACAATTTTATAATAGTAACTAGATCTGATAAAAATATATATATTTTTTTTAATTTAAAAATATATAAATATGTATATTTATATATCTATTTGGTTGAGATGACCAGACTATTAACTGGGTCATTATACACAGAAATAATGACAGATTTTTAGGGCTCAACTATCTTTCAAAAAGTAACATAGTGCATTTTTATGATTCTGGAAATGGAGACTGATAAACACAAGTCAGGAAACATCTATTCAGTATATGTGCTACATAAAAACAGTGTCAGAATAATTTTCTTGAAACTTATGAGATGATGTACAGAAATTGTGATTGATGTGAACATTTCAGTGGTAAGTGAGTTGTGCTCCTACAAAGGAATTAGTAACAGACTCATTTTACCAGTTTGGCTCATCCCCTTTTACCGATTGTAGCAATGATTAGCTTTAAATCTCTGAGCGAATTTCAAGTCAACTGTCTGTCTGCTTTAGGGCTTATTCTCATTTTTAAAAATAAAATGCAGTCAAAACTTTAAGGTCTTGAGACTGGTCGAAGGATTTTGACTGTCCTTTCATTTTTTTTTTCCATTCATATGTTTCACCACATTTAAATATCACTCACACTGCTTTCCTCCCCCAGTTGAAAGCAGAATTATTCCCATCTCTGCTTCTCACTTTCTTTGTCTCTCGCTCTCACCTGTCTCATGGAGACTGTTAGCAAATGTAATTGTCTACATCTTCAAAATATATCCTGAATGATTTAATTCCTTGCTGCTTTTTTTCCTGATTATCTCACTGGGATTATTCTAATATTCTAGACTAGTTAGAGTCTACTTGTTTTGTTTTCACTTATCCCCTCCATTGTTAAATATCCACTTAGGAACCAGATCATGAACTATAACATAATCCAGATTATGTTTTTTTTCTCAAGACCTCATAGTGCCTCACATTTTTCTTGAATTAAGGAATTGTTGTTAAAGAATTTTTGCTTTTCAAGGAATTATTAAAAAGATTAATCTGTTTTAATATGTTTAAATTAAAACACAGTTTCAAAGACCTAGTCAAAGATCAACCAACTTGTTTGTTTAATAATTGACTAAAGGATTATTTCTGGGACAAATTGCTGTACAGAAAGGCTTGAGTTCAGTAAAATCAAATGCTTTGTTGAATCTACCTAAACATCTTCAAAAGTAAACTCATTGCTCATATTTACTATTGCTCCCTTTACAATGTGTTTTTTGTTTGTTTGTTTTTAAAGATTTTATTTATTTATTCGTGATAGACACACACAGAGAGAGAGAGAGAATGAGAGAGAGAGGCAGAGACACAGGCAGAGGGAGAAGCAGGCTCCATGCAGGGAGCCCGATGTGGGACTCGATCCCGGGACTCAAGGATCACACCCTGGACCAAAGGTAGATGCTCAACCGCTGAGCCACCCAGGCGTCTCATACAATGTTTTATTTTTCCGTAGCAAGTGTTATACCCAGATACCAAGTTGAGGAAATAGACTACACAGCAATAGAGTGTAATATATTAGGAAATAAATTAATGATATTCTAAATACCTCAACAAGATACTATTACTAAATTACTCTAGGCAGTGGGGGAATTTAAAAATAATATGAACTTATATATGAGAGTTGCTTTTACATAAAATTATCTAGATTGGGTAAATATTTTCCTTAAGAGCAAACATAAACATGTTCTTTGCCTAAATCAAGACATATTCACGTACTGAACTTATTTTTGCCAATCTTTAAGTTGGGTAAATGAGTTTAAATTGAATCACATATACCACCCGTTAAATCATAATGGTCATTCTGTAGTGTATTTTAGCCCTTAGATTAAAACCTCAAATGACCTGTAGACTCATCGAATTACTCATAACACTGTATGCAATACAGTAAAAATGGTGCTGTGCCTTGATGCTCTTTTATTATCCAGGAATGGATTCCTTTGTTCTTCCTTCACAATCTGTTTTCTCTGTGCTTTTTGACTTTGTTCTGTAAGAGCATAGTCTCTCAGATTTAAGTGAGCTCCTGGGTGGATTTAAGAGACTGCACCATGAGGTCTCTCCCTTGGAAGTATTTCCAGAATGTATGATCTGAATTATTGGAAATATATAGTGAAAATCTAAGTTTCGTAAATCTACTCCCGTACCTTATACACATAATGGAACAAAACTAGAAAGATACACATACACACAAATGACAGAGAGTATGAAAATGTAAATTTACTGAAAATGAAATATACTTGTATCAGAACCTTTTAGAATGGTTTGTTAGAACAATTTTTTTCTTCCTTGTCAACCAAATTTATTTTCTAGTGCCATTTTCCTGGTGAAAATTGCAATTACCAAAACACGAACACTTCATATGTGCAGAGAATTTCATCTCCAAAATGTAATTATTTCTGTTAATCCTTAGTTGTTCTACCCATTTTCACAGTATATTTAAATATATGAATGTTGTATTTATAAAGCCTAGTTACTATATTTATACCCTTTGAATATGTGAAACATCTGAACTTTATTTATTTATTTTTTTTGAGTTGACATTCTGGTTTCAAGTAAACACACAGACACACAACTTCTTACACATTTTGTTAAGCTTTTATATTTTTGATTAAGTTTTTCTAATATATTTTCATTGTTTCTAGTACTGTCAGTAATGACAAGTGCAATGTCATAAGCAGATCACTTGTACATGCATCTTGGTATCACTTGTTCAACTGTATCCATATGTCTTTTCATTATTTTAAAAAATGTTTCCTTATGCCTACTGTTTGCTAGAAAATGTGCCAGATGCTATGTATATAAGACAGCTCTGGTTTTTGCCCTCATATATTTGGTTTTTCATTTGTGTGAAAGACATGGAATTAACAATTGCATACATAAAGAATAATAAGTGATATGATATAAAAATTATACAGTGTCACCAGAAAGCATAATAGTAACTCACTTAGTCTTATAGGACATTTGAAATTTTAAGCTGAGGCCTAAAATATCCTAGAGTATGACCAATATAACTTAATAGATGATGTTTATCTTACTTAGCATGTGTCAACTCCCAGCATTCTACATATCATACTGTAGGCAGACAAAAATCTTATGGAATAAAGGATGGATAAATAAGAGTTTGGCCAAGAGGTTTGGCGATGAGATAGATGCAGGGTTACAGAGAGAACAGAAAAATGAAGGAGTGAAAGTGAGGGAATACAGATGAAAAATGTTCATTACCAGGTGAACAATGAAGAGATGAAGCTAGAAAGGTAAATTATGGCTGATTCACAGAGGTTTGTAAGACAATCAGAAATCATTGAAATGATCTAAACAAAGGACTCCCATAATTACATCACCAAATTACATTTCAGAAAGATCACTCTGTTTGGTCAGTGGAGAATAGCTTGGAGGGACCAAATCTGGTAGAAGAGAAGATTTTGAGATGCTGTTATGATAGAGTCGAAGAGTTGGGTCATAGAATCTAAACTAGATAGTCAATAAGTGGAGGCAGGAGGAAGTGGAGAAATGAACTGAATGTTCTTCTGAGTCAAAAAGAGCATGTAGGGGTAATTGACCAATGGTTTAGAGGGAAGCATTGCTATTATTCTAGATTAATTAGGAGTTAGTATGTAGGTTTAATTATTTTTTAGGAAATTGAGAATAAATGTATGATCCTGTGTCAGTACCTACAGAGAATTACTGATGCTATGCATGTACTGAATTTCTTTAAAGTAACCAGGGTGCAAAATAAGCTTTGCTATCTTATCTTTTCTTTCTAAATAGCAAAAGAAGGAAGTAGATTCATCAACATGTTAAGCTAGCACTGTTCAAAATTAAAGTTGATGAGAAATGACTTACATCCAGTCTCTCTCCATGGACTCATCACATCTAGGCCAAACAGTTTGAGAGCAAGTGGAGGACTATTTTCATGTAGAATTGTTCTCTTAGGGCAAATACAAGTTCCTGCATATTTTGTGATGCACAATGATGCAATATTTATAATATTTCCACCTTTATCTTAATCCCAGGCCAAATATATATACTTCTTGGCTCTTTTATAGGACGGACTTCTTTTCATTTAGATGAAAAGCCTGGGTGGCTCAGTGGTTGAGCGTCTGCCTTTGACGCAGATCCTGATCCTGGGGTCCTGGAATCGAGTTCCACATCGAGCTCCCTGCACGGAGCCTACTTTTCCTTCTGCCTGTATATCTGCCCCTCTCTCTGTGTCTCTCATGAATAAATAAATAAAGTCTTAAAAAAATGAAAAGAAATTCTATTATATTATGTATTCAAGAAAAAAATCAATTTACAAAGATATTTTGTGGTTCAAAAATTATTGATATAATAGGGAACCAAAGATACCTATTCTTCAATAAAATTAAATGAGACCATTTCACCTCCCAGCCAGTCTTGCTTTTGACAAATAGGTAAAATCAATTTAGATGGACATCGCTATCATATCTAGCTATTCATTGTTCTCCAAGAGAAAATAAAATGAGATAAATGATTTCCGAGATAAATTACTTCTATCTCTTTAAAAAAAAAAACAAGAATTATAGGATAAATATTTACATTCAACAGCTTCAGGTAATTGAATATTATAGAGAAATTTACTTAATTTTCTTCAAAATGAGCAAAAGTTCAGGAATGTAAATTCCTATTTTGCTAGGGAGAAAATGGACTATTTTGTTGAGAAATCAATTCCAAAGATTTAGTTACCGTGAGAATGAAGATTCTGAAACAAAGGAGATGTAGAAAAAAAACCTGCTTAGCATTGTCAAAACAGAATGAATTGTATAAATGTACAGTCTATTGGGGAAGCAGGGAATGATTTTTCTGGCTATGTCCACAGGGATCTGAGCTTACTATACTAAATTATTCCTCATTATCACTTTCAGTTTACCATACAATTCTTCCAAATTTTATATGGCATAGAACAAAATGAGTGAAGTCAGTGAGAGGCCAATATAGAAACTTCTAGATAAACTTAGACAAGATACAGTCTATTTTATTATATTCTGATACACACACACACACACACACACACACACACATATTTGATGATGATCTTTACCTGTTCTTAAAATATTACTTGTTGTCATAATCATAAGGAAAAGGTTGAATTAGTCAATATTAGTCTCACATCTAAGAAAAATGTGTCTTTAGCTTTAGATCATTTCTTCTATAAGTTAATTAGCTTCACTGTTAGCCTGATACATGACTTAGCAATATTATATATGTGCCATTTCCCCCTTTTACTTCTGACAAAAGAAAATGATGATGTCAAAACTCCAATTCAACATGTAACTCCTAACATCTTTTTAAATTTAATTAAAATTAGGAACAATTAAAAATTCATTTCTTCACACTAGCCCAATTTCAAGTGCTCAATAGCCACATTTGCCTAGAAACTATATTATAGAAGATTTCCATCACTCTAGAAAGTTCTATTGGACAATGATGTCATTGAGTAACACTATTCAGCTATCTAATCCCTTCTAAAGAACTAGGTTATTATATTATCTTGGATATTTTCCAGTAGAGAAGCAACATGTTTTAAGAGAAGTTACCTTGGTGTTTAAAAATTCGGAATAAATTTTCACAAAGACAAAGACAAAGGTTACAGCTGTAGGTTAGATTCTCAGTCTGGTCTACAAAATCTATTTAACTCTAATAGTCACTGCACTGTATTAACCATCAACAGTAGGATTCTCAAGTCTCCCAGGCTTTAAAGGTTTTTTTGGCAGAGATCTAAGAAGTGAAACCATACATCCTCACTGGCAAATCTCTAAATTTAAAAGTATTTATACAAGGAAGCAGTGAATAATCCAATAAATAATTCAGTCAGATTAGATTTACAGATATTTACTAAGCTTAAATGTAACTGGTAGGAATGTAATTCCCTCAAAGCTCAGTGATTAGATTAGATTGCACTTCCAAAGATATACAATGATATCAACTCTTTCTGCTTCTCTATAATGTGACCTTTCCTTTCCCTAGCAAAAGTGGAATCTATTTTCTCTACCCTTGAGTTTGGGCTGTCTAGGACATCCAAGCCTTCCAGATTTACCCAGGAATGCTCTGGTTTTAGCATTGAAAGTCCTGTGGCCCAGGAAACAGCTTGGCCCCAGGCAAAGAGGGATGATCAGTGACCCTCACTATCCTTAGGATTCATTTTGAACAATAGAATGCAGCATAAGTATCTGTAACTCCTGAGGCTGGACTTTATGAGATCTATAACTTCTGCCTTCATTACTTGGAATGTTCTTCGACTTAGTCACTCTGCTGTGAGGAAACCAAAGAAGCAAAATTAGGAGGTCCACATGGAGGAGAACAAAGGCCCAGGCGAAGAAAATCAGCTGATCTCCCAACCAGCAACTACTCCAAACTGATAAGCTTGTAAAAGGCCTTTTTGGACATTTTGGACATTTATTATACTCCCAGATCATACCACATTAAGTAAAAATAAAAATCCCAGCTTAGTCTACCTATAGAATCATGAGAGATAGTCATGGTGGTTGTTTTAATCCTCCTAACCATGCGGATGGTTTATTATGTAACAATGGATAATTGAAACAAGTGGCAAAAGGTCAGCAGGTCCTCAGAAGTAAATGTCTAAACATTAAACACTGTATGGTAGAAAATGGATTGGACAAAAATGGATTGGACGTGCAATCACTGTGCTGATTTCTAAGTTCCAGATCCTTAGCTCTGGGATTTTGAACAAATCAGTCTTATTTCTTCATGAATTAAATTGGGGATTACAATATCTTACAAAATCTTGCACATTTTCAGATAAGGTAACCACCTTAAACCACAGAGTTAGGGCAGCCCGAGTGGCTCAGTGGTTTAGCACCACCTTCAGCCCAGGGCATGACCCCAGGGTCCTGGGATCGAGTCCCACGTCAGGCTCCCTGCATGGAGCCTGCTTTACCTTCTGCCTGTGTCTCTGCCTGTCTCTCTGCGTCTCAAGAATAAATAAAATAAATAAAATATTTAAAAAAAAACAACATAGAGTTCTGTGAGGATATAAGAAAATGTTACTATGTCAGTCATAGTTGGACAATCATTATACTATTATTAAAATGTGAATATAACAACATGTATATTTAGAATATGAATCTCATGAAAGAGGGGCAGCTTAGATGGAGGTGAAAGTTGCCACTGGTTTCCATAAAAGCTTATTAGTAAAACCTTAACTAAGGAAGAAAAGCAACACATCCTATTTCTAGCTTTGTCAAATATACTGATACTTTATACAATATCAAGATATATCCCTTCATGTTCACTGAGAACCCGTAAAATTAATGTAGACCTCATGAGACTCCTCCACATTACATTTCACTGTGGATCTCACACTTAAGTATTTTAAAGTTTCAAGATTTACTTTGCTCTTAGCATTACATTCTCATTAGTTTTTCTGTTTTTTTTTTTTTTCCCTCATTTTTTCCCTGATATGGGAAATGTGAAAAGAGTAGCTCAGGTAAAGTAACATATAGCCTCTAGCTCCTATAATGATATAGGAAGTAATTCTCTTAAAAAGAGAATAGGGTCTTTGAAGAAAATAGTGAAAAAGGAGTGCTGTATATTAAAAAAAAATTAATGAGCATGAGATCTGAATTGTTTTCAGAAAAAAATGGTTAGTTTACAGAAATAGTGTATTATGAAAATTCTAATTCAAAATTTAGTAAACCCATGAAGAAAGGTTAACCATGTAACTTCCAGATCTCATATAGAAATGATGATAAAAACATCTCAACAAAGCCGCGATGCCTTTTGTTCCAGATTGCATTTCAGAACGTGGAAAAAAAATAAAGCTAATTTTTCCCAGGCAAAAATATTTTTATCCTTTTCATGGTTAGTATAATGCTGCTGCATTTTTAAACTTGTTATAGAGATCTGTTAAGTTTTACTGCTGAAATTGAGAAGGAAAATTATACACATGGGGTGTTTAACAGGTTTTGTGTCTAACAGCTTTGACACTATCCCACTGATTTTTGTCCCTGCCCTGATGGGTAGTCTTGAGAAGTGCCTGTTGTCTGGAGTCTAATGTCACAGCAATTAAATTCCCACAGGAAGCAGTAGCTTTAGGAGATGTGATTAGATTGGAGACACTGATGCTTGTTTTGATTTTGAAAATGCATCATCGATCAAGGCTACTGATTTCAGCAACTGCTCTTGCTGAGGGGAGGCGTGGGCTTAGCTTCTGCCTTTATATTTCACTGTGGGGAAAATGAAGTCTTCTCTGCCTGTCAAGCCTTTACTCTGATACAAGGCCAATGCCTTTAGCAGATAATCCCCCAAATGTCAAATAACCTTTATTTCCCAGAGGTCATGTTGATCTTTTTCTTCTCATTCTGACCTCAGAACAGACCTATTCATTTTACATCTGACATCAGACCATGAGAAAACAGAGTAAGTTTTAGCATTTTTTTTCCAGGGCTTGTTGGGGATGCTTTTTGTTGTTGCTGTCATTGTTCTCCCCAACCCCACCCCCAGCCACCAAAGGAATGTGTTGTGTGTGTGTCCATGTGCATATGTACCTGTGTGATTATTGTTCAAGGCATATCAGAGAAATTTGAAGCACTTCATTTAAGTCAACTAATTTTAGAAACAGAAGAAAACATCATCTATAGGAGTAGTCTCCAAATGAAACTAATTAATCAGAAAATTTCTAGTCAATAGGCAAGACTTTCTCTAACCACAATTTTGGAGCTGATTCCTCTCTTCCATGATTATCAACACTAAATCCCATAAGATATTCTTCGAAGGCCCTACACATCTGAAAATTAAGTTAGATAATTCCACTCATAAGATTGAATGTAAGTCTATTCACATGCATTCAAAACTGCCCCCTAATAGAGGTGACTGTATCATATATTGACGTTTAATTGTCAGAGTAGCATATAAATGAATATGCATGTACTATGAATTGTGGAATCAAATAATTATTTGACCAATTATGTAAGTTTACCGATCCATACTATTGAAGATCCCTTAGCTTTCTCCTAAAATACCCTCAAAATTACTATTTTTTATTTCAACTTCCAAATTATCCTAAGATTGATGTTTGTCTCAATATTATGTCAACATTATTTTGGAAAGAAAATCTCAAGAAGAGGATCCCTGGGTGGCTCAGCAGTTTAGCGCCTGCCTTTGGCCCGGGGTGTGATCCTGGAGATCCTTGCGTGGGGCCTGCTTCTCCCTCGGACTGTGTCTCTGCTTCTGTGTGTGTGTGTGTGTGTGTGTCTCATGAATAAATGAATAAGATCTTTAAAAAAAATCTCAAGAAGTTAAAAACTCAATTTTTTTTTGTTATTTCCATGGTTAAGAATGTTGGAGAAAAGCACTAGTTTAAAATAAGTCAGACCTTCCTAAAATTATTTATTTTGCATTAAAATATATTTTCTTCCATATATGAAAACTACTTTTCAAAGAAAAAGAATAATGCACTTTTAAAATGAATATAATAAATGATTAAGCTACAAATGAATATCATACAATAATTAAGCTTCAATAACTGACCCCCCCATCAAATTCTGTGTTTTGAGAAAATATACATAATCTTGTTAATCCTCAATTGCTTTACCTGAAAATGGTATTATAATACTTAATTCACAAGGTTGTTTGAGGATAATTATATCTATATAATCAGTGAGTGGTATATATGATATATATATCATTATATATAATATAATGATATATATATCAGTGAGTCACTGTAACTGAGTGAATGAATGGTACATAGTAAAAAGGCAGTAAATATTAGTGACTGCTAAGCTAGCTGCTGAAATATGATCTTTAAGGTATCGTATCTGTAAATATTACTTAGCTATGAGAACTAATCTTTGGTCTTTCGTTCATAAATGTTTTCTTGGGTGCCAACTCTGAATGAGCAATGTGCTAGGAGTTTAGATTACAAACTAAGATAAGACAGATTAGGAACCAAGAGTTTGGAATGGGAGAAAGAACGGTGCATGCACACACACACAGCAGTGGACAGCTTCGGTACATGTTGTGGCAACATTAAGGAAGAACACCCACGGTGACCTGGGCCCCTAACCCTTTCTAGACAAATGATAACAACTAATGACACAGAGGATAAAGAGGTATGGCTCATGGTGCCTGACTTGGAACTATGATCAAAACACAGAACTATTGGCATGACCACATGCCCAGAGGTGCAAATAGCATAGTACAGGGCTGTAACTAAATGCAATGGATGAGAGTTAGAAAGGTAGGCAAGGGAAGGGTCAGTCACTGAGCACCTTGAATGTTCTAAGATGCTTGGACATTATCGTCTGGATGACAGGTGGCTGGTAAGCAGCTAAGAGATGTCCTGAAAGTTTGCATTTTAAACAGACCATTCTAACAATAGTGGGATATATGCATTTACCTAGGGCCTCTGCGAAGGATTTCTTAATCTTTGTAGCAGAAGATAATTTAGATAAAGAACTTCTCAGAGAGGTTGAACTAGTAGATCAGGCTTATTGTTTTGAAGGGATCTAATACAGATACCGCTTTTCCCGTAGTACGTATACCATGAATGGTCCTCCTACCCATCGGATACTATTACTACTTCACCTCAAATCACCTCCATAATAAACTGGTTTCAGGGATGCCACTACAAGAAAACTGAGGGGTTTTTGTTTTTTGTTTGTTTGTTTGTGTTTTAAATTTCTTAGACACTTTTGAAGTGCATTGATATTTCTCTATTTAAACCTAAATCAGCGGGGCAGGAGAACTAGGCTGCACTTAGAGACAACTACTACCGGAATGGGGAGGGTTTCTTCTGTGGCTTCTCTGTTACTTTACAGCCACAGCTGACCTCAGGGATCAGATTTTAAGAGCAAAGGAAGATGAGAATGTTCCATTTCTGCTGGTTAGTAATAAATCAGATTTAGAAGATAAAAAAGAAAGTTTCTATAGAAGAGGTAAAGATCAGAGCTTATCAATGTAATGTTAGCTATGTGGAAACATCTGCTAAAATGTGAGCTAGTTTGACAAACTATTTTTTGATTTAATGAGAAAAGTCAAGCAAGAAATTGGAAGACCTCTGAAATAGAATTTACTATGGCTCTGATTATGTATACGTGAGATGTGCCTGGCCCAGCCAGCTGGGTTCACACGGTTTGTACCTTCAATACATCTGAGGGGCCTACTCTCTGCATTTGGAAAATGCTCACGCTAGTGGTTCAGTCCAACTTCCAGGTTCCCAGGCTCAGGGTTCCCTAGATCAACTTCTCCTTTATGCATTGGACCCCAACACTCCTTGCATTTCTGGGTCAGTTTTGCCTTCACCTGCTGGCTTACTCAGTCTCCAGGCCTTCCCAGTTGTCTCTGCCCCATGAATCTGGTCTCAATATTCTAGAGAATACTGTTTATAATGATGTTACATATGCACACAAATATAAATATGCATGAAATTTGTAAACAATAAAAGTCCCAACTAGAGAAGAAAAAGACTAAAGATTTTTTTTTAAAGATTTTATTTAGTTATTTGAGGGAGAAAGAGAGAGACAGTGAGAGAACACAAGCAGTAGAGAGGGAGAAGCAGGTTCCCTGCTGAGCAGGGAGCCCAGCCCGGCTGTGGGGCCCTATCCGAGACCCCTGAGATCATGACCTGGGTGGAAGGCAGCCTCTTAACCGACTGAGACACCCAGGTGCCCAAGACTAAAGATTTTGTGCTGTGAGAATAATAAGTAAATAAATAAGGTGACGTGAGTTGGTAATTGAAATCATTAAGGTTGCACTGATATTGAAAATGAGACTCATTTGTCAAAAACACATTAAAGAAGTCATTTTAGTAAAAAAAAAGTCATTTTAGCATGTGGATATGATGTCAAATTTTGATCAATGCAAAACATTTATTTTTTTACCCACTCAGTATACGTTAGTTTCTAGTGATGTTCGTCATATATCAGGCTGAACAGAATAGTTGGAGATAAGAAAGAGAGCTTAATGATCTCAGGATTAATGATTTTAGGATTCTGTGAGAACTTTACCTCTTGGGTTTAATAGAAAGGTCAAGACATAAAACACTTATATCAAAGTCTGCATACAATCCTGAAATAATAACAAGGTAAATTGTGTGATATTCTTGAATATTTCATCTATTATTAAAAAGATATTCAGTAATACTACAGGCATCATTTGTGGTATTGATTTGACTATTTCAAACTGAATAATTTATTTCACAGTATCATTTATCTAATATATGCTGTTGCAAAAGATGCTGCAACATCATACACACACGTATGTGTTTAAATAAACATATATAGACATATACATATATACATAGCCAATATATATGCATAATCAATACATATATATAAACATACTCAATTATGTGTATTTTTATATATATGTATACATACCCAAGAATATTGGCAGTTTTTTTCAAATAATGGGTATTTTCAAATGAGGGTATTCTATAAAAAATTAAAACCTTTTAAAAGAAATACTTAACTGGGGCTTCATAATAGGATGAAGAGGAAACAAAAGTATTTTGAAACTACTGGATTGTTCCTCATAAAATGGGAGTATTGATGTTATTCAGATATAGTAGGAGGTTTATCTACTCCAGTTTATGAGAGCATATTACAAAGGCAGTGACCCATTTATTAGCAAATAAATAGTGTACATTTGCAGACCTAGGAGAATTTCATTATGTTGACTACTCAAGTAACTAATGCAAAAACAAAATTATTATTTTTTTCTGGGCATATAGAGACAACTGATTCAAATAAATGATTTGAAATCATAAAAAACAGTTGCTGGTTGAAAATATATCTCTTCATGTGGCTTTTTTTTGGTGGTTTTTTTTTTGTATTGACATTTTAGGTGATGTTAATTTCCATTTAAATGTAATAGTTCTAAAAATATATGTCATGCTCTGCATCAAAGTTCAGATAGAAAGAGGAGGGAAGGAGGAAGAAGAATGGGAGGAAAAAGAGGAAAGAAGGAATGAGAGAGTGAGAAAGGAGAGAGAAATGGAAAGAAAAACAAAAAAAAATAAACTATGAAAACGACATTTTCCAATAAATAACGTTTAATTGCAATGCACTTGTTTTCAAGTGAGTACTGTATCACAGAAAAAAATACTGTAAGCTTAAGTACAGTCTCAGGATTGTCAGGAAAACTGATTAATTTTGCTCCCATTCCCATTTTCTCAACAATCTTTGTCTTCAGAGTGGATAAATGCAGTGTCACTCTGGGTTCGCTTGGCAATCTTAAAATTGTCACAAGAATGGATTGGGTGCCGTTTTCTCTTCTTGTTACAATCTTTGTCATGAGCTCTCACAGACCTTTTAATGCTTGATATGCTCTCATTCTCATTACATATTCTCATTCCCATAACAAAGATTATAATGAAAGAAGAAAATGTCATAAAATTAATCCATTCTCATAACAGTCTGTAACGAGGGCAGAAAATTGAGCAAAATTAATCCGTTCTCATAACAATCTGAAGATTGTAATGAGAACAGAAAATGGCATGAAATTTATCCTTCTTTTGACAATCTTTAAATTGTAACAGGGCAGGAATGGGATACAAGATTAACAAGCCCTTGGGACAAAGGCTCTAACTAGAACTGAAAATCATACAAAATTAATTTGGTTATGTGTGTGTGTATGTGCGGGTGTGTGTTTGAGAAAGGCCTGGAAGCCTGAAATTGTAATGCCTGATTCCATTGGGGTACCATATTAAAATCAGTACCTATTTTAATTTGCCTTTAAATGCTAAAGCCTGACACCTTTGCTAAGATAGTGAATTAAAACAAATATGGATGTTCACTCTTCAAGTAGATCCTGAGGGCAAAACTGTTTTAGTAAGTAGGATAGTAAAGAAAGTGGAATTTGCTATTGAATTCATGAATTTATGAATAACCCATTTGTTATCCAACAACTTTGATTTGAAAATCTTCTTTTAAAATGAACAACACAGTAGATGTAGCCTAATGTTGAGCAACAGTTGTGTGAAAATGAATTTTAATTCATTTTTATGCACAACTGACCCACGTGCTTTTATGTATGCAAACTACACTGGCTCATTTCCACTAGCATATGTGTTCAAATATCCAGATTTTTGGTTTACACTAACTTTTTTTTTATAGTTTGTCTATTGTATAATTTCTTCACTTAGTCACTTAACGAATTGAATTTATGATTGCCTTTCAGAACGTTTTCGTTTTAAATATCCTCAATTTCTGAAAGGAAACTAAGGTCAAACAACACTTGCATAGACTGCAAATCTATTCAAGCAGAACATGAACAGCTTTTTATTTGCTTTTATAATTGAAGTATAAACAATGTAATGAATTAATGTGCTAATTATTCTTACTTATGAGGGCACACATATTTGTGCATAGAATGGATTTTAAAAATACATATTTAGCACTTAAGTTAAAACATCCACTAGAAATGGATTTATGAATATATTCACACTTCATAAAAATTATCAACTTTTTTCCATGAGTACAGGACTTATTACAAACAGGCAGTAATTTCAATTGCTTAAACAACAGCCTGTCCTTTTAAAGGTGTATGTTAGGAACTAATAATGAGTGATAATAATATTAAATACTTCACAAAGTTTTATTTTTATAGCATCGAAATGAAAAGTCTCATTTATATTATTGGTTTCCCTCTTTTAAGACTGTACCTCCAATAACATTGGAGAAAATTGCAAGTATATCAGTGAAATTGCAATAGATTATCGGGATGCAAGCCTATTTTGTGGCATTTTCCTGATACTTTAAAAGGAAATATCTATTTGAAAACCCTCACGGTTATGTATAATGATATCACTGGTTGAAAATGCATTATTGAACATCAGTTGTCTTAAACATAAATGATAGCATTTCAATAAGTTGGAGGTATAGTTAGCATGTTTTAAAAATACCCTTTTTCTTAGTTGCACTATTAGGTTTTTCATATCCAGAGCCTAGCTATGAATGATTTGCTAAACTGTATCTTCTGTTTCTTCTGACAAGAAAATATATACAACTGTAACTACAATTAAGAGTGCTTTTCTGATAAAAATAAAATTAGAGTCTAGGTCAAGTACGTAAATCTGGACATGGTCATGTGCCATATTTTGAGAACCATGCAAGGCCTGGGCTTAAATTGCCACCCATTTTTCTACATCCAGAAGAAAGATAAATATAGTGATTCATAGTACTTGTGAAACCTTCAGAAAGTAAACCTTTTTGCTTCATGGAAAAATGAGAAATTTGGGAGGTGGCACTTTTCATCATCAACAAAAGCTATTTTTGCAGACCAAAGAAGAAATGAAAAACTTTTCATTTATTTAGCTGTTCCTGGAAAGGTTGTAAAAGGTCCTATCATAAAAGACGAAAAGGAAGAGCTGTTCATAGAAAGCTTTTAAAGAACAAACATCATAAGCTCAGATTCATATGGTAGGTGGAATATTGTAGGAAGGTGCAGGGGGCAAAAGCACCAGGATGTGATCCCAGAAAGAGGAGCCTCTTCTCTGTACTTTTTCCATTGTTCCCACCTTTTATATACTTAGCTATAGGTATGTTCCAATTTAATGTACTATTCTGTGTGAAAATCCAGGTTTCAAAAAAATATATATGAGTGGAATTTCTCTTTTAAATTAGTTTTATTAAATAGTACACCGTGGTACAGTGTTACAGCGTATCCTCATCTAATTCCAAAGCAGTATTTGCCATTATCAAAATATGTTCATCATTCTTGGTAGGCTTTTTCAAATTGTACTGTTATTTTACACCTAAGTCTTTGTATCTGAAAGTATTGATGTGTATTACCAATATAACAATATTCTTTATTGTCTCTGTTTTACTGAAATAAAAATCGCCACATCTGACATGGGAAAAGTTGAATATTTTCATTTCATTATAACATAATCCTTTAAAAAAGCTTTCACATGACATATATGGAGAATGCTTTGTGTTTTTACCAATCATATGAGAGTTCCTTTGCAGTGTGAGAAACTCCAAGAGACTATAGTAATCACAGTGGCGGATGAAATGGAGTCATGGGGAAGAAAAAAGGGACTTGTCAATACAGGGAGGAGTGGAAGGCAGAGACAGCACAGTGCAAGGAAAGGGTGGGCTGAGAATAGAAAATCTCCAGGTGACAGTGGTCATAAAGGATTTGTGGGCTTGATTAAAGTGTTTGTTCTGTACAGGTGATGGAAATATTTTCCTCTATGTCATCTACAAAATAGTGAATAAGTTATATGTTGCTCTCTAATTCACTTGTATAAACAGAATTTTGTTTGGGGAGCTTGAACAACTGAGGAAAGTGATATTAATGATACTGAGTCACACCTGTGAGGAATGGAGCAAGAGAGTTCATATCCGGTATTCAGCTAGTGGATAGAAATTTTACTGAAATAGAGATAATTAGTCGTGAGGTGTGGCTGCTTCTTTAGTAATGGTTATCCCTCCAAACTTTGTCAGTGTGGGAGTATAGACATGACCCAAGATAATGAGTAGATTATTTACAAGGTGATAGGGAGAACTTTCCATCCAATTTCTCAGAGACCTCTTACCATTGAAGTCACTCCAGCTCCTTCCTACATTTCGATCTTGCCAGGTGGGTCAGTCTCCAACTACCTTTGCAAATGGAAGGGGCCATTGTCTCCCGCCCTAGATATTCTTTATAAAACATTGATGTTAACTCTTACCGTGGAAGCTGTGTTTCCCAGGAAACACAGTTGCTTTTCTCTAGCATCAAACTATGGAGGAGTCTGTCCATCTGCCTCTCATTTTACTTTTGAAAATGATTCTGAAATGTCTGTAATCATTTTCATGTTTCTCAAGGACCTAATCTGCTAAAGCCTAAGTTCTAAGGCAGAAAATTGCTTTCTGATTATTATGTTAATTTTGCATTTCTTTTTTTTTTTTTTCCCAACACCGTTTTGTCTCCCAATTTTGGTTACTTGACCACAGTGCCAGAAGTTTCCATTCATTGAATTTTTAGTTTATCCTGTTCTGTCCCAAATTTTTATTTTTATTTTTTCCTATTTACCAAGACCCCTCTTGAATTATATTTAGGTTTTATACTCCCCTGTTAACTCTCCAACTGAGATCTATAAACTTTAAAATTTATGTGTCAAATCCCTACATTTAAATTAAATACGATAAATCAAAACCCATTGAAGGTAGAGTAGTACACTCCCTCCCACCAAATAAAACCCAATGTAATATGTTCTGCCAGTGAAATGATCACAGTGGTTTATTTTAGCAACACTAAAATCATGAAGTGGTTCTGTGCGATGTCTTTAAGTCGTAGTATAGGTAATTTTCCCTTGGATTTCACTGATCATGTGCGACATTGCACTGATAATTCATTTTAATAAGAATGAGGCAGGTGACATACTGAGTCTAGCAAGCAACATGAATGGTGAGAAAATGCTTTGTTTAGACATAGAAGAAAAATACCACTTTATATGTAGGCATTTATTTAGCCTTTATTTTAGACGTTTTAACAATTGTATCCTGTCACTTCTGACAGCTGTTTCTTACAAGCAAAGCCTGTCTTAGAAACTATTCCTGAGTCCTAACAGCTCTGAGACTTTGTATAATGCTTTATAAAAGATAGGAAAATAAGCATGGGAACTAAACCTGGAATTAGGAGTGAGAAAGTCTCAGTTGGAGGGAGGTGGGTCACACTTAAAAAAAAATCAAAAGAAGGATCGTTTTTGAGTCTCCACATGTTTTCAGGTTCTGTTATAAAGCCAAAAGTATAACAAAAGCTTTTTTTTTTCCTTATTAGTAAAATAAAAATTGATTTTGCTAGCGGGTAGTTTTAAGGTAATTGTACTGAATAACATTCTAAAGTATATTTCTACTAATAACCAATAAAATTTATACTCCTTGGAGAACTATCATGAACATTATGACAAAATATTTTTCCAGAGCTTCATTTTAAAATCTACTAATCAACAAAGTAATAAAATGCTTATTTATTAACAAAACAAACGCATATGTACATATAAAGGAAATGTTCACACAATAATACAACATTCATTTATTTGATTTTTTAATATCTTTGAGATATTGATATCTTGAGATAATAAAAATTATTTTTTCTTATTCAGTAATGATTTCTGTGGAGTCAGTAAGTAAATTCCTCTCTGTTCTTCTAGGTACAATGGAAGTCCCATTTATTTCAGAGTTCAGAGTTATTTCCAGTGAATGAGAGAGAGTGAAAAAAGAAGAGAAGGAAACAGTGAGTTTAATGTTGAAACTTGTAATAAGTTGCACCTAGGAGTATAATCATGGTGAGATTTTGCATAAGCATCTATGATCTGCTCTAAGTAAGGGGGTTTAGATACTGCACATTAATTATAAAATAATTCAAATAGATGAGCATAAATGACTTCAAGGGGTAGTTTATTGTTTTCTATCTTGATTTGTATACTTTGGGAATTGAACAAAGGGAAGACGACCCATGACCAATGTTGACAGCTGGTCTCATTTATTGTTGATGCATACCCACATGGTTTTCAAAGTTTCATATTTATAAAACTATATGTAGTATGTTTCCTTCTGGGTAGTTCGTGTCTCCTCTTTCTTCAAAAATAGTCATTGTATAGCAGAGAAACTACTGTTGGATAACTTCCTATTTCTACACAAGTCTCTCTTACCCCCAAGCTGCCACTCTGCTGTAGTCCTTAACAGAAGGGTGAAAAGCCATGATGAAGAAAATACCCAGAATTTGGTCAGCATGTGGAGGCAATTTGCTTCTGTTTTGTTTCTGAAACACTATATAAGTGGGAGATTTTTTTGAAACATTTGATATTATTTCTTAAACACTATATAAGAACACTTTAAATTCTTAAATAATTTTCATAAAGTTTAAAATGTTCATAAAGTTTTAAAACAATGCTGGTATTGGTATCAAAGCATTAAAGGTGAATCTGATAATGAATCACACAAATTATTACACCTAATATTTATGGAGAAGGATCTTGGGGGTATGCACTTCAAAATCCACTATGTACTGCCTTTTTACTTTCTACCATAATATTTCTTTAAAGACTGTTAATCATTTTTAAAGAAAATGAATCTTCACTACTAAATTAATGTTTTAATGTTTAACTATTATATTCATGAACTGAGAATCAATGAAAAAATTAGAGAAATAATTTTATTTATGATTGCCTGAATTATTATGATTAATCATGTGAACTAGTTAATTTATACTGATTATAAGCAAAGGAATATCATAATGATAAACTGTAATATATCTTATTCATTATTTTACTTCCATGATATAGTCAAGAAAACATCTTTAAGAGGGAATTTTTATTTTAGCTTTTCCTTATAAAGCCTTCTCTATAGCTTTAGGTGCTCATATTTAACCTTCATGTTATAGTTGGCCCCAATAGCTTTTTCTATTAAAAATAAGTTTATTTAAAAAAAATAAAATAATTTAAAAAATAAGTTTATTTTTAAAATATGCAAATATAATATGTAAATATGTTTTAAAATTAAATAGTATATGCATATATAAAGTAAAAATGGTGTTGGTCAGAGATTCCATCAAAATTTTATTCAGTCATGCACATCATACATACATACATACATACATATGGTATATTTTGCTATCTTTCTTATTTTTCTCATTTAATGTCATGTGTAGAAAAATAAGGATTGAACATGAAAAAAAATTTGGAAAATTTGTTTGAGTTTTTTTTTTTTTTTTTTAATAGGTTACTGTTCCAGTTCCTATCACTGCATAAGGATTGTCTCCAGAACCTAAAGGCTTAAAACAACATTAATTGTTTTGCTACTTCTCAGTTTCTTTGGGTTAGGAATCTGGGAATGTACTAGCAGCGTATCCTGGCTTCAGGTCTCTTTTGAAGTTGTAGTTAGATGGTGGATGGTGAGTGGAGAAGCTAGGGGATTTGCTAAGCATCTCCTTTTTCGTAGTTTCTGGGATTTGACCTCTCCGTCCTGGACCATCCTGTGAGTTCTCTCAGCACGGTGGCCTGAAGGCAGTTAGACTGCTTACATGACAGCTCAGAACTCCAATGTTAGTGCTCATATGATAAGTCAGAAGCTAAATCGCCTTTTATGATTAGCTTTGGAAGTCACAAAGCATCATTTCCATCCTATTCTTCTTAATGACACAGTCACAAATATGATTATCCTGTTTGCAAGTGGGGTGATCATCCATCCTGGTTTGCTTGGAGACTGTCCAGATAGCATGAAAATCCCACCTCCTGGGAACCCTTAGGACTGTTAGTCACCCTACTCTTAGTTAAAAGAAAAGTATTTAAGTTTAATAAATTCCATTAGTAAATTTCAGCTGTGTTTTACTTTATGGTTATTGATTTTAGAGCTCTGTATAGTCAACCTTTACCTTTATCAAACCATGAGGTCTCCAGTGTTATTATCTAGAAGAATGATCGTTTTTGCTTTAATTTGACTTTTAATCTATAATTACTTTTTGTGTTATGGTATAAAGGAGGAGGTAAGGTTCATTTTCTTCCATATAATTTATTTATTTATTTAATTTATTGAAAAGATCACTTTCCCCCAACCAATCTAGTGAGATATATATATATAGTATATATAGTTATATGTATAATAAATATATAGAATACTGATATAATAAATTCTAGTAATATACATTCTATATGTATAATACATATATATTATATACATCATATATATGCTATATTATATATATAAATATGTAATTTTTAAAATGATTTCCATTGTTGTAATTAGTGAAAATGTCTTGACCTATGATACTAAAAGACCTTCACCTTGTGCTCCTGTTTTTTAATATCACTTTGGTTGTTTTAGATCCTTTCCATTTCCATGTAGATTTTATAATCTACTTATTGATGAAAACATGTGTATATGTAGGATTGTGTGGAAACCATGTATCAGCTTGGACAGAATGGGTATTATAGATAGACTCAGTCTTTAATCTGCTAATGTGATTTTCATGTACATTGATTTAGTTATTGAGTTTTCTCTCAGTAATTTTCTGATTTTCCAATTTCAAGGTCTTTCTTATTTTTATTACATAATTTCCAGATATTTGATATTGATATTTTTGTATATGAGTGTAACTGATATTTTCACTTCAGTTTTTCTTTTTATGTGTGTGTGAATATATATATATATATATATATATATATATATATATATATATATGTATGTTTATCTTAGGATTTTTCATATGTTGACTTTATGCTAGGGAACCTTCCTAAATCAGTAAAACTAAATTAGTTTCTTTTTCCCAACCATTATTATTGTTTTGTATTTTTCTATCTGATTGTAACAGCTAAAACTTTCCGTAAAATTTCAATAAGTACTGTTGCCGTGTTTCTAATTTTTATCTAATTTTGTTCTAAATTTTAAAAGTATATATAATTAACGAGAAAGCAGGAAACATTTTATCTTTCAGTGTAATATTTGCAATAATAGTTTTTGTAGATTATCTTAAGTTGTAGTTTTTTTTAAATTTATTTTTTATTGGTGTTCAATTTACTAACACACAGAATAACCCCCAGTGCCCGTCACCCATTCACTCCCACCCCCCGCCCTCCTCCCCTTCCACCACCCCTAGTTCGTTTCCCAGAGTTAGCAGTCTTTACGTTCTGTCTCCCTTTCTGATATTTCCCACACATTTCTTCCCCCTTCCCTTATATTCCCTTTCACTATTATTTATATTCCCCAAATGAATGAGACCATATAATGTTTGTCCTTCTCCGGTTGACGTACTTCACTCAGCATAATACCCTCCAGTTCCATCCATGTCGAAGCAAATGGTGGGTATTTGTCGTTTCTAATGGCTGAGGAATATTCCATTGTATACATAGACCACAGCTTCCTTATCCATTCATCTTTCGATGGACACCGAGCCTCCTTCCACAGTTTGGCTATTGTGGACATTGCTGCTAGAAACATCGGGGTGCAGGTGTCCTGGCGTTTCATTGCATCTGTACCTTTGGGGTAAATCCCCAGCACTGCAATTGCTGGGTCGTAGGGCAGGTCTATTTTTAACTCTTTGAGGAACCTCCACACAGTTTTCCAGAGTGGCTGCACCAGTTCCCATTCCCCCCAACAGTGTAAGAGGGCTCCCTTTTCTCCGCATCCTCTCCAACATTTGTGGTTTCCTGCCTTGTTAATTTTCCCCATTCTCACTGGTGTGAGGTGGTATCTCATTGTGGTTTTGATTTGTATTTCCCTGATGGCAAGTGATGCAGAGCATTTTCTCATGTGCGTGTTGGCCATGTCTATGTCTTCCTCTGTGAGATTTCTCTTCATGTCTTTTGCCCATTTCATGATTGGATTGTTTGTTTCTTTGGTGTTGAGTTTAATAAGTTCTTTATAGATCTTGGAAACTAGCCCTTTATCTGATATGTCATTTGCAAATATCTTCTCCCATTCTGTAGGTTGTCTTTGAGTTTTGTTGACTGTATCCTTTGCTGTGCAAAAGCTTCTTATCTTGATGAAGTCCCAATAGTTCATTTTTGCTTTTGTTTCTTTTGCCTTCGTGGATGTATCTTGCAAGAAGTTACTGTGGCTGAGTTCAAAAAGGGTGTTGCCTGTGTTCTTCTCTAGAATTTTGATGGAATCTTGTTTCACATTTCATCCATTCTGAGTTTATCTTTGTGTCTGGTGCAAGAGAGTGGTCTAGTTTCATTCTTCTGCATGTGGATGTCCAATTTTCCCAGCACCATTTATTGAAGAGACTGTCTTTTTAAAAAGTTATTTACTATGTCCAATTTAATGAGAATATAATTTTAATAATGAAGTGGCACTGAATTTTAGAAAATAATTCTAGCTCTTTTGGTTTTGTCTTTTATTTGGTTAATATGATAAATCATAAGGAATGGTTTTCCATAAATAAATCCCACTTTATTATCAAATATTAACCATTTGTACATCAACTAGATTAAATTTGCTAACGATGTTTTAAGAATTTTTGTATTAATGTTCATGGGAATGGCTTTTCTCTAATTTTTCCTTTCTAATATTCTTGGTAGGTTATGTATCAGCATTAGACTGCTTACATAAAATGATATAGGAAGTGTTTCTTATTTTTCTATTCTATGGGAGATTTTTTGAAACATTTGATATTATTTCTTAAGTATTTTGAAGAAGGCATTGGTGGAACCATCTGACCCAGTTATTTTCTTTCTGACAAGGGTTTTATTTATTTTTGGATTAGCTTTTTCTTACTGATATAAAATTATTCAGATTTTCTATTCATTTTGTATTAGTATTGGTAAGTTGAGTTTCTAAGAAATTTGTCTATTTTATTAAAAATTCTAAGCTATTGACATAAAGTTATATATAATTACCTGTCATTATATTTTTAGTATTTATAGTTGTGATGTCCCTATTTCCATTCTTGATACTGGTATTTGGATATTTTCATTTATTTTGATCTCTTCTGTAGGTGTTTATTAATTTTAGATTTCTTTTTGAAGATCCACCATTTGACTATTTTGATTTTTTAAATATATGTGTGTTTTGTTCTTTGATATTTCCTCATTTAAATATTTTTTTCTTTACTCTTTTGTACTTTGTCTTTAATTTACTGCTTTTTCTCACTGATTGAATTGGAAACTCAATGTTTTGGTGCATATCAAAACTGGATTTGTTTGTCTTCTTGTTTAATTAAGCCACATATCACTATACAATATTTTCTTTATATCCAATGAGTTTCTTGCTTTAAGAATTATTTTATCTGATAAAATTAGTAGCAGCCACTTTGATTTCCAGTGTTCACATGGTAAATATTTTTCCATCCGTTGCTTTCAGATTGTGTCTTCATATTTCGAGTAGACTGTGTGTGTATGTGTAATTTTATTTTAGTCAGTATGGTGATCTTTTTTTTTCTTTCTGTTTTTTTTTTACTAGGAGTTTTTATATCATTTAATTTTAATGTAATTGATAATTGAGTTCGGTTTAAGTCTATCATATTGCTAATGTTTTGAATTTGTCCCGTCTCTTCTTTGTTTAATCAAACTTTTTTTTCTTTGATTTAATCAGTTTTGAAATTACTTTACTATTTTATCATCTTTTAGCTTTTGGTTATGCTTTCTTCTGTCGTTCTGTTAATTGTTACTATGTTTATTAAAATATTCTTTTTAAAATTTATTAAAGAATATATTAAAAAAAAGAGTATATTAAAATAATGCATGAGCCACTTCCAAATGGTGCCATAGGTAGACTCCATTTACCCTTTATGTACCATTTGTTATGTTCTTATGTTTTACTATTATATATGTTACAAATTCCACAATAAATTCTTATCATTACTTTAAGATGTTAATCTTCATTATAATTATCAATTAATTTACTCTTTCTGGAAACTTTCAGTCCTTCTTAAAGGTTTATGATTTCATCTGGAATGCTTTACCTTTAGCATAAATAACTACTTCTAGTATTTCTTAGAGTTCATATCTTTTGGAAACAAATTTTTTCAGCTTTTCTCTTTTTAATAAAATCTTAGTTTTGCCTTTGTTTTGAATAATATTTTATTGTCATGTTATATATTTCAGTACCTTAAACTTGTAATTCTATGGCATTCTGCCTTTTATTGTTTCTGTTGAAAAGACAGCTTTCAATGGTATTTTTAGCAATAATCGCGCCTCGGATAAACCTCATTGGCTACGATACTGCCACTGCGCAAAGCTCAATGATATTTTTAAAGTAACTTGTCTTTTAATTGCTTCAGCTACTTGTAAGTATATTCTATCCGTATTTGTTTTGGTTTTGTTTTAGCAATTTTGCTAAAGTGCATTTACTTGGGATTTTTTTTCTAGTTATCCAGCTTTATGGTCACTGAATTCTTGAGTCTGTGGTTTTATATCTTTCATCAAGTTTAGAAAATTCCTAATCATTTTTCTTCAATGATTTTTTCCAATATTCTCTTTTTCTCTTCTTATATCTCAACTACCTATATTATAAATATTATGAGCTCTTTTATATATTTTGTTCTTGCCCTTTTTCTATTTTTTCTCCATGTTTCAGTTTGAATATTCCTGTTGATCTCTATTTGAAATCCCTGATCTCATCTTATGTTGGCTACAGGCTTCTGTTGAACTCTTCCATCAAGACCTTAACTTCAAGTAGTCATATATTGGTACTTATAGGGTATAGATTAGAATCTTATTTTTACTGTTTCCAAATATATTTTGAAGTTATGTCTCTTTTCATTCGTTTTGTCCATATTTTATTCCATTTTTGTATTAATCACATGATCTGGGATCATTGCCTGTTGCACCCAATATATGAATAATCTCTGGCTCTAGTAAGTTTTTAAAAAGATTTTGATATTTTAATTTCTTCTGAATAGAAGTCACTTTTTGCAAGCTTGGAAGTAGAACCAAACTAAGGTTGTCCAGTCTTCTAGGGATCCTAGAACCTAGGGATCCTTGGCCTACAAGGCTTGTTCTTGAACAGAATAATATCATAATACAGTGTGCTAACAGTGGGGTTATAAACTCTAAATAATTGCCACTTATTTATATTTTTCACTTAGGAAACAGCCAAAGCCCAGAGCTTAAAGCCATGATATAAAAACAACTCAAGCCTCAAAGAATATAATCACTCAAATGATATGCTTGACCAATCTATTGGTAAACCAGATCAGAGCTAGCCAAGGATTAATGAGCAAGGAATACTTAGACATCTTGAAAACTTGCTCTGAAGCTTAAAAAACTTCTAATTGCTGTTAATAAGAAAGCAAGTGAAAAAATATTACAGTTGCATCCACACCAATATTTAATCTAGCTAGTATCTTCCAATAGAGCACAGAGTTAGAGATTAGTATAAAGGATAAAATACTTAGATATTTTCTAAATAAATTACCCAATTGCCACCTGTATATGTCCCTCCTCAGACCTGACCATTTAAGTGCTAGATATGGAGCACTGGAATGTGGTGCAATAGAAGTCCATAACTAGTAATCTCTTGTTTGTTGGATTTGTGTAATATGTATTATAGAACACTGGATTTTTAATTTTTTTTCTAAAAATTATTAAATTATCTTCTGTCATGCACTCAAAATGTATTGTCCTTTATCTTGGATCCTGTATTTATTTAATATTTTCAAGACATATTATCTTAGGTTCTCCTTTATTTCAGGGTTGACTAGGGTTTGTTTTTTATTCAGTTAATAGTCTTCTTGGAATTTCAGTTAAAGGTTCAGGATGGTCACCAAGATTACTCCATTCTGCCTGGGATTGGAAACCTCATTTCTTAGCTCTGTCTTGCCTCTAAAATATTTTCACATTCCTCTGGCCTCTAAGTGACTATTTTCTACTAAGCATGCACAGATACCAGGGACTTTTTTCTCCAAGACTCTATACCCTCAAATGCCACTTGCCTAAACAATTTTAATATGTAATATCTGTCTTCTCTGTCAATGGAGAGCTCTCTTTTTGTGGATTCTCTTTCCCCACAGTATGATCTGGATCATTCTTTCAAGGAGAATGCTGCTGTGAATATTGGCATCATATAAGTTTATCTTCTCTTAAATTTTGGCCCAAAGTGGATTATTGCCCAGTGCCTAAAAGTAGTTCTTTATATATTTTGCTAGTTTTTAAAATATTCTTTTTACCTTCTCCCTCTCTTCTTCCTCCTCTTTCTCTTCTTCTTCTTCCTCTCCCTCCTCCCCTTCCTTCTTCCCCTTCTTCTTCTTCCCTTCCTCTTTTTATCTTCCTCCTCCCCTCCCTCCCTTCCTCCTTCCTTCCTTCCTGTTGTTATAGGTCATGGTGGTAGAGTAAGAGAAATAAGCCTGATTATACCATCTAGGTTATGATTGGAACTGTAAGTCATTTGGGTGAAAAGTTAAGAATAATTTTCTTCTTCATTCATATGGAATTGGCAAGATTGGCAGTTTTACCCAGGACATAGATCACAGTCAGACATAAGAAGTTCCTATCTGTATTTGGAAGGTATCTGTTGGTTCAGCTGCCTCATTCCCTGTCCAAAAACTGTAAGTTTAGTTCTCCTCACAGAATCAGACTTTATCCTAACAGTTTAAACTTTAATTCTCCCCTAGGCATTATAAGAAACGCTGCCAAAATTTTTCACAGTCCTGTACCTGCATTTTCCCTTAGGAGCGGAATGCTTCAGATGCATGTGGGTCAGCCTCCAATGACCCAACGCATTTTTCTTTTCACCCAATATTAGAATAATCCAGTTCTTCATTTATTTGCAATTTCAATGTCCTCCTTTTTTTAGCTTTATAATTATGATACCAACATACTGCAAGTATGAATATATCAACTTTATATTTTAGAGTAGATGATAGAATAAAATCAAATAATCTGTTTAGTTCCTGTATTTTACAACATTGCAACATAGTCAGTTAGTATACCAAGACACCGGTCTCAGTATCAGACACTGTTGTCATTTCTGATAATACAAGTATGCTATTATACAATCCTGCTCTTCTGACATGGATACGTGCTTTCATTTGTTTGTTTTTATTTTTCATGCAAAAATTGTTGAGTGTATACTCTGAATATTCTTGGGTGATTTGGGCACACAACCTCTGATTCTTATGAACCTTAAATTAGAGAATCTCTGAGAGGCATAAATTCCATGAAAATTATAATTCGAACATGAAATACTTAGTGGAAAGTATGCCAATAATATATTAAATAAACATAGAGTGTTCTATTCCAGTTCGGATTTTAGTGCTACATGGAACAGTTTTCTAAACTTATTTTAGGAAAGCAAGCCAATGCTGCAGCTACTACTTTTACATGAGAGGATTTGTCTTTTGGTCCATTTAGTTATTGGTAACCATACAACACAGTTTTAAAAAATATATTTGTTTTACTTTTCTATGCCTGAACTTTTGGGGCTTTAATTAATAAGATTTTGCATTTAGCTTGATTTACAAGAGGGAAATGTATATAATATAATAATATGTATTCTAAAATTGTACATTTTCCAATGAATAATTATAAATATTAAGAAAGGAAATTACCATATTTGTGGTACTTTAATGCTATTACTTACCTTGTCCTCAAAGTCTTCCTACAAGTGATGTGTACGCTATTTTAAGCTTCTTTGCAGTATCTGAGAATAATACAAAGTTTAGTATATAGTATATAAATAGTATGATAGAGAAATCTTACCTCAGTTTATACATTTTGGTGATTATGACTAAATTCCCTGAGTGCTGGTTTATAAACAGAATACCAATTAGGAGTGTACAGATATTAGAAATAGAACTCCAAATCAGGTAAACTTATTTTTTTAGGGAATAGGCTGACTAAAGAAAGACAGATATTGTTCCAAGATTCATATGAAACCTAGTATTTATGAGTAACATATAATACCTAATTTCCCTTATGTACAAACTCTTAACATTACCATTATCCCTCGTGTGGGCCTGCCGCTCAAAAAGTGTTGCTTTTGTTTTGTTTTTATGTAATCTAGTTCTTCTTAAGTAGTAAGATGTATAACAGTGACATAAGGTACTTGGCTTCAAACTCAGAGATTCCAAATATCAAGTAGACTGTAGGCTCAGATATATGCATTATAATAATGGATACCTAATCCAAGTAATTTAAGGACAACATTTGGTAAATACTACTTTGAACATTCTAGCAAGTGTTCTGTGGCATTGGGGTTGTTGCTTAATAACTCTGAGATTAAATTTTTCATATTTTAGGGATGGAATGATTAATCTCACTCATTCTTTAGGTAGAGTTTTAGATATATGGTAATTATGGAAATATTGTTCATTTCCATATTTGCCATTAGTCAGGAGATATTGTTCATTTCCATATTTGCCATTAGTCAGGAATCATAGGACTGAGGATGAAATAATTATAAGTCTATTTGTGTAAAATACTTTATACATATATGATATTTTATACCTATTTCTTAATTATTGCATACACAAATTAAATTTTTTTTTTTAATTTTTATTTATTTATGATAGTCACAGAGAGAGAGAGAGAGAGAGAGGCAGAGACACAGGCAGAGGGAGAAGCAGGCTCCATGCACCAGGAGCCCGATGTGGGATTCGATCCCGGATCTCCAGGATCGCGCCCTGGGCCAAAGGCAGGCGCCAAACCGCTGCGCCACCCAGGGATCCCGCATACACAAATTAAAACCAAAACCAAGCAAACAAAAAACACTGTCACATGAACATAATGAGCCTAAGAAAGAATGAATGACTTTTAAATTGAGAGTATGAAAGAACTGAGAGAAAACCTGAACCCAAGCACACAGATTCTGGGTTCAGTTCTCTTCTGGTTTTATTGCAGTGCATCCCTATTATCACAGCTGATTAAGTTATCAGAGAAAGAGTTGACCTAACATTCTACTAATATTTATTTAGTCTTTGAAAAGGCATTATACAAGATACAACAGTTAATGAAGCAAACAAAACCTTGCTGTTGTGGCTTGCATTCTACAGTGGAGAGAAAAGAATACAAAGACAGTGTGAGCAATGTATAAGTCATGTATAACATGAGGTAAAAAAATATACCTGGCATATATGAGAAAATCAAGAAAATCTATGTGATTGTGAGTAATGAGAAAGGAGAAATCAATAGGAGATAAGGTGAAAAGTCTGATAGTTTTGTAGACCATCCATAGGACTTTGGCTTTTAACATGAGTAAGATAGAAAGTCCTTATTAATATTTTCTGATGAGGGAAGTATTATAACCCAACTTATGTTTTTCTATGCTAGTTTTGGTTGCTATTTTGAAATTATTGTCAAAGACCTAAGTGCATAAGCAGAAAAAAAAGAAATAAAAAAAGCTAGAAATCTGTTGAAATAAAAGACATTAGTGAAGTGAGCCAGCTTGGTAGCTGTAGTAGCAGCAAGAAAATACTAGATTCTTCATAATAGGAGTAGAAACAATAGCATTTTCTAACAGATTCGATATTGAGTTTGAGAGAAAGAAATCAAATGATTCTGAAGGTCTTAAC
The DNA here is from genome assembly GCF_053574225.1 of Canis aureus. Lineage (NCBI taxonomy): Eukaryota > Metazoa > Chordata > Mammalia > Carnivora > Canidae > Canis > Canis aureus. The sequence goes on along the minus strand of NC_135612.1, from coordinate 7,377,053 downwards.
ATTTTATTGATATGGGGACAATTGTGGAGAGTATATTTTCTTGGAGGAAGCCCACACTTTCAGTTTGGACTTTTTAAGTTTGAGATGGCCAAGAAGCATTCAATTGTATATCCTAATTATGGAGATAGACTCAAGTACCTAAAGTTCAGGGAAAGATTCAGATTGAAATAATAAATGTGGTAGCCATCAGCATGTATATGAAGTACATCCACAAGACTGGAAGAGATCATGAAGAGAGTAGACACAAAGGAAAAAAAAAAAAAAAGAAATACCAGGAAACAAGTTGAGGATGTAAGGAAGAACCTAAGAGGGAGATCGATAAATATGTACTGATGTAGGAGCAAAACCAGATAAGTGTATTACTTTACTTAGTAAAAAAAAAAAAAAATACTTTGAAGAACAGAACATGATCAACTCTGTCAAAATGTCCGGAGAGACTATAATCTTTCATGTTTCTCTGGATTTTTCATAAAATAGAAAATACTTCAGTGTTACAGTGTTTTATAAAGGGGGCTTATGCTTAACCTGTTCAGGCTTAAATACTTTTGTTCTCCAATAAACTCTAGAGTCAACTTGAGATCCAGTTTTCAATATGGAAACTTCGGTAGACCAAAATCACTTTCCTAAGCTCTCTGGTTAAGCTCTCTGGTTTCATTTTCTCTCTCTTGACATCTGAGGACTTTTGTTTTCTGAGCTGATCTTTATATTTGTCTTCCATTTGTTTCCTAATTTATTCTGCTTTTTTTGTATTAACTGAGTGTTGACTTACCAGAATCAGCCAGATCCACACAACATTTTCCTTGAATATTCTGTAAAATTTTATATCCATTTCCAAACTAAACACAATGTAAAATAAATCCATGTCATGGAACAAACCTGTCTTAAAAATAAGCATGCTCTATTTTTTCAAGTTGAAGATCTTAGATAGTTCCTCTGGCTTGGCAGTCTTATTTTGTGAATTAGTTTAGCCTGTAATCTATGAGACCTCTTCAATACAATGAGTTCCTGAAATTAAATCTTAAAATTATTTTGCTAAGTTCTCATGGTGCTATAGAATTTTTTTTTGTTTTTTTTTTCTTTTGTTTTGTTTTGTTTTTTGTCCTGAATAGAATGGAATTGAATTGCCTTGATGTCATCTTTGAAATAAAATTCAAAGTTTTGGTTGAGTTTTGATAAGAATGATCAATGTTGAATACATCAGAATGGGGGAAAGAATGGCAATTAAATGAGAACTATTATCTGATATCCTTATCACGAAGATTATGACTGGTGTCTAATTCTCATTTATTAACCCTACTCCTGCTTTCTGGGAATCATTATAGACTGGGGTTCTACCTGAAGTTAGGTATCTCTCATTTCCTTCTCACTTGACTTAGAAGAATATCAAAGGAAACAGATACCAAAATATTGTCTCATTTTTGCTTAGCATGCAGCAATTACAGGATCTTAGATCACTGAAATCTATTGTAAAGAAACTATGAATGTAAATTTGAATAATCATCCCTTAAACAAGAGAGTTTGGCGGATTATTGGTGATACTTGCTTCCTGGAAGACTCAATCTACCCTTTATTAATAGTGAGTCTCCCCCAGTTAGTTGGTCTGAGCAGACTGCACTTTCTAGAGAGAAAAAAGTTCGAAAAAGTCAAAGGTAAAAGTCACATCCATTCGGGACTAAAGTCAAGTCCTGATATGGGCCAGATACTGCAAAAGTGAATAAAGAGCTAAGAACAAGGCTAGGCACTTAGAGGATATTCACGCACTACATCATAGTGAGGCTTAATTATTATTATTAACTATACCAAATGGTTTTATATTATGCCAGTCAATGCTTTGGTATTTATAAAGTGGTTTTATATACAGCAATTGTTTTGGGACCTAAAACAAAGGGTAAGTCATCTTACCTTTACTGTACCAGGAAGAAGCTTTACTGATTCTTTTCATTTTACCACATGGCCTTCAGGACAGTAAAAGATCCGGAGATCTGAATCTTTTTCTGATTCACAAAGTTGTTCTATGTGAACAACTCAGGGACGGAACTTACCTGGCAGCTAGGTTTAACAGCAGGTAATAGGCACCTTCATTTCAGAAAAAGGAGAAAAGAGACAAGAGAGAAAGGAAGGAAGGAAAAGAGTGGAGGAGAAAGAGAAAGAAGGGGGGGAGGGAGGGAGGGTGGAAGAGATAGAGAGAGAGAGAGAGAGAGAGAGAGAGAGAGAGAATATGAGAATTTCTTTCCTGGCAACCAGAGTTGTCTTTCTTCTGACAGATATTTTAAAGGGAGAGGAAAATTTTCCATAGCTTGTTTCCAATATAGACTGCCTGAGGCTACATTCTGATATTCATTGTAGTTATTATGGCATCATTAGTAAGTCCTTGGTGAATGGAAATTATTGATAAACACTTTAGGAAGGCCAAAATGTACCTCAAATGTATGTAAATTCACAGGCAAAGATTCTATTTCAATTCTATTTTCTGGGATGACTTCAAGGGTCCAAACCTAAAATCTATTTTATAATCTATTTTATTTATTCAAGATGAGGAACTATCCTAGATGCTGATCTTATTCTTTCTCCAGGTTCAGTGGTTTCTTAGATCAACACTATTTTAGAGCAAAAAACAAAACAAAACAAGACAAAACAATACAAAATAACCACGGAGAAAAACCCTCAACTTTCTTCTTGGGATTCTTGTCTTCCTGCTTTGCACTGTTTACCTCTTCTCTACCCTTTCCTTCCCCCAGCTCTGGAGTATTTTAGTAGAGGAAATCTTTAGATTCTAACCTAGGTATCATAGGGTCTGGGTGAAATCTTTGTTCTCTGTTTTTACTTCAAGTAGGCTCACCTCATTTCAGTAGTTTTTCTTAATTTAGAATAACTAGTATTCTTTACACCTTATTGATTTATCCTGCTTTTACTTGTAAATAATTATTAGAACCAGTTATGTTGGGGATCCCTGGGTGGCTCAGTGGCTTAGCACCGCGTTTGGCCCAGGGTGTGATCCTGGGGTCCTGGGATCAAGTCCCACATTGGGCTCCCTGCATGGAGCCTGCTTCTCCCTCTGCCTGTATCTCTGCCTCTGTCTGTGTGTCTCTCATGAATAAATAAATAAAATCTTAAAAAAAAAAGAACCAGTTATGTCTTTATAACATAAAAATTGGCAAAAATTCAATGTATCCTGATAGCTAATTATGAAAATATAACTGCAAAAATCAGCTTTAAGTTTTTATAAAATATAACTACACAATCCAGTAGAATATGATATACACTACTTACTTTTTTAATTTGCAAATGTATATCTTTAAGAATTTTCTAAAAGCACTTATCAATTTAGATTTTTAAAGAAAGTCTTGCTTTTAATGGTTTTGATGCACATAATTCAAGAAAAAGGATTTCTTATTTAGACAAGAGTGCTGTTTCCAGGATTTTACAATGATATAATGATTTAAAAAATGATAGAATGATTAAATATGTGCTTCTGTATACATATATATATATCTATATATATATATTTGCACCCAGTAAAAGCATATATGTATGATAAATATTTGTAGAAGAATTAGTAGATCGAAGATAAGATGCCTTTTGAATTTTGTTAATTAGCTAGTTGTCTTATCAAAAATCAGAGATTTATTTTCTCACCTGTAATATACACAAGTGCTTATTTCTTCATGTTCTTATGGTGCGTTAGAACTCTGTAGTAGTTGTTCATCTTATAGGGAAAATTTTATTCTAACATGGTTCTAATTTGAATTTCATAATTATGTTGAATACTATACTATTTTATGAATATCTATTTTGCATATGAATTCCCATTCTGCACTTTTATCCATTTGTTTTTGGCAGTTGCTCTTTATCTCTTATAAATTCAAATCATTTTTCTATGTTAAATGAGTAACTATGCCTATCATATTTGCTGCAAATATTTTTACTCTCACTTTGATCAATTCATTTTTACATTGTAGGGATAGTTGTGGCACAAAAATTCCATTTTATTGTAGTCACAGTATAGTAAGCAAATAAACCTTAACTCCTTGTTCCTGCTTTCCCTAATGTGTCTTTGATTTAACATATATTTTTAGGGTCCCATAAAGGATTTTATTTATGTAATTTTGTTTGAAAATAGTATTTATCTTTGTAAAACATTAAAAAAAACTCTGGCCTTTTTTATTAATGTAGTCACACTTTAACTTGACACTAAAATTTCTCTGCAGTATGACTACACGCTGCAGTTAGTCTTTCATAAATAGAAATCTATATCATAAATTCAAACCATATCCTGTATTCTGTTTTCATAGTCATTATTTCTTGCTTTTATTCTATTGCTTTCTGCCAGAAATGTCTTTAATATGAAGTCTTAGTTTTATAAAATCTTATCAGAGTTCAATTTTGGAAGGCATTAACAAGAGAAAACAACTTTGGACTTCAATAAATATTTGTTGGTCAGAAATGTCTTAGACTGCTGTTATAGACATACTGAGTTGATTGTAGTTAAGAATTTGGATTGTATCCTCATGCCATTACCTGAAGAAGTATGACTTTTGATAAGGCTAAGTCACTTTTCCGAGACTATTAATTTTTAATTTTCAATTTCCTTATCTACAAAAGAGAGATTATACCAGAGTTCTAGCAGGTTCATATGAGATAAAGTTAAATAATTCTAAAATAAATGTTTGTAGTGGCACAAAAATAGACACATATTTCAGTGGAACAGAATAGAGAGCCCAGAAATAAACCCACACTTCCCTGACCAGTTTATCTGTGCTAAAGGAGGCAAGAATATACAAGGGAGAAAAGAAAGTCTCTTCAACAACTGGTGCTGGGAAAACTAGACACCTCCACACAAAGGGCCACTTTTTAACCCCATACACAAAAATAAAATAAAAATGGATTAAATACCTACGTGTGAGACCTGAAACTATAAACTCTTAGAAGAGAACACAAGCAGTAATTTCTTAACATTGGCTGTCGCAACATTTTTTTCTGGATATGTCTCCTGAGGCAAGGGAAACAAAAGCAAAAATAAACTATTAAGACTACGTTAAGATAAAACAGCTTTTGTACAGTGAAGGAAACCAAAAACATAATGAAAAGACAACCTAAACGAATAGGGGAAGATGTTTGCAAACAATACATCTGATAAAAGATTAATATCCGAAATATGTAAAGAACATATACTACTCACCAAACAATTCAAATAAAAAATTGGGCAGAGGTCATGTAAATACATTTTTCTAAGGAAGACATAGAGATAACCAACAGACACATGAAAAGATTCTCAACATCACTAATTATTAGGGAAATACAAATCGAAACCACAGTGAGATATCACCTTAGACCTAGCAGAATGGTTAGGGTAAAACACAAGAAAAAACAAGTGTTGATGAGGCTGTGGAGAAAAAGGAACCCTTGTGCCCTGTTGATGGGAATGTAAAGTGGTATAGCCAGTGTAGAAAACAGTATGGAGATTTTTCCAAAACTTAAAAATAGAAATACCACATGATCCAATAATTCCACTACTGGATTTTTACCCAAAGAAAACGAAAATACTAATTTGAAAAGATAAATCACCCCTATGTTTATTTCAGCCTTATCTATAATGGCCATGGTATGGAAGCAACTTAAATGTCCATCAATATATGCCTGGATAAAGAAGATGTGGTACACACACACACACACACACACACACACACACCAATGGAGTTTTACACAGCCATAAAAAGGATGAGATCTTGCCATTTGCAGCAACATAGATGAACCTAGATTTTATGCTAAGTGAAGTGAAGTCAGGCAGAGAAAGACAAATACCATATGATTTTACTCATATATGGAATCAAAAAACAAGTGAATAAAACAAAAAGCAGAATCAGACTTAAAAATACAGAGAACAAACTTGTGGTTGCCAGAGGGAAGGAAAATGGGACGATGGGCAGAAGGGGTGAAAGAAAGTGGGAGATACAGACTTCTAGTTATGGAATGAGTAAGTCATGGGAGTACGATGTACAGATAGGTATTATAGCCAATGATATAATAGCGATGGATGATGACAGATGGTAGCTACACTTGTCAGGATTTTAGCATAATGCGTAGAGATGTAGAATAAATTATGTTGTACACCTGAAACTAATGTAATATTGTGTGTCTGTTAGGCTCAAATAAAAATAAGTAAATACATCCAAATGTTTGTAAAGGCACTTTTTATATTACAGTTTTCAAAGTCTCAATTATTATGTTCACTTGCATATAAAATTGGATGGATAAATATTCAAATGGTTTAAGGTTTCTTTTTTGCATAATTAAACTTATATTCCTTTAATGATTGGTTAATTCAAATTGACTTAATTTTGTAAGCATATGTTGTTCTCGGTCATTAATAAAGTTTAATAGGTCATTTAAGGACAGACCACTGTGTCCCCTAAATATTTCACTTTATTATTTTCAGAACTAAAAAGCTAGTGCAATAAAATCTGTTAATCAACTATACAGTTCTAGTAACTGTGATCTGGGCCTATTTGAATTTTTCAAGCTTTCTAGACTTTAAACCTAAAATTATGAATACTTAAGAAAAATATCTATGATGTATCCAATTAATTCACTTTTCAAATTATAGTTTATTTTTCCCTTTTTTATGAAGGATATGGAGCTAAATATGTGATAAGCATATATTGAGGAAAGAGTAGATAGAATTCTAGGAGTTTCACTTTGAGATTCAAAATTTAACATTTGTGTTCTTTTCCCCATCTGCCAAAATCTCTTCCAATGGAATCAGAATATACTCATTCATGCAAGAGCAAAATCTTAATGTCCAATTCCTGTTTCACCCAATCTGTTTCTGAATCCTGTCAACTCTACTTTCCAAGTGAATTTGTTTTTTCATTCTCTATCTATGCTGCCACTGTCTTATTTGAGTTTTCATCATTTCTTTCACCTGGATAATTATAATAATTTCATATTTGATATGATTACCTCTTATTTTTTCCCTCTTAGCCATTTATCACAGTACCACTAAAGATGTGCATTGAATCATGTTTAATTACTTTCTTTTACATCTACATTTGCTTTCTATTCCCTATAATCTTATAACCCTCATATTCCTCTGTAAGATCTGCAAGGCCACTCAGAATCTTGCCACAGCTTATTATTCCAGTTTCAGCATTATAAACAGCAAATCCTCCTACCAATCAGATTATTTGTTATATGTTGCTTTGGCTGACCTCTTTAGTTGGAATTTCATTTTCCCACTTCTAGCCTAAGGAAAACCCTATTCCTCCATTATGACATACATAAATGTCACTTCCTGTGGGAATATTTTTCTAGCCAACTCCATGATTACAATTACTGCCTCCCTTCTTTGTGGATCCTCCAATATATCAACATGATTGATATTTCTGTATTTGTTTTATAATTACCTATTTATTTTCAGATCAAATTTGGATGAGAATCAGATATCATATCTTTTTCCATAAACTGTACCTGTTAGTCTCTGGCACATATTTGGCCCACTATGAATATTGATTGTTGTTTGCAAAGAGGAATAATGAAAAAGAGAGCTCCAATGATCTGTGAAGAAGGAGATAGCGCATGTGAAATGGTATCCTTCACAGAGTAGCACTTTTTTTCTTACTTTCCCACAGCACTCTTACCATTTGCAGTAAGTCTCATCATTCATGGGTTGTTATTACTGAAGTCCTCACAGAAGAAATATTATTCCATCTCTGGCTGCTCTCTGAAGCACTTATACTTCATTATTTCCCCGCGGATTTTGTGTCCTTCAGTTTTTTTTCACACTCCTTTTTTCTTCAGTAGTATCTGTGATGAAGGACTGATGCCAAGTAATCAACTTCACTTCTTTTGAAAAAAAAGAAAAGAAAAGAAAATCTCAGTCTAACTGATGGTTTATTTTATAGACAAAAGCATCCCTCCATATTCTCTGCAAAACCTTAGAAGCATTTCAGCACAATGTGGTACAATATGCCAATTGATGAAATGCCAAAGCTCCATAATGGAAAACTAAGAAAAAGATCAAAATTCTTTTCACCTAAGAAATTGCTATTAGTTCAAGTAGCACTTAACTAGTGAAATGAATATGCCCTGGAGTAGAAATTTCATCTTTGGCAGCTGTAATACCTAAGACCCACTGGCTGTCCTTTGTTCCTGCTTATTCAGAGAGTCTCATTTTATAGGGAGGATGATTTAATTTGGATGTAATTCCTCTTCTTTTTTTGTAATCATAAAATGAGGTGTTGGGTGATCATAGGGTACTCCCACTTACAAATTCCTCATTATTTAGTGTAATGTCAGTTTAGCTCACAGAAATACTTTTTTTTTGTGTTCTGATACCCAGTTTTGTTCAACCAGAGTGTATTTTTATGACATAAAACAGAGAGGAAGTGAATGTTGGGCATGGGGTTGAGGAGGCAAAACAGACGAGGTTGGCAGATGGTTAATGATCCTTGTAGTTATATCCTCAGGAATAAGATGTTTAAAAAAATGCAAGAAAAAAATAAATGAGGCAAGATAATCTGAGTTGAGGAAGGCATTGTAGCACTTAATATACAACTGTGGAAAGATTTCTGATAACACTTTTTATAGGAAAAGTTGAATAAAATATATACATCTTCCATCTATGTCCACTTGAATAAACATAATGAGTTCTGAAAGACAAGAGAATAGACTGGAATCCCATTTAATTTGTAGCTAGATTTTGTGACTCCGAATTAGTAACATCCTTTCAATGTGCCTACCAGTAAGTAGGAGTGGTTCTTTTGTTTAGTAGCCATCTAGTGGGTGGACTATTTGTGAGGTTGCCAAATTTAGCAAATGAAAAGGAAGAACAGGGAGTTAAATTGGAATTCAGATGAAAAATAATTTTAAGTACCGTGTATTCCATGCAATGTACTAAAATAATCATTGTTTATCAAGAATTCTAATTTAACTGGACATTCTATATTTTATCTAGAAATTCCTTACTAGGATATTAAAAATCTCTTTAATAGGCATAGATTTTTTCCTGTTATAGAAGCATATGTTAACATAAGATGAGCAAAGAATACCAGTCATACTGAGCATAGAGGGTACTCTCCTCCGAATACAAGAGGTCTTTAGACAAAAATATTCTCAATTATCCCTTGGTCTTCTTGAGCCTCAGTATCTTAAGCTAAAAGACTAATACAAGACTGGCCACTGTTGGATACATGTGTACCCTGAGACTCCCAAATAATCCACTTTGAGCCTCTACCCTGAAGGATGTCTGGTATGGAAACCAAGAGACATATTAAAGGACATTTATTGTGTCCTTGTTCACAAGGGTAAAAAAATTGGAAATAGCTGGTTTGTCCATCATATAAACATATGGTCTCTTCTTTGATTTTGAGCACAGGGTAATGTGATGAAGGTGTGGGCTCTGGATCTGAACAACGTGTATTCAAATTCCAGCTCTACCATTTACTACCTAAGTAGCATTCTATTAATTACTTAACTCTGTGACCCATTTGGATCATCTGTAAAATGACGATATTTTAAAAATATAAATAAGATATATAATGTAAAATGAATTACAACATAAAATATAATATAAAAATAATAAAATCTTTGCCATAAGTCCATTGTGAGGGTACCCCAAATTAATATATATGTATATTTCACACAGTGATTGACACCAAGATCACCTAGAAGACCTGGAAATATTCAGTAAATATTAGCTTCTATTAAAATGAAGTATTATACAAAAGTAAAATAAATGAACAGAAAAGTATAGACAAGTAAGTAGCATTTATGTGAAACAGACAAAGCAATGCTATGAATTAGCTGATGCTTATGTATATAGTGAATACATGAAGCCATATATAAAATGATAAATACAAAATTATGATGGTAGCTGTCTCTGAGAATTGAACAAGGGGCCAGTCTAGTGAATAAAATATTTATTTATAAAGTTGTAATTATTTTTTTAGAAAATATGAGGTTACAAATCACAATATGTTGATGTTTGCTGATTTTTGGTTTATAGATATTTGCTAATTTTTTGAAAATATTTTATTTATTTGGGAAGGAAAGAGCACAGTAATGGGTGGGGGGAGGCAGAGGGGGAGGGACGAGCAGACTCCCACCAAGCAGGGAGTGCGATTCAGGGCTCCATGCAGGGCTGGATCCCAGACCCAGGATCATGACCTGAGCTGAAGGCAGATGCTTAACTGACTGAGCCACCCAGACTCCCCTATGGATATTTGTTATTATGTCCTAAGTAGTTTGCTGTTGTTCAAATGAATTTAAAAGTAGACAGCGTATAGGTACAAAGACCTTGTAATCTAATGGAAGTTCTTTGTTGAAGTCTTAATTTTTATATGATATCTGCTGAATTAATGTGCAGATGTGATAATGAAGAATTTTATCAAGTAATTATTTGAAGGTCTAAAATATGCCAGGTGCATTTTAAACATGACTACGATATGAAGTGGATTTTGCTGTTCCAACTTCAGTGATGGTTTTATGCATAGTTTTATGTGTGTATATATTTTATATATATATAACATAAAACTTTATATATATATATATATATATATATATATATATATATATATATATATAAGTTTTTTTCAGTTCTACCCAAACTATTAGCAGGTTTTTCACACGACCTATCAATCATTCAAAGGTAAGGAGCATAATTTAAAACAAAGAGGGAGTAAGTAATTCAATTTAGCATAGAGTTTGGAGTCTGGATCTTTCTGGCATACGGTATTTGAGTTTAAGAGCAATACCACATGAAGGCCTATTTTAAAACAGGAAAAAAACACACTAAACTATATTGTGTAGTTATGTTTACCAAATGTTAAGTTTGTTTTAGTCTTTAGGGTTTGTTTCTGAAATAGGTGCTTCTGATATTGCAGAAAAATATCCTGATTAATTAAGACTGTCGAGTATGTGACATAACCTATATGTGTACTGCATATGTCCATAAAACACGAAGAATGAGGCTTATTGAGGGGGTCTAGATGCAGAACTTTTAAAATGTTTAGAAATGTTTGATTTCAATTTTCATTTTAGACAAAGTTTTCATTTGTTATCACATATAAAGCAGATAACCATAACCATAGTATTTAATATTGGAACAGAATTAATTTATTATATTTCATAAGCAGATTCTAAATGCACAATCTTCGGATAGAATAGGATAGGAATAAAATGCATCTAAATTTGTAGTATTTGAGATGAAAAATCTTGCCCATTTAATCATTTGAGAATGAGGATAAGAAAAATAAATGTCCATTCCCTTGCTTACTTTTGAAGATAAGAGCAAATTTAATAATATAATAAGATAATGTTTTCTCACATTCATGTTTTTTGAGTGCTTTTCAAAAAGCTTAAAAATAGCTAATTTTTTGGAATAAGATAGATTCTAAGAAGAATTAAAAAGTAAATAATAATGTAGCACATTCTCCTTATATTTTAAAAAGGGTCATATTCCCTTTTCAAATAAAATTATTGAAGATACTTTTGAGATGTTTCTTCTTCTTGGCTTAATTTTTAGTGAAAAAAAAAGTGACGGGACTTCTTTTATAACATCGTGCTTAAAAATATTTCCAAGGGATTTGAAGTTTATAGAAATGCATGATTTACTTGTTTTTAATCTACATTAAAATCTGTATTTATATGTGACTAGTGTAAATGTGTAATTAAATATAACAGTGAATGTGAGCCCAATAGCATTGCATGTGTAAAAAGTAATTACTACACTCCACTTTGTAAAAACTTAAACATTAGATTAAATAATTTTCTTTAAAAATCAATGAGTGATTTACTTTAATTTACTTAATCTTCAACTATCACATACTGTGTATCTGGTTTGATGCAAGACTTTCATTCATGTATACAATTTTTAAGTTTTTACAAAGTGAAAAAAATATACAAACTTATACATTATTTTACCTGAAAGAATAGAATTAAGTTTACTCTGATAAATAACTTCTTCACAACTTACAAAACTCAATATCAAATTATTAAATCCATTGGATAAGATAATAAAATATTAGCACTTGTGTATTCTTGACATGAAGGAAATCAGCATTTATTCTTCATCAATTTATTTCATTTCCTATGATATGTCAAGGAAAATAATTTCTTATAATTCGCTTGAAGTAGAAGAGAACTCAAATAGCTGGATTTTAAATCCTCTTTTTTCTTTACTTTATCCCAGTGCACTTCAAAATTTTGATTTGAAAAGTGAGGTGGTATCAATCAAAAGAAAAGTAAACAAAGAAGGAAGAGTAAATTCCTAATTTGTATAAACTATTTTAGAATGCCATTAAAATATAGTCGGCAATTTAATTTTGTGAGAAATCAGTTAGTTTTCTACAATCATTTTTTTCTTTTGTAATGTTTATTATTGTCTAATATAGCACAGATAAGTATATTTTTATATTTGTATTGTGTCTACTGTTCGTCTGCCTTCATATCCTTGAATGACTTTTAACATACTAAAAAAAATAATAGAATATTGAAGTAGATGTTCATTGTATGGATAGTGCATTTAGTCCAGTGTTACATGAAAAATATGTTCACATACTATATGTGAATAAAAATATACAATGACAATTTCTATACTAGAACATGAAGTATATAAACAAAATTGCATAAAGCAAAATAAATTTAAAAATCATGAATGAAAATGAAAAAAACTTTAATAAAGGGGAAAAATAAAATCTAGTACAGGGCAATAAAATTTCACATAATCTTGTTCATCAAATTTTCTACAAAATTCAAATAGTACATTCTGAAGATAAGCATTATATTTTTCTAATTCTTTATTATTTGTTCCCAGCACCTATGACAGGACTTGACACGTAGTAAACACTCAATAAATGTTTGTTAATTAGCAAAGGAAATACAAATCAGAGTTGTTCTAGTCTTGTATATGGGTAAATACTTCCACAGACATACACATAAAAGGTTTTAAGTTTAGACAGGGAATACACAGGAGAATAATTTTTAAATTCTCCATATACTTACCGGTAGATTAGTTTTTATAAAATTTTGATCAATTTTAATAATTTTCTTGGTGTAAAACTATGTTTTAGATTTGTTAACTGTTTTGCATAAAAACTTCCTAAGTGTAGGGTAAAAGAAGAATCTTCTTTTTTTTTTTTTTAACTTGTCAGTCTATTTTGAATGTGTGAAACTGTACAATGTATGCCACAATTAAGAAGGTTCTTTAATTGATGCTTGGTGATGAAGCTTTATCATTTAGTTTAATGAAATTATAGTGTGGGCTAGTAAGTAATCTATTTAATTACAATTCTAAATTAATCCCATTAATGAAATATATCTGTGCATATTGTCCCTGTGCTTAGGCCATGATTGTCCATTATCATTCTTTTACCAGCTTTGTGAATTATTGAGTTTTGCTAATTAAATTTCATATTATGTGGTGTACGTTAGTAAGTATGGAGGAAAATGTGTCTTCTTTTTTCATAGAGATAATTTCTTGATTATTTGTTTAGTGTCTATTGAGCAAATATATAAGCACCACAAAATTTTGTTTGCTTTCAGAAACATTCAATACAACCAAAATATAACCAAGAAAATGAATTTCAATCAAAGAACTTAATTCATATTGTGATAATATCTAACTGACCTCTAATTTACAGTCTATTCTTTTTAATGGAATACAAATTTATTACCATAAGATCAGAGTCCACATTAACAACTACACTCATCATTGTGGTAATAACCCAGAAGTATGATTTGCAAGGAAAAGTGGAGTGTCAGTGAAAAAAATTCCAGATAATGACTCTTCATAGTGATCAAGAGTGTAATTTATTATCTTTATATTAATTTCAGGAATTCCAAATGCAGAAATTTTAACATTTAAACATAAACTTCTCTTCATTTTTATTTTTTACAATTCTCTAAAACCTGTGCAGCCGGATGACAAACTCAGGGGATTTTCATTTCATCTTAAAGCAACCGTCTTAGAATTTTTATTCCTGGTTTTCTCACAAGGGTGTAGGAGAAATCAGCACAAAATGAGAATGAGCTGATATATAACAGGTTTTCTTATCAATTGTCTCTGTACTCATGGGTGATACATACCCACCATTCTCTAATAATTATAATTTAGGAATAAATTCCTCTTTGTAAGCCTATTCGAACTAATGTCCCGATGGTTCTATCTCACAGGTCATGCAGAAATAAAATAAAACAAAAACATCTAAATGACGAAATTCAAGTAAATATCGCCATTCAATAGTAAAGCGATAGGAAGTGCACACCTTTTACATGAAGGGGGAACTTTCAGAAAGGATCATTTAGTTCAGTTGTACTGAGGGTGATTTCTAGTTTTCCAGATAGCTGTTGATTTTGAATGTCCCTTTTATTTCTGTCTTACATCCATTTCTGTTAAATGAACAATATTTTCACCTGCGCTAATATATCAAAGTTATTGATTCCTTCAAAGTAAGTTGCATAAATGTTTCACTTCAAAGCATTTTAATACATACATAATCTTTCTTAGTCTCCACGCCATGAATAACTAGTGATCTTTATGCTGCTGCTTGTTCCAATATTGCTTTCACTTTACAATTAGGTACAATCCCACCGAGGGCTACTGTGAGTGTATACGGCCCAATCTTTGGCAAGTATACACACAATTAAAGTTAGGGCTACCTTCCTGTCACCCAAGGTACAGAGAAATGCATTAAAACTAACAAAGCGATAAAAGGGGCCTGAAATTGAAGCAGTTTAGGAAATGACAGTTTAATGAAAGCAGTGTAAAAATACTATCACACTGATGGAAAACATCTGTCCTCCACCAATCTTGAATGATAGAAGGTTGTGTGGCTCTTGAGGAATGTGTTGCCAGCCTATGGTTATATCAACGGCAGGTCAGGCATGGCCTGTCTCCTTTAATATCATAGTAACGACTGTCCAAGTGTATACCATTCCAACTGATACTTTGGCTTCAGCATTGCAATAGGTTGCTTTAAAGTTATTTTCACTGTTTGTTGGCTTTTTTCCATGGAGTGTGGGAATAACGCTACTGAAATATAAGGAGAAAGAAAATAAATATATACTAGAGCTGTTGGTAAAGAAAAAAGTTTATAAATATTATAATTCTGGTTATTGTAATAATCAAAAAGCAACCTACCCTGCTCTTTACTTATGGATTTACTAAATCATGGTTGTAATCACCAGTTGATTCAATCAGTTGATTCACCAGTTGGTTGCAATCAACCAGTTGGTTGCTGATTCCTTTTGTTTTTATTTCAGCAGGTGAATGTTTATAACAAGAGTGTATTAAAGATTATCATTGTGTGATGAAAGGGTTAAAGTGTTTCTACTTGGTATGTGAATTACCACGACAGACTTTCACAAGAGGAGAAAAAAAATTATATTCCAAATTGGCAATGAGGAAGTGGATTAGTCTCATGCCCCAAATTTGGAAGAAAATGGAAGCTAATACTTTCAGTTAAAGATCATTGTATTTTCCTTGTCTCTTATTCATTAAGGAGTAATTTTTGAAATCAGATTTTGCAGATGAAAAGCCTATAATGCAGAATAAAAAAATTTCCTTTGAGATAAGAAAGAAATTGAATCGCTTCTCACCTGCAAAAGTAGTTAATCTAGGTGCTATTCAGACATGCTAAATGTTTAGTTATATGTGAGTTTAAAATAAATGTGAATTTTTCGTTCTTCAATAAGTTCATCTCTCCATTTATTCCATTGATGGGAATGTTTTCCCTATTTTTCCCCCTAGGATGAATTTGTCATGTCTATCAAGGCACCTTTAATCATTTATTCAGTCTTGTCTTTCACATCTAGAATCGCATTCCAATAGTGCCCAGGAGTTGGAGAGTAGGATGAGGGTGGACAGGAAAATACGAGTATGACTTTCCTTTTTTAACAGGATGAAAATTGATATCATAATTTTCATGCTTTTAGGTTATTAGTCTCTTTTCTGTGATCCACAATAGCGTTATCATAGGAAAAGATTCCCTGTACAAATTCAAGCACACTTACCTGGTACCTAATCAATAATTTGGTTACTAAAGGATTATGCCACATTTTTTTCTGGTGCCCTCAGGAAACCTCATAAAAACCTTATTTCAGAGGGGAATTCGCTTGAGTTTTCTAGGTTATATACAATAGTGATGCATGTGTTGAAATCATTTAATGAAATAGCAATTATTTAGAGACTTCCCAATATTTTTATACTATGTAGTAAAAATATTTTTGTGTAAGTCACTATACTTATTATAAATGTACTTACCCAAGTGTGAAAGTAGGCCAGATTTCATACCAACACATTTAAATTCACATCTGTAATCCTACCCATCAATATATTTTCTAAAACAAATCTAGCTTAATACTGAGGTTCAAATTACCCTTCATTTTTAGAAAAGAAAACTCTATGGAGGATTTAAACATAAATATCTTTAATATTCTTTTTCTGACACATACTACTAAAAGTAATTTTTTATCTAGCACTCTTGCATTTCCAATGATAGTTGAATTTTCATGATGTATCAGGAAGAAAACTTAACTTGGTACTAAATATCTTTAATAACACTCTTTAATATCTGAGCTTTAGGTCAGAGCAGTTTATAGTATTTGTCAACTCAAGTAAAATGGTTTTTCTGAAAGCATGCCAATCAAAAATAGAATTTATTCAGTTGATAAATAAGCTATTAGTTTTACAGAGCTATATGTAAAAATAAATGGAGGTAAGAAAAATCTAATAACTGGTTAATAAATGATATTCTGTGGCTGCCATTTCAGTGTGATAATGTTAAACATAAAAAATGATAGTGAAATATATTCTAAAATTCTATTATTTCATCTCTGTTTCAGTTATACTAAGGTGTCCATTAGAATTATAGGGGTGCCCGGCTGGCTCAGTTGGTAGAGCATGAGACTCTTGATCTTGGAGTCGTGAGTTCAAGCCCCATGTTGGGCATAGAGCTTACTTTAAAAATTTTTTTAAATAATTATTCTTATATGTTTCATTTTTCTTTCATTTCTGAGTAAAATGTTTGTTCTCTCCTCTGCTGGTATAATAATGTGACAGTCAGCCACTTGATTCTTACCATTTAGCATTCCGTTTTTACATAATTAAGCATTTGTAATTTCAAACTCCGTATGTCGCCTTTCATTCTAAGGAACCCATGATCTAGATTTAGACTTTTTGCTAATATGTTAGTCTTTTCTGTGACAGTCTCTCTTTAAGCCTTCTTTCCATGAGCTAGAAAATAGAGAAGTATTTTTTTTACAAAGCTCCTTTCTTCACACAGAGCATAAGCGTAATTTTTTCAATTTACCTGGACCGGAATTCTGGATCTCTTCATGATGTTTGTGCAAACGTAAAATTCAGTTTCAGTTATTTACCTCTATTTCATCCACTCCATCCCCTTCCATTATTTACAGGGTTGAGACACAGTCTTAGAGAGGTCTGCATACTGCAA
The DNA here is from genome assembly GCF_053574225.1 of Canis aureus. Taxonomy (NCBI): domain Eukaryota; kingdom Metazoa; phylum Chordata; class Mammalia; order Carnivora; family Canidae; genus Canis; species Canis aureus. The sequence continues at coordinate 7,359,603 of NC_135612.1, read as the reverse complement.
ATAACGTTATGGCATTATGATTTCACTACCATCAATAAAAAAAACTCAAATGCATGACAGATGCAAATTTAATTTCCACTGAATCACTAATATAAGTGAAAAGAAGTATCACTTTCCAATTCCTATTTTGCTTCGTAACCCTAAAAATTTGGATAATGTGTGAGGTTTTAGCCTTATGTCTAACAAAGTCATAATAATAACCTACTTCTTAGGATTATTATGATGTTAACTTTCACAGTCCTCTCTGAGACTACTGATTAAGTAGGCAATTTTCATGTGCATTATTATGCTTTTTTCCAGGGGCCAGAACCCCTATGGGGCATCCTCTGCTTAATCTAAGGAGATTAAGATAGTGAATATCATATTTCATATTGCCAATCTAGATTCACTTAGACCCATTAATTATTTACAGCAAACACACACAGAGAAAACACTCCATGTGAGATTCTAAAGCAGAAGCTCTCAGCAGCTTGAGTTGTCTTGCAAACTATTCCCCGAAGCAGAGACTAGAGAGCAGATACAAGAAAGGGAAAGTATATCAGGCCTCTGGGAGGCAGTAATAATAATTGCAAGGACATTTTAATTTGTTTAAATTAGCATCTAAATCTTTCATAATAATGTTTCAAGCCTGGTTTTTAAAATAACTTCCAAGTGATATTTCACAATAAATAATCATACCCCTAACACAACTGGCCATCGGAAGAAAAGTGGGAATAGAAATTAAATTTAAAAAATATAGACTAGAATAATTTTCACTGCAGTTTAACCTTAAACTAAAGTAGTTTGTTACTAAAAGAGTGTTTTTAATGTCTGTACTCACTATTGGGGAACAATAAGTATAGTTTCAATTCATAGGACTTTATTTCACTGTGTATAGATTCTTAAAAAACAAAGATAGGATGACATGCAGTTTCGGATATCGTATTTTTTCTTTTGATAAATTATTTAATCATACTCTGTCATGAAAAACTATATTTTCCTTTCCTTTCTCCACTTTTTTTTAAACTGTAAAATCAAATATAACTGGCAATTTTAGCAACCAGGAGATTTTACTCAATTATCGGCGTCAATTCCACATTTTATGGCAGAAAATGTTGCTCATTAATGATATACTATATTCCTTCTTAATTTATCTAGTTATATCTTCCTAAATAATTTATAGCCTCACACTATTTTGAAGGTCTATAAGCCCCTGTTAGCCAGTTATCCTCTTTATATGTAGTTCTCTATTATTTGGGGAGCTTTTCTTCCACCTGGGAAAATGTTATGGCATCTGGTGCACAAATGTTCTGTGAGCGACCTGGATTAATCTCCATATCTCTTGAGGCAATAGCTGTTTGTCAAGTCAAAATTTCAGATTTTTTCTAACCAATCTAAATCTAGGTAAATGTGACTAGTTTTATTCAAAATATACATTTCAAGGGCAGTCTAAGCCACCTGATTTTTTTTGTTCTATGTCTCAGCTTTGACAAAGTGTAAAGGAGCAAAGCATCTCACAAAAGCTCTAAAATTTAAATTCTTACAACCAGTTTGTTGATACGGGACTTACATGTTTTTAACTCAGACTTTAATCTGTAGGATGATTGTATTTCTATAAACATAGTGGCCATTTATATAAAAAAGTAGGATGCATGAGTATCAAAATTTGGTTATCTTGCTATCTAATGATTTTACCTATAATTTATACAAATGTAACACTTATTATGCAATGTAAGTATTACATTACAAAGATGTTTTTAATAGCTTTAGCTATTAAATAAAGCCACACTCTGGTAAGCATTCTGACAAAGGAGAAAATTTACCTTCTTGTTTAGAGAGGTAGTGTGTGCGAGATAGTAGAGTGTAAGAAATAGCTATGTCTCCTTTTAATTACTCAGCATCCTAACAATAGCATTAGACCAAGATCAGGAAAGTATAGAGACCTCTTTCTTTCAATCTGTGACTTTATATGGATCTGAGCACATACGTACCTAGAAAGCGAGTCTTTCTCCGTAGAGAAATGTATTTATTTGTTTCAGCATTTCTGATAATATTCATTTATAACTGTTAGGTATTATGTTTAAATGGTAAAAAAAATTGGTGTCCCTCATTTTACCTGTTTTAATAAATCAGTGTGGGCTTATTTGTTGCAGAGGGACCAAGAGTAAGTACAGGAGTAAGAACTAGAGTGAGAGACAGGAAGAGAAAGAGAATAAGTAACTGTGCAAATCATTTCCTGTGAAATGAATATTATTTTGTGGTATAACATAATGTAAAAATCATCACAGTGTGTATTTCATGTAGAAATATTTTTAGATTTATTTATTAGAGAGAGAGAGAGCAATTGCATACAAGTCAGGGTGGAGAGCAGAGAGGGAGAGAATTGTCAAGCAGATTCCCTGCTCAGCATGGAGCCAGATGAAGGGCTTGATTTTATGACCCATGAGAACATGGCCTGAGCCAAAATCAAGATTTGGACGTTTAACCAATTGAGCCATCCAGGCACCCCTCCATGCAGAAATATTTTTAATGAATGTTGCAAATAAAAATATTTGTGTACAAAAAAGCCAGAACAACCTATATGATACTGAAGTAAAATAAAGTTGAAAGACTGATACAACACAACTTAAAGACTTGCTGTAAAGCTACAGTCCTTGGGACGCCTGGGTGGCTCAGCAGTTGAGTGTCTGCCTTCAGCTCACCACATGATCCCAGAGCCTCAAGATCAGATCCCGTACCAGGCTCCCTGCATGGTGCCTGCATGCCTGGGTCTCCCTCTGCCTGTGTCTCTGCCTATCTCTCTCTCTCTCTCTCTCTCTGTGTGTGTGTGTGTGTGTGTGTGTGTGTGTGTGTCTGTCATGAATAAATACATAAAATCTTTTAAAAAAATCAAAAAACTACAGTTCTCAAGATGCTGTGGTATTAACAAACAGATGAATGGAACAGAATAGAGTCCCCACATCAATGTCATCGATTGATCTGTGATAAAGTAAAAGTAGTACAGTGGAGCAGAGATGGCCTCTTCAACAAATGGAGTTAGAACAACTGGACATGTACATGTATTAAAAAATTAATCTATACACAGATCTTATACGCTTCCCAAAAATTGACTCTAAATTGATCATCAATCTAAATGGAAAACACTAAACTATAAAACTCATACAAGATGGCATAGGGGAAAACTTTGGGTATGGCGATGACGTTTTAGATAGAACACCAAAGGCACAATCCGTGAAAGAAAGAACTGAGATGTTGGACTTCATTAAAATTCAAAAAAGTCTTATGCTCTGTGCAAGATTGTGTCAGGAGAATGAATAGACAAGCCACAGACTAGGACAAAATATTTGCAAAAGTCACATTTGCTAGAAGTCTTGTTATACCAATTATGTGAAGAACTCTTAAAACTCAACAATAAGCAAACAAACAACCTGATTAGAAACTGTCCCCCACAGTTCATATGTTGAAACCTAATTTCCAGTGTGGTAGTTTTTGGAAGTAGAGCTTTGGGCAGGTGATCATGTCATGATGGCAGAGTCCTCATGAATGAAATTAATGGTCTTATAAAAGATTGCCCAGATAACTGTCTTCCCCATTTTACCATGCAAAGACACGGTGAAAAGATGACCATCTCTGAACCAGCAAACTGGCTCTCACAAAACACCAGATCTGGAGCTTTGGTCTTGGATTTCCCAGCCTCCAGAATTATGTGAAGTTGTTTGTTTTTTAAGCAACCCAGTTATGATATTTTTCCTATAGCGGCCTGAACAGACTGAGAGAAATATCATTAAAAGTGATATACAGATGGCAAATAAGCATATGAAAGGATGCTTCCTAGCATACTCATCAGGGAAATACAAATTAAAACAACAATGGAATACCAAATACACATTAAAATGGTCAAAATCCAGAACACTGAGAACACGGAATGCTGGTTATGATATTGAGCAACAGGGACTTTCATTCATTGCTGGAGGGAATGTAAAATGGTACTGCCACTTGGGAAGATGGTTTTGTAGTTTCTTACAAATTTAAAATGTATTCTTACTAGGTGATGCAGCAGTCACACTCTTTTCCATTTATCCAGAGGCATTAAAACCACACAAAAACATGCACAGAGATATTCATAGTCGTTTTACTCATGATTGCCCAAACTTGGAAGCCACCAAAATGTGCATCAGCCAGTGAATCGATAAGTTGTGGTACATCCAGACAATGGAATATTATTCAGGTCTGTAAAGAAATAAGCTATCAAGCATGAAAAGACATAGAAGACCCTCAAATATGTCTTACTAAATGAAAGAAACTCACCTGAAAAGGCTACATGCTGTATAACCCCAATATATGACATTCTGGAAAAGGCAAAACTACTAGAGACAGTAAAAAAAAAGATCAGTGGTTGACTAGGTTGTTGCACTGAGGGAGAGGATAAACCGAGAGAATACAAAGGTTTTTTAGGATAGTGCAGATACTCCATAGGATACCATAATGGTAGATACGTGTCATTATACATTTGTCCAAAAAATACAATGTGCAAAACCAAAAGTGAACTACAACATAAATTGTGGACATTGGGTGATTATCACTTATCAAGGCAGGTTCATCAGTTGTAACAAATGTACCCTCTAGTGGGGGATGTTGGTAATGGGGGACTGCCGTGCATGTGAGAGGACAAGGAGTATATGGGAACTCTGTACTTCACCTCAAATTTTCTGTGAACCTTACCTGCACTAAAAAACAACCTTAAAACACTTTTAAAAGACACAAAGGCCACAATTTAGACTACACAGATATATTTTTAAGAATATTCCAAAAATATTTTTTTCAATGGCAGTTAATATAGGCATGTCACTAAAATTCTAATTTACTCATTTAACTGAAGAATCTTGAACAATCAAATTATTTTCTGGGAAATGCATTCTCATCTGCCAGTGTATGCACATAAGTTTTTCAACAGCCTATGTAGGTCTTGAATTGCAATAGAAAGTGCTAGTGTAAAAAAAAAAAAAAAAAAAAAAAAAACGGAAAAGAATGTGCTAATGTGTTTGGAATCATATCAAATTGAGAGGATATTTTACTTTTTCATGGAATGGATGTGTGTACATGAAATGAGGTGTCCTTCATTTTTAAAGGACCATATATTAAGTTTTGGCTATTTTAAATTCACATGTTTAGGTATTTGCACTTTAGGCATATATTATATATTACCTATAAATACGACTATGGTGGTTCATATTCATTATCTATGCAACACACATTATTTTATGTAGTCCAAAGCATTCTCCTGAAAAAAGGCACTGTATTGCTCCTGTTTTGAAGTGCATAAACTGAGGCATAGAAAGAATGGCACCTAGCTAGCACATGGCAAAATCAGAATTTCATCCCAAGTATTATTAACAGCGATGCTCTTTACAACAATGCTGCGGTGCCTCTGGATGTCAACATGAGTGTGTCTCGCTTGAGACACATTTGAAATGATTCCTAAAATTCAACAGATGTTTAGAGTCTCATCATTTTTCTCTTGAGACAAAACCCCTGTATAGTATAAAACATTATCCAGCACCACTTTTGTATTTATATCTGTGATTTCACAGTTACCTTCACTCTCTAAGGAAATATTTTTCAGTCATCTTGGTCTTACAAAAGTGTACTTCCATTCACTATTTGATAATAAATGTAACAAGAGAGTAGTAGTCATTAATTTTGAACTAATCATATATACAAGTGTTTGGTATACTATAAATTTTCTAGTCAAAGAAATATCAAAATTACCACGATTTTATAATTACAGTTCCCATGAGCCCGACTTAGGTATACATAGGATATTCATCATATTTTGGTTTAGCAGTTGTTAAATATTTTTCTACATTTGCATTTAAAACTAATTAAATTATATAAACACTTTTAAAAAAATTATTATGGACCCCACAAAGGCTACATAATGACATAGAAAAGTATATACTAATAGTGGGAACATAGAACAAATATTGTACGAAATTTGTATGTATTGAAAGTAGACAAGACAATGAATAAATATTAGAAATGAAAATATAAATATACATTAAATTAATAAGGCCCAACTTATCAATGAAATTAGTAAGGCGCAACTTATCAATAATTTTTACCATAGATTGTACTGTTGATGTTGTATCTAAAACTCATCACAAAACCGAGGTCACGTAGACTTTCTCTTGTTTCGTCCTAGAAGTTTTATAGTTTTTCATTTTACAAGTAAGCCTGCAGTCCACTTTGATTTAGTTTTTGTGAAAAGTGTAATGTCACAGAGTCTGTGTGCTTCCCCCCCCCATTATAAATGGTAAAGATTATCATTTCTCTTTTGCACGTCCATCAAAAATCAAGTGACTATATTTGTGTGGGTTTACTTCAGGACTTGGATTATACTCCATTAATCTTTGTGTCCATTTTTCAGCCATACCACACCATTTTGATTACCGTACCTTTATAAGTACCCTTAAAATTGAGTTGACATCTCTAGTTTCTTCTTTCTTAGTATTGTGTTGACTCGGCAAGGTATTTTGCCTTTCCATATGAATTTTAAAATCAATGCATTATAGCTATAAATAGTTTATTGGGATTTTGTTTGGGATTACATTCAATCAATAGATCAAGACTTGACATCCTAATAATACTGAGTCTTCCATTCATGAATATGAATATTTCTCCATTTTATTTACATATGCTTTAGTTTTCCTCAGCATTAATTTTTAGTAATTAGGTAAACATTATGTAAAAACTAAGGAAATGTCAATGAAGTATAGCCTTTACTTAATAACATATCAATATTGGTTCATTAATCTTGGCAAATGTATCATTATAAAGTAGAATATTTAATAATAGGGAAACTGGATGTGGGGCATATTGGAACTCTACTATCTTTACCATTTTTCTGTATATCTAAAACTAAATTAAGAGTTTGTATTCAATTTAAGAGTTTATCTAAATAAGAAAACTGTTGTTGTAGTAATTGATTGGGGTAATTTTTTTCCATGAGTTTTTAAAGCTATTATCATTAAATTTGTATATTCAAAATGACCTTAATATTATAGTTTGGAAAGTCATTATAACTTACAAATCTTTCTCCTTGTTCTTAAACACTATATTGAATTTATATATAAAGAAATATTTTATATACTAATCTATGTGATATTAAATGCCAGCTAAATCTTACCTCATGAACCTAGAGTACTAGAAAGCCTACTAAAAAGTGATGTGGTTCTAGGAATAATTTATGAACTAGGAGAACGTGGATAAATAATATCTAAGCATCTTCTGAATGGAAACACATTTATTATTCTACTTTTAAATGCTAAATGACTATTAAATGAAATATTTTTTCTATTTTGTTTTTAAAGTAAACTTCAGTCCTTATATTAAAAACTCATCTGTAAGTCGTGTAAGAGAATGGATTTGCTAAATATTATAAAAATAGGCAGAGCTGTTTTGAAGGTTGGAATGGTTTCCTGTGGCTGCAGTAACAAATTGCCACAAATTTAGTAGCTTAGAACTTACTCTCAGGATTCTGAAGACTAGAAGTTCAACCTCAGTTCCAGGACAGAAATCATGATGCGTCAACAGGCCTGCAGTCTTTCTCTGAAGGTCTAACAGTTTGTTTCTTGCCTCTTTCAGCTTTGAGTGCCTGTCTGCATTCCCTTGCTTGGGGTCACATAACTGCAATCTGTGCCTTTTGGTCACATTGCCTTCTCCTGTGTATGTCTCTCTTACAAGGACCTTGTGATTGGATTTAGGGCCCATCTGGATAATCCAGGGTGATTTCCCTTTGTCAAGACCCTAATCACATCTGCAAAGACTCTTCTTTCTTGTAAAATAAACATTTAAGTTTCTGGGGATTAGGGCCTGACGTCTTTGGGTGATCATTATTTAATCTCTGCAGAGAGCAAGGAGGACTATTTTCATTGTGCATACTTATTAAACAGATGGGCTAGTGGTTCTGTAAAGTGTTAAACAGTGAAAATGAAGGTTTGTATAATTTCCCAGGGGATATTTAGAAAATCTAGCTTTGAACTTCGAAGTTTTTTTTTTTCTTACTGTTTGAAACAAATATATGTTTGCATTATGTTTCAATGAAAGATTTTTAGACCATCCATATGAAATCACCCTAGCTTGCCTTTGTGTATTTGTGTGAGTTTTATTGTTTGGTAGTATGACTGATTGTACTTTAGACAAATGTAGGAATATTGGAGGAGTTAGGAATCTTAGGGTTTCCTGAGTACCTCAGTCAGTTAAGTGTCTGCCTTCGACTCAGGTCATGACCCTGGAGTCCTGGGATCCAGACCCTTGTTAGCCCCTCTGCGCCATGAGGGAGTCTGCTTCTCCCTCTGCCCCTCACCCTGGCTCATGCTTGGTCTCTCTCACAAACAAATAAATAAAATAAAATAAAATAATAAAAAAAACAAATAAATATAATCAAAAAAAGAAGAAAGGAAGAAAGGAAGAAAGAAAAGAAAAGAAAGAAGAAAGAAAGAAAGAAAGAAAGAAAGAAAGAAAGAAAGAAAGAAAGAAAAAGAAAGAAAGAAAGAAAGAAAGAAAGAAAGAAATTGGGAATCTTAAAAAGGAGAACTCAAATGCAATTTGGTTTTGCTTTGTTGGGCACCTAGATTAAGCAGCCATACTTCTGGGATACTTAACAACAGATTAAAAACATCCACATATCTGCATGATTAATCTGCCTCTATCTTTATGGCCTAATGTCACAACCATGGGCAGGGGGAACTATGTGAAGGCATGTTTTTGGTGGGGAATGGAGAAGGTGAGATGGAGGGAGAGGAGGCTCTGCTCTTACTAATAAATGAAATTTATTTGTAAGTCAGACATCTAATTATATCATAGGCTGATTGAATAATAGCAGAAAATGGTTTTAGAGCTCACATAATCAAATATTTCCATTTTACCAATAAAGAAACGAGTATAGAGATATAGATGGTTCTCTAATATCACCTACGTAATTCATGACAGAGCAAAAATTAAAACTCAGGTTTTATACTGTCTTTATTCCCAAAGAAATTTACTTTTATCAGTAACTTATTGTATAATATTTGTTTTATTTACTTATCTATTTGCCTTTGAAGACTTGAATATTTGATATGGCTTTATTTATTTCTTAATCCTCAGCACTTGTGGACATTTGGTTCTCTTTTTCTCCCTCGTTCCTTCCCTTTACGTGTCTACGCATATGTGAATATCCTAGAAGATAATTAAACTTAACATTCAGTTTTCACTACTTCTTCAGTTTCAGGATGGCTTTTCTCAGCTAAACTCAACTTTCCCATAGGCACCTAGAAGAAAGAATGGCAAATGAACCTTTGAAATATGTACACATATACACATACATATACGTATATAACAATTTAATTAAAAATACATATATATATGCATATGTGTCTGTTGTCTGCAAGCATATACACACATTAACCACAGTAACAGTGGTTAAGAGACTCAAAAAGTAGCATTAAGAACTTCTGTTTACCAGGCATTAATGTTAAAAAAAAAAAAAGAGCGAGAAAAGGGAAAAGCATGAATTAATAGACTATTTGTGTGTGTGTGTGTATATATATATATATATATATATACACACACACACTGTTTACTAGTTTTACTAGTTTTCTTTCGCTACTATAACAAATTACAACAAATTTTGTGGCTTAATTTACTGCGTTCTCCTTCTATAGATCATACGTTTGACATGAGCCTCATTGGTCTAAAATCAAGATATATGCATGACTGTGTTCCTTTTTGGAGGTATTAGAGAAAATCCATTTCCTTGTATTTTCCAGTTTCTAGAAGCTGCCCATTTTTTGGCTGCTGGGTCACTTCCATATCAAAACCAGCAGTGGCCAGTGGAGATTTTCTTCCATTACGTGTCTCTGACATGACTCTCCTTTTGCCTCCACTTTTATTTTTAAAGAACCCTTGTGATTACATTGGGCCACCTAGATAATCTAAAAAAAGTCCCATTTCATATCAGTAGATTAGCAATTTTAATCCCCCTTTGCCATCTAATCTAACATATTCATAACTTCTATGCATTTTTATCACGGACATTTTTGGACAAGTTAGTAAAAAGTTAAATGCAAGCCGATTTTAATTATGGTAAACAAAATATTTGATGATAGAGATTTGTAAACATTTCTTCAAATACTGTGATATATTGCATATGATCCATTTTCATCCAGAAATCTGGGTTAACGCTTTTTAAATACATTATTATAAGAGAAGGAGCTTTTTTGTGCAATCAGAGACAAATATTAACAGCCTTTAGTGACTGTCATAGTGTTTTGTAAGTAAATACTAGCAACATACATTTCCAACATTTTATTGATGCTTTTGTCCATAATTTGAGTTATTTATTTTAAAATTTACACAAGAAGTACTAATAAAGTATTTACCTTGAACTGTAAAATATATTCACCTGTACTTCATGATCATTTCAATAATAATAATGGATAATTTACTCTCATATTATCTATCCTAATACTGCCCTTTCTACTTATGGCATCTTATTGTCATTATGAATGTCATGTAAATAATCTTATTTCAGGTTCATTTGTTTCAAATCTAAAATTATTTGATATCCTGAAAGATTTATATTTGTCTCTCATTAAAACTTGACATCAAAATATGTATATGAAGTCATAAAAATCAACATTTTCTAAATAAGAACTTTAAAAATTACCTTTTGTTTTGTTTATGGTGTAAGAGCTGGATAGCTTAACAGATAAAATGTTATCAAAATTTTTCCTTTTAGTAGTTCATTGATAGTAGTAAAGTTCTCAAATTGATTTTTTAAAATATTTTATTTTTAAAGATTTATTTATTTGTTTATTTTAGAAGGAGATAGAAAATGAGTGTGAGCAGGGGGAGGAGCAGAGGGAGACGGAGAGAGAGTCTCAAGCCGACTCTGTGCAGAGCAGGGAGCCTGATGAGGGGTCGAACCTATGACCCTGAGATCATGACCTGAACTGAAATCAAGAATCAAATGCTTAACCAACTGAACCATCCAGGTGCCCGTGAAGATTTTATTTTTAAGTAATCTTTACACCCAAGTGGAGCATGAGCTCACAATCTCAACATCAAGACTGACATGCTCCACGACTGAGCCAGCCAGGCACTCCTCAAATTGATTTTCTTTGAGCTTTATATTGTTTTTGCTTTGGATCCCTACCTATTACTCATTAAATATTTTAAATTGGAATACAATTTTTTACAAAGTAGATATAGTTCGTTTTAAGATACTTTTGATCATGGATAACTCATTTCAATGTTCTTATGGAAAAAAGACATGAAAATCTCTATCAGCATATCATTGTTTTTTTTTTTAATTCTCCCTTTATTGGTTCAAACCTATTGAATCAGAATGAGACCACTTAATAAATTACTTCTATTAATATTATCCAATGAATGATTTGGGAAAAAATAGTTGATTAAAATATTTTAACAAACACCATAATTTTCATGTACAATTCTTGCTAAGATTAGTATGTCAAAATTATTTTTCTTCCATAAACTAATCAAAGCATGAGGCTTCCTTGGTCTTTAGAAATTAATATTACCAAAAAACCTTTTTTAATAAAGAATTTCAGTTTTTAAATTGTCCATATTCTAATCTTAAAAGCAGAGCTACCAGTTAAAACTTTTTTTTTCAAAATCAGAGTATCTGAAAACTCATGTTTAATTTCATAAAAATTAGTTATACGTAATGATTAAAAATTTGATCAATGATCTATGAAGACTATACCAGCTTGTAAAGTACAATTTATCTTAAATTAAAATGCTCCCTTATTTGACAAGACAATACAGTGTTCTGTGTCATGCCATGAATTATATGAGTATACTTGTCAGTATAAATTTTCTGGCAATGGTAATAAAGAATCCTATCATTCATTTTATTGCTGGAGAGAATCATCGTTTCTTATTCATACTAACGCAGCATTTCCATTACTTCTCACAAAAGCTTTGGCAATGCTTCAAAATGAATGTTATTACAAAATATTCTATTACAGCCTGGTAAATATATGACTTTCTATTCCATTATGTCCACAGTTCTCCAAAGAGGACTTTACTTTGATTATGCTGATCTCCTGTCAAGTGAGAAAAACCAACTTTCAGATTTTGCCTTACTGAAAGTATGAATGGGTTTTTTTTTTTTTTTTTCCTGGAAGTCCTCCCATATACCACCTTGCATTATCACACTGCGGGGTTTGTTCCTGACTTCTCTTTGTTTTCACTTCAACACTTGAGTGTAAAGCTTCTTTGGAAAGGTATATACTGTGTGGACATAAGATAACATGTTTAGAAGTCAAAGATAATGTGCATTAAATATTTTAGTAGAAATTTAAAAAAATACCCCTAAAATTCATTTTAAATTACCAACAAGAAAGAGTCATAAAAGTAATTTTACCTATTGAAGAGTTTAGTACTGATGAGTATCGCTGAGCTAATACTTGACAGGGCTCACTTGATATTCATTAATATCAATGAATGTTGGAATATTATGATTTAAAGTTTTTCCTAATACTCATTAAAAATGTTATTAATTATAAAAAACAGAAAGAAATTGCAAAAGGCTTCTGCCTATAACATGTTTTACAGATAATTGCTGTAAAGTACATTTATATTAAATAGTATGAAATTTCATGATATCAATATTACATACAATTTTTATTTCATTATTCAATTTTCAATAGACCTATCAAAATGCATAAGTGTGTTATAAAAAAGTAATCGTTTTTTGTGTGTATTAGAGAGGGATGGGGTGGCAAAATGTAAACAGGGATTAACAAAATATTTGAGTACATATACTTTATATAAGAATCATAAAATCTGTAACATGTATTTTCTCGGTTATACTTTGTAGCATCTGCATGGGGATAAAATGATAACTCAGATAATCAATATCTTGCCTCTTTGAGCTTACCATTTAGTTTTTGTCATATTGGAGTTTTCATTTTCAACTTACTTCATTTCTATGCCTTCCTCTCTTTCACTCTAACTTTTTCTTGATCTTCAAGGTAATGTTTAGTAATTTTATTCTTTCCCCATCACTCAGTCCTTTAGACATCTACCTATGTTGCAGGATGTGCACATCAGTTCTCCAAGCTGGGAGACATGAGTATCTGTTCTCATAGTTCCACTGAAGTAACACCAAACATTGAACCACACATGCCATTTTGACAATCCTCAATCTTGAGTCATTTCCATCATCAACTTTCTCCATTTTCCTTCTTGAATTATTAGCTGCATATTTCTTGAGAGTGACTTCTTCACCTTTTTCCTTGCTTTTTAAAAATGGAGTTAAATAGTTTATTTATATATACAGAAAAGCAAGACCGTGGTGTCAGCTCCCTGCATCCTGTGTCCCACAGAATGACACAAAATCAGATGGGCCTGGTTATAGATGACATGAGCAGTGGGTCATTTTATCATTTCGTACCCAGCTCTCGATGACAGCTAAGCAGTTTTACACCCCAAAGAGGATGGAATAGAAAGGGAAAGGGAAGTGGAAGGGAAGTATCCTTGTGGCAGCCTTCCAGTAGATAGAGTGCTTCTGCAAGATAGGGAGGTGACGTGTACATTGCTTCCATCAAGTTCCAAGGACAGTTAAGGGACATTATATCAAGACTTGATCAGTGGTTAAGCTTTGCCTATGTCTGCTGTATGTGGAGATGTGCAAGGTTTCCAGGGCTCTACCATGTGTCTGTTCTCCTCTGCTTACCTAGCATTGCTCCTCTTTTTTTTTTTTTGTTTTGTTTTGTTTTCAGTCCAAGGCTAGGCTTTCATTATTTCCTCATTATACCTAGTATTGTTTCTCTAGTGATTCCCACAACTAAAAATCCCTCCAATTTCAAACCATTCTTCCTCTTGACCCTAGGGCTAGCTATGTAAAGATTAAATCTAAGGGTAAAATTAATCTGACCAAAATCTATTTAATGAGTAGAATAAAGTAACACATCTATAATTTTTAAGGATATCACAATCTTGCCCCAAACCATTTTTCTAATCATTTCCCGACAAGTATATTTATTCCATTTAATCTGATTGATACACCGTTTCCTGAGGATTCATTGTAACTTGCACTAACACGTCTCATGCCTACAGCAGTTTTGCATGTCAGTATTTTCTCCAGCAACAAATATTCATCTCAAATGATTCCTTCTTCACCATTCCTTGTCAGTATATTAGAACTGAACTTTCCTACTTTTGACTTCTGGGTGTCTAGTTATATCCTTCTTGTAATATATTGCCTCTTGCTTGTCTTATTTTTGTAAGTAGCATGTATCTCGACTGTTTAAAGGAATTATATTCATATTTATTTCCTTCTGGTTCTTAGTACATAGGCTATACCAATAAAATGTGCTCAATGAATTCCAGTGATTTACTCTCAGTTCCAAATTCAGGCAGCATTTGTCACTTTTGTTGGTTGAACTCTATCACGCATGGATTCATGATTAAGCAAATAGTTCATGTTAGATAACTAACTTACAGAGAGATGTTATGTAATATTTCATTAACTGTACGTATGTTACAATCAACCTTGCTTCACAGTTGATGACGCACCCATAATTTACCTCTCTTTTCTTCACTCAGCTTTGGTAGTAGTAGAAGAATTGCTTTATTGTTTATCTGGAGTCCTAAATTCTTATGGTTTGAAACTAGAACAATGATAAATCCAGGACGTATGTATGCAACTGGTGTATTAGTGACTCTTAATCTAATAAGGAGTTCCAATTCTCATTTAGGTTCCCCTGGCATTTACTGTTGACATGAACTAGGGAAAACAAGGGACAAAGGGATAGATGGGGAATAGGATACAATGTAGCCATACCTCAGAGAGACTGTGGGTTTGGTTCCAGACCATTGCAATGAAGGGAATATTGCAATGAAGTGAGTCAAATGAATCTTTTTTTGTTTCCACATGTGTATAAAAGTTATGTTTATACTGTATTTTAGCCTATTAAGTGTACATTCTGTCTAAAAAATGTATATGCCCTCATCAAAAATGTTTTACTGTTTTAAAATGCTAATTATCATCAGAACTTTGAGAGAGATGTAGTCTTTTAGCTGGTGGAGGGTCTTGCCTGCTGACCCATCTGGGTGATGGTTGCTATAGGTCGAGGAGGCTGTGGCAATTTCTGGAAGTAAGACCACAATGAAATTTGCCCCATAAATTGACTCTCCTCTTCACCAATTATTATTCTGCTGCGTGTTGATACTTCTTGATAACCTTTCACCCACAGTGGAACTTCTTTCAAAATTGGAGTCAGTCCTCTCAAACCCTGCTGCTGCTTCATCAACTGAGTTGATGAAATATTCTAAATCCTTTGTTGTCATTTCTATGATCATCACAGCATCTTCACCAGGAGTGGATTCCATCACAAGGAACCACTTTCTTTGCTCATCCTTAAGAAGCAACTTCTTAAAACTTTATCATGAGATTGCAACAATTCTGTTACATCTTTAGTCTTTACTTCTTATTTTATTTGACTTGGCTTTTCCACTTTGTCTACATCTATTTTGTCCACTAAAGCCTTGAACTTTTCAGAGTCATCCATGGGGTTTGGAATTAACTTCTGAACTCTTGTTCATGTTGATCTTTTACACTCTTCCCATGAATCATGACATTTTCTCCATGAGAAAGCATTGTCTCAAAGGAGATAATTTTTCCGAAGACACATCACTGAGAAGTAATATGATTTAATTCCTAATGCAAATGTCTTGATTTTGTCCTTCATAATATTTATTAAATTTTTGAAACTTTCCAAAACATATAAACAATAAAGCAGTCTTATTTAATAAGCAATATCAATTGATAAATCTGTATCACTAGATAATTTAAAAAACTAACTTCAAATTTAAGAAAATATGAACTCTGTACTGAGAGAACAATAATATAAAATACCATTTGCTATTTTAGAAGCTTAGTTTTTCTTTTGACTATTTCTATCTCCATGCCTTTTAATAAAATTAAAATTGAAATTTACGGAAATGGAGAGAACAAGTTAGTGGTTGCCAGGGATTAGAGACATGGTGGAGAGGGAGGAGGATAGGTATGGTTATAAAAAAGGACACTAGAAGGAATCTTGGTGGTGATGGGAATGTTCTGCATCTTGACTATAGTGTCTATAGTGTCCTGGCTGTGATAATGTATTGTGCAGGACATTGCCATTATTGGAAACTTGGTAAAGGATACATGGAGTCTCTCTTTATTACCGTTTTATAATTTCACCTAAATCTGCAGAGATCTCAAAATGAAATTTTTAATTAAAAACTGCAACTTTTTAATCAGTAACATTTCAAATTTTTATCACTTTGAGAATATGCTGTAATAGAAGTAACAAAAAATGGCATCCAGAATATAAAAATTACTATGCATATAAAATATTTAGGACAAATATTGAATTTATTTATGGAGATCAAGATGGTTATAATGAAAAATATGCTTTGATTTGTTGGGGTAGTGTAGTATGTTATAATAGGAAGCCTGATATTCTTAGTACAAATTTGGGATTTCTTATTTTCCTTTTTCATTTACCTATTGCTTTAAGTCATAAGATCCTCTTGTTAGCATTTCTATATCATTTCTTAGGTCAGTGTATACTTCGGTTGCTTTAGTGTGCATATAATTAGCAGTATTGTTTCAATTTTTTTTCTTTTCTTGTTCTGTTCTAAGGTCTGACAAAGAGGGCCCACTAAAGCCCCTCAAAGAAAAAAGACAAAGAAATTATGATAATATTTCTGTGATACATCTGTTATCATTTAATTCTTACTATTAAAATGTTACCCCTGGTGTTCCTGTAACACTATTTGACCATTAGAACATCCTCCAGGTCTAACTGACTTCTCTAAAATATGAATGTGTAGATGGGTTATCGATCTTTATTATCCCTTCTTAACCTAAATGTTATGACTCTCTAAGTTAGATTTTTGTACAATTTTTCAAATGCATTCAGGTTTTCAAACAGAATGGAAGCTGCCAAAGTGCACCAAACAGATAGCGTCATACATAAATGACAAGAAACACCCCTGGGCATGCCTGGGTGGTTCAGGTCATGATCCTGGGCTCAAGCATCACATTGGGCTCCTTGCTCAGCAGGGAGCCTTTCTCTCCATCTGCCCCCTAACCCTCTCTCTCAAATAAGTAAATTAAAAAAAAAAAAAACTCAACTCAAAACACTCCTGGATGAAATTTGGTGGGAGAGATCTGAGACGCATATTTAAAGCCCCTTATATACTAAAATGTTGAATCTGAATCTTAGGTTAACTATGATACGCCTTGGTAGCAATTATTGTGGGTTATGACATAATATTTATATTTTTACAGAGCTAGGAAGAACATCCCAGAATTGTATAGCTAACCCTTTCATTTGTTTGCCTATGTGTCTATTTTATATA
The DNA here is from genome assembly GCF_053574225.1 of Canis aureus. Lineage (NCBI taxonomy): Eukaryota > Metazoa > Chordata > Mammalia > Carnivora > Canidae > Canis > Canis aureus. Next base: position 7,342,200 of record NC_135612.1, on the reverse strand, counting down.
CCCAGATACAAAAGCAGATGTATTAGTATCTGGCTATGTTTTAATTATAAGACTGAACATTTTCATCATTGTATATGGAGGGGGAAAGAACCATGAAGAACAATGTCTTCATTCAGAATCTGGAAATAATTGTTTTTTGATGGAAGAAAAGAGGCACATTTTAAGGAAAGGAGATGTGCAATAAATTTTGAAAAAGGAGTTCTCATAAAGTGTAAAATGCCTTTGCCACCTTGTTCATTGAAAACGGTTTTGAAGATCTACTCAGTCTCTGGCCACTTCAGATTAAGTCTTTTCCATGTCAAATAGTTACCTGCTGAAATGACTCCTTTCTCATTTATTGTTTTATTTTTTCCCCTGTTTTCAGTGTGTCTCATGTCCAAAGCACTTTGAGCTCTTTAGAAAGCTTCATGTAATCTAACCACTCAACTCATGCTCTCTTTAGTTCAACCATTTTACGAATAACAAGAGAGAATAAAGCTTCTTCCTCAGGTTTAGATATTGATTTTTTTTTCTGCCAAGAACGCTATTTATTCCAGATATACCACCCTTAGAATAACTTCCTTCCTAGACAATGATAATCTACAAGGCATAAAGATCAATATCAATTATCTCAATTCAGAAGTGAATAGTAAATCAGTAAGCCTTAAAACATAAACGGTATGAGGGAACCTGTCTACGCTTTTAAAGACAATAAAAATATTGAAGAAATTGGGAATGAGAAATATGAGGGAATTATTTGTTATTTACTCAGAGTGTTTTTTTTTTCTTGATTAACTGTTCTTTGTGTATCTGTGTGTTTGGGTCTTAGATAATAAGAAGTGTATAAAATAGCAGATAGTATTATAGGAATATCACAGTTTACTGTTGGAAAGTGAATATATTTTCTAAATAACTTAAATGGTAAACATGGGACTATCATTAAGCATTTTAAACAAAAGGAATAACTTTTGGTGTCATTTTTTCTACAGACTATCCTATTTTCACAGAATAGACTTTCTGTTTTTTTTTGGAATACTTGGTATGAGTGTAACATTACCAAAAATGTGAACAGTTATCTAATTTTGTCTAAATATATTTTATTTAAAAATCTTTTTTAAAGCTTTTATTTAAATTCCACTTAGTTCACACACAGTGTAATATTAGTTTCAGGTGTACAGTATAGTGATTCAACATTTCTGTACAGTACCTGGTGTTCATCACAAACGCACTCCTTAATCCCCATCACCTATTTCCCCCATCTCCCCACCCCACTACCGTCTGGAAATCATCAGTCTTCTCTCTATATTTGAGTCTATTTTTTGGTTCGCTTCTCTCTCTCTCATTTCCCTTTGCTCATTTGTTTTGTTTCTTAAATTCTACAGATGAGTGAAATGATATATTTATCTTTCTCTTACTGACTTACTTAACCTAGCATTATATTCTCTAGCACCATCCATGTTGTTGGAAATGGCAAGATTTTGTTCTTTTTTATGGATGAGTAATATTCCATTCTGTGTATATATCACATCTTCTTTTGTCATTCATCAGTTGATTGTCACTTGGGCTGTTTCCGTAGTTTGGCTGTTGTAGATAATGCTGCTATAAACACAAGGATGCATATATCCCTTTGAATTAGAATTTTTCCCCCTTTGGGTAAATGTATAGCAGTACAATTGCTGGATGGTAAGATATTTCTATTTTTAACTTTTCAAGGAAGCTCCATACTGTTTTCACATTAGAATTCCGACCAAGGGTACAAGAGACTTCCCCTTTCTCCACATCCTCGCCAACACCTGTTGTTTCTTGTATTGATTTTAGTCATTCTGACAGGTGTGAGGTATTATCTCATTTTAGTTTTGCTTTGCATTTCCCTGATGATCAGTGATATTCAGGGTCGTTTCATGTGCCTATTGACCATCTGGATGTCTTTGGTAAAATGTCTATTCATGTCTTCTGTTCGTTTTTTATTTAGCATTTTTGTTTTTCAGGTGTTGAGTTTTATCATTTCCTTATATATTTTGAATACCACCCTTTATCAGATATATCATTTGCAAGTATCTTCTCCCATTCTGTAGGTTGCCTTTTAGTTTTTTTGATCATTTCCTTCACTATGCAGATGCTTTTTATTTTAATGAAGTCCCTGTAGTTTATTTTTGCTTCTGTTTCTCTTACTTCAAAATATCTAGAAGGGAAACACCATGGCTAATGTCAAAGAGGATACTGCCAGTGTTCTCCTCTAGGATTTTTATGGTTTTCAGGTTTCATATTTAAGTCTTCAGTCCATTTTGAATTTGTTTTTGTGTTTGGTATAAGAAAGTGATCCCGTTTCATTCTTCTGCATGTTGATCTCCAGTTTTCCCATCACCATTTACTGAAGGGACATTCCTTTCCCTTTGGATAATCTCTCCTGGTTCGTCAAAGATTAATTGACCATATGTGGGATCATTTCTAGGTTTTCTCTTCTGTTCTACTCATCTGTGCATCTGATTTTGTGCCAGTACCTTACTGTTTTGATCACTACAACTTTGTAACATAACTTGAAGTTGGAATTGTGATGCTTTCAGCTCTGTTTTTCTTTCTCAAGGTTGCTTCAGCTTTTTGGGACCTCTTGTTCCATACAAATTTTAGGATAGTTATTTCTAGTTTTGTGAAAAATGTTGTTCGTATTTTGGTAGAGATTGAGTGAAATATGTAAGTTACTTTGGATAGTATTGACCTTTTAACAATATTCATTCTTCCAGTATCTTCCCTCTTTAAAAATCTTCGTTATTTTGCCATTAAAAAATATTTCCAAGTGACTGGCCATCATTGTATTGGTCTGATTGAAATGAAAGTTGGAACAATGGTGCTTTGTAATAGAGCCAATGGCATGAAAATTATTCTTGAATTTTTTTAAAACAGTGTTTGTATTTATTATAGTGAGATAGGGCATTATGCACACCCAAATTGATTCAAGGTCTTTTATAATTAAATATAAGATTTACTGGATGTCAAATAGTACAAACTCAGTTTCTCTGGAACTGCAGTCCTATTTATCAACTAACTATTCACTGAATTCAACAAAAATATCAAATTTCTTTTTTCTTCTTAAACTATTAAAAATGATAAAGTAATTTGAGAAAATGTCCTGTTATCATCATGAACTTTGAGAGCAGCTACTTATGAAGCAGGTTAATTGCAGACAAGAGGCAACATTTTCCAGATATGAAACTGTAGGTAGTCTAACCATATGCACAGCTGAAAACCAATATTACCTAGAGCTCATACTGGTGTAATCTTATTGAACTTGCTACTCTAAGAATGATTTTAAGGATTTGCATAGTTTAATGAATAGAAAATATAGGAAATCCTTGTTATTGATCACAAAATTTGGTAATCAAAAAATTATTTGAAAAACATAAATAGGAAATTTACTGAGTAAAAAAAAAAATGATTTTAACATGGCATTTTCTTTGAGGAAAGGTAACATCTAACACAGTTTCTTAAGTCTTATGGTCCCTTCCAGAAATGTTCAGTTTGATCAAATTTCTACCACCTGACAAAATGCCACAGTCCCTGATCAGATTAACCATGTCAGCTTTATAAATATCCTCAGTACAGACAAATGTTATTGTTAATGATCAATTACTGATTTAAGTTTTTTTTCCTCCTATACCTTTCTCCATCTGCCTTCTAACACAACCCTCTGAATTAATATGTTGTAGTGACCACAAATTGTTATAGCACCCCAGACCCTGTATTTTCATTCTTGCTTCCTTGATTGAACCATGAGTGAAACTTTCCTCTGCAGCAACTGCCTAACTAGCCAACTAACGAGGTTCCTCAGTCTTATATTTAAGTTATTTGATTTTGAAATAAGTATACTCATCAAATAGTCACTGGACTGATAAGCATAGTAAGGCTGGACTTCAGAGCTTCCTGGCCCAATAACCTTTTTTCCAGACCAGTTATTGAATATATTATCCATTCTGGTTTCCTTAAAAGAGAACCTACATATCTACATCATCTAAAATATGATTATTTGCCCTAAAATAAAACATTTAAGCCTGTCATGCTTACTTTTGACTAGCTTTAACTCATGTTTTGCTAATAAGGCCCTGGCTATCGGTTTGAGAGTGGATATACTCCATAAGCTGCACACCCTCATTCATCCTCATTTGATTTTTCACAGATGTTCTCTCTCACACCAGGACATTTTCTTGTGGTTCAATAACAGTCAGGGGGAATGACTACCAAATGGGGACTTGGAAATAAAGTTGGCTTTAAAATATTCCCTGCCTTCTTTTATGTCTAATATTTTCTTTCATGTCCTAATGTTGTCATTGCCACAGAAGAAAAAGCAAAATTACCTGTGTGCATGTCTGAAATATGACTTCAAGGCAAAGAACTAAAACTTAAACAGATCAATGAAAGGAAAGACACCTTGGACAAGGTTAGATTTGATTCAATATAATAAATTGTTTAATACTATTTTGTGGAATTTAACTTATTAAAGTCATATCTTTGATCACCACACTTAAAAAGTAAAAAAAAAAATGTCATGAATGCTTTTAATGAAGTAATATTAAATCAGAAGGCAGCAAATCTAAAGTCTAATTGGTCACTAGTAAACCTTGCTCCCTCCTATTGTAAATAATACATTTCCTCAAGGTTCATCCTTAGCTCCTAATTGCAAGTTACTCAATTGCTCTTTATTTGCCACATACAAGGGGACAAATTATTTCTATCATATTAGAAAACTGGAAGCAACCATTCTTGTTTGCCAACCGTCACAGTCCATGAATGTTTCCTGATTTTTTTTCTACCTTCCCCAGTTCCTGGCTTAGTTCCCACTCCAGTGTGTCACTTGAATAACTGATAAACCTTTCTAATAAATAACCATATCTCTATTTTTTTCCTCTTACTTTCAGATTGGCCACTATGCCATCGACAATGTGGTGTTTCACGTAAATAAATGCTATTCAGCTTGAAAGTCTCAGTGCTTTACTATAGGGTCAAGATAAAACCCTCTGAGTTGCTAGGAAGGTTTCCACGGTTTGATTCCTTCCTGCATCAATCAGTCATCCTTTCTAAGTTCTTTCTTTGCAGTCTATGACTCAGTTACATTAAACATTTGAAGATTGCCTAATAATGACAGTTAGTATTTGGCTCCTTTTCTTTGGCGTTACTCCTAGTACCTAGAGCAGTTAATCCCTTTTCTTATTCTAGAGAATTCCTATTCATTGTTTATGACTCAGTTTTGTCAGAAAATGATTCCATCATTCTAGTATTTAAGTGTTTCTCTTATTAGTTCCTCAAGAACCCTGAACAAACTTTTTGTCATGTATTCACCATGAAAGAGTAGTGTATATTTGTTTTCTGTTGTTTGAAGGTACGCATCATATCTCAGGGCCTAATATAATGTTTAGCCTGTAGTAGGCACTCGTCAAAGAGTAACAGTCTACTAGAAAATAATTTTCATCAAGGTAAGCACCATGTATGTCTCATTCTTTATTAGTTTTTTTGTATATGTTTAGTGCTTGAGACCAAGCAACTGTATTGAGCAACTCATGCATGAATGAATGAATGAATGAACTTCAATTTGTTTTATATTCTTCTAGATCCCATTATTAGGGATGTGTCTTGCCAAACATTTTCCACAACATTTTTTTTTTTAGGTTTTAATACACACCATTATAGGACTTTTAATTTAAATACCCTAGAATTTTAAATAGACATCAGCTCTTTATGCATACAAAAGATATTAATCATAGCAACAGAAGAACATTCATAACTCATAGAAATTATTTTACCAGAACTTTGTCTCCCATAGTTGTTACATACTCATGTATGTATGTACACACCAACTTTATGTATATTGCCATGGTTAGGCTAATACCCACTTATATTTATAAATAGACAAACAGCATTTTCTGAATTTCTACTTCTCTCCTCTTTGTCTCTGTTTCACAAATATTTGAATTCATAAAACAAAACTTAACATGACTGCATGACATGATAGAGGAGCTAAGCTCTTTAGAATTTGATTGTCCATATAACATTGAAAGAAATATTGATTATTAATTTGAGGCTTATTTATATAAGAATTTGCTACTAAAATGTGGTATACTTGATACCACACAATTCTGTGCTTCTTCCAGTCTTCCTCCATGTTCCTAGTTACTACAGAGTTTGGCAATGCAAGGCAATTAAAATTTGAAACAGAGAAAAAGTGATATAGAAAAATATCTATTCCTACCAAAAAGAACAGCTAAATATATTGAAGATAAACTGAACTTCTGAATGATCCATACCTTTGCAGAAAATTTAGTTGGGAAAATATATACTAACCATGGGCTCCTGGTTAACTCTTAGTCATCTTCTTAGATATTACCTACAAGCAAATGTAACATGAGTCAGACCAGATGGGGAAAGTCATTTTCACTGTCCTACCTATGTTCTTTTTTCTCTTTAGAGGGAACCATACCAGTTCCCTGTCTCTTTCTGTATATGAGTTTAAGTACATTTCTCACTCCAGAGTTGGCCATGAGACCCAGGTTGGAACAGTCAATGATTTTTCCTTGATAAGAATCTGAACTCCTTTGATCTGATAAGAATAAGTGAATTCAGAACATGGGTGGCATATATTCTCAAGGAATTTTTTTTCTACTTTATTAATGTGAACATGAGAGCATGAAACTAAAGACAGATGAAGGGAGAAAAGAGTGGGGTAGACCACACAAAGCACGGAATGCTACCTAGGTAGAGAAAGCAGGACTGACAGACAGGGATGGGCAAAATTTGTTTGAAACCTGAAGTCATAGCCAGAATTACCCATGAATGACCGTTTATATTAGCCAATACGTTACTTCTTTTGGCTTAAGCCATTTGAACTGGTTTTATGTAGCTTGTAACTGAAAACATTTTGCCCTTTATAATACTTAAATATTTAAGAAGAGTCTTTCTTGAGCCAGATTTCCATAAGGACCTTTCTTTATTCTATCCTATTCCATCTAAGTGTTTAAGCATATATCTTTGTCCTGGAAAGAACCTGGAAAGGGTTCTTCAATAGGATTTATGAAATCACCATTCTGGTTATTTCATTCATCTACTTTATCTTTCCTGTTGGAAAAGGAATACCCATTACACAGGTGGGGAAATGGAGGTTAGAGAGGGTTAAGGAATTCATGAAATTCCTTATTCACCATGAAACTGTTAAGTGATGGACCTAAGATTCTAAATCAGACTGTATGAACTAAGAAAGCACACCCTCTTAATTGCAATGAGATATTTTAAGTACAGCTTTGCATGTGATAAGTTCAAATGAGCTACAGAATAGAGCACAGATGGGTACAGCAAAAATATAAGAAAGGGAGAGATGACTGTCCATTGAAAATCATTTCCATCCCGAAAGCACTGAAGAGCAAGGTCAATTTTAGGTTGGATATGAAGGCTCAAGTTAGCTTTTAGAGAAATAAAAGGCTGGTTAGGAAGACAAAGTTTGAAATTATTTCCTTTATGTGTCTTACAATAGAGTTTTGTATCCAATTCAACCCTTCCTTGTTGAAGTCCAGACCTTTTCTGGGCAGAGGTGATTTCATAAACTTTCTATCTCTAGTCTCCAGAGGTGTAGCCAGATGTGGCTTTGGAGGGCCATCTCTGGGCACAGATATGCAATGTGGGTCACCACAATATTTTCCCAGAGTAGCTTGTACCAAAAATTGTTCTGTTGAAAATAGTGTCCTTGAAGCAAGAGGTCTGAGGAATTTGGGTAATGCTGCATAGAAAATCTCCTTTTTGGAAAGTATACTGTACATTAAAAAAAATTAAAAGCTTTGAGATACACTTCAAATATATTCACTTTGCAGTTTTTTTTCTAAATGAATTTGACAATATTTTTCCAACACAATACTGCTTAGCATTTTATGCTAAGAAACACTGGCACAAACATCAATACGAAATTTTAAATCGTATTATGACACTTTGTCTTTTCATGACATTTAATTCTTCATAAAATCATAAGCTCACACTCAGAAACCTAAAGAATAAAAGTACAAATATGAAACAGATACATTTTAACATTCCTATTGTTGGGTGCTATGAAGTGCTTTGGACTGCATTTGGCAAAATTTGCATATTTTATTATTAAAACTCATTTGATCAATACATACCTCTATCAAGTATCTGTATAAAATATCTATATTTGTTTTTAATGTCACATAGAAAAAAAATAAAAAATAAATGTCACATAGCTATCCTTTGAAATGCCTGATAGAGAGGTATATATACACAAATGTTTATCATGATAACGTGTGTCTGAGAATTATCCATCTTTCTGGCAAAATAGCCTCAATTCAGAGTTCCAAGTTTTCCAAGCAGCAAGAACACTGAGTACATATAATTAGAACAGTGTGAAAAGCTAAGCTCAATTATACTCCTCAGTGTGAGTTGCACGAAGACCTTCCCAGGTTTCATTTTCATGAGCTCCATTCTGATCAGCTACTGTATCAAAAGAGGATTAAAACCTGAAAGATACTGAGAGTGGAACAGGCCTGTGCTGAAGGAGCTCTCTTAACACTAACACTTGAGAATATTTGGCCCTGGTAAAAACGGTTGTCAGATTTTCTAGAAACCTTGAGCCTGGAAGTGATGGAAACTCAGGCTTGCTTCTAACTGGAAAAAATGGTGTGATAACAAAAATGGGCTTTTCTATTTGAACCTTCTTTAATTTTGGCTACTTTAATTATACTGCCTTGTGCTTTATCAGTCGTTGTTTTACATACAAAGAGAGGAGATCCTGAAGATGTTATGAGGATCCTATAGTTTCTAATAATTACTATAAAGCCAATAATTACTGTAAAGCCAATATATCTAAAAATGCAAGTATCTCATACTTTGCTGTGATTAAAAGATATCATATCTTCTCATGCTTATAGAGTTAATTTTAATTCCTGAGGATACACAGGGACATGCTCCTTTGTTCTTAAAATAAAACTTTCGGGTGCCTGGGTGGCTCAGCTGGTTAAATGTCTGCCTTTGGCTCAGGTCATGATCCCAGGGTCCTGGGATCGAGCCAGCGTTGGGCTCTCTGCTCAGTGGGGAGTCTGCTTCTCCTTCTCCCTCGGCCCTTTGCCTGCTTGTGTGTTCTCTCTCACTTTCTCAAATAAATAAATAATATATTTTAAAAGATAAAATAAAATAAAACTTTCATGTGCAGATGTTTAACACTAGAAGGAGTATTTCCAGAAATAAAGTAGCAGGAACAAGTGACACTACTTCGGTCATTCTGAATTTTATCTTCCCTTGAGGTCTTTCACTCGCTTTTCCTGCCATTAACAAGCAGGCTGCCTGCGCATACGACTCGTCCTTTAACCATCTGTCCCAGTAGTACACAACACTGCTTTGTTTAGTAAGAGACATCTGAAGCTTCAGAAAGACTTTATTAAAGACAATGAGGAGATAAATAGGTATTAGGCCCACATCATATATAAAATGGTGGGGCTGCCAATAGAGAATGTTGGAACTTATTGAATCAAGCTTGCTCCCTAGATACATAGACCCAGATGCAATTCACTGTCTAGATAAAACACCTCTGTGTTGGGCTTGCAGATTTGACCTGAACTTAAGAGATCTCTTGCCCAATTTCTTTCTTGTCTCAATCTGAGCCTACCTTCACATTTGGGGTGCTGTCCTGGCATGTACTGGTTAGGAATTCCCTCCCAGCTGCTTTGGCATGCTGGTGGTTGTGGAAGATTATATTATTCTCATCAAATATTTCTGGTTTCCCTGTGGAAGCTTTCCGTTTAAGCACCTATCGATGTTACGTCTCACCGTGTTGACCATGTGACTCTGTAGTGCCCTCCCTGTGAGGTTAACGCTTAGTCCCTTCCAGCGATACCAGTCTTGTCTATGTGACTTGCTTAGGCCTGTGGACTAAACAGAAGAGGCATTTGTCATTCTGAGCAGGGTCTTTAAGAATCATTAATTTCTTCCATCATTTTTGTTTCTTTTAATAATGCAGATAAGATGATTCCAAAGCTCTTGGTCCTAAAGTGAAAAACATGCAGCCAACTGATGATAAATACATAACATGAAGAAGAAAATAAAATCATGTATTCCTGAATCCCATTAAAATTTGGAGGTTCATTTGTTACCACTACATAGCTTATCTTAATCTGACAAATACAGTAGTCAAGGCTGAGGGAGGCAGTTTCCACTCTAGAAGCTGTCTGCTCGAACATTTATATGTATTTATTTATATATATATTATTTAAATATATTTTTCATTTCCATTTTAGGAATTTCTGTACTATTCTTCTTCATGACTTTTGAACAATGACAATAACTTTGTTTTATGCTCCATAGGAATGGTGTAATGATAAATGAGAAAACAAATTTTAAAGCTCTTTGCATTCTACAATGCTGAATAAGCATTATCATAGGCATAAAAATAGCTGTAGGTCAAAAGGTAGTATTTTTTTTTTTACATGATAACACACTGTTTTTTCACAGTTAAATTATTAAAGTTGTTTTTGTCCATTGAAGGAACCAACAGCTCATTTTAAGGAGTATTTGATTCGTAGCAGAGCTGAAAAACCCACCATGCCCTGAACATCCTAGCCAGGCATCTTAGGAATCATCCTGCCTGAACTGGTCAGCTCATTCACAGTGAGGTGAGGCTTCTCACTGATACATCTGATTGCTCTCTGGTGCTTGATGCAGATGCCAAGGGGAATTGATGGAGCTTTTTGCTTGCAGTCAAAGCCTGCCTGTGGCTATTGGGCATGCCCAGCTCTGACAGCGTTTTTAATCTTCTGGACATGATAAGAGAGAGGCAATGGCAGTAGTAAAGAGATAGTGGTTTCACCACAGGAATTGAACCTAAAAGTCAGAAAGCCTAGGACAAATATAATTCAAGTTGGTTTTATTTCTACCATCAACCCCTATGACCAATATGAATCAGACTTGTCCTGGCCTTCTAGCACCTTTTCCTTCCATTCCCTCTGTTGAATGAAAGGATCTTTCTTCAGGTTGACATGTTCCATTCTAAGGACTTCCACACCACTCTTTTTCCAGCCCCACTCAGTATACTAACGCCTTGAGAGACACACGCACGCACACACGCGCACATGTATAGGCACATGTACCCATCCCTTTCTTGCTAGTTATTCTATTTGTTTTCCCTATGGGATTGTAAAACTAATTATTTTAAGGACATTTCTGCTTAAGCAGCAGATATGAATAACTTCTATTCCTTTTTTGTGATAAAATTGGTGAGATAATTCTGATGTTTGGTCAGACATAAGTTGCAGTGGCTTTTATGCTTAAATCTTGCAATTGTAATAAAAATACAAAACATAGGGGATACTTGGGTGGCTCATGGTTGAGCATCTGCCTTAGACTCAGGTCATGATCCTGGGGTCCTGGGATCGTGTCTACGTCGGGCTCCATGTACGGAGTCTGCTTCTGCTTCTGCCTATGTCTCTGCCTCTGTATGTGTGTGTCTCATGAATAAATAAAGAAAATCTTTAAAACAACAACAACAACAAAAAGCATAAACTTATAAAACATCTTAGTCATCAACATAATGTACTACAAATTTCTAGCAAGTACTTTTTAAATTTATAAATATTTCCTCTATATACATCATCAAAAACAAAAATTAAAAAATAAGAGAATATTGTCAGCCTTTGAATAGTCCCACTGATATCAATTGGGTTAAATTCTTGAAGCTGAGAGAAAAATGAGACTAATTTTTTAAAATTTTATCAGCATGATCATAAATACTGCAGGGTTTGAAAAATTTCATTGTCTTTTATTAGTATTTGCAGATTGCCTCTCCAGAATTGCCTCATGTTTCTGATAAATGTAAGGATGCCTTATAGTAACTCAGTCTTGACTATAATACTTTGCTCAATGTTTATTTATTGAATAAAATTTGTTGATTTCTTTTAAATAAAACTAAATATTGCTCTCATTAAAAATTAATGCACACCACAGAGAAAACCTAGTTTAAAGGATAAATTGCACCCAGAATTACTCTGAAGTCTATTGTATTAGACATAAAGCCAATAGCAAACATCGCATTATAATCTGTCCCCTTTCAAAATTTATAAGCAGTTTGCATAATTGTATTTTTAATTTAGAATTTATTATTTCATGCATCATCTTAAATATGTTTCTTTTCCTCAAATAATAATTATGAAAATACTTATGAGCCATATATCTTTATGTAGATGGCTAAGGTTTATAAATTATATTAAAGACTTGAGTTTAATTCTTACAATTAAGGCATAAAAAAATAAAAATGCTATTTTCCTCCATGACCAGTTTCAAGAAGAATCATACAAATGTACTAACAAAAATAGGTACTCAACTCAAATTTTATAGAACTTAAAATGTATGTGGCTTTCTTAAACTCTTAAACTAATGTTTTCATTGATTGTGAAATCAAACAAAATGCTGATTTCATTGTCCAATAATCTTTAATCAAGTTCCCCATTCAGGTAGTTCTGTGTGTGTGTGTGTGTGTGTGTGTTGAAGAGAGGAAGGAACATATTTCTGAAGAAACTAATTCAGCATACTGTAAGTTTTTACTAGTTTTTTATTTGTTTATTTGTCTTAAGGGGGCAGCAAAGGCACACAAAGCATCTGCTAGTAGTATATTCATCTGAGGTATCCTGAACTAAAATTAAATGCAAAGATTTTTGTGATAATAGAAGTTAAAGACAGTGTGGTAATGTTTCTTATTTCAGATCTTTATGAAAACAAAATCCAGTGTTTTAGTAGGTGGAACCTTTTTTGGCACTTATTAAAAGATGCACAGTGTACCTATTTATTCAAGTATTTGCTATGTGTCACAGCAGTTTAGTTGGACAGGTAGAAGGTGGTTGTGCTACTGTGAACTGTAACTGCATAGGAATATTTTCACAAGCATAACTCATCGCAGTTTCTTTCTTCAGTCATTACTAAAGCCTGGGGGACCTAATATGCTAAAAATAAGATGCAAATTTCATATGTGATTTTTTAAGAGCTACAAGGTTCTATACTGACATGGTGACTTCATAAATGACTTAAGTACAACATGGATGATCTAATACAATTTGATTTTAAATGACTTTTAGATTCTGTAAGGTAGTGTCAAACATGTGTTTCTAGAACTAGACAACAGTAATTGTGAAATAATGCACACCCTTTCAGAAACGAGACCTTTCCCATTGGGAATTATTGAATTCTTTTGCAATACTAGTAGCTATTTATAGTAGTGTATAGCTCCAAAATATACATTGTAATAAATGTAAATTTAAGTGACTATTGTAAACTTTTCCAGCCAACTGAGATTTAGTGCTTAGAAACGTATAGACCTAATGCAAACACACCTGAAAATGTGTATATCTAGAATATACGTCTATATCTATATATAGATCCATACAAAGTGTAAAAGTTTAAATATCAGACCAGTATTCCAATCAGATCACTTATTTATGGTTATCTGTAGTTCTATCAAGCTTTTAGTGATCTGACTTCTAAACCTTCAACCATTTAGAAACAATGATTTAGAAATTATAGGCAGGGGGCCCCTGGGTACCTCAGCCAGTTAAGCATTTGACTCTTGGTTTTGGCTCATGTCATGATCTCAGGGTTGTAAGATCAAGCTTCTCATGGGGCTCTGCACTCAGTGTGGAATCTGCTTGTCCCTCTCCCTCTGCTCCTCCCCCACTCTTGCATACTCTTTCTCTCTTATACATAAATAAAATCTTTAAAAAGAAAAGAACTTCTAGGCAGGCACACAGGGAAATGTGAAGTGGTAAGACATGTACTATGTGTAGAATCAAGGAAACTATTTAAAAAATCACAATGGAGACTCCAACAAATTCTTGGCCAAAAATTGTAAGAACAGTTTTAGAAAGCTTAATAAGCATTGATTAAAAGCATAATTTTCATCATATTGTATAGTGATAATTGAAGGTAAAGATGATGCCCATCTTCTAGAAAAGTCTAAATTATCTTGAAAGAACTGTTTAGTAAAGCAAGAAATGAATATACAGATACTACAATAGCTCAAAATTATAAGTAACCTAAATTTTATTTTATTTAAAGATTTTATTTATTGATTCATGAGAGGCAGAGAGAGAGAAAGAGAGAGAGAGAGAGAGAGGCAGAGGGAGAAGCAGGTTCCATGCAGGGAGCCTGATGTGGGACTCGATCCTGGCTCTCCAGGACCACACCCTGGGCTGAAGGCGGTGCTAAATCGCTGAGCCAACTGGGCTACCCCATAACCTAAATTTTAAATAACATGAAAGGTAACAAAAAGTAAAATAATGTTCAGTATTTCTATATGTATTCCATATGTATTTTATTTGTGACCATTAATTATGTCATTTTCAGTAATATTTGGTTAAAATAAAAATGAGTACTACATGTTCGGTACAAACTGCAGACTATAAGAGCATATATTATATATATTACTTCTTTTGGTAAAAATATTTTGTATTTAACAATTCAATAGAATAAAAATATTTTCTTTTTTGGCCACAAATATCTGACCGTAAATATATGTAAATGTTTTAAAGAACATAACAAGTTTCAGTTTATAAAATGTATTAAGTTTTCAAAAATATAAAAAAAAAACTTCAGAGTAATTGATACATTTTGACTTACCAAATAAATTTCGGTCATTCATTTTTTTTGTGTGTGCTTTCAGCAAACATCTTTTGAATGTCCATTATGTTCTGTATGCTATTCCAGGTCCTAGAGATATGCTACTGAGACACACCACCCTCCATGAGCTTACAATTATTGATAAAGATAAATATGCAGATATATCACTGTAAATGAGTGGAAAATGTTTTACAATAGGAATCACAAGGAACTAAAGCACCCCATAGGAGGAACAAGACAACTGCATAGAAGATCAGGGAAAAGTAATTTCCCTGAAATAAGAGTTGGGAAGATAAGAAAGATTAGTGGGAGTTACAGAGAAGAAGATGATAGGACAAGTATAAGGGAACATTTGTGAGGGACCACGTATGGGAGGACATGGTGTGCCTGGAGGACAGAAAAGGGTTTTGCACATCTAAATCATGCATAGTAAATAGGGAGATGGCAAGACACACTGGACAAGAGGGCTCTCTAAAGCTTAATAATATTTTTGGCCTTTACCTAAAGGCAAATTGGGGACCATAAATCTTTAACCAGTCAAACACCATAATTGGTTTGAATATTCAGATTGGTCATTCTGATTATAGGGTATAAAGTAGATAAGAGAGAGGTATGCATAAAACTAGGGGACTTTTTGCGATGATCAAAGTATCGCAGTAATTTAAATAAAAGATTATGAAGATCTAAACCAGGGTTATCATGGCGCAGTAATTTGAAATTGAGGACTCATGCATAATCAAGGAATTGAGAGATTAAGTCATCCTTGAGTGAAATGACTAAATGGAATTTCATGGCCTCTAAAGCCGGGGACAGGCTCTGGGATCAGTGACCCCACAGAGGTCCTACCATCCTGTTAGATGCTAGATGAACAGCTTGCTACATTTCTTTTCTTTTTTACCTTTTCAAATCCAACATTGTCTATTTGTAATGCTGCAGAACAGAGGTTAAGTTAGGGATTCGTTTTTGCTAGCTGATGTTACCTTCACAGGGTGATTCAATGAAGCCAGCTGGCCTAAGGCAGGCCTCTCTGGGCTCCCTCACCTGCTAGTAACAGAGAGCTGTAGAATTCTCAGTTGAGCCCATAAAGAGTGAACTTGCTCAGAAGGTGTCAATGATCAGTTGCACACTCTCTGGCCAATTTTACCCTTCCTTCACTAGTGCTGATAGTGCTCCTCAACTATCTTCATGCAGATGACAGCAATCTGGGATGAAGATCTTCTGGGGAAGGGTCCATTCAGGATTAGCACTTCCTAAATTTCTGTTTCAAGCTTTTAAAAAATGTACTAACTGATCATAGATTAACTGATTTATAGAAGCATAGGGGCCGGAGGGAATAATACATTTCAAATATTATAGCAGATGCATTAAGTGACTTAGCCACATATGCACTCTGTGCATATTTGAGGCAATAGAGGCCCATTTGGTTCAAGATGAGTTGCATCTTTCTATTATTGCTGTGACATGAAATGTTTTTTCTAAGAAGACGTCTGATGTACTCAGGATGGGTTCTTAAAGCTCAAAGAAACATCATCCAATTTTCCACCAAATAAATAGGAATCAGAGGAATAAAGAATTCTTGGTAAAGAAAAGAAAAATTAGTAGATAAATGGATTGATTTTGAAATGCACGTCCCAGTCACCATGACTAGAATAGTTTGTTATACTGTTTTTATTTGTTAATATATAATTATTGCCTCTTACATTATACTGCATATAACTGGTGGTGATTGGAGAGTAATAGAGTGCTACTTCACTTGTTAATCATCCAACAAAGAGAATGTGACTTAGTGATCAATGGCAATTACATTAGAATTGCAACATATGGTAAATTGAATGTTTTTGTACAGTGGCATTTAGTTGTTTGGGTCCATGTACCAAATTAATGGGAACATCAGGTAAATTTAACATCTTTACTGCTTTAATTGATCCTAAAGTAGGTAATTATGTTATCTATAAAGTCAATTTGTCCTTTTTTCCATTATTTATGATGTGCAGTTGTGCACCAAGCACACACCAATCACAATGCAATTGCAACATATATGTTTGGAGCCTGCGCCAAATGCCAAACAAAACATGAAAGGGAAATAAACTCAGAGTTTCTCTGTAGCAGTTTTTTTTTTTAATTGAACTGAAGGATTATTTTACTACCTCTGATTGCATCGTAGATGAAGTACATATACAGCCCTGAATTCATCTTTTAAAATTTCCAATAACCTAAAGAGTTTTTCTTTTGGATTGTTTTAAAGTCATCCTGACTATTCTGATTCTTTGATATCTCAGTATCTATCTTGGTAAATTCAAAGCTTTTGCATAATTAACAGTTGCTGAAATTTTTTGATTCCCCCTTGAAATGAGAGGCAGTCTTTTCAATTTTCCCTCATCACAAGTTCTCAACTCTGGCTGCACATTTGGAGTACCTTTGGAGATAAAAACAAGTCACAGTTCCTAGACTCTACCCTTAAAGATTCTGATCAGGTCAGGGCCGAGGTATTTTTACAATCACTCTACGTGATTATGATTCATAGTGAGAGATGGTAAGCGTAACTCTAAACATGGGTCCTACTACAACAGGAAACGGTAAAAATCCAATTTATTTGGTTTTGTATGGCCATATTGACAGTAAAACTAGGATTTACTGGAGTGAAAAAGGCTTGAGACTCGCTGACATTTCGAAAAATAGATTCAAATTGAGCGAGATGAGCAGTTAGCAAAATACTGTTGAATAATATTATTAAAGTCTTACAACATTTTAGACAAAGTTTCACTTTTACAACTGAAAAACAAAACAAAACGATGACATTTATATCACTAAGAGGCAAGGGAAACTAAGAGGTCGATAAAAATTACCTCCATTCCAGTACTTGGTGTTAACATATTCAAATGCCTCAGAGAAATGGTCTCTGCTTAAGATTGTCAAGTGATACTGACATTCACGAGCACTTTCTATAGGAGGCATATTTCATAGCTTTTACTTCTCAAAGCAGAGCTAAGAAGTGGGTACTGTTATCATTCCAGTTCTACAGAACACAAGCTGAAGCACAGAGACGTTCAGTGATGTAGTTAAGTCCATGAAGCTACTAAATGTCAGTGAGTCATCTGGTCCCCAGTGACCCCAGAGCCCACATTCCTGACCCCTATACCAGCTTCTGTATTACATGATGAATAATCTAGCTAAGTTACACGGTGGTCAGATAGCCAAAGCCTGGATCTGACCTGAAAGAGAAGGAACGGATTCCCCTTTCCATCTTACAAATCTGTGGCTTCTTTTCTCTGTGCATCTTGCAATGACCTTGCCTTGCATCTAGCCCACAGAACAGAAAGCCTCCCTGGCTGGCTGCCCTTGCGGAAGCCTGTGGGGGTCCCTGGAAAAAAATTAAAGAAATGTGATCGAAAGATAGTCATTGAAAAATTCATAACCTTTTGTTTCCAGCCTTATGAAAAACGTAAAATATTCTTTGATATTTGTTCACCGAGGTGGAGATATATTTTCCTGTGAGAATTCCTGATATTACAGAAATTCAGAATCACACTTAATTTCCAATTCTGGTAATTGTAGACATAGAGGGTGAGCTAGTGGTGACAGGAAAACAAAATTTTTACTGTATTTTTTTTTATTTTTATTTATTTATGATAGTCACACACACACAGAGAGAGAGAGAGAGAGAGAGAGAGAGGCAGAGTCACAGGCAGAGGGAGAAGCAGGCTCCATGCACCAGGAGCCCGACATGGGATTCAATCCCGGGTCTCCAGGATTGTGCCCTGGGCCAAAGGCAGGCGCTAAAACACTGCGCCACCCAGGGATCCCAATTTTTACTGTATTTTTAAACATTTTTATATATACTTTTGTTGCTATATGCAAAAAGTAAAAAAAAAAAAAAAAAGAAGATTTGATCTCTGAATTCCAGCCATTTAAAAATTATGAACAAAGGTCAAATTCACAAACATGGAGGCCACAAATAAAATCTGTGACTATGTAAAGCATTCATTACACACTAGAGTTCATAACAAAAGTTCTAATGTAAATAGAAAATTAGTTGTGGAAAAGGGGGACTGGAAGAGGCATTCATTCCATTTTGTGTTTTAAAAGAAAAAGCAGTAAAAGAAGTGTGGCCTTAGGGGTGGCATGGGTGGCTTAGTCAATTAAGCATCTGCCTTCAGCTCAGGTCATGATCCCAGGGCCCTGGGACAGAGCCCTGCTTTGGGCCCCCTGCTCAGTGGGGAGCCTGCCTCTCCCTCTCCCCCTGCTTATGTGCACACTCTCGTGCACACTCTCTCTCTGTCAAATAAATAAATAAAGTCTTAAAAAAAAAGTCGTAGCCTTAGATACCAAGTGAAGATGAGCTTTGACAAGAACATCTTGCTTGGATGTCACGTGGGTCTAAAATAAGTTGAATTTAAGAGATGGATGGGCAGAAACACTAAGGGAGGTATTTTCACCTGAGACTCAAATAAAACACAGAGGAAAGACATGGAAACAAAGAGAGGCAGAAATAGAGAGAGAGATTGGGAGCCAGGGACAAAAAGAAAGGAGGTAAGTGAGTTGGAATCTCCCCATAGCTGAATTCCAAAGGAACTGCTGAAGGAGACAATGCAGGAATAACCAGAAGAGGTAAATCTGATGAGCCTGTGACTTCTAAAGCTGGAGAAAGTAAGGATGACGTCAGAATTGCTGACAGCTCTCCAAAACTGTGCAGAAGGAAGGTATGAACCCGTGGGAAATGGCAAGGGAGCGCCTTCACTGAACTTGGAGATTCCTGGATGAAATGTGTTAAAACTTTGAAGAGTTTGAGCTTCTCGGGATATCAGATGGTGTTATAATTAGCTATTTAAAGCAGATATATAAACTTTAGAGACGCTGTCAGATTTAGTTCCTACAGATGCAGTAAATAGACACAGGCTGAATTTATTTCCTTTTCTCTCTGTATTTTTTGAAGTAACCATGCTATTTTCCATTTACAGAACTTTTGTTTTTTTTTATTAATCTCTAAGCTCTCTCCACATAATATCAAAAGAGGATTATATATTCATAATGAAAAGTAAATGTCCTTAGTGCTTGTAAGATTGCCTTTTTTTTTTTTTTTTTAAGATTTGTTAAATCAGCCACTATAAGATGTTTAGGAAAAAAGTTAGGAAACAAGAGTATTTATTAAAAGCTAACTGCTTCACTTTTATCATGTTTTTATAACATCACTTGTGGATTTAATTCATAGATAAGAAGTTGTATTCAAAAGTTGAAATAAAGTTAAATGGTTAGTTAAAGCTGCTTCATAAAGTACATTAAAATCCTGCACTTAAAATCATGTTGTAAAATAATATCTGATGACATGGAACAATAGTCATGGTATAGTTTTTATTATATAAAAATTTTAAGTTTAAAGCATAATAGTTTTCTTGAAAAAGAATATACATTATGTAGAAATAATGGGAGAGAGATCTATGCTATTTATCCATGGATGGTGAAGTTAGGAATTTATGGGAGAATTTTACTTCTTTTTATGTATCAGTGATTTCTAAATGTGTACAACAAATGTTTAATATGATAAGTTTAGTTTTTAGATGACATCAGATAAATGATTAAATTTCGTGTAGGAAAGGAACAGGAAGTTTCTGATGGATATAAGAAACTTTGTAAAAGATGTGAGTTTGTGTTTATCTCCTTTGAGGATTATATTGCCATCTTACTCAAACTTTATATATTTGTAAATGACTGCATAAAAATATATAAAATATGCTGTTAAAAGCAGAACTATTTTTGTAATAGTCACACTTTAATCTCTTCACTGTGATTTTCTTCCAATATGATGAAAGCAGATCACTGTCCTTGGGAACATGCACAATAGTGCATTTTCCAGACTGTAGAGATATATTCCAAGCTACCTCTGACCAGTAGTTATCTTAAATGTGAGTTGCATTATTCTTAGCTCCAAAAATCCTTTGATCTTTTTATGATGGGGCGAGGAAGAAGCTAACAATGTTTCCATTCGAAAACTTTTTGGAAAAAGTATGTTGACTGATATTTCCCTTTTTCATTTACCTGCAGAAGTCTAAACCTAGAAGTATTTTGGTAAGCAGAAGTCTTTTTAGTCATTTAACTTATGTTTATCACAAGGTGAAGTGTTCAAAAGGAGCAATATATTTACTTCCTTTAAGGAAAGTGAAAATCATCAGTTAAATAAAATGTAGCTTATTGAAATGAAATCTTCACAGTAATTGCAAATAAAATGTGCCTTAAGAAAAAAATAACAAAAACAATAAAAAACCAGTTACAAAATGTGGAACAAGATTGACGTTTTGGGGCAGTGTCTATAGAGCATTAAAAACAGTGATTTTAACCAACCCTGTCCATCCAGCAGAGACTCAACTAAGTTTTTTTTTTTTTTTTTAATGGTGCAAAACACTAATTTAGTCAAAACAGTCAATCTTCTAGCCCCATGAGGACACAACCTAAATGTGCCTATTTAAAGATCAAAGATAGACTAAGACAGTTTGGAACTTTGATCTTCACATAACTGTGGAGTTTGAAGTAGTGCCATAGGGCCCTGTTTTTTCATCACCACTCGACTTTTCCCAGCAACCTGTGTTATGTATTGAACTACAAGTGAGGGGATGCATGGTTGGGAAGAGTACAGCAATTATGTGAGAAGCCCAGGGCAAGGACAGCTCTGGGGGAAACGCATGTTCTATTTTATATACAAGTGATTTTCCAACGCGAAGATGGATATTTTGAAATGCTTGTGCTCAGCTGAAGAGCCTTCAAAATACAGATTTTTATTTTTAAAGTAGTATTTTTAGATGCATCAAGTCTTGAATACTGAAAGAAGGTCATTAACCAGAGTGTTTAGGATTATATTTGTTCTGCATTAATTATAGTCACAAATATCTTATATATCAATCATATAGTCTTTTTCAGTGCAATGTATATGTTAGCTCTTTGATTGCTATCCCACAGAATATAAAGAAAATAATAATTTCATAAATCCTGTTTTGCCAGCAAGATAGAGAATCTCTGTGATCAGACATTTTGTTAGGTAGGTCTCCATGCCCTGAGACTTATCATTTTCCATAGCTTAAGAGATCACTCTCACTTTGCTTTCCACTGTATTGTACAGGGTGGTACAAGTTAGCATAGTATACAGTACAGGTAGTCCCTTTAGAATATTTTTTTTAATCTGTATGGCTTCAATTCATATTCTCAGATCAATAATGACTGATTCCATTTATATTTGTTAATGTTAAATCTTTCACTTTTTAGTCATATCCATTTGCTGTTTTCTTCTGTCTTTTGTCAAGGTGATTTTCAGGTGGAAACAGGCAAAATTAGCATAATATGGAAATGATGCCTAAGACAAGCAAATTTTTTAGGTTATCCTTAACTGCTGCAAATAAATATTGAATAAATCCCATTTTGTATTTATGATGCGGTCTTATAAAGGAGGCTATTGAATCACTCAAATTTGCCAAGTTTTGGAAAAATGAGGGAGTTAAATTCAGGTGAGGAAAGAAATGATACACTTTTAATTGATTACAATACCGACCACTAACGCGGACTCATTGCTAGAGAGTTTTTGGAGATGTAGTCTTTTGGGAACATTTAAGATGAAAAGAATCACTGTTCATTGGGAGCCATCGTGTATTCAGTATGAATAGTTTTTTCAGGCTTGCCTCATCAAAAGCATATTCAGAACTCAACAACTCATCTGGAAAAGTCTTCCATAATCCTCTTGTGAGTAAATGGAACAGTGAATTGAGTGATATTCATAATAATTTGAAGTAGTTTACTAGTGATCTGATAATTAGTTTCATTTTATTCTGAAAGTGAGTTTTGAGGGGAACATATCTCCTGGATATGGATATAACTTTATCTATTAAAATTTTCATTATTTTTTTTCAAGAAGGACACCTGGGTGACTCAGTGGTTTAACGCTGCCTTCAGCGCAGGGCCTGATCCTGGAGACCTGGGATCGAGTTCCACGTCAGGCTTCCTGCATGGAGCCGGCTTCTCCCTCTGCCTCTGTCTCTGCCCCCCGCCGTGTCTCCCATGAACAAATAAATAGAATCTTAAAAACAAAAAAAACAAAAAAAATCTAGGCCAATTTGTGGTCAGTGCAGGCAGGATTTCACATTATAAAGGAACAAGATTCAAATCTAATTAAATCATGACAGTGTGTTCTGTTTCATTACTGAAATCTCTCATATATGTTAAAATATTTCTTTTCAGCCCCCAAATCATTTATTTTAGCACCTCCTTTCTAAATGTATCTCTTCTGTTCTTCCTCACAACTCACTCCCCCGTCTAATACATTATTATCCTACTCTTGGCTCTTATGTGAGAATCTTTCACTTCTGTTATGTATTAGCTTGTATATTGCCAGCTAAGAGGAAATTTCCTAATAATTCCCTACAGCCCAATCCTGGTCCCATCTCCCCTAAAACAAAACAAAACTTGCCATTTTCTATTATTCATGGCATTTATCATTTCTAACATATTTTTCACCTATCCACTCTAGCATATGATCTCCTTAAATATTCGTCGCAGGAATGCTGGTTAAGTCATGTGCTCTAGAATCATCATACGCATTCTTTTAAAAATTCATTTTACCCCTGTAGTGTGATACCTAAACTTCAGGACGACTAGACTACTCATCAGGCTTCTTTTTCCATGTGTCCTCTCTGATTATATTTAACTTTCAAAGTCATAGCCAAATGGGAGAGAAGAAAGAGAGTTCCATGGAAAGAAATAATTTCATCTCCTTTATTTTCCCTTTATTTTCCAATAAGATCACCTCTTCCCTCCTCTGCTCCTTAAATTTGCTAAAGTGACATTTTTTAAAAATTGAAACTCCATTTTTCTCTTGATGCTTACTTTAAAAAGCCCCCTAGGGTTTACACTTAAGCAAGAAGAGGAGTTCAAGACTAATGCATTGCAATATATTGGAGAATTTATTAGATTTGATGTGTTTTGTATTCTTCAAAGCATACTTGATAATTGCTTTAAGTTCAGGGCACCATGCTGAAAGAGTTATATCTACACTGTTAGTTACTATAATAATTATTTTTGTAATTGTGATGTAAATACTAATAATTTCTTGGACAAGAAAGGTCTTTATGACCATTTCTGAGTATACATAAGGTCCATAGCCTTAAAATTTAAGCCTCAAGTCAAACAGGTTCGTGAATTATGAAATAAGTATTGATTTAAGATAAACCTGGAATGTTTCCATACTCATGTAGGAATCTTACCTTCTTTATCCTGAAGTAGTGACACTTTGGAATATTAAACACAAAATATTTCAGGTATATATCCTTTTACTCAAGTATAATATTTATATGTAGCTCTAGAGATATCTCACAAAAACTAAGAGCAGAATTGAAAGCCAGCTTCACAGAGAATGAGAATCTGGAATATTATTTCTCCTTATTATGTGTCTTTTCTCACTATTAGATTTAATGCATTTTCTGTCTTTTCGGATTAAGTTTTTCTCCTACTCAGCTCACATGGGTGTCCAGAAGTTGGGCCAATCAATGGTCTTGCAATCCCAAATTTCAGAGAAGAAGATACCTAGTTCACTTGGGTTTAATTACTAATTAAGAAGTATAGAGAACCACCAAACAAATAAGTCTAGCAACTCAAAGGTTTATTTTGAACCAGATAGGAACCCCAAATTGTCTACTTCCCTCTTGGTAACCATCAGTTTGTTCTCTATAGTTAAGAGTGGTTTTGGTTGGTCTCTTTTTTTTCTCTGTTTTGTTTCTTAAACTTCATATACGAGTTAAATTAAATACAATTTGTCTCTCTCTGACTTATTTTACTTAGCATTATACTCTCAAGATCCAGCCATGTTGTTGCAAATGGCAAGATTTCATTCTTTTTTATGGCTTAATAATATTCCATTGTAGAGATATCTTTATCCATTCATCTATCAATGAACATGTGGGCTGCTTCCAAACATGGCTATTGGAAATAATGCTGCCAAAAATATAGGGGTGCATATATATTTTCAAGTTGGTGTTTTCATATTCTTTTGGTAAATCCTTAGTAGTGAAATCACTGGAAAATGTGTTAATTTTATTTTTACTTTTTTTTTTTTTTGAAACTCCATACTGTTTTTACACAGCAGCAGCTGCACCAGTTTGCATTTCCACCAACAGTGCGCAAGGGTTCCTTTTTTTCTCCACATCCTCACCAACGGTGTCATTTCTTGAGTTTTTGATTTTAGCCATTCTGAGAGGTGTGAGGTGATATCTCGTTGTGGTTTTGATTTGCATTTCCCTGATGATGAGTGGTGTTGAGCATCTTTTCATGCGTCTGTTGACCATCTGGATGTTCTCCTTTGGAAAAATGTCTGTTCACATCTTCTGCCCATTTTGTAATTGTAGTCTTCAGTGTGGGGTGCTGAGCTATATAGTTTTTTATTTATATATTAGATACTAACCCTTTATCAGATATGTCATTTGTAAATATTTTCTCCCATTCAGTAGGTTGTCTTTCAGTTTCTTTAATTGTTACTTTTGCTGTGCAAAAGATGTTTATTTTGATATAATCTCAGTAGTTCATTTCTGCTTTTGTTTCCCTTGCCTTAGATGACATATCTAAATGTATATATTTATGATATTATAGTTTTATATATTTATTTATATTATATATTATATAAATATAAATATAAATATAAATATATATATATATAGCTATGGCCCGTATCATAGAAATTATTGCCTGTACTCTCTTCAAAGATTTTCATGATTTCAGGTCTCACATGTAGGTCTTTAATCCATTTTTACTTTATTATTATCTATGGTGAAAGAAAATGGTCCAGTTCATTCTTTCACATGTAGTGTCCAGTTTTTCCAACACCAGTTATTGAAGAGACTTCCTTTTTCTCATTGCATCTTCTTGCCTCTTTTGTTGAAGGCTAATTGACTATATAATTATGGGTTTGTTTCTGGGCTCTTTTCTCATCTGTTCTATTGATCTAGCTGTCTATTTTTGTGCCCAGCCATACTGTTTTTATTACTATGGCTTTGTTGTATAACTTGAAATCTGGGATTGTGATACTTACAGTTTTCTTTTGTTTTTGTTTTTTGTTTTTGTTTTCTTTTTCAAAAATCTTGAAATATTTTTTTTTTCAAGATTTTTTTGGTTATTTAGGATCTTTCATGGTTCTATGCAAATGTTAGGATTATTTGTTCTATTTCTTTGTAAAATATTGTTGGTATTTTGATAGAGATTGCATTAAATTTATAGATTTCCTGGGTAGTATGGCTATTCTAACAATATTTATTCTTCCAATCCATGGGCATGGAATATATTTCTATTCATTTGTGTCATCTTCAAATTTTTTTCATCCATGTTTTGTAGTTTTCAGAGTACAGTCCTTTTACCTCCTTGGTTAATTAATCCTATGTATTTTATTACTTTTGGTACAATTGTGGATGGGGTTGATTTCTTGATTTCTATTTCTGCTAGTTTATTATTAGTGTAAAAAAATTCAGTGGATTTCTGTCTACAATTCTCTATCCTGCAAATTTACCGAGTCCTTTATCAATTCTAGTAATTTTTTTTGGTGGAGTCTTTCTGGCTTTCTATATTTGGTATCATGTCATCTGCACATAGTGAAAGTTTTACTTCTTTCTTACCAATTTGGGATACATTTTATTTATTTTTCTTGTCTTACTGATGATGCTTGTTCTGTCAGTATTATGTTGAATAAAAGTGGTGAGACTGTACATCCTCGTCTTATTCCTGATCTTAAGGGAAAGGATCTCAGTTTTCCCCCATTGAATATGATATTAACTGGGTTTTTTAATATATTGCCTTTATTATGTTGAGGTAGGTTTCCTCTAAACTTACATGCAGAAGGTTTTCTACCAGGAATGAATATTGTACTTTATCAAGTGCTTTTTCTGCATCAGTTGAAATGATCACATGGCTTTTATCCTTTCTGTTGTTGATGTGATGTATCACATTGATTGATTTGCCAATACTGAATCACCTTTGTATCCCAGGAATAAATCCCACATGATTGTGGTGAATGATTTTTGAAATGTATTTTGGGGTTCAGTTTACTAATATTTTGTTGAGGATTTTTGTATCTATGTTCATCAGATATTGATGCCAATATTGAGATATTGGCCTACAGTTCTCTTCTCTTGTGGTATCTTTGTCTGGTTTTGGTATCAGGGTAATGAGGGCCTCATAGAATGAGTTTGGAAGTTTTCCTTACTTTTTCTGTTTTTTGAAATAATTTGAGAATAGATATTGAGTCTTTAAGTATTTGATAGAATTCACCTGTGAAGTCATCTGTTCCTGGACTTTTGATTTTTGGGGATTTTTTTTTTTATTACTAATCAACCTAATTGCTGATAATCAGTCTATTCAGATTTTCTACTTCTTCCTGATTCAATATTAGGAGATTATATATTTCTATGAATTTATACATTTCTTCTAGTTTGCCTAATTTGTTGGCATATAATTTTTAATGATATTCTTTTATAATCGTTGGTATTTCTGTGTTGTTTGTTGTTACTTCTCCTCCTTCATTTGATATTTTATTTGAGTCTTCTCTCTCTCTTGTTTGTTTGATGAATTTGGTTTATCAATTTTGTTGGTCCTTTCAAAGAACCAGCTCCTGGTTTTATTGATTAGTTCTTCTATGGGTTTATTTGTTTGTTTGGTTGGTTGGTTGGTTTTGGTTTGTTTCTAGTTTATTTCTGCTCTAATTTTTATTATTTCCTTTCCTTAACTGGCTTTGAGTTTTGTTTGTTCTTCTTTTTCTAGCTCCTCTAGATTAGGTTAGGTTGTTTATTTGAGATTTTTCTTCCTTCTTGAGGGAGACCTGTTTTGCTATAAACTTCCTTCTTGGAGTAGCTTTTACTGCATCCCAACGATTTTTGACCATTGGGTTTTCATTTTCATTTGTCTCCATGTATTTTTTTTTTTTTTTACTTCTGATTTTTTGGTTGGCCCAGTCCTCGTTTAGTGTCATGTTATGTAACATCCATGTATTTGTGCTCTTTCCAGGTTTCTTTGTCATTGTTTTTGTTTTTTGTTTTTTGTTTTGTTTTGTTTTGTTTGTGGTTGGTTTCTAGTTTCATAGCATTCTGATCAAAAAAGATACATGGAATGACTTCAGTCTTTTTGAATTTATTGAGGCTTGTTTTGTGACCTAATTGTGATCTATCCTGAAGACTGTTCCATGTACACTAAAAACAGTATACTCTGCTGTTTCAGGATGGAATGTTCTGAATATATCTGTTAAATCCATCTGGACCAATGTGGTATTCAGAGCCACTGTTTCCTGATTGATTTTCTGTTTGGATAGTCTGTCCTTTGATGTAAGTGGGATATTAAAGGCCCCTATTATAATCGTATTGGTATCAATTACTTCCTTTATACATTTGGGTACTCCTATGTTGGATGCATAAACATTTATAATTGTTATATCTTCTTGTTGGATTGTCTCCTTAGTTATTATATGGTGTCTTTTTTTGTCTCTTGTCAAGGTCCTTGTTTTAAAGTCTATTTTATCCAGTGTAAGAATGGTAACCCCAGCTTTTTTTTTTTCACTTTCATTTGCATGATGAATGCTTTTCCACCCCTTCACTTTCAATCTGCAGATGTCTTTATGTCTGAAATGAGTCTCTTGTAGGCAACATTACATGGGCTTTCTTTTGTTATCCATTCTGTCACCCTATATCTTTTGATTGGAGCATTTAGCACATTTAATTCAAAGTAATTATTGAAAAGCACATATTTATTGCCATTTTGTTACTTGCTTTATGGTTGCTTTTGTGATTGTTCTCTATTACTTTCCTCTGCTGCTCTCTTCTCTCACAGTTTGCTGGCTTTCTTTAGTATATACGTGTGTTCCTTTATCTTTGTTTTTCACATAACTACTACTGTTTTTTAATTTGTAGTTACCACCAGTTTGTATATAAATTATGCATTTAATAGCTTAAATTAAGTTGATGGTCACTGAAGTTTGAACACAATCTTTGCTCTCCTCTCCCTACATTTTAGGTATTTAGTGTCATACTTTACATCCTTTTGCTTTGTGAATCCCTAGACTGATTTTTATAGTTATACTTAATTTTACTGCTTTTATGCTTCCTGCTTTTCTTACTTCTGCTTATGGCCTTTTCATTCCACTCAGACAGTTCCCTTTAACATTTCTTGGATTGCTGGGTTAGTGATCATTAATTTCTCTAACTTTTGTTCATCTGGTAGGCTATTTTATCTTTCCTATTCTTAATGATAGCCTTGTTGGGTACTCTTGGTTGCAAGTTTTTTTTTTTTTCTTTCAGCACTTTGAATATATGCTGTCACTCATATCTGTCATGCAAAGTTCCTCCTGAAAAATAGCCTTATGGTATTTCCCTTATATGCACTGCTTTCTTTTCTCTTACTGCTTTTAAAATTCTCTCTTTATCACCACTTTTTTTGTGTTTTGATTACTGTGTGTCTTGGTGTGAACCACCTTGGGTTGATGTTTGGGGGAATCCTTTATGCCTTCTGGATCTGGATTTCTGTCATCTTCTACTTTTTGTATTATTTTTTCTCATATTATTTTTCTCTCTTCTATTCAGCGTGATTGCTTTCCATTCCTGTTCTACAGGTTGCTGATTCATTCTTCTGTATTCTCTAGTCTACTATTTATTCCAATCTATTACAATTTTCATTTCAGTTATTGAGTTCTTTATCTCTGATTGGTTCTCTTTTGTTTTCTGTCTCTATGTAAAGGGTCTCATTGAGGTTTTACACTCTTTTCTCAAGTCCAGTTAGTATCTTTATATAAATTCTCTATCAGGTATATTACTTATTCCTGTTTAATTAGCTTTCTTGTGATTTTTGTCCTGTTTTATCATTTGGGACATTTTTCTCTGGCTCCTCATTTTGTCTAACTCTCTTTGTATCTGTGTGATAATAAAATCAACTATGTCCCCTACTCTTGAAAGTTGTGGCCTTATGAAGAAGAGGACATGTAGTGCCCTGTATTGCAGTGTCCCCTGTTTACCAAAACCTAGTGCTTCAGGGGTATCTCCTCTGTGTGTTTCATGGACCCTAAAGTTGGAGCTGAGCCACTTTTGACTTCAGTCCACTCATCTGCAGTGGCTCTCTTTGTCTATCATTGGAAGGGTTTGGCCCCTGTATTGTTGGTGGGCCAATCTGGGCTGCCTTGGGCTTGAGTTGAGGCAGACCAGGCACATACAAGAGATTTAGTAGCACTGAACTGCAGCGCCCTTTCCCTCTTTTGCCCCCTGAGAAGCTTCCATTGGCAGAGAGGCCTACAGTCAAACCTGATGTCTGTTCCCATCCCGTGTATGGAGCCACAGTTGGACTGATGTGTGTCATTATTTTCTCCTTTCCCCAGGGCAAGAGTCACTTTGGAGTGGTGCTGGCCCTTATCAGAGCTGCTTGCACTTTGTTAGGCTTATGGCACCCTTTGGATGGGCTTTGGCCAATAGCATGTTGGAGGGGGCAGATCCAGAGAAGCGAGAGGCAGGAGTCACTGTCTCAAACTTAGTTCTTGACTTCTATGATATAGTGATATTAATGTCTTCATTGTATTATCTTTAAAGTATATTTGACCCATGAATGACACAGATTTTAACTGCATCAGTTCACTTATATGTGGATTTTTTTAATATATACAGTACAATATTGTAAATGTATTTTAACTTCTTTATGATTTTCTTAATGACATTCAATTGTCTCTTTCTTACTTTATTGTAAGAATAAACTACTACTAATAATAATATACAAAATACATGTTAATGTTTATTATCAGTAAGGCCTCTGGTGGACAGTAGACTAGCTAAATTTTAAGGGAGTCAAAAATTATGAGGATTTTTGACTGCCCAGAGGATTGGCACCCTAATCTATGCATTGTTCAAGGGTCAATTGTGGTATCTTAAAAGAAATTCCATTTTTTAAAAAATATTTCTCCTATTTCTCTGAAAAATGAAGAAATCTGTCTTTAGATGCTAGCGTTAATAATGTAAAAATCAAGAGAAACAGTGAAAATCAAATATGGGCGAAATAATCTCTTCATTCTAATTTTTTTTTTCTTGGCCCTTTCTGGAGACAAGAAAGTACAAATACAGCAATAGAATCAGCCAGCCTTAATGCCAAGTCGTGATACCAACTCATAGAGGGTGCCTTCTCTACCTTATACTCCAGGGTATATTTTTTTCAATGATAAAACCAGACAATAATGGTGAGCTAACATTATTTCAAAACTATAGCAATGGGGAAAATGATAGGTTTGTGCAGTGCCCCAAATGTATATGAACTTTCTGAAATAATACACTTCTGTTATCCAGAACTCAGATCTTTTTCTCTTTTCCATGATGATCTCAGTTCCTGTTCTTTGTTCAGCTTACTTCAGAAACCACCCCAGTTAAACCCTCTACGTAGTGCAACCAACAAGAAAAGGAGAACTATGCCAAAAACCAAGATTGGATTTTCTGGCAATCGTGATGGGTCAAGTGTAAGGCAGTGTTAATTTGATTACATAAAATAAATGTAACCTCTTTAGTGAATAAATTTAGTAAATAAGTTGGACTCAGTTGAATGCAAACTGAGCTTGTTCTTTTTGTGTTCTTCTAGGTTGCCTGCATAGTATCTCAGGCAACTCCAAGGGTTTTCCCACTCATTCTCAGGTATTATAGAGACCACCAAACAATGCGGTCCCTATTTTTTTTCAAAGTACTGTGAACACATGCAGCAGCATACTGGAGTCAGACCATATTGGCTCTGAAGCTGTTTGTGAAATATTTAGGAATTTTGTGTACCAGTTGTTAAACTGCTGGTCTCCTGAAATTGATCATTATAGGTATATTTAAAACACTGTTGTCCCCAAACACTACAAATAAGGACCAGTTTACTTATTTATTTTCCATAGAGGTAGTTTATCATAAGTGCAAAACTATATGTAATGCATTCAAAAGCTAACTTGAAGTGACTTGACTAACTCTAAGAAATGATTCTTTTTTTTTCATCCTTCCTGAGGGAGATGCATAGTACACTGATCTCTTATCTTAGAGAAGTATATTATCTTCAATCTCCATATTTTCCAATAATTCTACCTGTCTGTCTGCCTTTCTTCCTTAAATTCCTTCCTATCTTCCTTCCCTCCTTCCTTTTTTTATTTTTAAATATTTTATTTATTTATTCATGAGAGACACAGAGGCAGAGACATAGGTGCAGGGAGAAGCAAGCTCCCTGCGGGGACCCTGATGCAGGTCTCAATCCCAGGACCCCAGGATCATGACCTGGGTCAAAGGCAGATGCTCAATCACTGAGCCACCTGCCCCTGCTTCTTCTTCTTTTTTTTGTTTTCATTTTATTTTTAATTTGGGTATTTTTAGTGGTGTTTGATAGACTGATGCTACCAAGATAAAATTTTTACTCATTCTAAGGTCCTCATGGTTAATCTCTAGAATTTAGGACTATTTGATAAATTATTTCCCTGCTCTCAAGAGAAAAGAAAGTGTCACATTTAACATTCATAGACATAAAAAGCATCAAGACTACTCGCATTCTGGTTGTCTTACATTTTGTACGTGCCATGTACTTGAAGCACAACTGATTCTAGACTGTAAGAATTTCCTAAATTACCAAATTTATGTAGGCAACCCAATAGTACCCAGATAGCCTAATAAAATATCTTAACTCTTGATCTTCTACTCTCTGCCACAAAATTTTAAGTCTTTACCATTATCCTAAAACTTTTCATTATGTTATTATGCCATACATCAGAGAAAACAGGTGCTATAAGGAAGAAATTGATATTCCAATCCATGTTCTGACCCTCCCTGCCCCAAATCCTAGCAACACCTAAACCTATTCTCTTTTCCAGTACTTGTGTTAGGATAGAGAAAGTAAATGCCTTCTAACTTGAAGCTAATTCTTTATATTCTTAGAGCTTGCAATCTTCAAACTCTTGCAAAATTTGCAGACTGAGCTTCACCTTATCTCTTCCCTTCTTAGGGATCCTTTGAGTCCTTATTCTATAACCATATTGGCTTTATATGTATCATAATGTTATATTTCATGAATAGTGCTTTTTTTTTTCAGATGCAATGTTTCTCATATCCTGAAGTAAAAAGACATTTTATAATAAGGGCATGTCACAATTGAATTGTAGTATTTTATCTTTCTTAATGCTTCATTAAATAATAGGACATCTTAAAATCTAAGACACTGTAGTTTTAATAAAAATATTATTTCTGGCAAAAACCTCTGCTCATGTTTCTTTTCCCCTCATTCTTATTTCTTACCTAGTTCTTATTTATCCTTTTGATTCAGCTTAACTATGTTTCTCCCAAGCATCCCAAATCCCTATTAATAGTTTTGAGTTAAGTTAAAGTAAACTAATTAAATTAAATATGTGAAGTAGATTGTGACATACAAAGTGTATAGAGGAGATAAATAAGTGCAAAGCAGGAGAATTGGATTTAGACTGGATTCTAAGACTTGTCAATTGTGCAACCTTGAATGAGTTTCATCAACTTGGAGAAGCTGGCTAGTCCAACCTTCTCATTTTTTAAAGGGTAGGAAAGATTAGGTGACTCAACAAGGATACACAGCCACTTTGTACCTTAGATCAGTACCTTAGATCAGAGACTGGCAATTTTTTTCTACGCAGCACCAGACAGTAAATTTTTTAGTCTTTGTAGGTCATGTAGTCTCTATTGCATTTATTCAACAGATGAAAGTAATCTGGAATCAGTGCAGTCAAGTACAATATGTAAATGGATGAGCCCGACTCTGTTCCAACAGCACCTACTTCACAAAAACTGTGGCATATTGAATTTGGACCTTAGGATGTAGTTTGCCAACCCCTGTTATACAGCATAAGACAGAGAGCCTGTATCCTTTCTTTTGTACAGGCAATGGCATGTTTGGAGGATGAAAGTAAAGAACTGGGGATATAATAATTAAAAGGAAGAAGGGAAGAAAGTAAGACAAGAAAATGTGTGGCACGTGTGGTTCAATCCTGGCCTCGTAGATGTTTATCTTAAAATACACAAAAATTAAGTTGTTTTTCACCATGAATTTCCAAAATTTTCTTTTTCAGATTAAAGTTTTATATAAAATTCATACTGTAAGTCAGTAATAAAAAGGGGTTAATCTTTTGTAATTTAATACCCTGCGTGCTGAAACTTTCTGAAACAAATAGGATATCCTGTAATTTTAAAAGAAAAGAAATGTTGTTCCATACCACTTCAGGTAGGGGAAATCCAGGCCAAAGAAAGAAAAGGGAGGGGGGAGAGCTTCATAGAGAGGTAGATATATTTCATAAGCAAAAACTAAGATACATTCTTCATTCCACAGGCTTTTTGCCTATCCACGTCTCCCAGTATGATTCCTCTTCTTTCCTTATGCATGTCAGTTGCTGATACATGGATGGGATATGTGGGATTAAGTTATTCTAACTGAATAACGAACAGTCACAGTAATAGAATCAGGAGCTGTTTCATTGCCTGTGAAGATAGGAAATATGATGACAATACTTAGTTATCTTTTTTTTTTTCATAAACTGATTCTGGAAACTAGGTCATAGGCCTTGACCCACTTGAGATGTAAAGTGATAGATTAAGGTTAGCCAGTGAAGACTCACAGATGAAGTTTTTATGCATACACGACTAATGAGAAAAAGAGTAAAGTATAAGAAATAATCTTGGAGAATGTGTGGCACCTGAGCTCCTCACCGAGAAGCAGTTGTTTCACAGCAAAATGAATACAGATCCCACTTGCTAGACTGGTGTTGACATTCTATGTTATAGGTTGTGTCAAAGACAATCTACGGGAGAGGCTGTCTACCTGCAGAAGGTCATGGAGTTAAACTGTCCACCATGCTGACTTGGCACAGTGGCATTTATCACAGCACACAGGTTTCTTCTATGGCAAACAGAACCTTCTCAGGCGTGAGAAGAAACCTGGCATTTTCTGCTACCTGCAGGTTTCTGTTTTTTGAAGCCAGGAAGGGCATCTGTAAAAGTTGGCTGCCTGCATAGCAGACCATGCAAAATGCCAAGGAGAGTGATTTATGTCCCATTCGCTGAGACTAAGGAGGAAATACACCCAGATTTTAGTAATGAAAGGTCAGGACAGTGAAACATTTTCATTACACTCTTTTAAAAAAACCTAGGCCAAAGATACGCAGTTTCCACAATTTATAAATTTCTACTTCCTGTGGCACTTTTATCTCTAAGATCCAAATTGTGATAGCTATTTAAATGTAATATCCCTTTTTTTTCTTTAAAATGTTCATTTCAGTGCTTCTATTTGTTTCTCAAGGGTAAAAAGGTAGACTACATCTCTTTTCTTTAACCTATCCCTATTTTGTTAAGTAAAATCATTAATTACGTAAAGTGTTTTTCAATCGGGTGATTAGTATACAGTCAGGACACACAGCATGGATAGTCACTGGACTTAAGAATTGTGAAGTTTTAAAGTTGGAAAGAAATACGTAAATCTTTCAGGAGTCAACTCCCTTCTCTTTACAAAATTGTAAACTTGTGCCTCCAAGTTAGACTACTTGCTGAAATTTCCCATTAAGAAAATAAAAAGCGAGTAATAGAAATGATTGACTTTTCCATATTACTATATTGCTTCTAATTTTGATAACATGTGCTAACATAGAAGCTGGAAATACACGAGTTAATGGCTAGTGATCAGTCCATTTTTATCTGAGTTTGAGTTTCTTTATTTGTCCATGTTCTCAGGAATTATTTCTCACTACTTAACTCCTAACATCTCTGTGCTAGGTCCCATGAAAGACAGAGATAAACAAGACACAGACCCTGTCCTTTTAAAGAAAGAACTTCTGAAGTTTTGATAATTCACTCAAAAATCAACCATCAAATGTAGTCATTCGAGTAATTTATGTGCTTATCATCGTTCTATTTTTGCAGTTTCTGAACACGCAAGAGAAAAGGATAAAGGAGGTTCTATTGTGTTGTGCAATCTAGTGGACAAGAGAACACATGTACAGTCATGCACGTGCCTGCATTTTAATTCTTAATTGGATGATCTTTTTTAGCTGGAAAAACAGAGCTAACAAGAAAACAAAATGATATGTACATTCACACATCATGGTCATAGTCATGGAATGTCCAGTTGACATCAAGATTCATACTTCGTGTCACACATTCTATAGATTTGGATAAATGCATAGACATGTATCCACCATGGTATCATATAGAACATTTTTCACTGCTTTAAAAATTCTCTGTGCTCTGTCTGTGCATTCCCACTCCCCTAACCCCAGCGACCGTTGCTCTTTTTATTGTCTCCATACTTTAGCCTTCCCTAGAATGCCAAAGAGTTGGATTTATACAGCAAGAAGTCTTTTCGGCTTGGCTTCTCTCACTTAGTGATCTGCAGTTAAGCTTCCTCCATGTCTTTTCATGGGTTGACAGCTCATTCCCTTTAGCACTGAATAATCCTCCATTGTCTGGAATCCATGCACCTGATAAAGGACAACTTGGGAGCTTCCAGATTTTGGCAATTAACGAGTAAAGCTGCTATAAACATCTGTAGGTAGGTTGTTATGCAGATGTAAGTGTTCGGTCCTTCCGGGTAAACACCAGGAAGCACAATTGCTAGATCTTCTGGAAAGAGAAGGTTTAGTTTTGTCAGAAACCACAAATTATACTCCACGGTGACTGTGCCATCTTATATTCTGTTCCAGAAATGAGTGAGAATTCCTGTTGCTCTATATCCTCGGCAGCATTTGGTCTTGTGAGTCTTCTGGAATTTTGACATTCTAATAGGTGTATTGTAATACCTCAATGTTATTTTAATTTGCATTTTCCTGATGACGTAGGATGTGGAGCATCTTTCCATATGCTTATTTGCTATCTATATATCTTCTTTGGTGAAGTATCTGTTAAGGTCTTTGACCCAATTTGTAATTGGATTGTTTGCTTTCTCAGTGTTCCTGTAGAGATCACTACACTTCCAAATATTGTGCTTCCTTTTGTCTTGTAAAATAGATATATTTTTTTTTCAATATTTATAGCATCTAAATAAATACAGGGAGAAATTTTCTGTTACCAAATGTTCATCAAGAAACAATCATTAGGGTTTGTTGGTCAGTGCCATCTTAAGTAAGATACACTCCTGTAACTATAGAGTATAAAATAAACAGTAATGGTTAAACTTAAGTCGACAATGTTTCCAATATCAAAATACGCTTTAATTTTAGAATGGGAGATAAAGGAGACATGTGGGTTGTGGTAAAGTAAATGAGAAACAGAGTGGGAAGAATAAAATTATGAGCTAGAAAAAGACCAGAAAGAAGATAATGAGTCACACACTTAGAGGATGTTTATTTGGGAAAATTATTCATAATAACACCTTGCTCTTCACTAGGCTATGGACTTAGTGCCATCCCTTAACTTCGAAATGATAATTATTTGAATATTCATTGTTTATAGTTATCCAGTGCTTCATCTTTAAACCTTCAAAATTTATTCTGAAGTGTGGTCTACTGTGCCTAGGTAGGAGAAAAAGGATTAGAACAATATTGCTATTAATGTAGAAAAATTGATACTAAAGCAGTATTTGAATTTTGTAATTGGGATTCCTTCTTCCTACAGAAGATATTTCAAAAAATACTAATGAGACAACATTGTTATTATTCAAAAATGAAAGCAATAATTTATGTATATCTTTCATGTAATCTAATTATTCAAAATGAAGTCCCTTATAGATTTCCATATAAAGCTATTGGTTAAGTTTTTTGGAACATATTTCTTTTCAATGGAAAGCCATGTAATACCATGATAAGCATTAAAGTTAAATTTCATTTTACTCTTTATGTCCATAGCCACAACTTCTCACATATATGTATTTATACTGATTAAATAATACATACTGTGTAACCAGTTTTGCATGTAAAAAATAGCTTATTTTTTTTTCTATTTTTTACCTTCATCTGTAGGAAGAGTATAGTATTTTCAGAAGCCATTTCGTATGGAGCAGATGGAACAATTAGGGTGAATTTTTGTGTCTGGGACAATTAAGGTGAATTGTTGTGTCTGAATTTTCATTTCACCTTGATGGAAACATGGTTGCCTCTATCCTATTAGTTAAGTGTTATTTTTTCTTAGTTACAACTACTTCTATGTAAAGTGTTTTTATTTTTATAGGATACTAATTTAACCTGAGATTTCAGTATGGCTTCAAATAATAAATTTAAACTTTGGCCCCCAAACCAAAATTTCAGGAAGTATTGTTTATTATGTTTTTGAAATTAGATATGGAAAAGTACCAGGAAAGGAAATAATTTGTCATGTCATTTTTAGTTATGTGAATAATTTCTCTCAAAGACACCAAAATACCTTTAAATTTTGGAATTGAACATGAGAAACATCTTGACACATTCTAAACAAGTACACAATAATTTGAATGTCAGACTTAATCATTTATTAGTTATGTAATATTGAGTTTGTTACTATAGCTCTCTGGGTATCAGTTTTTCAACCTGTAATGTTGGGATAACAAAGGCTACTTGATGGAGTTCATTGTTGTAAGATAATGTAGGTAAATTACATATAGCTCCTGATATAATTAATAAACATAGTTTTCTCTGCACATGATTAAAATACAAAAACTTGTTATAACGCAAGATGAAGAGCCTAAAATAGTCTAATGAATCCAGTGCTATACCCATCTAATAGCTGGCCAAATAATTATTTTGATGATTAAGCTTATACAGATATAAGCAATTTTGAGCAGTTTCAATATAGTGAGCAATAAAAAAGAAACAGTTGTCCCAATCATTGCTTTCAATTGTGCTTTGTGTACTTTCGTTTTTGCAAAGACTTTATGTTCAGTTATAATAAAAAATGATTTAAAACCAAACTCAATGTTAATTATAGCTCATCTAATCCCTAAACTTGACCTTTGGCTCAAGGGGCCTGCATAGTAGGACCATAATCTATTTTCCCCTCCTTTTCCCATTGCAGAATCTTGATATGAAAAAAAAAAGTGTGGTATTCAGTGGATGGGAATTTGCCTCCAGTATCAACATGCCCCTCCCCAAATAGGCTCTGGCTCAGCCGTTCTTGAAGGGTGGCCACACTTAAAAAGCATTAGAGAAACATGGGCAGTTTTTATCAGCTATCATGTGATTGTTGGGCACCACTGGCAGTTGTTAGGAGGAAGGCAATATCCTGCCATGTATGACATACTCCTTCAAATAAAAAATTATCCTGCTTGACTATCGATTGGGGCTAACACCCCTATAGGACTAATTCTCCTACAAATACATATCAGCAGTTCTTTTAGCACAAATAATATTGAAAAGTTTTATAAGAAGGTGAATAAAAATCCTAATAATTTTGAGGTGCACAGATGGGGCAGTCAGTTAAGTGTCTGACTCTTGGTTGCAGCTCAGGTTATGATCTCAGAGTCATGAGATAAAGTTCCACATCAGCTCTATACTCAGAGTCTGCTTAAGATTCTCTCTCTTGGGATGCCTGGGTAGCTCAGTGGTTAAGTGTCCACCTTCAGCTTAGGGCATGATTCCTAAGCTGAATAAATAAATAAAATATTTTTTAAAAATTAAAAAAAAAGATTCCCTCTCTCCCTTCCTACCTCAAATTGGTAAACATATCTTTAAAATACTAATAATTTTAAAAAATAAAATAAGTAAAATAAAATACTAATAATTTAGGGAAAAGTTTTATACGGTTGGAAATTTAAATATTAGAAAAATATTCTTTATATTATTGAACATCATTTGTATCATACCTTTTGCCTATATACTGAGATATTGGTACTGAGTTAATAATGTCACCTTTGTGTAATATTTTTTTAAATAGCATTAGTGGTACATTATAGGATGCCATAGTGTCCCTTGAAGTTTTTTTTTTTTTGATAATATTAATAAAGCAAACTATGACCTATAAACTAGTTTTGAAAATCTAACAACTATAATGGTAACTTATTTTACTAATCATTTTCAAGATATGTTTTAATATTTTATTTATTCATGAGAGACACAGAGAGAGAGGCAGAGACACAGGCAGAGGGAGAAGCAGGCTCCATGCAGGGAGCCTGCCATGGGACTTGATCCCAGGACCCCAGGATCACAATCTGAGCTGAAGACATATGCTCAGCCGCTGAGCCACCCAGGCATCCCTCTTTTTCAGAATCTTAACAAAATTCTTCCATGTTAGGGCACCTGGGTGGCTCAGTCTGCTAAGGGCTGACTCATGGTTTTGGCTCAGGTCATGATCCCAGTGTCCTGGGACCGAGCCCTGTGTCAGGCTGTGCACTCAGCAGAGACTCTGTTGGAGAGTCTCTCTCTCTCCCTTTCCTTTTGTACCTCCCCCTGCATGCTCTCACTCTCAAATAAATAAATAAATCTTTAAAATAAATTTTAAGAAATTCTTCCATGTTGAACATGTAGTTTTCTCAACATTTTTTTTTGCAAAAAAATAGAAACTCATTTCATGATGAAACTAGCAAATAAATTATTATAAACTATTTGTAGTAAGGTTTAGCATTGGTATCATATTCCTGATTCTTCCAGTATTGAAAGTTTAAGGGTAAAAGAAAAAAAAAATAATATCCACCATGGCTGCATGCAATCTTTGTGCATTGTTTTCCTTTCGTAAGCTATCACTATTTTGTTGTCATATATTTCTATTATATACTGCTGTGGGAAAAAAAAAAGAAAGGAAAAAAACTAAACTAAAAAATAAAGTAAAACTCAGTGTCTTAAAACAATAATTTTAGTATTATTTTGCCTACCATTCCTTTTGACTAAGAATTTGAGCAGACTACACGAGGATGGCTCTTATTTAATTTGTTGGTATTCTGGCCTAAAATGAACGAGCTCAAATGACTAGTAATTGCTAAGATGACTCAATCAGTGCCATGTATCTGGAAACTTGGCTCTGGTGTTCGCTGAGTACCTTTTCTTCTCCATGTGACATCTACTGGGGCTGGGAAGTTCAAGACGACTTCTTTATTCATTTATCTGACACTTCTCCTGAAATAACTGGAACCGCTGTGGCAAGGAATCTCTGTCTTGCTATACGTCCTCTCCAAGATGTCTAACTCATTCTCACAGCATGGCTGACCTATCGTGGTTCATCTTCCTACGGGGATCTGACATCCCCAGAGTAATTCCAAGAGACCAAGGTAGGACTTACACTCAGGTTATTCAGAGTCACTTCTGCTACATTCTGTTGGTTACCGAGGATTACCCCTAGATTCAATGAGGAAAGGAACCACGCAGGATGTGAGATATGGTTTATTGATATTGGAGAGGAAAGGTGTGAGGGGGAGGTGCATATCTTTGAAATTAGCTACTTACCACATGTACACCCCCTCTGTTCTGGCTGGTGGGGTAAATTAGTGTGTTCTTTCAATTGCCTTTTTTGACCTCTTTTCCATTCAGAAATTCTACTACGAACTGTCTTCCACCAACAGTATGCTCCTTAGCATCTTACTTTTTATAAAATCCCATTACCTGGCAGGCAGCCTTTCATTAGAGGTGCCAGTGAAATGATCCATAATATTCTATGAAGTGCCTAGTTAACCAGTGAGATAGCATCCTTTCCATACCAAATTGTGAAGTATATCAATTTAGGAGCTCTTCTCTCATTTAGTCTGTCTCTCTCTCTGATATACCTTCTTTTTTCAGTTTTATCTAGTTTTTTCCCTGCTCCAACCAATACCCACCCAGCTAGACACAGACGCAGGACAAATATTCTATTTCGGCCAACATTTAACCTCTAGGAATGATTCTCAGAAAGCAATCCTTTTCTGGCTTCCAATAAAGTACCCTTCTACTTTTCTCATTTAGAAGAAAGTATTTTTTATTTGTAGAGAATATTGTGCCTACCAATGGGCTGGATAAAAATCTTTTCACTTTCTTCTCTTCATCCTTCGGCTTTCATTACTTTAGCCAACTGTTGTGAGTAGAAGGGGGGTTGCTTATTTTTTGTGATTATGGTAGGGCCAGTGCTCTTGCCTCTTAAGCTCCAGTTATAAGTAGCTTTCTACAGAATGCAGATAATCAGTGCCCTTGGTTTTCTTTTACCCATCTGCTCTAATAGTAATTCCAGAGGAACAAAAATTTTCAGTCAGTATCATCTTATGTAAAGCCCATGACCTTTTGTCTATACATTCCTGATTTATGAAAATGTTCTGATTGATTAGAGTTTTCATTCTTGGAAAAAGGTGTAAAAAATGTCTTCCAACTGTGTTATCACATAGACAGGATGGTGCAAATCAATTTGGAAGGAGTAATAACAACCAACACACATCTAATTAGATAAAATGACATGCTGATAGCCAAATTGCTAGGAGCTAGAGACTTACTGTATAGGCCTCTAGCAAAGGTTTTCTCCTTAAAGAAAACGTTAAGTAATTTGAACATACAGGGTGAAAATACTATAAAGGAAAAAGAAAAAAAAAAGGATTCTTTTCACTTTGCTTTCTTTAGGTAAATATAATATCATCTTATTTAATTTGTCATTTCATTTAATGTACAAATCTTCTGCTAAAACAGAGTCATCTCATATCATATGAAAGAGTTTTTCAAGAACTATCTTCCATTCTACTGGGACTCAAGATTCCAGTGTTAACATGGGTAGCCCCAGTTAAAACTAGCAGGAATAGCTGTGCAGGGAATAAAGATGCTCCACTCAGTGCATCCAAATTCAGTTTATAGCTGACATACAACAATGCATCACTACTGTCAGAAGCCTTCAGTTTTAAGATGGGTCAATTTGGAATGAAGTAATGAACTTTGGCTTAAGTAAAATGGCAAATATTAACTAACAGATGGCCAAAATATTAGTCATTTCTATCGCATCTATTTATAAGATAAGTGGAAAGAGAAAGAAATTTGTGATTATAAATGAATGGGATGATATATTCATTATAACTCTTTTGTTTCCAAGTGACTGAAAGCCAATGTATTATTGTTTAGGATTAAGACTGTGAGATCGGGAAAATACAAAATAATGATTGCCCAATAAGAAAGGAAGTTTTTATCGTTCACAGAAACATAAGCACTTCAGAGTCCGAATGGTGGCTCCAAAGTTCCAGAGAGCTAGCTTCCTTCAACATTTTGTACCATAAGATCAATGCACAGCTTCTACGTTGTGTACCTAGATGACCATTTGGAGCCTCACCCATCATGTCCATGTTGTATCCATGTAAAGGGAGAAAGAAGGAGTAAGACAGTCCTGTCCAGCTTCAAGGAAACTTGGAAAGTCTATCCTTTTGTCCAGTGAGAGTTCTACATACCTGTTCTACTACCACGGAGGGAAAGGACAAGAGCTATTGGGAGGTTAACTAGCTGTATCTACCACTCTCAACTTAAACTAGTTTAAGTAACAATGGAAACATTAAGATGTAGGATGG
Organism: Canis aureus; assembly: GCF_053574225.1. Taxonomy (NCBI): domain Eukaryota; kingdom Metazoa; phylum Chordata; class Mammalia; order Carnivora; family Canidae; genus Canis; species Canis aureus. Next base: position 7,299,183 of record NC_135612.1, on the reverse strand, counting down.
TTTACAAGAACCAAGAACTGAGGGGAGACAGACATCCAAAGCCATTCAGACTCTGTCTCCCCCTGTGTATAGGCTTCATATTTTCTTCTCAGGCTCTTCAGTTTCTGTTATCCCATACATGACTGCTGACAATGCTGAGGCTTTATGACTTTACAGTTTATCCCCAGAACGTCTAATTCTGTTTCTTACTTCCAGTTTCAAAATTCCCCCAAAAAACAAAACACCCCACAAAATTCTCTGATGGTCCTTTTATCAGTTCAACTTAGATCAGCCACAAATTTTTGAACCAATCAGCTACCACTGGTGGAGCAAAGTATTTAAAATAGCTATTCTTGGGACACCTGTGTGGCTCAGCAGTTGAGCATCTGCCTTTGGCTCAGAGTGTGGTCCCAGGATCTGGGACCGAGTCCCACATCAGGCTCCCTGCATGGACCCTGCTTCTCTCTCTGCCTCTCTCTCTTTCTCTCTCTCATTAATAAATGAATGAATGAATGAATGAATAAATAAATAAATAAATAAATATCTTTAAAAAAATAAAATAGCTATTCTTTTGTTAACCATTGGTGGGAAGGTAGCCAGTTTCCAGAACAAAGAGGAAATTGGGCAAAACAAATGAACAATGAATTCTACATACATAGTTTACTTACACATGCAATAATGATACTCATTAAAAAAAAATCTCTTGGTAGGTAAGCTCTCAGAACTATTCTATTTGGTTTCCAATAGCAAAGGTCTTTTGTTTTTCCTTTCTAATTCATAAATCACAATGGAGTTTGATTTTCCAATTTCAATCCTGGTCATTTATTATTTTAATTGATGGGGTATTTTGAGATGTCTTGTGTTAGACTATTTGAACATGAAACACCTAATCTTCATTAAAACGTGAAAAAATATGGAATCCATGTGATATAAACTAATTTAATAGTTCAGAAATCCTGATTAATGGAAGTTTCTTTTGTCAAGGTGGGCTTTTGTGGCATGACTTACTCTCTTGAAACAATAGATAGTGAGGGCAGCCCCTGTGGCGCAGCGGTTTAGCGCCGCCTGCAGCCCAGGGCGTGATCCTGGAGTCCCGGCATCGAGTCCCACGTCAGGCAGAAGATTCCTCCTTCTCCCTCTGCCTGTGTCTCTGCCTCTCTCTCTCTCTGTCTCTATGTATAAATAAATAAAATCTTAAAAAGAAAAAAAACTTAAAACAATAGATAGTGATTCTACAAATAGTCTGAGCATGTTCTGCAATTTCAAGTCTAACCACAAATCTTCTGGAACTTGTATTTCTTGTATTCTGTTGACCTTTTTTTGGCCAAGGTTTCTGCTCATTGTATTTTTTGGTCAGAAGTTAATTAGCCTCACACAGTAGGCTATTTTCTTAAGACTTTCACTGTCAAATTGAGTTAAGTTTATTAAAGATTGTAGTTTAGGGCTTCATTCTGAAGTTCATGCCAAGCAGAAAAAGAATACTTTTTTTCCCCTAAAAAGAAATTTTGATTTTTCTTATATATGTGTACTGTCTAGTATGCAATAAGAACCCAGGTGATCAGGATGGAATAGGAATCCCACTAAGCAGTATAAATACCATTTCTGTTGCTTACTGTGGACCCTTCCCTATTCCACTCTACCCAGAAGAAGATATTATGTTTTGTAGCTGCAAACAGAGGAGGCAAGCAGGCTTCAAAAATACTTATAAATCACTGAAGTATACAACTACAATCATTTGGCCATAGAAGTATATCGTATACTACTTAAGCTAATCATATATTGATGAATTTTTTAACCACCTACAATATACCAGCATTTGCACAAAAACTTTACCAGTGTTGCCACATTAACGTATGAGGACGTGGTACACACTACTGTTTGTGGAAGAGGAAGGCAACGAATTAACAAGTATTATGCCCAAACCCACAACTAGATATAAAATACAGAATCACAATCTGGACCATGATATAAGTAATTTAAAACACTGTGCTCTAAGTCATGTTCTTTTATCAATTAACAATGCCTCTCATCTGTGTAGATTTATGAACATTACTCTAATTTCTGTCTAAAGCAACCATATAATTGAAACTTCTGTGACCATCCTAAATTCTGTACCAGCATCACATTACACTTATTGAATAGACTTTTTTTCCTTTAGGTCAAAATTTTATTCAGCAAATATTTAAATGACTTGTGTATTCAAGCACTAGCCAAGGTAGTGATGAACAAAACAGTCACTTTTAGTATCTTATCCTCAAAGAGTTTATGTGAGGTTAAGTGGACGATTAATTTCGCATTGCTTGAACATATACTTTATTATTAGGAACTAAAAATACAGTGGTAAGCAGGACAAACAAATTTCTTGGCCTCACGAGGTCTGTAATCTGTGAGATTATGTTGAGTATTTTAACTGACATCTATGACAAAATGAATTTTAACAACTGACTTCACCATTAGATGAAAGGTGTAGGCCTGAGTCAGGAGCAGTACTCCATTTAGAGTAGGGTGAGCAAGAGTAGAGATGATGGGATGACATGGTTAGAGAGGCGGGTAGGGACAGAGCCAATAGCCTCACTGAGTGAGAATTTGGTTATTCACTGATAACGGAAAGTTTCTGAGCAGATAAGGGGCATAATCTGACTTATGTTCTTAAAAGATCACTTTGGGAAGCTGAATGAATGTGCTTCAGGAGGACGAGAATGGGGCAGGAGACCCAATGAGCAGACTTTTGTAATGTGTATGTTTAGTTCCATAACAGCAGTTCACCAGGTAGAGTCATGAAGCAATTTCCTAAAAGCCAGCTAATTGTGGGTTTAAAAGAATACTAAAAACAAACTATGAAAATAAAACCATGGAAATACAAGCATCCATAAATCTCACTGACTTAAATATATAAATCAGCCTTTGTTTATTCTTTTTTTCTTCTTGCTTTCTTTTTTCTTTCCAATAAAGAAGTCAGGAGCACTTTGCAGTCTGCATAGATACAGGGTCCATTTACTAGAATTCACCAATACCACAATTCTTTTTAAATGTAAAACAAACAGGCTATGTAATCAACTTCGAACAATTAAGTATAAATCGATCTTTTACCGGAGAGAACCAACTTGAGAAATACTAATCTTTGCAGCAACATTGGTCAATTTTGCTAATAAAAAATATGTTATCACCAATGTAAGAATTTTCTTCGATGGTGAAATATATGGGATTTCACAAGATGGCCAAATTATTTTTTTTCCTCTGCTGAAATGTCTTACATATTTCAGGAATTTCACTAAGGGTCTTACGCAGAATATGGTGCCTACTGCCGAGAATCCATGCCTTTCCCTTTGCTCACACTTTGCTGCTTAATCTCCAAGAGGCCAGAGCTCTTAATTAAAGACAAAGATGGATATGCCTTGGTGCAAGGTTGTTTTTATTTCTGAATGAGCACACTTGTGAAACTGATTTCCTCAATAGCAGGGCCAGGTGGAGAGATGGAGGTCACCTCTGTGTAGCAGCATGCTCCTCCCAGGTCGATAGGAAGCCGGCAATGCTGTCTTCCTCAGTGACCAGATGGGCCAAGTCCTGCAGAATAGTCCACAGCCATTATTCTGTGCATCAGGCTGTGCAATTGATTTCAAGATAACAGGCAAGAGGGAGAGGGCTGTCAGGCTTGACTGCCTCCTGTCAGTGCAGGAGCCCTGGAACAGTGTCATTCAGAAATTTTTTGTCAATTTGGGTAAGCTAGGGTGGAATCCTGACAGGGCAATTCTTTATTTGTCATGCGGTTTGAAGGTGCAGTGGGAATCTGTAACTCGTGCCTGGGCAGTGGCTGGCCTGGCTAAAGCAGGACATCAGGATCCAGGGCTCAATCTCACAGCAAGCCCCACGGAGGATTTTGTTTCACGGGCAGGAAAGAATAAGGAAGGTGGAAGTGAAGGGCACAGTTTATTTTTCTTTATTTTATTTTATTTTTATTTTTTTTACAGTTTATTTTTCAAAGCCTATCTAAGATATTTCATTTTTCTCCATCTCTGCATCACCTTTATATTATAAACATATTTTCCTTTTTTTTTATAAACGTATTTTCTTGTCATTTTCTAGATTTCAGTGATCTGCAGAGTATAAAGTTCCCTCTCTGTGATCAGATCAGGAACGTGGGAAATGGAGACACTAAGGTCTCAGGAACAGGGAAACATACTCTAAGTGTCGCTACAGTTATATTTTGACTCGGATTGGGCAAATCAGGTTACAATAATTGTGACATGTATGGATGGATTTAAAATTGTGTATCAGGCTGTGCTAAATCATGTGAAAAGTGTTTGAATGAAAACATTAATTACATCTCATAGGTAAACATCAAAGCAACTAGACAAGTCATGCTTTTGTTTTGCTTAATACTAGAGATATCAGAGAGAGCTACTTGACTACAAATTCTCTAAGTCCCCTTCGTTTTCCGTTATTTCATCTGATATACAACTTTATGAACGTTTAGGTTGTTGCTCTCTGGTTTACGAATAATGATAATGTCAACATGGCTTTTGCCCAAGTTCTTCCTAAAATTTTAAAATGGGAAGTGAGGTGCCCACTGGAAGGAAAGGTCAACCTTCTGATCAATAAATACTGAAAGCTCAGGTGCCTATTGGATATAAGTAAATTCCAGAAATAAAAAAATAAGCCAGTCACAAGTCACAGAAGCAATAGGAAAATTATGTCAGCTTTCAGAAATGCAATGGATTTTCTATGTGGAATATAAGAAAAGTGTATTGACATGAAATGAAACCAAACCAAAACCAAACAAGTGCAGTGGACTTTTGTGGTTTCAGTTTAGGATATTGTTTTTAAATAGTCTGTGTAATGTTATTCTGCTAAAGATAAGAAGAAATTTAAAGACACTACCCTTGTCTTCGAGAAGCTTACATTATAGCGGAAGTATTTCTTTAACAAATATTTTAGGCAACTCTTGCTAGAGGGAGACAATGAGTTACCCTGGCACTTATTGGTATTTCTGAAAATTATTTTAAATCTGAGGCATTAATAGGATGCTTATCTGTGATACTTGGTATTATAAGAAACTGAATTTTATCTTTTGGTTTAAAATATATATGTTCATCATTTTATTTGGTTACATCATTTTTATTTATTTGGTTATTTACTGTTGTTTTCCATAAATGTTTGCAAAATAGTCATGAATGCTTCATAGTTTGTAATATTTTATTTTATTTATTTTTAAATTTTTTTTAGTTTGTAATATTTTATTTTTTTATTTTTATTTTTTTTTTAGTTTGTAATATTTTAAAGTGTAACTATTTACAACCCATATTTTATAATTCATAAGTAATGCATTATGTGCCCAAGAGAAGCTTGATTTGGGATTCACTAAAAAGAGAAATTTCATTTTCAAAAAAAAAGTTTAAATTTCTGCTATAATAAAGAGAAATAATAAATAAAATCTTAATAAACCAATATTACTAAGTAACATCAGCTTATCATGCGCACATATTTGCAGATAGGCCAAAAAGATTTGCATATTCTTTCTTGCTAGTATGTTAAATTCGGTATTTATGAAAGTAGGGTGTAAATGTTTTTCTGAGGTATTCATATGGCTTATTCAGGATCTACACTGTTAATCTCTATTATTGTATTAAATTTGCTAGTATTTTTGTAAAGATTTTTGCATCAGTATTCGTGAAATATACTGACCTGTAGCTGGCTTTTTTTGGTAATGTTTGTGTCAAGTTTGGGTATGAAACTAATGCTGGCCTCATAAAATAAGTTAGGAAGTGGTTCCTACTTCATTTTTTGAAGATTTTGTGTGTGTTTGCCATTACTTACACTTTCATGTTGATAGCCTCCAATACAAAAGCCATCTAGACTCAGAATGCCCCTTTTGGGAACATTTTAAATTGTAGATTAAATTTTCATAAGACAGCACAATTCAGCTTTTCTATTTCTTCTTTTGACAACTTTGGCAATTTGTTTTTTGAGAAAGTTGTGTTTTTTATCTAAGTAGTTGACTTCATTATTACCAAGTTGTTCAAAGCATCATCCTTTTACTCTATAATATCTGAAGGATTTGTAGTGATTGCTTCTCTTAAATTTTCAACAGTGTCCTTTTTTTAATCAATCTTGCTAAAATAGTACTCAAATTTTAATTCATACATCTAGGGCTTTATTATTTGGTGTATAAGCATTTAGCATTTTTATATTTTTTTGTAAATTAGTCTTTTTATCATTAGTAGCTCTCTCTATACTGATAATATCCCTTAACCTCTATTTTGTCTGCTATTAATATGGTCATATGGATTTCTTATGATTAGAGTGTGTTCAGAATTTATCCTATTTTGAAATTCTAACTTTTCCCTATATTTTATCTTCAAATACATTTTTTTAGACACCATATAGTTGGCTTTCTTAGTATTTAAAAATTATCAGAAAAATCTCTTTAGTTTTCCTTCTTTTGGGCATCATGATCCTGCAGTCCCCAATATCCAGTATTATTTTATAAATTGTGTCCATTTATTTATTTATTTTGTATTATGAGAGGGCAAATCCCCTACCAATTACTTCAGAATGGTGGAGTTGAAGTCTTGTGTTTTGTTTTTTAAATAGATTTTCAAAATGCAAGATATATGTTGCTTTTCATCAGCTATAAAATTTTAATAGCTATATAATAATATTCAAAAGAAATGCCTCTGGTCTCAGGAAACTTATAACTTCAATCTATATGCATATTTTTGTTTTAAGGAATTGTAATGCTTTCATGAATAAACAACTTTCAAGTTAAAAATATGTGTTATATGGTATTAGGAAAACTTTTGTAGGGCAAGTGGGACAGAAATATGGATTCATGCGTTAAAAAGAATTGATGTAAAATTCTAATTATTAAGGAGAAATATATTTTGTAAAGTGTGAAGGTGGATTAAAAATTATTAGGCATATAGTTTATAGCAGATATACTTTACAGTGTTAAATAATCATTTTATTTGATAATAACAATATATGCAACAAGCTGGAAATTACATCATTTTTATGTATTTAGACTTATGATGACTTTTTAAAATATCACTTTAACTGTACTAAAATTGCACTATTTTTAAATCATTTATTAAGGGTCCTTGAGCGAAGAAATTCGAAGATCACTGTACATCACAAATTTTTTGACAGCAGCCTTAGTGAGGAAAATTTCATGTAACAAGTGAGATGTAAGCAAAGGAATAAAAATGTGGTGCATATGTTCAGGAAACAGGGAGAAGCCCCAGTGTCCTAGAATGAAAGGACTATTTGGAGGGCAACAAGGATAAAAATACATACAGATACACCCCTACACACATATAACCCAAGCATCTATATCGCCATTTAAAGAGGAATTTACATGTTAATATGTAACAAAGTGGATGTTATCATAGGTCCCTGAGCAAACAAAATGGCAGATTATTATCTGCATGATGTCTAATCTCGTGCAAAAATGAATGGTGGTGGGAAGAGGGATAGGTAGGAGACTATGGTAATTGTATAAGAATGTGGGTGTATGACTAAGAGAGGAGTGAAGTTACTATTTTGAACTTAAAAATAGCAATTATGTAAAACTAACAATTACATGTTTAAAGCCAAGATTTTGGATTCTGCCTTAAAATATATTTTTAGAATGAAAATATCTAATAAGATTCTATAACCAAATATTTTTTTAATATTTTGAGTACAACAAATTGATTTTACTATTTCAGCTGTCACTAAATTACATTTTACTGTATATTTCTTTTTATCCTTCATATATTAAGTATGAAAGTATTTTGTTAACTTAACCCAGGCCACAAGCCATCAGAGAAAGGTTTGGTAACCTTCTCAATGTTTCTAATTATTCAGTCAGGTTCCCTTCTCCCCTGATGTTTCAGACACATCAATAGTAGGGACATCATTAAAATAAAGTTTCTCTGTGTGGTACTTAAATGCCTCAACTAAAATCAATTGAGGCAAAATCTTTAATGTGATGATCATACCTGGATTTATCCTCTTGACACTAGTTAAAGTTATCCCGACCCCAAATTTAACAGCTTAAAATGATAACAATATATTATTTAACACAATTCTTTGGGTTGACCAGTCAGTTCTATTGCTTTACTCCTTCATTTCTGCTGGCATGATTGGAAGATATGAAATGTCCTCACTCTCATGGCTGATAGTTGATCCCGATTATTGGCCGAAAGCTCAGTTGATGTTGACAGCAAAAGGGCTTCAGTTCTCCTTCATTTGTGCGCTCCTATGGAGCAGCTTGGGCTTCCTCACAATCTGGTGGTCTCAGGGTAATTGAACTTCTTACGGTAGCTGACTTTCAAACCCTTAAAATCAGAAATGGCTACACTTTCTCAACTATTTGGCCTTGAACTGGAAGACTGCCAGTGGTGCTGTATTCTTTTGGTAACATCATATCATAGGAACAGCTCACGGTCAAGGAGAAGGGTCTACACAATGTGTGAGTAACAGAATATGACTGAGGGGTGGCAACAAAGATGCAGTCTAATACAATAATGTTCTATCAAAAATAGCTCATCTGCTTCTTTTGATTAGTTTTCTGACTTTATTTTACATCCTGAAAGATTATACTTGTTATGCCGCTAATACCAATATTATAAGTTGGCTAAGTTTAATAATATTCTAGAAATATCTAAGCTGCAAAGCTTTATCTAGAAATTTCCTTTTTCTAGAACAACATGAATAAAACAGATTCTGAATAATAAAGAAATTAACATTCTTTACATGGTTCGTGTACAAATCTTTAAAAAATAATATTGATGACACTTTCCATTAAATATTGCATTTTCATAATTTTCTTAGAAACAGCTAAGTCATATGCTAGGGTACCTTTTACTGTAGAGTGGAAATAATTCATAGCATCATGATATGTGTGTATTTGTATCCATATATGTGTGTGTATATATATATAAATATATAATTATGATGTAACTGAATTATACAAATAAATGTGAAAATCTAATTAACATTGTTTAAAATAAACATTCTCAATTTCCTTCAATCCGTGGAAAGGATGTTATAAGAAATTCCTTAAAAAAGAGGGAGGTAGATTATAGTCTTTTTTAAGGGCTCAGAGAATTATATTTTGATTTTTTAAAGTATTTTTAATATTTATTTTACCTTTTTATGAAAGGAACTATAATTAATATGAATAATAAATCGAAACATAAAACACTCTAAATTTTTGTCAGCTCAAGTGTTTATACTTTTCTGTTTATTAATCTCCACTCTCATAAAAGCAAATAAACTGTATTCACCAAACAACAAAGCCTACAGAGTGCAGAAATGGTACTAAGTCTTTTATTTTTATATTCATTACAACCATATCCAAGGGACCTGTATTTTTGTACCTGCTTAATATCGCATGTATGGATAGTGAATACAAATGCTGCTGACAAATAGTTTACAAAGTTAAGTATATCTTGAGAGTTTTTCTTTGTTTGATTGAGGGTTTTTCAGTTTACTAAGGCAAAAATTGCTTCCAGCACTTGAAATGTGATCGCATTGTTTAGATACGGATCCTCAAGTGTCCTGAATCACAGATATGTATCTTAAATGTCAGTAGGGACTGTCTGTGTTAATCCATCCTTTTTTTAGACAAACATGCCCTTGGCAGTTCTACTCAGGATTCAATGATGCTGTTTAATTGACAATTTAAAATTTGCAACATGCAATGCCTCTACTCCTAATCCCCAAACCATATTTATGTCTCTTGTAAGTCATAAGCAGGCCAAGGACACTGAGGTCTTTAAGTTTCAAGAGCCTGTGGGATCTGGAATGTATATCAGCCTGTACATATGTAACCTGCTGAGAAATAGCAGTGGTGCAGAAAAATATGGTTCTATTTCTTGATCAGTATAAGTTAAACAGTTCTTTATTTCCTCTCTTTCATTATGTATTTCTAGCTCAATGCTGTGAAACCCACTGACAGTAAATCCCTGGAAACTAGGGTGTGAGAGAAAAATTTGTTTACTTGTAGGGAAATTGCAATTACCTCCTACAGTTTTTTGGGATACAATTTGCAGACCACTTGTATTGAGTGTATTTTTCTTTTACCAAGGACAATTTTTATTTTTATTGTGATGGAATTTAACAGTTTTCCTTAATATGCGTGGGGTGGGGGGACTTGAGTAGAGGAGGTTGTTGTTATATTATTAAATAAAAATATATATGTAACAGTTACCATTTATGGTATCTTAGTTTGCTGAACCCTAACAGGGTAAAATTAGAGAAAAGGCAATTCAAGAAGATAATGAGGACAGAGAATGACTTACTGAATAATTAAAAATAAGCAAAGGACAAGGTTATGGTCCCAGTTTTCATACATAAACATTGTGAAAGTTAGTATTTTTGATGATTTCCGAATACATTTATGATAACATTGGAATAAAAGGTTTAATTTTTTTGTTTTATTTCTCTGTAAGAATTGTGTTAAAAAGAGATAGGAATATCTAGTTAAATTGTATGGCCCATTTTTGTTTCTGTCAGAGACACAGAAATGAAATTCTGAAGCAAATGATAACAAGAAAATTGATATTTTAAGGAAGCCTGCATTATCTAAAACTTTAGAAGAAAATAATAAAGTAAAAATTTAAGCAACTGGGTGTTTAAAGTCATTTCAGGTGTAATTTGTAACCATTATGATTTGTAGATAATACAATGTTGCAGAGGAGTGGGGATCCCTGGGTGGCGCAGCGGTTTGGTGCCTGCCTTTGGCCCAGGGCACGATCCTGGAGACCCAGGATCGAATCCCACATCCGGCTCCTAGTGATGGAGCCTGCTTCTCCCTCTGCCTGCGTCTCTGCCTCTCTCTCTCTCTCTCTCTCTGTCTGTGTGACTATCATAAATAAAAAAAAAAAAAAAAAAAAGAAAAGGAGTATATGATGAGTCATGGATTCTAACCTGAGAACTTTAAAAGAATTTAAGAACTTTAAGAATATTGAAATATTATTACTAAAACAACCCCAATGATCTATCTTTTGTAATTTGAAGAATGGAGAGAAAATAGGAAAGGAGACCTGCTTTATGGGCTTTGATAGTTTTTATGAAGAACAGGTAAAATGTTTGATTAGAAAAAAAATTTGTTTAAATTAAAAACAGAGTGACAGTCCATTCCTGTAACCAGTCCAGAGTAACAAGGTAGATATGATATTTCACAATTTAACAAAGTACCGTAAAAGTAGACAAAATACATGTTGCAATTCATTTTAAGCATTGGACAAAAAGCAACACAAGACTTTAATCCTCTATAGAAGGGAAACATGAGAGATGAGCCCAGAGTTAACCTTTCCTGACTGTGACACAAGGGAGTGAAGCCTAACAGAATATGGAATTAGGAGGCATAGAGAGGTTTTCTGGGATACAAAATGGCTGAAATTTATGGGCAAGATACTGAAGAGAAAGAAGTTGCTAGGGGAAATTGGGTTAGGTAGATATTTTTGAAGGGCTCAGCCCTGAGTCCTAATTGATTTCTGGGATGTACATTTACAAGGTGAGACTCTGCAAGGCTGAGAAGAAAATAGCTGCTACTGGAACACAAAATGAATTAAGGGGTGCCTGGTGGATCAGTTGGTTAAGTGTCTGCCTCTGGCTCAGGCCATGAACCTGGGGTTTTGGGGTTGAGCCCTATATCTGGCTCCCTGCTCAGCCATTTATCATAAAATAAATAAATAAAAGCTTTTTAAAAATGAATCAAGATTCCTAAAGTATAATAAGGTTGAAAGACACTGGAATTTTAGTCCACCTAGACTAGAGAGACCTTCTGAACAATGGGACATTCAGTTGAGATCATATCTTTGAAATAAAACACATGTCTAGAGTAATAGCAATATGGTAGAACCTAAGTAAAAACTATGCTTTCCCTAAAAGTCACCATCGTCGTCATCATCATCATCATCATCATCATCAAGATGAACAGATTACAGGAAATCTACCAGTAACTCAAATACCTGCCAGAGACAAAGTCAACACTTTTCAGAGAAAGATAGTGGAAGCTAAAGTCTCTGGAATGTATCATTAACAATGTCCAGCATGCAATCAAAATCTACTTGATATGTGAAAAAATGGAGAAGTATTACCCTTTGACATGGGAGAAGACAATCCATAAAAACCAATCCTGAGATTACCTAGAAGTTAGAATAAACAAAGACTTCAAAACAATTGCTGCAAATATACTCAAGAAAATAAAGAAAAGTAGACGTAGTGAATAATCTTATGGGAAAACTCATTGTAGATAGAGAAATTTTAAATAAGAAACAAATGGAAACATGAAGTACATAACCATGAAAATGAGGTTAAACATATATAGAAAAAAATGTGTATAGGTTATTTTAGTGCCCAGGATCAAATGCAAAAGAGCTATAAAAGGTGAAGGAATGAGGAGGCACCTCAGTGGCTTAGTCAGTTAGGCATCTTTAGTCTCCCAGCCTCCCCTATCAGATTTTGAACTCACCAAGCCACCCATGATCACATGAGACAACTCCTTAAAGTAAATCTCTTTCTATGTATATATACATCCTCTCATTTATGTTTCTCTTGAGAACCCTGACTAATAAAATGTGTAAGTATGAAATTCAATAAGATAATATCTACATTATGTACATGTACATTATGTGGAATTTACATAAACGTACTTTACCTCAAGTAGAGTTGAAATCATAAGCAATAAAATTAAGAAAATTGGATAGAAAATAGAGTAAAAAGCTGCAATATATTTTTACATTCATATATCCAATGTAAAAGTGATTTAGATATCAGGTATAATTTTGCAAAGTTACTTATATATGAATTAGATAATAAATTTTATACTTTAGATAATAAATTTTATACTTTAAAAAGTATGTATTACTTTATTTTCTCTATGTGTTAAGTACTGTAAGGATTTGTACCCTGTGTTTTCTTCTGTCTGGCATCAAAGTTACATATTAGAAAATAGATAATCTTTAAAATTCTCCTAATATCTTACAGTGATATTTTGAAATTGTGGATAGGTGAATTTTATATATCCTAATTATCCTTTATTTCATATTTTACCATATTTGCTTGACAGAGCCTATTGATTTGACAGAAAAAAACCTTCTACATAATTGGAAAGATACCATTTTAGAATTTTTGCAGAGATCATTTATCCTAGTGTGTATCAGAATAACTCTTCCGTGGAAACTAAAATAAATAAACATCAGTTTATTTGTCTATTTTTTAAGAATTGTGTTTTCAAATCATATTCTCATGAATGTATTTATTCATGGAATATTAATAACTGGTTCTACAGGACTTCAGTTTCTATGAATACATTTTCTCAGATGTTCTGATTTTGATATACAGCAAAAATAATCATTTCTTAATGATTATAGCCTGTGTGAATCATATAAAAATACAAGGAAACATGTATGGTTTAGAAATATAGTTTAAGAAATTGAATGAACTGCTAAAATTGAAGGGAAATTTAAATTATTCAGTTAAATCCAATGGTAACATGCCCTTCTAGTAGCATAAACACTTGAAAAGTGTTTCAAAACAGAAATAAATTTTCTACCTAAGCAAAGAGAAGGCTAGATTTGGGTTTAAGTGAACTCAATATACAGAGTACATTGGGTAAAATGACTTGTGCTTATCTGAGAATTTGGGGAGTTCTCGAGAGCACAGAACAGTTTTTGTTTCATTTTTTTGTGGTTTTTTCGTTTATTTGTTTTTGTTTTATTTTTTTGTTTTTGTTTCTTTTACAGGAACAATTCTTGACAGGTTTGTTACTTGAAATGTTTGGAATTCTTTTAACAACATGGCAGGCATCTTAAGACTCTAGAATGCTATACTTTGTTAGAGGTTCCAGCTTTTGGAAGGAAAGGTGGGAATGACTTAAATAATCCTTCTGGTTCATATTTTGTTCAAATTTATCACATATCTCATTTGGTCACTGAAGATTCATCAAGCACCTATTCTACGTCAAGCTGAGGTTGTTTTAATTTTTTTTAAATACTTTGTCTCAATATCCCTTAATATGTTATTAATTAAAATATTATTGCTACTAATAACAATAAATTATTAAGTCCATGCTACATGATCCTCACTAAATACTTTACATCTATTGTTTATCTAATACTTACAGTCTATGAGAAGGGAACTAGGACGGCAGAGTCAACTAGGCATCAGACTCTTGGTTTCAGTTTGTAATCTCAGGGTTGTGATCACAGAGTCATGATTTTGAGCCCCAAGTTGAGTTTTGAGCTCAGTAACATGTCTTTTTAAGACTGTCTCTCCCTCTGCCCCTCCCCACCTCTCTCTCTCTCTCAAATAAATCTCAAAAAAAAAAAAAAATACAGGGCTCCTGGGTGGCTCAGTCAGTTAAGCCTCGGACTCTTGATTTCAGCAAGGTTTCAGTGTCAGGGATCGAGGTCCATGTCTGACTCTGTGCTCAGCATGTAGTCTGTTTGAGATTCTCTTTCTCCCTCTGTCCCTTTCCCCTGATCTCAGTCTCTCGCTCTCTCAAAAAAATATAATTCATAAGGTAATTACTCTTTTCTAGACTATTGTCATTATTATATTACCAAACAGAAGCCACCAGCATAATTTGGAAGTGCTATAAAAATCAAACCAATTACTCTTACAGTTTTTAGTTCATTTTCCATATAACTTTTGTAGATATCTTTAACTGATTATGGAGACTCAGGAATAAGAAATTTACCACAATTTCTCATTGCAGACAGTTACATCAGAATGAGACATTGAGTGAAAGATTGGAAGGGTGGTGTGCACAGTTTGAAAATCAAATGTAAATCTTTTAAATTCAAGACATCTTACTTTGTAGAAATAGAAATCGTGCCTGAAGTAAGACATACTGATGGTGTTTTACGTTTGGGGTTCTCCAAAACAGTACATTGCTTATTTTACCAAGAGAATAGGCAGGGCTTTTTTTTTTTTTTTTTTCTTTTTAAGTTTCCTGAGTATATTAGTCCTACTTAATTCCACATTTAGTCTATTACCAAGGGTGTCTGTTGTATACATATTTTATAGAATTAAAAGCATCACTTTTTTGATGGCATGACACAATACAATGATATTCATTAGATGAAAGACAAAATTTATCATTCTTACAGATCCAAACTAGAGAAGACTGTGAGACAAGGACATGCTTTAGGGAATGAAGAATGTCCCTAAGTGTCTTATATGCTACTCCTGGACAGTGAGGGCTGGTATATAGTGTCTCTGGAGTATGCGAGCCACATAAGAGGAGTGGTTAAATGTAGACACATTCAGCTGTTCAAGAAGGGTTACTGAACAGCCTCAGACCAGGGCCTCAAAACAGGATCAAGGCAGTATTGCAAAAAGATACAATAACAACAAAAATTATAGTACAGTTAACCCCTTGATGTCTTGACATTAGTTTTGAGCTTGATTATTTGGTGCATTTGAGTGGCCCAAATACTAGAAGAGAAATTTAGAGTATGACATCATAGGTTTCTCCAAAGAACATTAAAAAAACCTTTTTTAAAATTTTTTTATTTCTTTTTTTATGAGAGTAGATGGAGGAAGACAAGTGGAAGTATAAGAAGTCCTTAGAGGCCAGCCCATAACTAAGTTTCCCATTAGATGACATTAGCCAAGAAAACAGATCAGGAATTTTAAAGCTTTTAATAATATCTTTCCAGGTTTGTAAAATGTGTTAAAAGAACAAGTTAATATTTTTATTACAGTAATATTTTAGTGTATTCCCTGAGTCGGAATGGCAAGCCCAACAGTTATGTTGTTGGGGAGTATGAACTGATAGTTTAGTAAGGTGAATTTGTGGTATTTGTTTATAATCAAGGGGAAAGAGTGATTGTGGTGGCCATGGCCTGAAATGTGGGGCATAAGATCATGGTGGAAAGCTGGGGTTGGGAGTAGGAGAAGATACTGAAGAATGGAAGTCTTCTTCCTAGGGTGTAAGGGGTGACTGATGTGAAACAGATCACCCTGGGGAAAGCAATAATCTCCCTAATTGATTGTGTGACACAGATTCTACTAACTGCTATCGGATTTCCTTTTAGACACAGGAGTTTAGAGGTATACATTTTGACAGAGAACAAAAAGTATAAGATCAGGGACAAAATAAATAGTGAATTCATGAGTTGTAATAGAATCTCTAATATCAAAGGAAGAAAAGCAATACATGTGCCAAGTCTAGCTTGTCAATGTCTTAAAGGCACAATCTGTAGACATTGCAAGGTCAGTGATCTCGGTGTCTGAGCTGAAGGTATCTCTGGTGCAGAGGAAAAGTCACCTCTAATAAGGAGGTCTTGGGTGGGGGCAATGACCTCTGAAGATGTTATCTCCTAGGTGATGAAAACATGAACCCTGGGGCCAGGGTGGTGTCATCTGAGATGTAGGATTAGAGTATCCTTCTCTGGTGGATTTGGACTTGGTTTGATGTTGGTCATGTTTTTGTGTCTCCATGGAATTATCAGAGGGCTGAGCCAATTGTGAAATTTGAAAGCAACCTTGGGCCTGGGAACTTGACTTGAAAATATCTGTTAAATCAGGGGATTTTTTAAGTCTACAACTAGCAAAGACGATGCCGGCACCTATGACACTGCTATAATTTGAGCAAAGCACTGGAACTTGATGCAGTTAAAGCCCTAATTGAGGGTAGCCAAATCTAATAGATCACAGCAGTCCACTGTTTTGCCCAGTTGATGATGAGAGGGATTCTGCTGAAAATAAACTTTAATCATATGGCCTGATTTGGGTGCATATTGTTAATAGAGTGTTGGTTGTTCGCCAATTAAAATATCTGTGGCTGAAGTTGGACCTTTAGCATTAACCTCTGGGCATGCCTTCCAATTTAGTCAATGACAATAAGCCCTCTGTTCAATGGTTGGTTTGATTTAGGTAGCAGGCAAGCCAGGGAGGTTTTTGAGGGCCTATATCAACTAACTTTAATGGCATGGGGCTTCCGCATTTCATGTGTTTGGTTGAAACATCAGCTTTTTTAGAGGGTTTAGGCTTCTGGATCACATATCAATGAAAGTACCCAGACCAAAAATAACAAGACCAACAGTCAACAGAATGGTGTGCAGCTGATTTGACAGGTTTTTGCTGCCTATGTTAATTTTTCTCTATCATGTATTGTTACCAAGAAGGGGTTATTTGGGTTCTTTATTATGAGATATGGTGTTGATTCCAATATTATCTCCAAGTTTTATTTTTATTTACCAAGTGGGGTTTTGTTTTGTTTTCTTTTGATGTTTTTAATCTCTCTTCTTAGTGGTCTACTTTGTGAGAATGGCCTGTAAACATTAATTTTAAAACCTGATTATTAAAGAAATATTTCTTGAGTAGTGGAAATTTAGACTTAAATAGATTTCATATAACATAGTGTTATGAATTTGTTGAATTGATATGTAGTAAGTGGAGCACAGGGTGCCAGGTGGTGACCCACTGTTTAACAGCAGACAATAAGAAGAGGTAAATAGAGAAGTTTATTACACACATATCTAAAAAAAAAAGGCCTGTGTCCAAGGCCATATGGGGAGATCAAGGCAGAGAGTACAGAGAGAGACAGTACCTGGGGCACATGGCTTTATTAGGATCCATGAGTGAAGTGCTTTGGGGTTGTGAGACTAAGGCTTGATTAGTCCATTAAAACCAAAGAGCAGGATTTTGGAAAATCACACAGGAATCTTATTTAAGGAGCACATTAGATGTAGGCGTTGGGACACAAGTGAGACTGATGATCACAAGGGCTACTGAGTAAGTCATATCAGGAACTTGTATTTGCTTGTGACTCTCCAGGCTCCTATCTGGGACATGCACTTGGATGAGAAGGCTACAGTCAGTTAAGATCACTGCAGTCTACTTGGCCAAACAAAATGGATGGCAAGGCAGCAATACGAAGAGTATAGCTTAGCTAAACTCTTGATAGATGGGCAGGTGCCTGGCCTACCTGCAACAGATAGCCCTCAGATGATCTATGGTTAATACTAGAAAAGTTGTGCCCTACATCTGGCTTCCAGCCCTTCTAAGATGGAGGCAGCATCAAAAACTCATAAAGGTAAAAGGATAGAGTATTAAAGAACCTCGTATATGATAAATATTTATATACATAAAGACAAAACATATTCCTCTTTAAATATAAGAAAGGGTGATGGGAAGTGTTTGCTAACATTGATGTGAGTTAAGAATTGACCAGGAAGACTTGAATAAAGAATGATTCAGGCCTGGAACTAGATAGAGAACCATTTAATGATGCATTTGTTATTTTATAACTTTAATAGTTCTCTGAGTGCCTATTAGAGCCTTTCCATTAAACCAATTCCCTGGGACCTATCAGAGAAATGGAAGTTTCATGGAATATCCTGTTCAAGAACCCAGCATTATATGTTCTGAGAAGCAAAATGTATATGTTGATGATTACTAGTAATGTCTAGTACTCCAAAGGGGATAAGGGGTGTCCTTGGTATATGCAGGCCTTGTATGTATTGTGGCCTTAATATATGCAGAAACATATGTGACCTTAATTTAGATTTTGGATATCTGTGAAGCAAGGGAATCCCAGAGTTCTCCACCATGAATGGAACAATGCTTGGTCAGTAACTCAAAAGCTTGTAAAACTGTACAGATGAGACCATATACTGACCAGGGCAACACTAAGATGACTTCTTGAAGTTTGGCCAATTGTCTTAACCTTTGGATCCCACCTTTTATCAGAGTCATCCTGGTGAAGGGATGGAAAGCCACAATACCCCATTGAGCCTCTGTGACTTATAATAGCTGCAATGCCATCTACAATGGTCCATGAACTTCCACTGCTATTCTCTCAATCCCAAGGGACTTTCCAAGTAGTCAGGGGGTGGAGGTAAGGGTGACTTCCTCTAGTGTCATGGTGTCTGGAAGGTACCTAGAACAGGGAAGACCATTCCCTTCTGCCAGTCGAGCATGTGAGAGGGCTCAGGTTTGGCTTTATCTTGTATCTAGAAGGCCTCAATCATTCAGTGCTGAGCTACTGGGGTTGCTTTCATGACCCAAGGCATAATGAGCAACTAGGTGAGGAGAGTCACAGGCTCTCAATCTATGAGAGTTTTTATTTCCAAGAGATGCCAGTGTATGGTAAACAACTGTCACTCTTTTTTTTTTAATTTTTATTTATTTATGATAGTCACAGAGAGAGAGAGAGAGAGAGAGAGGCAGAGACACAGGCAGAGGGAGAAGCAGGCTCCATGCACCGGGAGCCCGATGTGGGATTCGATCCCGGGTCTCCAGGATCGCGCCCTGGGCCAAAGGCAGGCGCCAAACCGTTGCGCCACCCAGGGATCCCAACAATTGTCACTCTTATTATATATAGCACATAGATAAAAAGAGTATGGGGCTGCTTGTTTTACATCAGAAGCCGATGGGCAATTTAGGCCACCCTAGGTGATTCAGAGTTTCTAGGAGGCATGCAAGGAGGTTACCAAAAGCTCTACAATGAAGAATTCTCTGGAGACATTAATAGGAGTTCCTAATGGTTTTAATTTGGACATATTTTAGGACCTTCTGTCAGAAGGAGCTCCACTGAAGTTGCGCTGATTTGTAAATAGGAGGATTGGCTACATTAAGCAGAATTTGTAAATAAGGAGTAGGTTGCTTCCAGAACTGAAAAAGGACCAAAATATGTTGGGTTGGTATGTCCTAGTGAATGTGTTCAATGAAATCTCATGGAAGAGGATGTTATCCATCTTACCTAGGTTACTGGAGAAAAATGGATGTGTTAAGATCTTATCTATAAGAAGACATGTCTGTACAGGGACTCCATGGATGGCCTAGTAAAGGTGTATTATATCAATACACAGATGAAAGCAAACTGTGCTTGAGACACTATTGAAATAATCACCATGTAGATCATATTGGCCAAATCTGTGGTAGCAAAATATCTGCTAGTTGCTGATCAGATAGAGTTAGTAGTTTCAATAATACTGTGTTTTCCCAGGTGGACCATGTTTAGTAGAAAACAATATTGAAATATTAACTATAAAAAGTGTGTTTCATCAATAAACTGGAAAAAATTTATAAAACTATCCACATAATTGTGATTTGAGTATCCAATACCTATTTTCCATAATAAATGAATTCTATATTCATAAAAAATACTGGGTTGTATTAGTTTGCTAGGGCTGCCGTAACAGAGTACCACAGACTAGGTGGCTTAAACGATAGAACTTAATTTTCTCATAATTCTGGAGGATCGAAGGCCAAGATAAAGTGTTGGCAAGATTGGTTTCATTCTGAGGCCTCTCTCCATGGCTTTTAGATGGTTATCTTCTCCCTCTGCCTTCATATTTCTTTCTACTGTACATATTTATATCCTAATCTCCTCTTATAAGGACACTGGTCACATTAAATTAGGTCCCACCCATATGACCTCATTTTACCTCTTTAAAGACTCTACCTCCAAATACAGTCATAATCTGAGGTACTGGGGGTTAGGACTTTAACATCAATTGGGAGCAAATTTCAGTTTGCAACATGGATATTGAGTGGGACCTTCAAGTTTTGGACCACATCAATAGGATTGCAAGAATTCACCATGAGGTTCCATTTACTCTTCCCATGTTTGAGAATAGGTAACATCAGGCTATTAAGTGAAGATGCAGTGTAGATATCACCCCTTAACAAATTAGGTCTTATATAACAAGTTTTAATTCTTGAAATCCCTGTTTTTAGTTACATTAGGACATGCTAACCATCTTAACTAGAAGTCTATGGGGGGGGTCTCATTTAATCAAGCCGATTTCTAAGTGCTAAAGACATAATTTTACTTCATTACGCATTACATCGGAACATCTATGGCCACTGCATTTGTCAGGGTTCTCCAGAGAAATAGAACAGTAGGATATATATAGAGGAAGGGATTTATTAGGGAAATTTGACTTACCCGATTATGGAGATTGAAAAGTCCCACATTGTGCCATCTGCAAACTAGAGAATGAGGAAAGCCTGTGGTATAATTCAGTCCTAATCCAAAGGCCTGAGAAATAAGGAGAGTCAGTGGCATAACTCCCAGTCTGATAATGAAGGCCTGAGAAGTGGGGGACCACTGGTGCAAGGTTGCTGTGAGATATTTTAGAGCAATTGGTACTATGAAGGGGAAATTTAAGCCATGTTACAATTAAAGTGATACATATTTATTTTTTTCTCTATTTTATACTTATTTATTTTCCTAAGATTATAGTGGATACTATGTTAAATTTAGTGGGTTCCTTGGGTATAAACTAATTTGAGCCCCAGTATTCCAGTCCACACTCACAGCTTTGTCAGTTGGTGCATTGTAGCAGATGTGAAGTTTACAACCTATTTTGTAGAGGCACAAAAGTCAATCAGGGAAAAAAAAAAAGGTCAATCAGGGCCCTTTTATGCTTTTTATCTTTTTTGTTATGTAAATTCTTCTGGCAAACTTTGGATTTTCAATTGGGTCACGTTATGGATGTTGTGTGTGTGAGAGAGACAGATAACACATGTGTGTATCTATACAGGGAGAGAGAGAGAGAATCTTTTTCGTTTATTTTTAAATGTTCTGCTCTCTATCAGGAATAATTTTTTCTTCCATTTCTTTTGTTTTTCTTTTGAGCTTCTAGCACTCTGAAGAGGTTTTTGTTTTGTTTTGTTTTTCTTATCCATGATAACTCAGTATAAGAAAAAGGAGGAGGTAAAAATGAGGAGGAGTTATACACATCTGTCTCTCCTTCCAAGGCTTCTCTGTCCAACGTCCCAAGATTGGGGTTCACATTTAGCTAAAACAGCCTCCCTTTGGGGTAGCATAGTTAGCCCTCTCATCCCAAGCTTCATTCCCTTTGCTTGTTAATAAATAGTTGCATTCACTGAGGCCCAGGCCCAGTGGCTAGAAGGCTTGCATTATTTAGACAACTGGATAATTCTAGCAGTTCTTGGGTGGGGTGGCATTCAGGGAGAAGATATTCTTCTTTTGTTCCAGAGTCCTGCTTTTGATTAAGCACTGGGCTCCTGGACTTGAAGGCTGGAACTCATCATGCCTTTAGTCAGGGTTCATAAAGTTTTCTGATGAAAATAGCAATATATGTAGCGGCAAAGAAGACAGGTAGGCCAGTCCTGCTACCTCAGCAACACCAATAAGATGAACAGAGCGCCATTTCTCTACTGTTGGGCAGCCTAACCAATGCTTTGCTCCAACCCAAACACACAGACACACTAGAGTTCTGCCCTAAATAACTATAAAGAAACACCAACACCAATGGAGTGATAGGTCCCTAGAATAGGCCTCTGCTAAACACAGCCTTGAACTGAAACACTCTTGAATGCCAAACTTGAGAAGATGTGACTCAAGTGGCCTATCACTCCTATCACCCTAAAGTAGGTTTCATCTGGGCTAGTATATAGCCCAAGAAATTTAGCTAATTAACACTATGAATTTTGAGTATCCCCGTACCCAAGGTGTTTGGATAAGGAGAGTCATGGCTCCTACCTACAGGCACAGTGGCAAGCCTGTTGGCGAGCAACAGCATTTTAGCTCAGTTCATGTGGTGGTAGCTTAAAACCAATTAATAAGACAAGACCATTCCCTCATGAAGCTTTCCAGGAGTTAGTGGCCAAGCTCATGCCATCTTGCTCTCACAGTATCAATTGTCTTATAAGATTAAAAGGTTCTTTTGATGGTGGAACACAGCACAGTACATGAGACTCATGTATCAAAGGCAACACTCTTACTTAGAACTTCAAATGAGAGAAGACTGCCAGGCAAGGCCAAACAAGGGGTTGTATCTGGGACAGGGTAACAGGAAGCTGAAACCTTAGGCGCCAGCTTATGTATGGCAAAGGGGATGAGGTTAGCTAGGTTTCTCTGGATTCCTGTGAATTGGCGAACTTTTATACTTTATCTTGGTCTCTGGGGCAGAGGGACTGACCCTAGTTGCTTGGACCTAATTCACCTGGCCCCAGGGTGATTGTGGCTTATGCTAGTAGCTCAAGAGTGTAAGAGCCAGGTTGGATGTTGATATAACTGTTCAAGAAAGGAAGCCAACCAAATTCTAGTCTCAAACTGGGGCTCAAAACTAGATCAAGACAGCATTAAAACAAATACACAAACCCAAAACAACATATATCATTTGATGGTTTTTAAGAAGCAATTTTATATTAGGAAAGGCTGCCTGATAAAATATGCCTCAGTGTAAATGTAATAATTAATAAAGTACATGACGTGGCAAAGACATGGATAGATGAACTGACTTCTTTGGTCTATTGAATCTTGATAGACAACATTGCCCTTGTCCATACGTTCTATCCACTCTGATAAAAAAATGAATTGTCAGTTGGCTTTCAATGCAGAATTAATGCACATGAAACTCAGATTAGAGATGTTAATAAGTGGGTGCAGATGTAGAAATTATTAAAACAGGAAGAGACTTCGAGAAAAAATATTGCACAGGGACTTATTAAAGACCTTATACAAAGCCACAGAGTTTACAAATGCCAGAATCAAGATTTGAAGCTGGCTCTTTTGGTCTCCAGACTTGTCTTGAATTATTCTCTATGTGACACTATTCTTCAAGCTTTGTGAACCGAGTTTCTTTAATCAAAACTATTTAATTTTAAGCAAAGTCTTAATCTCTGGAAATTGTATATTGTTTGTCTTCATTAAGATGAAGATTTCTTGACATTATTTCTCAGGTTTATATTAAGGACATTAAGAGAGTTGAGAAGTGTCAAATAATAAAATCATATTGTCAGCCTGCTATCTTTGGGGCATAGACATAAAATAATCATAAACATATGGATCATATTTAATTTTACTGAGGAAAGCCTTAAGAAAATGGTAGAGCCATCCTTGGGGGCTTTTATGACTTAGATTTGCAGAGTCTGTTTATCAGTGTTAGCTAACTTCAATCAGAATAATAATGGTGATACTCATATATCTTATTCACATCATGGTTTATGCTATACTCTACCTATCTAAATATACGCTTTGAAATTTTTTATACTTTAAAGATATTAGGCCATGAGTATATATTTTTAAATATTTTATAAAAGTCAATATAACTTCTGTTCAGGCCACTCTCAATATCTTCCCTCTTAATATCTTTAATGTCAAAAATAATGGCATTTCAACTGCCTCTTTCCTTTTTCTTCTTTTCTGTCCAATTGATCCCTGTGTTACTGATTGCTTTGTAGTAGAACAGCATGAGTTACTACTCCTAAACAATATGATTCCACTCAAAATGATGCCTTTGGGCTACCAATCATAGGCAAAGCACAGCATGAGGGTTGTAATACAAGATTGTGAACTCTACCCATGATCCATAAAGACGTGCTTTTTCTATGTATCTTAGCAATTTTCCATAAAAATTGGCTCCAAAGAATATTTTCATATTTTAAAACTCCAGACGTTTTAAATGGAAACTTCTGTAACAACTTTTCTTAAAGTCTTTCTTGAACTAAGAGCTACCGTTGTTATTTAATTATCAAAACAAATGGAAATTATCCATAGGTTTTCTTTTTATATGTACGTTAGTGCAATAACATAGTACAGTATTTAGTATAATAGCTTTTTTAAGTACAGTAACTTTTAGTGTGAGGAAAGGAATAAGATGGTTGTATTGTTTCCTTTCTGTTTTGTGAGTTTTTAAAATTTGCTTATTTGTTTGATTTTTACCTCAAGAGTAAAGATTGCTAAGTAAACTAAGCTTTGATAAACCCTGGAATTCCAAAGACTTCTTTTTTTACTTCTAATTCATTGGTAGCTGTATAAAATTTGACTCTGATTATAACAAAGTATAGAAGCACTCCAACAACAAGAGACGTTGAAGAGACAAGGCCAAAGAAATGATCTTTTACCATTTTCTTAAGAACAAAATTAATTGTCATATTCATGGTTTCTATTTGGCAATAGGAAGGTGCTGGTTAATTTTTTTAAAAATATTGTTTGCTCAGGGGGTCTGGGTGGCATAGTTAGTTCAGCATCTGACTCTTGGTTTCAGCTCAGGTTGTGATCAGAGTCTTGATACTGCTCAGCATGGAGTTTACTTGATGTTCTTTCTCCTTCTCCCTCTGCCCCTCCTACTTGTGCTCTGTCTCTCCCTCTAAAATAAATAAACAAATCTTTAAAAAATATATATATATATATATATATATATTTTATTTACTCAAACAAATGGAACAGAGTAGAGAGCCCAGAATTAAATCTACACATGTATAGTCAACTGATCTTCCAAAATGGTGCTGAGAAAATAGAAAGGGAAAGAATAGTGTCTTCAATAAATGGTCCTGGGCAAACTGGATTTTCACATGCAAAAGAATGAAATTAAAAAAAAATAAAAAAAATAAGAAAAAAAAAAGAATGAAATTAAACCCATATCTTAGGTCATACACAAAAATCAGCTCAAAATATGTTAAATATTTAAATATAGCACCTTATATCACAAAAGTTTTATATATAAATACAAGGAAAAGAAAACAGAGGAAGAGTTCCTTGACATTGATCTTGACATTGATTTTTTGAATTTGACACTACAACACAGGCAACAATAGCAAAACTAAGTAAGTGGAACAACCTCAGACTAATAGCAAAGGAAACAACAGAGTGAAAAGATAAACTACAGAATGGGAGAAAATATTTATAAGCCATATATCCCATAAGAGAATAATACACAAAGTATGTGAGAAACTCATACAACTCAACAGCAAGTAGTAATAATAATCAGAAGAAGAAAAAGAAGAGGAAGAAGAAGAACAACAACCACAACTACCACCACCACTACCTAATTAAAAAGTAGTTAAGAGACCTGAATAGACATTTCTCTAAGGAAGACAAACAAATGGCCATAGAAGCCAGGTGTACTCAGCCAAATTAACCATCAAATCCCTGAGTCATTTATCTAGTCAATATTTATAGTGTAGAGAGTAGAATATAGTAATGAGTGTTTCAGGTTTAAAAGTATATATTGTCAGTAAGATTTTTAGTTTCTGAGTTTCCTGGGTTGACAATCCATATCTCTAATAACTGGGCTAATTTGATACAATTATGTTTTTTGTTTTATTGTGTGGTATAGTAATAAAGACATATAAAAGCAATTTACCATTAATTCATTTGGTGGGAGCTGGCAAGAGGGGATTATTCTACTTAAATATAAGGTTAAAGCATGAATCTTGGAAGGCTAAGTTTCCCTAAAACTAATTTATCAACTTCCAAGTGTTTTCTCTTGGCTCAATCTGAGCAAAGCCCTAAAGACATGGCTAGTATAGTACATTTTTATGTGACTTTGTTTTATTTGACTGAAACTATAGCCATTGCCCATTAAATTTTATTTTAATTTTTATAACAATTATGTATTTGTTTTATATATATATTTTATATTATTTATAATTTTATATATATATATATAAAATAAGTCTTGGGGATTTTATTTCTTCTTATATAAAGTGAAGGTACACAACTAAAGCATTTCTAATTTATTTTAACATGACTTTGTGACTATTTAATGAACCTTTTCTTGCTTCCGTGTCTTACTCTTGGAGCTCAACTGGGAAACTTTATCAAGATGATATTATATCTGACTCTTTAATTCTGGTTTTTGGCAGTATGGGAGACAGAATAAGATGTCATCTCCTTTATTTTTAAAGATTTTATTTATTTATTTATTTATTTATTTATTTATTTATTTATTTATTTATTTATGAGAGACACAGAAAGAGAGTGGCAGAAACATAGGCAGGAGAAACAGGCTCCATGCAGGTATGTGGGATTCAATCCCAGGACTCCAAGGTCACATCTTGACCCAAAGGCAATGCACTAAACTACTGAGCCACCCAGGAGCTCCAAGATGTCATATCCTAATCCTCAAACATGTGAATAGGTTTTGTTATAAGAAAAAATGGAATGAAGTTTATAGATAGAATTAAGATTGCTAATCAGCTAACTTAATAAATCAGGGAGATTATCCTGGTTTATCTGAGAGGGCCTATTCTAATCACATGAGCTTTTAAAAGTAAAGAGGGGAGACAGAAAAGTGGGTAAAAGATATGAGATTAACAAAAGAAAAAGCCATGAGAAGTATCTCAAATAGAGGAGAAACTCTCGAGTTAACATACTTACTCCATTTACTTGATTAACCAAAGTTTTGCATTTCCTCTCCTCCATCATTTGCATTATTTATCAATTAATATATTTGGTTTGCAGACCCTGAAATCATCTGAAGTAGGAAAATTAAGACATTAGGGTTTACTGACATGTTTTCAACGAAAACAAAATAACGTATGTTTTTAATTAAAGGACTGGGATGCAATATTCTATGATGACATAAGTATATAAATGTAAATGGTGTTTAATGATACAATAACATGTATTGGGGTGTACAGAAGGATGGCCCAGTCTAGTTGGCAGATAAGGAAAGTATTCTCTGGAAAAGATACATAAAACCTGATATCTAAAGGATAAGTTAATCATGCAAAGGGCTCAAAGATTATAAAATGTATTGAATAATTACAATGGTGTTCTGTTGTTTGCTTTTGCTTATTTAAAACCATTTACTCCATTTATACTACGTTGAAATACTGTAGTAGGCCCTGAAAATATGAGTAATTTAGATACAGCCCTAACAGGGAATGTATTCTCTCATGAGCCATTTGCCATAGAATAGCAGTAATCAAATTTCTGTTTCTCACCCTCACAGTTCTACTCTTCATTTTATGTCCCTTCTCTTGCATGGGAGAAAATTGCAAATACTTGTTTCCTTATCAAATGATACAATGATTTGCTGAATATTTTATTATTTACCATTTTCTAGTCTTCTCTGGTCCTCAGAGGGCACTGAACATTTTTGGCAAGATTTAGCACTCTTTTAGCCAGGTCACTCATCATTGGTATTGTAATGGGTGAACAGAAGTAGAGCACTCTCTTTGCAGCTGATTTTTTTCAGGTGTGCTCTTTATAGCAGTCCTAATGGGCAGACAGTTCACTGCATCTCTAGCTGTTGGCATATGGCATCCAGGAGGACAAGGCAGCTCAGACAGCCCATCAGATTAACCATGTAATAGACCCAGAAGCTGCTTTAAAGCTGTAAAACAAAATTGCTTATGGAGTCTGCCAGCACGCCAGATGCTGCTATTGGAAGAAATATCTTCCAGTGCTTAGCATCTGGGTTTCATGGTTGCCAGAAAAAAAAAGAGAAAGAATTGGCAATTCACTACCAATCAGATGGCTTCTGCGATGTATTTTTTAAAATATTTTTTCAAAATGTCAAATGCATTATATTGCAGCAAAGGTTAAAATTAGGTATCTCTCATATATGCCACTATTAACCCACATTTTCTTAGGCAGCTGGTTGGTTATTATCTAAATAAATCAGAACACTGAGAATCTTGAATTTGAATGTGAATGTTCAGTCTGTTTCCAATATGCTTATTTTATTGATATTTTGCATAATAACATTCTTGCCGACTGAATATAAATTTTATATTTAAACAAGGTAAGAAGTAATGTTTTCATATTAGCATACAGTAGTTTGTTTCCTGACTGCCAATTACATAATTGAGTATTACAACTAAAGATAAAATTCCCAAATATCAGTCAGCTGTTTTTCACTGGAACTGTTTTTCTAAGCTAAATAAACAATGGATTTGATTAGTTTAATTTGAAGCCAGTTAGATTTAGTCTTAACACCCAAACACAAGGTGAGCCATTTCTTGTCAATTGTATAATTTATCAATATTGCCTAAATTCTGAAGAAAACACTTAATATATTTAGACTCCTCAAAATTGAGATAGGTTGTCCAAAAAAATAAATAGCTGGTGTTAACTCTCACATAAAGGCTAACATGTTTTACTTGACTCACATGATTCTTTCTATACTGCTCAAGGCAAGTTCAGTGAGCATAGATATTGAATGTAAAAGATCATCTCAAATATTCAATTTTGTATTCTTCTGCATTTAGCACCTTGATATACGATACCAAAATAGATTAATTCTCCAATTTTGCCATAATGATTAATTATACAGTCTTTGTCAGAAAGCTATTAGTTTAAAATACTTTTAAATCCAAACACTTGATCTTAAACGACCAATACCTTCAATAGCCGACTCCAGTAAATATAAATACATTGTAACTTTTAGTCATTACTATACCATAGGGCTAGTAAACTATTCAGATTTATGTTATTTTGGATATGGAAAACACTACTCACCTCTTCAAATATAATTATGAAATTCTTTTGCAGATTTTCTGGGTAAAAATAAGTAACAGGTAGAACTTTATTGAATCTGAGTTTTTTCGTTAAAGTTTTCTTAAGTTCTTACACTGAAACAAATAAATATTTATCGTTGAAAATTTTGAAAACCATGTGGCAGTGTGTATCCAATTTACAGTGCATCATACCCTTGGGTATAAGAATTATAGTTTCAGCAATTTAAACTTTGTATTTATTTTCACATGGGCATAATTTAACATATGTGAATGTGTGTGTATATTCATTATTTGTTGTAGTAAAAAAATGGAAATGATCTAAATGTTTATCAGTGGAGGATGAATTAATAAGTTAATTACATAATATGTGAGATTATGCTCTCAATAAAAAGATAAAGATGACAGATTTCTTTGTAATGACACAAGAAAAGCATAAAGTATTGAACAAAAACAGCAACATACATAATTTTTTTAGAATATAATCTGGTTTTTAACTATTACATTCCTAAAACTAAATATTCAGGTTTATATACTTATTTATATATTTATAAAAGTGTCTCTAGGGAAGACAGTGCAGTAGGGAAAATGCTGAGGGCCCACAATCTTGCACTCCATGTATTTCCATATTGTTTAAAATAAGCATACATTAAAAAATAATAATAAATAAAATAAATAAAATAAAATAAGCATACATTTATATACTGAGTGTAATTATGATAAGTAGTTTTTTTATTTATATTCAACTAGCCAATATAGAGTACACCATTAGTTTCAGATATAGTGTTCAATAATTCATCAGTTGCATATAACATCTAGGACATCTATAGATAGGTGAATGGATAAAGAAGATGTGATACACACACACACAGGACTATTATTCAGCCATCAAAAAGGATGAATACTTACCATTTACATCGACATGAATGGAACTGGAAGGTATCTGGCTGAGCGAATAAGTCAAAAAGAGAAAGACAATTATCATAAGGTTTCACTCACATGTGGAATACAGAATCAGAGCAGAGGATCTTAAGGGAAGGGAGGGAAAACTGAATGGGAGGGCACCTGATGTGATGAGTAGTTTTTAAACATTGTATTTTAAAGGATAGGCCCATGTACCAATTTCATTTATTTGCCCATTTATTTTTTGGTTAAACATATCCCGTGTATTTGCTCTATCAGGAGTATATGCTAGACATGCATACATACGGCCTGCAACATCATGAAGTGATGGTGGGCCAGTGATAATAAGCATGCATATCCCCCCAAAATTGTCAAAAAGTGCTACAAAAGTAGGTCTTAGAACTTCTGGCACAAAGGGAAAACTATGTATGAACACTGCTTAAATGAATCCCAGAGGAATGGAATTGGGATATAAATCAGACAGCTAGACAGAATAGTCAATATAGAAGGTCAGAAAAACAGAGAGAAAAATCAGCTGAATGGAAAAAACACCAAAGTACCATTCACGATTTTAGTACCAACTCAAATGGTACGATTTTAGTACCATTCACTCATTAGTAATGAGTCTTGGAAATTAACCTGGAGTGGTCAGGAGGGCCATATTATAAAGATCCTTGCAGGCCATGCCAAAGAATCATTCCATCATTCCACCCTATAAATAATGGAGTTGCATTATAAATT
This sequence comes from Canis aureus, assembly GCF_053574225.1. Lineage (NCBI taxonomy): Eukaryota > Metazoa > Chordata > Mammalia > Carnivora > Canidae > Canis > Canis aureus. The sequence continues at coordinate 7,268,394 of NC_135612.1, read as the reverse complement.
TTAGAACCAAAGAGAAAGAAATATACATTGTAAGAAAGATCACTATATTGGCAGTTTGAAAACAGATTAGATTAAAATAGTTAAAATAGATAAGAAGACTGATAGCAAAAATATCATTTGGGAGAACATCTCAGCAGTCCTGTGTCAGTTGTTATTTTATGTGTGCACCTGTGTATGTTTATATGACTATATATACAAAAAAAGTAAAATGCATACCACATTTTGAATGAACTGAAATGACCTTGCTTGCCTGTTCCAGTGAATATCCTAATTTAAAAGACATTCTGACATGAAAAAGAGGAAGATGTTTAGAAAAGGAAGAGAAGAATCAGGATAGCCTGTGCAAATGATATGATAAAATAATATTAAAAACCATAAAAGTAAAGCCTTAATGAATGAAAATGAATTGAAGGAATTAAAATTCCCTAAAATGAATGAAAAAGTAGTTTGATGACGGGCAAACAAAGTCTGAGTATATTTGAAAACTCAATATGATGTCTCTATAAGTACAAGTTATACATTATTAGACATTTACCTAGACCCTAGTATCTGATTAGTCAGATAAGGTTCTTTCTCAGGTTAACATATAATAAAGAGTATTTCTACATCCTGAATTTTATATTTTTATTTCTCCTTTGATTATGTTCATGATACAATGACTTATCCTAAGATTTGCTCTTTACTTTCTACTATTACAGGTGATTATGATAAAACCTATCACTGACTTAGAAACACTTTGTGTCAGCAGCTGTTGTTTTAAGGACCAGAGGGTAAATTTGGTTATTTCCGTCTTAAAAGTGAGGGCATCAAAATTTAGGAGCTGAAGAGATGAGCCAAAGGTCGTAGTTTCCTAGCTACAAAGCCAGAAGTTAAACCAGTATCAGTCTGATTCTAGACCAGTGTCTCTCTACTATACAGTGTTAAGCGGTTTAAAGCAAATTGAATTAGGTGTCTGATCATTAATTTTCATGACAAAAGTTGGTCTTCTAACAAGATCCACATTCAGTTAAGGAAAGCTTGATGTGGCAGTTTAAATTGGTAGGTTTTTAGATTGAAAGCTTTCATTCTGACACAAACTTAACTGACTAGATTCGAATAATAGGCCTAATTATAGAGGTGGAGTGATTAATGTATATATCTTGGCTGTAACAAGACTAATGTACTATATATACCAATAAATTTGTTAAAATATAGGGATGTCTGGGTGACTCAGTCTGTTAAGGGTCAGACTCTTGATTTTGGCTCAGGTATGATCCATCTGTGTTGGGTTCCTCTTTCAGCATAGAACATGCTTCAGATTCTGTCTGCCTCTCCCTCTGCCCCTTCCCCTGTCTATATGTGTGCGCTCTCTCTCTCTGTCTCTGTCTCTCTCTCTAAAATAAATAAAACATTTAAATAAATAAATAAATTTGTTAAAATACAACTTTGTTAAAATAAACTGTTAGCCAAAGAATAATTAGTGTTTGTTAAGATAGTGTATTAGAGAGCAGAACTGGGTAAATGCAAAAATGAGATTTGTAATATCAGGAAATACATGAGCTGTTTAGGAATCTTCAAAGTACAATTTTTGGATAAGAGCTTAAAGATGTATGAAACCTAAGGATAAGTACATCAATCCTGTTATTGTATCACACATCTTCTAGTTATTTATTTGTGTGATAATCTATATTATTTAAGGGGGTGGAGGGTTTGTATTGTGAATCTATACAAATGTACAGATATATAAAATTAACTCTTTCAAAACATAACTTCTATATTTTACAGAGCTATAAGATAACTTTTTTTTTTCATTTCACTGAAAAGTTTTTATTGGCCTTTTGGATAGAAATGGGAATTTATTTGGCAGGAAGGATGATCCCATCATAGTTCTGCTGGAACCAGCGCATGGCTTCCTCTTTGCTGATTCTGTGTTTGGCCCCAATGCAGCCTTTCCTGTGCTTCTTGTATGTGATGCTGAAACCTGGCCTACCCAGCACCACATAGAAGTCCAGGCCGTGGATACCACTGCTTGGGTCATATTTGATCCCCAGATCGACGTGCCCCTGGATCCCCAAACCAAAGTTTCCAGTATCAGAGAAGTTATTGTGGTAGAAAAAATAATGTTGTGGTAGAAAAACTGATGGCTCCCCAAAGATGTGTGTGCCCAGAATCTATTATTATGTTAACTTTGTAGCAAAATACACTTTGCGTATGTGATTAAGTTAATGATTTTGAGAGGAAAAGATTATCCTGGATTATCCAGCTGGTTCCAGAGTAATCACAATGGTCCAGTTATGAGGAAAAACAAGAAAAAGCAAGAAAAGAGAGTCAGAGAGACAGACGTGACAAGGATAGCATAGGAGAAGGAGAGAGAGACAGGAGAGGATAGAGAGGTTGATTTGGAGATACTACCCAGTGGACTTTGAAGATCCAAGATGAAACCAAGAGCTGGAAAATGCAGGCAGACTCTAGAAACTGTAAAAGACAAGGAAATGTCTCCCCTAGAGATTTCAGAAGGAATGCAATCCTGCCAATACCTTGTCTTTAGGAATTCTGAACTCCAGAACTACAACAAATATGTGTTTTAAATCATTAAGTTTGCATTAATTTGTCACAGCAGCAAAAGGAAATGAAAATACAAATGTGTCACTGTGCATGTGGCGTGTGTTAGTAAGAATTTGGAGAGACTAAGAAAGGAAAGAAGAGTAGGAAGGAGGTGGAAGGGAGGTTGGAAAGAAGGGAGAAAGATATTGAATTACAGGGTTAGACAAAGATGGGTTACTAAAGAATCAGTATCCGCTAGGAATATTTTTTTTTTAAGTAGAGTTATTTAATAGTAAACTCCAGCCTAGGAGTTTTATTATACTACAGATGACACCTAGCCTTATATGCTGAAAAACATAGCTATATATAGGCTTGAGTTTTTATCAGTGTTTGGCTAATTAAGAGGAAACAAATTGGTAACAGCTACTATGAACACATGGATAATACCGGACAATAAACACTTCTAGTTTTTATGAATATCATGCTGTCATAATGGCTCTAAAGGTATCAATTTTATTTTTATTTTTGAAAAAGATTTATTTGACTATTTTGGAGAGAGAGCACTCATATGTTCATGGGTGAGCAGAGAGAGTGGGAGACAAGCAGAGTCCCCCCGAATTGGGAGCTGGAGTTGGCTGGATCCCAGGAGCCTGAGATCATGACCTGAGCAGATATAAAAAGTCAGATGTGCAACCAACTGAGCCACCCAGGTGCCCCAAAGGAATCAATTTTAAGTGAAACTTTCAAACTAGGTTTAGCTCACTAAATAAATTATAGTGAGGAGGTATATGAAATATCTTTATTCTTTTCTGACACTATCTTTGCCAAACTACTCTACAAGGTAATAAGGAAAGCTGTACTGTATATGTAATTTTTTAAATAAATTTAAATCTGCAGTCATAGTCAGCTAAAGCTTTGCTGCCAATACAACAGCCGCTAGCCACACGACTATATCATGTAACTTTACATTGATTAAAATGAAATTAATTTGTTGTACTAACTACATTCCAACTGTCTAACAGCCACCCACGACTAGTGGAGACCAGACTGGACAATGCGGTGGGATATTTGCCTCATCACACTGTCCTCTTCCACATTGGAGAATATTAATCTAAAGAGTTGATTAGGTATATAATGTATGGAGAATAAGCCACTTAAAGTCTATTAGAAGTACAAAAAGCTCATTCTGAAGTATAAAAATAAGTCTTATACAGACTGGGGACATCTTTCTTAAAGAGTCATAGATGCTTAAAAGCAAAATATGAATTCAGCTGGAAAATTGGATAGATTAATTTATGACTAAAGAAATATTTTGTATCAAAGAGATTAAGTGTATCATAAATACATATGAAAACACTCCAAGTCATAATAAAATGTAGCTTTACCCAGGAATGGTATGTGCTCAAAATTGTTCAAAGCTAGATTACATTTCCCTGAATGAAGGGTAGGGGTAAAATGGCCTATTAAAAGCATTCACCTTTCCATAAAGGAAGATCAAGAAGATTCTTCTGCAGTGTGTGAATGCATGTGTGTAGTTGGATGAAAGGCAGTGTGGGAAATAAAAATGCATAAGGAAAGTTCTAGAGCAAAGAGAACCTACATCTGTATTAATACATTAAAAAAATAGATTGCTTCTCTTCAGTTGTATTCACCTAAGTGGGAACTACTTCTCTGAGAGAAGAAACCCAAAGAGCTATCTCCGGAGCTTGAGGGGGAGAGAATCTCATTTCAGTACATTTATGTGAAAGAAACCTACGATGTAGTGTGATTTCAGCATTCAAAAATCACCCCTTCTTCCTTGCATCCGAGTAAATCATACTAAAGCTTCACTGATGCCTTAAACACAAGATAATGGATGCATTTATCCTACGGTTACAGTTACATTGGTTATAGTTAATGAATATACTGGTTAATTAGTAAGTTAGCATCTTAAGTGCACACTATGATATAATATGAAGCAACTTATACTACTTGTTTTCCCAAAAGTCAATTTTAAAAGTGAAATATACAGAAGAAAGAATACAGGAACCAAATTACTAAAAGGATTAGATGGTTCAAAAAAGAAAAAAAAAGACAATAAAAAAGACAAAGTTTATAGGAAGGCATTGGCATTTGAGGATATGAAACAACAACAAAAACAACCCACAAAACTACTTTTCTTTCTGAAAGATCAAGGTCAATAAGGTAAATGATAGAAATATCTCAAAGCATGAAAGGTACACGTTGTTATTTAATCTTGGAATTTGAAGGCACCTCTTGAAACTTCAAAGAGATTGCTTTAATTTCCAACGAAGTACTATCTATTACCCCCAAAAAACCAAAGTGAACAGTTACTTGTTTTCCTATATAATGTAGAATAAGTCTAAACTACCCTCCCTCCCAGCCTAATAAATCCAAAAGACACAAGAAGAAATAAAAATCGTTCATCTATCATCTATCTATCTATCATCTATCTATCATCTATCATCATCATCTATCTCTATTTATTTATTTGAGAGAGAGAGAGAGTGCACCTGAATGGGGGGAGGGCAAAAGAAGAGGGAGACTCAGACTCCCCATTGGGCAAGGAACCTGATGCTAGGCTGGATCCCAGGACCCCAAGATAATGACCTGAGCTGAAGCCAGACACTTAACTGACACCCAGGTGTCCCCAGTTCATCTACTTTTTAGTGCGCTTAGTCTAACCAGCTTTTTCTTCTGTTTCCAGAATAATTTTGGTATTTACAGATTGAGGAAAGATTTGTGGATTGGCTCCTCACAGGATATTAGCCTCAGCCTCTGCCAACCTCTGAGCCGGCTCCTCTGTCCATCACATCCTAGATTTCTTGTCCATGCCTTTGTACATATTCCTTTCCTCTTCTAGAAATATCACATTCTTCCACCATCTTATATTCTTGGCAAACATCCATGAAGCCCCAGTCCACGTGTTACTCTTCTGTTGTCTTTCCATGACCACCTAACGTATCACTTCAGAACCAATTAAGTATGGTATTTATCATATTCTCTCATGATCCTTCTACATCAAAATTTGTCCTGTTAGGAGCAGTCTGTCTCTTCTTTCCTAATGACAAGGCTTTATGACTATCAGGGTAGGGACCCTCTGTGCCTTTACTTCACACCCCACCCCAGAAACTTCTAACCCCAGGAAGTGGAGGCAGACCTCCCTCTTTCTTTCCAGGCCTTTCTGTCATCTACTCCTTCCTCTGAGGAGTATGTTGTAATGAAACATCCCCTTGGGGCAGAACCTGTCTTTGCTGCTTTCTCCCACATTTTCTATTTGTAAATAAAGGTAAGAGAACTCTATTTCAAGAAACATGCTCTCTTCCCTCAAAATTTCTTTCTTTTAGGAAAACGGTACTTTCCTCCTTGCTCCCAGCCTTGCAAGAAACTTCTTTTGTATTAAATACCTGTAAGTATCAATAATGCATTTACTAAATGCTAGAATGATGAGAAAAATTTTTTAGAATGATGAAATTTAAAAGAGAAAAAATCAGCAAGTGTTGTAAAGGGTTACGATTTAATGACTTAATCACAAATCAAGTTAAACAATTCTATCCAATATGTTTTACTGTTCATTTATTTTAACTGTTTCCATTTACAAAATTTTCCTTATATTCTATTCACATTCACTTTCATATATTATAATTTTACTGTATACCGGAGTCCACCATTGACAGTGCAAGAGTCGGGAATACTAAATATGAGATTACTTTGTCTTTATGCTTTGCATTTTAGATTGCCACAAATCTTGCTAAAATCTAATAATAAGCAAAGACCCTAGAATACTGATATTTATGGAGAAAAAGACTAAGGTTGAAAGAGCAATATATTGTTTGAAATAACAAGTATGACATTGGCTGTTGGGAGCGTTATGAATTATATTTTAATTATTTAATATTAGTCAACAACATGGAACTCTCTTTTATTCATGTCCAGATATCCTCTAAGAATGTGTGATTAACTGCCTGTTACTTCTCCAAGATATCCTGCTTGAAAAGATGCTGTGATTGATTATAAGTCTGCAGACCAATATCCTCCTGCATCAAAATTCAAGTGCATTATCGTAGCACAGAGGGTGTTATGGCAGATGTCATCCAACTGCTTCATAGCTGCATGATCGATGGTGCGAATGGTGATTGATGCTATTGACATGCCATGGCACCTAAAATAGAGTGTATCTCTGTGCATGTCATGGGGAGGGGTATGTTCATACTTGGATGAGAAAATGAAGGCAAAATTAGAGGACTTAAAAAATAGGGGGCCATAGAAAATTGGTGAATTGCTTAGTGAATGTAACAGCTGCTTATGGAAAAGGAAAACTATGGTATCGGCAAGAAAACAGTGCTGTGAGGGGGGAAAAAAGTATGTGTGTATGTGTGGGGGAGAGCATGTTTATTTCACTAAGCAGAAAATGTATGGCTTTCCCTTTCCAGCTATATTTATATTTTACCTACTTTCATCATAAGTGTAAGAATGGGGGTGGAAATGATGTTGAGTGTAAATGCTCTCTTGTTTAACAGAAATGACATTTTTATCTGTCACACTTCACTAGTGGAGAGATGAGGAAAAGGAAGGGAAGATATTGAAGGATTTAAGGTTAAAAGGTAAATTGCATCTGGTGCAACAATTTTGAACCAAATCTTATCTAAAATATTATCTGATTTTCAGCTTAAAAAAAGTATAGATAGAGAAAGAAATATATCAGAAATCTGTTGATATTAATTTTTATATATTCAGCTTAGAAAAGCTTACTTTGGGACTTACTTTTAAAATAGGTACAAATTAGCTTATCGAGGAAAGAAAGCCTTTTAGAAAAGATCCATTAAAGAGTGAATATACATATAAATGTAAATAATTTTATGCTGTCCATCCTCATGAAAAGGGAAGTACAATGCACATTATTGAAAAGAAAGGGAAAAGAGGAACATGATTCCAGGACACATTATATGGAGAGGGATGCTAAGTGCAAATGAAGTTGGTTCATAGACATTTAGCATTACTGACTATTTTTTAAATTTTATTTATTTATTCATGAGAGACACAGAAAGAGAGAGACAGAGACACAGGCAGAGGGAGAAGCAGGCTCCACGCAGGGAACCCGAAGTGGGACTCCATCCCAGGTCTCCAGGATCACGCCCACGGCCGAAGGCAGACACGCCTAACCACTGAGCCACCCAGGGATCCCAGCATTACGGATTACATTGTTCCCAGTGTTTTCTTCTTGGGAAGCAACTCTTCACCCTTTTCCTATGGTGATATAAAAATACTCTTCTTTTCTTTTTTGCATTAACTCAGAAACCATAAATATAAGAGTACAGATAATGATAATGTATAGAATGTCTCATAGCAAATCAGATAATATGGTTGATTTTTGTGTTTAAGTAAGCTCCTGAAATTGTGGAAAGAAAGAAAATAATCACCTAGATGAATTAATAGAATGAATTAAGAAATTTTATTTAAAAATAAAATTATTCATTAATTTTATTCATTAATTTATTTTAATTCATTAAATCATTTTAATTAATTAATAAAGAATAATTTTATTTTTTAGTTTATTTTTATTCATATTTGTAGTTGTTTTTTAATCATACAAGCAATACCTTAGATAAATTGAACACTGAACTGTATTCCAGGCACTGTTCTAAGCATGAATATATAAATTCCAGACCCAGGTGACAGACACACACAAACACACACACACACACACAAATTTAATAACCACAGTGACCATATGAGTTAAATATAAATGTTATTATCCCTGATTAACCAAGGCTGAAAATGAAGGAAAGAAAGAAGATAGTAGGAAAGAAAAGATAAGTAGCTTTCCTAATGTTACACAAGGTGTTTGTGTTTGGCGAGTGCTAGTATTAAAAGATGAACTGAGGCCTATTAAGATTTTCGAGTTTAAGCAAACATCAGTTTGAATGGGGCAGCACCAAATCAAAAGCAACTTGAAGTGTCCCACCAATAGGAGCTGGGGAGAAGTTTTATAATAGAGAAGATATGGAAGCAAAGTGAGGAAATTATTTGATCGGCTATGGCTTACGTGGTTGCCATATCTTGGAAAGCCTGGTTGGCTGTTGGTGATTGGTTCTTCTGAAGTTTTGTTTTCTCAGATTCCAAGGCACTGACTCTGGCTTAAGTTTTGTTTTGCTTACACAGGCTACCAAAGTATTAAAGCCACCTTTCTTCTAATGGCATCCTCATTTAATTATTTTAACACTACTTGGGTGGTCTGGCTCCTGAGTCAACACTCTTAAATGCAAGCTCAATGCAGATGGCTTGTAATTCTGCATGTTCGATGCAGAAAGCCCAAAGAGATTATTCATACTATTCCAAAGCCCTATACTCATGCATATTATGAAGTCATATATAATATTTTTAAAAATATTCTGTTTCCGTATTTTTAATTTGAAGGCTATATGTAGGCTTGTACCCTGTAAAATGCTGCTTATGGGCTTTTCTCCTTTTTCTTTTTTAGAGAGTTTCCAAATCTTTCCTTTAATTCTCATCAGGCATTTGACCAAAAATGTGTAAGAATAATTCGGCTAATCCCAACTCCCAATTTTACCTGAGAGAGCAGTGAGACCTAGATCTGTTGCTAGGTAATATGAACGGTCCAACTCCGGCTGACTGTGGCCAGTGTGCAGCCCTCTGATGGACGGAGGAATCAGCACTGTCTGGAGAAAAGAACAGTGGACTCTGAGGGAGCAAGAGCAATGAGTTGAGCATGTGGGAGAAACCATCTCTAACTCACACTTTCATTGGCTTCCCAGGTACCTACTGTGCTTTATCTTCACTCCGTCTTCTTTTGTATTATTCCAGCCCTCACTCCGGAAATTTATTTTACTTTTTTCTACATTCAAGATTTTGAAACTGCATCTATCAAATACGCATTACCAAAAATTATTTTGCAGAATTCTACTCTAATAGTTTTATATCCTTGCATAGTCATATCCCCTTGTTCTTTATGAACAAGGAAAGCAAACCTGTAACAACAACAAAAAAATTATTTGAAGAGGGTTAGGGATGAGACTCTAATTTTGTAAATAAATTTATAAAATGCTAAGATGCTAAATTTCTGCATTGATCTGGGAGATGGTCTTGTAAATTTTTATTTTGAGACACTAGATTTCTTATTGGCTGAATGTAGGCTGAAGTCCTCTAAAAAAGTAAATTTTGGTGCAGAATATAGACAACCTAAATCCAGACAACAAAATAATACTTCAGCAGCCAATCCTGACAAGATTATTCAGGATGCAATCCAGTGCTGCTGGTAGCAGTGTACATCACTGAAGATAAACCCAGAATAAATAACATGCTTGATGCTTCTAATTCCTTAAAATCAACATAAAAACCTTGCAAGTTATTTCATGCTAGGTTTGACAGGTGGTGATAATGTTTAAGGAGTCATCGAATATACTGCAAGGATAGCGCTGAATGGTGCCACGTTTGAGGCGTGCTTGGGTGGAAAGGGAAACAAACCTAAAGAAGTTAAATTGAAGTGTGTCATAACATACCACTTTGCTGAGCTGCCTTTAAACTACCTTGAAATATTTTCTACTTTTGAAAAGTTTCATAGATCATCAGTGCATAAAATGGCATTTAGATGAAAAGATGGATGGTAATTGTACAAAATTAAAGGAGTGCGAAGAGAGTAGAAAACTCTATGTCACAAAATTAAGATTTCTTTTTGCTCTGTGACCTTACTGGCTTTGAGGTATCATCACCCTACTTTATAATTTCGGCTCATTACAGGCTTTCACTTTGTCTCTTTAAGCAGTATGAACCTTCACCTGTCAATACTCATATCACAGGGCTTTTTTTCATGCTTTTTTTTGAGGGGGGGCACATGAAGTCAGATAAGATAACATCTTTACTGTTACACTGAACTGTGAAGTGGATAGTATTATGGATATCAGAGTAAAAATATCATGAAGTCTTTGGTACATTAACTACTAAGTGTAGGAACCTACTAAGTGTTCAGAATATGCTTCCTAAATTGAGTTTATTTTTAATTTTTTTTCTAAATTGAGTTTAAATTAGAAGTAGTATTTCAGTGGACACCCTTAAAAAAATCTATAAAACAAAAGAGTAATCTGTATCAATCACAAAATAGCAAATTGTATAAAAGTTGCATACTCTTGTTTTTTAGAGCAAGGAAAACTTATTTTTAACTAACGTCTTCAGCTATTTAAGAATGAAATTGATAAATGTGCTTCTATCCTTGCTCCTAGGAATAATTTTAAAGTCAAGTGAGATATGTTTATCTGCTTACATGCAGAGTACTACCTGTGACTATTGGAAGAATTCCTGTATCTTTTTATTTCTTCAGTGTAATATAACACAATATTATATATTTATAATTTAAGAGAATATCATATATATATTTAACCAAAAGTCAATAGTCATGCTCAAAGCAAAGTTTTCTCAAAGGTAGGTAGACCATGGCCCAGTGCTAGGTTATTTAGGTAAGTATAGTTCAGTTAAGAAAGATTTAAAGAGATTTTTTAAACGTATACCAAAATTATAACAAAATTGAAATAATTCAATATTTTCTAGATATCTAAAATCTAGATAAGTTGACTGTGATTTAGATAAGACAGATATTTAGAAAAGGCAAAAAAATCTATAGTCACAGACTAAAACAATGGAAGACAATGGAAGAAAAGGAATTTATTAATTTGTCTTACTATCATAGTCAAAAGAAGAACGTAATACATTAATATTATGAAAAAGTCTGCTCTTTTATTCTACAATGGAGACTATTATTTTAAGTAATTTTATGACCTTGAATAATTTTTCTTATTTGCAAATGAAATATTTCAAAATTCTGTATCTCTCAAATTACATAAATATATGTTATTTTCTCTTTATGGACAGCAACAGTCAAACATTTAAGCCAATGTATAGAACTTTATTTTAGTTTTAGTTGAACCTATCAATTTCTGTGAACACTTAATCTCACCTCCTTAAAAGTTATGTCCGTAGGCATAACGGAGACTATGACAGTGTAAAATGAATGGAAAGGTTATGAAAAGCAGTCATGTGTTTCTGTATTAAAAGAGATAGTTTAGTCAACAAGCATGTAAACATTTTACATTTCACAGTGAAAATGCTTTACCTTTTCTTTTCTTATTTAAATATTTTGTTGAAAACTTTTACTAAACAAAGGTCAGATAAATATGAAAGTGAAGATGTTACTGGGAAAAATATGAATGATTTATAGTTTTAATTCTGCCCTGGAAGTTCCCATGTTTATTCTCTTTAATGACTTTTCTATCTGGAATAAACCTCCTTGTAAATATAGAAGTTTGTGAATCTTCTTTGATTTTATTTTCTGTGTAATAAAAACAAATGAATTTTGAGGGGTGCCTAGGTGGCTCAGTCAATTAAGCATCTGATTCTTGATTTAAGCTCAAGTCATGATCTCAGGGTCATGATATTGAGCTTCATGTTGGACTTCATGGTGAGCATGGAACCTGCTTAAAAGTATCTCTCCCCTCTCCCTTTCTCCCATGCCCTCTCTCTCTTTCTCCCAAAATAAGAACGAGAAAATAAGAAAAGAAATGAGGGGTTGCCTGGATGGCTCAGCGGTTGAGTGTCTGCCTTTGCTCAGGTCAGGATCCCGGAGTTCCAGGATCGGGTCCCACATCGGGCTCCCCGTAGGGAGCCTGCTTCTCCCTCTACCTGTCTCTCTGTGTTTTTCATAAATAAATAAATAAAATCTTTTTTGAATGAATTTTTGTTATATAGGCAATTATGTTTGCTCCATCTTAGAAATTGAAAGATCAGTGGAAATGTACTATAATAATCATTGGGATTCATTCAAGTTCATTACCCCATCACTCCTCAAAAGATACTCTACCTAAAAAAGTGCCATTGAAACATGACACTAAGTCATTGAAATGGAGGTAATTATTTCCTATCATTAACACAGTAAACTTTTTTTTTAAGATTTATTTATGTATTTGCAAGAACAAGGAGAGACACAGAGGCAGAGAGAATTCCAAGCAGACTACCTGCTGAGCACAGAGCCCAATATGGCCATGATTCTAGGGCTCTGAGATCATGACCTGAGTTGAAATTGAGTGGGCATCTTGACCAGCTGAGCCACCAGGCACCCCAACAAACATTTTTTTTTTCCAAAGTGAGAGCAATCGAATATGAATACTGCAGAGTGTAATATTTATAAAATATTTTTATCTGTGAATATGATTCTGTAGACAAGATGAATTTTGACACTAGTTTATCCAGTAAGTGAAGTTTTTTTTAATAATTCCATTGCAAATGAATTGGTTTGAATGTTTATTTTTATGTAACTGGATTTCATGCTTAAAACATAAACTACAGAAGATGACATGCTAGCCAGCATGGAAAAACAAATTCTCCTTCCATTGAGTAGCATCTAATATCACAATCAAACAACACTGAGTAAAGCTGTGGATTTCACCCTGTAAATCATGATGAAGTTTGAGTGTGATTCTTTTGTGATGTTAAGTAATAAATTTTATTCTGGTGTTCAAGCAGAAGGACAGGTCCCTGTGGTGGAAACATATGTCTGTCTTTAAAACTGCTGATTTGAAATGGTACCGCTTCAAATGCTCTCATTACAAACAACCTTCTATAATGACTCCATATTTTCCTTCTAATGATATTATTTTTGAAAATGAATTTACTGTCTTTAAGAACTCAGCGATCATCTCTAGAGATGCCTCTTAGACACTAAATTCATTTTAGGAATTAATATTGTTAGAAGAAAACATAGAGCCATTATAAAAGGTTAAAAGGAAGCTCCCCACCTAGTCCTGACAGAAAAGAAAGCAGTCTTAAATCTTGGCTTCTCTGCTCACACATATGATAAGGGTGCCAATAAGTGCTGATTATGATGGTGGTTTTTATGAGGTAGACACCTGTTAAGTAGGAACTGGACTGTAACCACCAACTCATTTCCCACACACCACTAAACAGCTATCTATTTCTAATGACTTTTGGCCAATGTTCATTTCTAAGCCAGTAGTTCTAATATGGCCCAGGTTGGTATTGCACTAAGTTCCCCTATGGATGAGAATGAAACAAAAACTGAAATGCTCTCTTTTGAGCAGAAAGCCAGTGCAAAGTGGTACGTTCCATTACAGTAAAACTAAAAATAATTTTGAGTAAAATATTATTCCCTTGTGCAAGTACAGGAAATATATCTGTAGGACGCCTGGCAGGCTCAGCGGTTAAGACATGCCTTTGGCTCAGGGTGTGTTCCTGTCCCACATGGAGCCTGTTTCTCCCTCTGCCTGTGTCTCTGCCTCTCCTTCTCTCTGTGTCTCTCATGAATAAATAAATAAAATATTTTTTATAAAAAGGATATATCTGCTTGTACTTAACACTCGTATAAAAGGCACACACCCTCTTACTGTTGTAGCCATATTTGTGCATAATTTCATAAAGAGAAGTATACATGAATAATCACAGCATTGCTTAGACCACCTTGATATTGAATTGTGCTGCCATGCACACCTATACCCCATAGAATTTTTGTGCAGTATTTCTAAAGCACAGCTCCAGATACATTGATACTTCAGTAAAATATCTTACCCAGTGCCCTATTTCTTATTTCCTAGCATGGCATTCAAAGCCCTTCATAATCTGCCCTGTCAATTTTTCTAGGCCTACCTTCAAATATCTCCATCTTTCCCCACACGTACCTATGACCTTTTGTCCCAGTTATACCTGGTTCTATCTGGCAAGCCAGTTATAGGCCTTTGATTATAGGCCCTGCACTTCCCTAACTCTGTATCTTTTCTCATTTTCTCAGTGATTAAAAGTCTACCTCCCACCCCATAAGGCTGCTTAGAAAAATTCTGTTAATTTCCCCAATTCCTATTCATGTGTTACATTGTCTTCTTCATATATTCTTCCTCTGTCCTCTGATTCAGAAGCAATACCTCTTTCTTTAACACCCACGTAGTAATTTATACCTCTCTCATGTTATTGATCAAACATGTGAATATTTCCCTCTCAATTGATTATATTTGTTCAAATGCTTATATTCCTACCAGATTATAAATTACGTGGAATCTGGGGCTATACCCCTAACAGGTGGTTGGCCAAAGACAATGCCATGTTCCAACATCAATAAGAGCCAATGTGTGGTAAGAGTGATAATGGAAGGGGAAGAGTAAATAGAGCCCAAGTTGTCATTTGGCAAGAGAGAAGACTCTTAAAGAATCCTTTTTTGATTATATTCTCTACTTCCTTTTGGTTCACTCTACTTCCTTGAAAATATTTTTCATCTCTTTCTTTTTTTTTTTTATTTTAATCTCTTTCTTAATGCAATACTTATATCAAGTGTTATGCTTTAAGAAATGTTGTTGAGGGGTTCCCTGGGTGGTGCAGCGGTTTGGCGCCTGCCTTTGGCCCAGGGCGCGATCCTGGAGACCCGCGATCGAATCCCACGTCGGGCTCCCGGTGCATGGAGCCTGCTTTTCCCTCTGCCTGTGTCTCTGCCTCTCTCTCTCTCTCTCTCACTGTATGCCTATCATAAAAAAAAAAAAAAAAAAAAAAAAAAAAAAAAGTTTCAAAAAAAAAAAAGAAATGTTGTTGAAAAGGTGGCACTTTTGGAAACTTTTCTCCAATGGAAAGTGTGCTGTCTCCTCTTCAACTCTACACAAAGGGTTCACTAAGACAAATATGATCATGGAAACTCAGAAATGCTTATGGATGCGCTGTATTTCAGTAAGTCAGTCTAACATCCTGATGAAAAATCTGCTGTGATTTTCATGTTGAAAAATTGAGATACCATCTGACAACTGGAAAGCAATATGCAAATAGACTGGCTGTGATTTTAAGCGGCTTTCTCTGTAATTCAGATGTGCACAGTGCAGAAAGTCTCCTGTGCTTTCCACACATGTCCAATGTAATTGTTCTATCTTATATGAACCTGTCCCCTTCTCCCAATGCTAAAAATAGTACTATGGGAACTAAATTGGGCTGGGAGGAAGAGACTGAGCCTTCCAAGTATTTTCAGAACAACCCCAAAGGTTTTTCTCTATTCATCTAATTTGGAAATGACATTGGTGTTAAGACCCTAGTGGATCAGTTCCAGCCCAGACAACCCTGATTTTATGTATGTAGAAATGAAATGAGTTTTGGGTTATGGCTAATCAGCTTAATAACAATATCAGCATCTGCTCAGTCTTACTGCTATCCCTAACCTTGGTCGGGTTCCTATTTTGAATCCTCGTCTCCCAGCACGTAGATTCTCATCATACAACCCACCTCCCTGTCTTGTGCCTAAGAGATCAGTTTTCAACTGTGGATGCCCATATCTTCCTTTTGTGCCTACTATTTTTACCCTGCCCATGTGGATATTCCTTTTTGCCTTCTCTGTGACATTTGTAGAGTTTAGCAATCTTGCCATGCCTTGCTTGGCTGTTCATGTTGTATTGTTTATCTCTGTACCTCCCAGAGTGGTTTTGAGTCTTTAATACTGTTCTGCAGCATTTTTGTTTGCTCTTTTTACACATATTTCTTGCTTCATGCTCTTGGATTAATAAAACTGTCCATTCATCATTTACCCATTTCAAAAATCTGTGTTTTAATGCCTATCTTCTTCTCTGTTGACCCTCTCATGTCTTAAATGCCATTCCTGTTAATATCTGTTAGAAGACAACTGATAATTAATATTCACACTGTTAATAAATATGTCTCCTCTTTATATATAATTGAATTTAACAGACCTTCTAGAAATGTGTAGATAAGTAGTATTTCAGGTCTCAACTCCTGCTTTTTAATTTTCAGGTTCCAAGGTGAATTAGCTGGAGAGCTTAAGAACCTGTAATGGACTACATTTATTTTGCTAATTGCCTGTAGTTTCCTCTTCCTGGAAAGAGGTTCACAAGAGTCCATGTTTCATAACAACATACTTTCTTCCCTCAGTCACACATGCTTGTATCTACATTTTGCACCATTCCCAAGGTCAGTAAATCTATAGACTTATAAGTCATCTGTGGCTCGCCCTAGTTTGAAAACATGAACAGAATTGATTAGATTATCCCCGCTTGGCAATTTGAAGTAAGAAAACAAGTCAGTTGGGCGTAGAAACAGCATGGAAGAATGACATGAGGCAGAATTAGGTATATGAAGACAGGTTGAATTTATGAGATGCAGAAACCATGAGGGAAGTTAAACAAAATGAAGTAGGAAAGAAAATAAGAATAAGGGACTGGAGAATGGAGACGATTCATGTCAAAGCTTAACATTAATGGTTAAAATGTTAGCTGGGAGGCCTCAAAATGCTTGCTGTGAAACTTTAATGAATTCTTCCCATTTTAAAAGAGAAGGAGAGGGACACCTGGGTGGCTCCATCGTTGAGAGTCTGCCTTTGGCTCAGGGCATGATCCTGGGTCCTGGGATCAAGTTCTGCATCGGGCTCCCAATAGGGAGCCTGCTTCTCCCTCTGCCTGTGTCTCTGCCTCTCTCTGTGTCTCTCATGAATAAATAAATAAAATCTTTTAAAAAAGTAAAAATAAATAAATAAAATGGAAGGAGATCTTGTGTGATTCTCTCTTACAGTTTTGTACTAGATTTCTACATTCCCTAAATATACATAGGTACTATGAACATTTTTCTGCCTATTTTTGAAATCAATTTTCCCATTACTTGAAATAACTTCAGTGTGCTTTTGTTCTTTGCAACTAAAAGTGCCAAAAATACAAGATAGGGTTTATTTTTCACCCATCATCTGTATCTATTCCATCAAAAGTAATAAATGCTTATCCAGGGGTGAGTTGCTCCTAAAACAGCATTATTTTCTTTTCGTTTGATTGATTTCAAATTTTAATTTATGGGCTCAAAAATTATATATAGCATACAGTTTCAAAACTAGTCATTATGATGTAAATATTTAAATATATATTAAATGATAATTTATATAATTATATAAAAGTAAATATTTTTCAATTGGTTAAAAAGATAAAACCTAATATTGTTAAAGGATAGCATCCTATTCTTATTAAAATAAACTAAATTTTAGGTTCTTATTAAAATAAACTAAATTTAGCCACTTAAGTGGCTAAATAAGAGTCAAACTCTATATTTTGGCTCAGGTCATGAACTCAGGTCATGAGACGGAGACCCTTATCCAGCTCCATACTCAGCAGAATGTTTGAGATTCTCTCTTTCTCTCTCTTCCTCTGCTCCTCCCCTACACACTCTCCTTCTCTCTCTAAAATAAATAAATAAATATTTTTGAAAAAAATGAATTTTATGTAATAACTTGTTTTAATCTGTTTTCTAAATCGAACCTAACATTTTATGTGATTCAGTGATATGTGATTAGGAGACATTATTCATTCTTTGTGAACCATTGTGTTAGGCAGCCACTAGGCTGCCTTCAGTGATCATCACCTCCTGGTATTCACGCTCTTTTGCAGTTTCCTCCTCTTAAGTAAGGTCTAGGATTACTGACTTGGTTTAACAACAATAACAACAACAACAACAATGGTGGAAGTGATGGAATGTTACTTCCTAGCTTAAGTTTGAAGGAGACTGTGGCTTCTAGTTTGTATTCCTACTCTTGCTCTCTTAGCTCTGAAGGAAGGTGAGCTGACCTGTAAAGCCCAGAAAAATAGCCATGAATTGAGACGCTTAGTCTAACAGTCAACAGGGATTGAATCCTGCCAGAAGCTATGTGAATGGATTTGGGAATCTATCCTTCCCCTGTCAAGCCTTCAAATGAGAATCAGCCCTGGGTGATACCTCGATCATGACCTTATAAGAGGCATTGACACAGGGGTACCCAGCTAGATATGCTGCCATTCATGGCCTACAGAAACTGTAAAATAATAATTGTTTGTTGGTTTTTGCACTAAGTGTTGGAAAAATTATTTAATCAGCAATAGGTATCTAATACTGCCTTCAAAAATTGTTAGTTTTTATTGTTGGAAATTATAAAGAATAGCAAAAGTGTCCAGTTGTGAAGATAATTAAATACCCTCTTATTCTTTATAGAGAGATTGTAAAAGAGAGAGTCTCACTTATCTATCATTCCTATACACTGTAGCAATCATCAGATTTAAACCTAAAAATTCCTCATTGTTATTCTTGCTAGCCTAAAAATCATTGTAATATATTATGCTCAACAAATAATACCCCACCATATCTACATGCTGGTATTTGTGAAATGTCAACATATCTTTTTGTCCATCACATTTCAGCTTCACTGATTTTCTACAGAGTATTTCTCTTTTTTTATATGCATATAATCTTTTAAGGCAGGTCAACATGTAAGTTCTCTAAGTTTCTAAAATCTTAATTATGGTAACTCTTTTCCATGGTAAAATTCTTCCACATTTTCTTCTTTTGTGAGTTCTTTGTCTTTATGCCTGTTTTACCTAATCTATTGCTACTTTACAAATCACCCCTACATTTGACGGACAAAATAACAAGCATTTATTTACCCATGATTCTGAAACAGGGTTCATTTTTGTTCAGTGTGATTGGCTGGGATCACTCATGCAGTTCGTTTGTCTGGGAATTGGATGAGGACCAGAACTATCCAATGTGCCTTTAGATCACACGAAATATGATGTGAAATATATGTGATAATGCCTGGAATAGCTATAGGCTGGCCAGATAACTCTTTTTTTTTTTCTCTGATTGATTTGTATAGCTGATTAGCCAGAAGATTTTACATGATACCTCAGGGATCCAAGAGATTGAAAGGTGAAGCTACTAGGCCTTTTTGGGGGCAAGACATATGTTGGTTTGCCACCCTTCCAAGAGCTTTCCTGGTATAATTTGAAATTGGCTTCTGTACTCAGAGGACAAGGAAAGACCAAAGAAAGAGGCAGACTTGGTCCCAGTTGGTTGGTGGCAGTTTTAATAAGCAAAGGCAGCTCACATACAGGCTTGTCGTATGTGGCAGCAAGACAGTGAATCCCCACAGCCACCAGCCAAGTCTTCAAAGTTTATAAAGAGGCCCTAACTGGGCTCAGTCACGGACACTACACACTTATTTTCAGCACCATATTACTATCTGAAGGCTTTGTCCTTGGAGCAGCCACTAGGAGTGAGAAAGCAAAAGGAATCCACGTTCCAAGAACAGAGGAGGGAGTCAGGAGCCTCTGAGTGCCCACTCCCAGGCCCAGCGGAAGTCACACCTTTTTGATGATGTTTCCAACAAGATGGAGCTAATTTAGTGTCAATTTTACTACACTTTTGAGAAAAATAATTGTCAAGGCCCACCCAGAATATTAGATGAGATCCCTTGATGAGAGGAGGGCATCTGAATACAAAAATGGAAGAGATGATGTTGGCCATCTTTGGTAATTATACAGCACCATGTCCAGGAGCTTTAGTTATGCAATGCCTCTTACTGTTTATGGATTCTAGAAAGAAAGATTTGGTGATAGTCATAGCTTGCTGAACTTAAAATATATATTGTGTATATTTATAATACTATCTATGTGTATATATACATATGAGTCAAATGAAAATCAGAATTTTCTGCTCTGTAGATTTGCAATTATAACTCTTCAAACCATAAATCCTAGAAAAGGTGGAAGAGACTGAAACATTTTTAGATGGAGCAAGGGATATTAAAGTCCCAAAATAAACACTGAGTGGCAGAGGAGTCAGCAGAAACTTTAAAGTTTTGTGGAAAAAGACGATGAAAGGAAGGCATTGAGGAAAAAAAAAAAAAAGTAGGTAAAGATAATCTTTAAAGAGTTAGAACAGTGCCTGCCTCTATAGTTTAAACAACTGAGAAGAGATGCAGTTTCCCTGTCAAAAGATATTAATAAAAGAAATAGCCACATGATATGTTCTAGAGATTTATAGTCCACATTGTGATTTTTTTGAGCCCCTGTTGCTTTCAGAAGTATGGTATTCACATTGTTAAAAATACAGTGGAAGTGAGATAAACTGTGTTTGTAATCTTAAAATTTTTGCTTGCTTTAAAATATGAAATCTTATCTTATTTCCGGAGGAGGATTGAGGAGGTTGCTATCGGAGTAAAAGTAAATGGAAGGACTTACATGAGGTATTTGAAGTAGGATGTAATGCGCACATTATAGTTCAGGGAATTTGTGGAAGCCTGGTATCCAACAAATAAAAAACACTTTTCAGAAATGAATTAAGGGGATATTCCTCGACAATATGAGATATAATGCTATATCTTAAGATTCACACATTTAATGCTTTTAAGTATATTCACAGAATTGTGAAACCATTAGTGCAGTTTAACTATAGAACACACACACACACAAAGACTATAGAACAGTTTCATCACCTCCACATAATTCTGGTACACATTAAAAGTCACCCCTTATTGCTACCCAACACCCTACACCCAAGTCTCAGCAATCACTAACCCATTTTTTATCTCTATAAATTTGATTATTCTGAATATTTCACAAAAATGTTATGTAGAGTATATTGCTTTTGTGAGTGGATTCTTAAACCTAATCTTTTCAGGATTCACTCGTATTTTAAGATGTATGAGTACTTAATTCTTCTTTATTGCTGAATGATATTCTATTGTATGGATACATTACATTGTTTTATCCATTCAGCAATTGGTGGACATTTGCATTGTCTTCACATTTTGGTTATTAAAGAACACTGATGCCATGACCACTCATGTATGAGTTCATATATGGACATATATTTTCATTTCTATTGACTATACCTAAGAGTAAAATCTCCTGGTCATATGGTAACTCAATGTTTAACATTTCGAAGAACTGCCAAAAATCTTTTCTGAAGTGGCTTCAGCGTTTTACATTGCAACAGAAATGAATAAGGATTCTAATTTCTCTACATCCTCTTGTTATTTTCTCTCTTTTTTATTATAATCATCCTTGTGAAACAGAAGTGGTAGCTCATTGTGGTTTTGATTTACATTTCCTCCATGACTAATGATCTTAGGCATCTTTTCTTGTACTTATTAGCTATTTGTATATCTTCTTGGGAGAAATGTGTGTTCAGATTCCTTGACCAATTACTGATTGGGTTATTTAGCTATTGAGTTATTAGGGTTCTTCATTTATTCTGGAAACAAGACCCTTCAGATGTATGATTTAAAATATTTACTAATATTCTATAGGTTATCTTTTAACTTTCTTGATGGCATTGTTTTGTGTACAAATATTTTAAAATTGGATTTAGTCCAATTTACCTATTTTTCCTTTGTTGTTTGCAATTTTGAAGCTATCTCTAAGAAAATATTAAACCCAAGGGCATTAAGATTTATTCGCATATTTACTTCTTGAAAGTTTTAGAGTTTTAGCTCTTACATTTAAGTCTAAGGTAGATTTGGAGTTAATTTTTATGTATATTGTAAGGTAGGGATTCAACTTTTCTCTCCTTTTTTCCTTTCCTTTCCTTTTTTTTCCTATTTCCTTCTTTCTTTTCTCTTTCTGTTTTTGTTTTGCTCTTTCTGTCTGTCTGTCTTTCTTTGCATTTGGATATCTAGCTATCCCAGAACTATTTGTTGAAAAACCAGTTCTTCTCTAGTTGAATCAGATTGGCATCCTTGTTGAAAATAAATTGGCCATAAATGTAAAGGTTTGTTTCTGGATCCTAGATTCTATTCCCTTGATCTCTATGTCTCTTCTTATATCAGTACCACACAGTCTGAATTATCATAGTTCTCCAACTTGGTACTTCTTTTTCAGGATTATATTAGCTATTATACATCTCTTATATTTGCATATGTATTTTAAAGATTTTTTTTTATTTACTTGAGAGGGACTGAGTGCACATGCATGAGAGTGAGGGTTCGGGCAGAGGGAAAGAATCTTCAAGGAGGCTCCTCACTGAGCGTGGAGCCTGTTGCAGGGATTGATCTCACAACCCATGAGATCATAACCTGAGCTGAAACCAAGAGTCCGACGCTCAACCAACTGAGCCACCTATGCACCCCCCGTATATAATTTTAGAATCAATTTGATATTTTCTGTAGAAAAAGAAGTGGATATATCCACAGGGATGGTGTTGAATCTATAGATCATTAGGGGTGGTATTGCCATCTTAACAACATTGAGTCTTGGAATCTATGAACAAAGGGTACCTTTCCATCTGGCTAGATCTTAATTCCTTCTGGCTATATTTTATACTAATTGGTGTACAAATTTATATTTCTTATAAGTTTATTCCTAAAAATCTTATTGGTGCTAATGCAATTGGAAATAGGATTGTTATCTCATTTTTATTTTTGTACTTTTCATTGTTACTGTGTAGTGTGTGTTCCTTCATCTTTAGTTGTTTTGAAGATTTTATGAAGAATTAGTATTTGTTCTTTTTTAAATGTATGGTATGATTCACCATTGATGCCATTTATGGGCTTTTTTTTGAGAGTTACTTAATACAAATTCAAAATTTTTACTTGTTCTATTCAAATATTATATTTCCTCTTGATTCACTTTTGGTAGTCTTTACCTTTCTAGGAATTTGTTCAGTCCACTTTATCTATTTTGTTAGTTTGCAAATGCCCAAAGTATTTCCTTATAATCTTTTTTCCCCTTACAAATTTTGTGGTAATTACCTTCAATCTTTGTGCAATTTTAGTAAATAATGTCGTCTTTTTTTTTTCTTGGCCAATCTAGCTAAAAGTATGCCAATTTTATTGACATCTTCAATGCACCTTTTTGTTTGTTTCTTTGATCTTCATTGTTTTATACTTTCTATTTCATGTATTTCCACTACTCTGTATTAGTGTTTTCTTATGCTTGCTTTTAGTTTTCTTTTCTTTTTCTAATTTCTTAAGATCTAATTTCTTTTTTTTTTTTAATTTTTTTTTTTAAATTTATTTATGATAGTCACAGAGAGAGAGAGAGAGAGGCAGAGACACAGGCAGAGGGAGAAGCAGGCTCCATGCACCGGGAGCCTGATGTGGGATTCGATCCCGGGTCTCCAGGATGGCGCCCTGGGTCAAAGGCAGGCGCCAAACCGCGGCGCCACCCAGGGATCCCAAGATCTAATTTCTTTAGCTGCACTGAAATTTTTATATGAAATGTTTTTATTTTCATTCATATTAAAATATTTGCTAATTAATTCATCTTCAAGTATTTTTTAATTCCTCATGTAACAATTTTGTTCACTCATTACTTATTTTGGAGTTTGTGTTAAGTTCTACTTATTTGTAAATGTCCTAAATTTCCTTTTGCTATTGAATTACAATTGAATTACATTATATTTGGAAACATATTTTATATGATTTAAGATCTTTTTAATTTGTTGAAATTTGTTTTATGAGCTAGCATATGGTCTCCTCTGTAGAATGTCCAATGTGTACCTGGGAAGAATATGTGTTCTGCTGTTGTTGGGTGAAGTGTTCTATACACATTTCATACTTCCAGTTTATTTATGTTTTCAAGTCTTCTATTTCTTGGTAGATCTTCTGAGTTTTTTTCTTTCTATCCATCAAAGTGGACATATTGAAGTCACTAACAATAATTGTTCAATTTTTCATTCATCCCTTTAGTTATTAGTTTTTTTTATATGTATTTGGGGATCTGTATTTATGTGCTTAATTCAAGAATAACCAAAATATGAATCAACATGCCAAAATATATGTCAAGTATAGTAGTGCTCAAAATGCACTTTATTGATAAAAAATATCGTCATTATACTGGTAAAAATGTAATGACCTTTAAGTTTGATTTAGAATGTTCAAAAAATATTAGCTGATAGACTATGATTTTGTTATTTTTTTGAAAGTGTCTAGATAAGATACACTAGATTTTGGGTTTAAAATTACCCCAACTATAAGTTTTCAAATTTTGCCAGTTAAATTAGCTTTGGAAACACAAATTGTTCAGACTTATTACTTACATGGATGCTATATTTTATTAATTTTCAAGCTATTATCAGTTTTAACATGCTTGCTTGAACTTGTTTGAACATAGGCCATAACTATGTCTATCACACTCAAATAAATAAATCAACACATACCTCTGCAGTTAAATCACTATATTAACACTGTAAGTTCTTCCATTGCTGGAGTATACTTATCTTTCTTTAAATTTTTCATGATATGGAACTATAAAAAAATGATCATGTACAAGCCTAAATAAAAACCCAATAATGTATATTAGTGAAAATATTACCTAATTACTTTTGAAAACAATGACATCTAATAAAATCAAGAGAGTCAATCTGTAAAATAGAGGCTGTATGCTAGACAAAAAAAGCAGAAAACAATGATGAAGTAACCTCAGAGGAAATTTATACTGAACTGAACTCTAGGAGGGTGATAAGATAGATCAAAGCGCTGAACCTAGAATGAATTTTTATACGTGTGAAAGGAAAAAAAAAAACAAATATAGATGCTAGCTACATAAAGCTGTCAGCTTGAAAATATATTGCTTGCATGGTCAATCACTTGGATACCCTTATTTTGTGATATATTAAATGTAGAAGCTATCTCTTATGGCTTTTGAAGTATGAGACAGAAAACATTCAATGATCTTTATTTTTTGTCATTGTTATGTTCAATATAAGAAAAAAAACTAAAATAAAACTCATCCACACAATACTAGCTATGGATTGGTATATTTTTTCTTCTTTTGATAATTTTTTATACAGTATTCATGCTTGTTAAACTATTTTTGTTTATGGTGTGAGACTCCAAATACTTCTTCAAGTCTATGTAAAATTTAGTAGCAATACAAATTAATTCAATTATTAGTCTAGAGTCATACAATTTAAACCTTCATTTTACAGATAGCCATTTAAAAACACACAAGTGAAATAATAAAGTAAAATGAATCTCATTTTTTAAAATAATTTATCTATCTATCTATCTATCTATCTATCTATCTATCTATATATCTATCTATCTATTAGTGAGAGACCACAGGAACAAGGGAGAGAGGCAGAAGAGAGAGAGCAGAGAGCCCAACATAGGCTCAATCCCGGGATCCTGGAATCTTGACCTGACTCAAAGGTAGACAGTTTACCAACTAAGCCACCCAACTGCCCCTGAATCTCATTTTCATAGTTCTTTTTGTTTCTGAAGTTCTATGTACGAGGATAATTTGCACAAGCAAATTCTATAGGAAATATTAGTATGTCAATTTTACCAATTAATATTTGCTTTAGTATTTCTTACATGATACGGCTTATGGCTAGCTAGTGGAGCAATTATCTCTTAAAATTTTTAACTAACTGGTATTAGACACACATTGTTTTCTGGGTATGTCTCTTAGTTTAGATAAAAATTTTAAAATAAACATCCTGAATATTTGAGTTGGATAGAAGAAAAGTGAATAGGAAAACCTCTAAAGGAAAATAGTAAATATTGTGATCCACTGATTATGTGAATTATACTTGAACAATTTACAAGAGATATGTCAAAGATTCATGTCGTGCTGAATTTTTTCTTATCTTCATTGTATGCGCTGATATGCTTTCTGCATATAAGTAGCTCTGTAGTCCATTTTTGGTAGCTACTAGTCATCTAGTTCTTGTACAACTAGAAAATAGTAATACCTAACCAGAAACAGAAAAAATACTGCTTATTACTACTCTTTTTTTCCTTCACACATTGATGAAACTTGTGAATAATACCCAACAGTTACAAAGTGGCTATATGATTGCCATATATGTGAGCTTGATCTGAGACTGAGAGACAAGATCACACTCAGATTTATATTCTACAATTTAAGATACTCATTGTCAGGTTGGATTATGAATTTTGTAAGCATTAAGATTTGGCATGCATACTTTATTGGAAGTTTCATTAGCAAATAACCTCCTTTTTCCCAATGATTTTCAGTGTTGAGGGGAAACACTTTCAGTGAACAATTTGTGCTTAATGCCTTTCCGTGGGTAAAATCCCACTGAGAAGTGCTCTAGCTAACTTGCTCTGGGTTGTGTTCCAACTTAGTTTAAGGGACTTTAGGGGACACACTCCTGCTGATTCCACTGTTCTTTCCTGTCTTCCTTTTTTTGTAATCTTGACCCAAAAACTATTTTAAGTGATGTCTGATTTGGCTTCCTGTGGCTCTCAAATGTTCACTGACAAAGGATTATTGAAAGAATGTGTGACTCTCTCTTTCTTTTCTTGAATTCAGAGCTTCTGATGTTGATATTAATGTGAAAGGGTCATCCACAAAGAGACAAAGAGCACTAATGTTGTAAGGCTTCTCAGGTCTTCTCCTTTATCACAGTTGGGGGGACTCCAAACCATTGGGATCAAATATCTTCTATCACCTCCTTAAAAACATCAGCATCTGTGTCATCATTGGCCTGTAGGCTATGAGGATTATTCCTAAAGTATTCCTCTCTCTCTGTATAGTCCATCAATTGAAAGCTATAGAACCATGGGATTTGGGGGCTAAAGGGCACCTTGAAGGTCAAATAGTCCAACCCTTTTCCTTTATAGAGTCAAGAAATTGAAGCCTATAGTGAGTAGGTTATTTGACCATGAGCATGGATAAAGATACAGAAATGAATGAGAAAGTAGGATCTCTGTCTACAGCAAGGGAACTCCACACTGCACTTGCATTAGTCCTATGGTTTCCCTTGTTTCCCTAATACCTACCTATCTTATAAAACTTTGCTCAGATACTAGGGAATCTTCTCATATGAGAGCTGAGTTGAAGAGAGAAGTCTTTAACAGTGAACACTCACTAAATAGAGTTTTAAATTATAGGAAGCCTAACTATGTCAAAATTATTTGTTTTTCTAAACATGTCATATTGCCAGTCTGATTTTCATATCAAACAAAAAATGGTACTGGCTTTTATCCAAAATGGTAGTAGCTTTTATTCAAAAGAATGACAAGTCTTTGGTGAAAATAAATTGCATCATTAGTAGATAACTGTAAGAAGAGTAAATATGGACCCTCAGCGAAGGATATCTAATACAACTGGATTCATAACCCATATAGTTTATCAAATAAGTTTATAATGAAAAATTGCCCTAACGACTGCTGAGAAAAAAATCAAGACCTGTGATTACATAGTTCTTGAAGGTATAGTTTAACTTGAAAGCTTGAGGTACCTGGGTGGTTCAGTGATTGAGCATCTGCCTTTCGCTCAGGTTGTAATCCCAAGACCTATGTCTCTGCCTCTCTCAGTGTGTCTTTCATGAATAAATAAATAAAAATCTTAAGAAAAAGAACGCTAAGTGATTCAGCATGAGTCATGCAAGTCATGCTTTTTGGTAAATTATACTTCACTGAGGAATTCTTTGTAGAGATACCTAGCTAAACTTCCTACAAATGAAGATAGAATTCTGTAAATTTTAGGTTAAATTTTCAAAGGAATATTTTCAACATTAAGATCAATTTCTATTTACCTATGATAATACATGACATTGATAATATTCATTTACTGTCAAAAGGAGATATTTTTCATCATTACTTAATGATATATATCTGTATCCCCACTTTTATTTATTCCCTTTACATTCTAAAGGTTTATGATTTTTATAGCTTTGTAAGGCTAGGTTCTTAAAATAGAAGCAGATGAAAAATAGAATATTCATATATGGTCAAGTTATATTTTTGTTTTAATTGATACATTCATACTGGAAAGAGCATTTTCATTGCTGAGCTGGAGAACTATGTTTTTTAAAACTATAAAATTGTTGCTTACCATCAATTTTTTTAAAAGATCTCATATTGAAAAATAGTTGGTCTTATGTGTTTGAATTCTAAATTACCTTACTATAAAATAATTAAGTCTTCTGAATGCTTAGAAATCTATATTATTTCAAAAGTTCTCCTAAATGATGCAATGCAAGGACAGTTTACTGAATATGCTCGGCCACATGCATTTCTATAGGATTTAATGTTTAAACCCTGAAATGCATGTAAAAAACTAGAAAGCCATATGGGTGATATTAATGCTTTGATAAGTTTAGAAACCTTTTCTTCCCATCACTGCCACTTTTTGAAATTAGAGAAGATCAAACACTTGAATATTAACACCTGGGTATTAGGGCAAGGAACATGCAAATATTGGTAAGATCATAAGCAACGTTCTCAAGGAAACTAGCTCAAGTCCGTATCAGCCTATGAGCCTTTTCTTAGCCAGGCAAAGAGAATATCCTAACTCTGAAATCCACTAGCCATTATGGTTCTGAAATTTTAAAATAGATAAGAATCACCTGGGTACTTATTTAAAAAAACAAAATCCCTTACCTTGGGTGTGAGACCTATGCAGTATCTAGGGTTTAATGTTCTGCTTCACCAACTTGAAATTCTCAATAATTTTATTTTTGAACTATTTTTTTTAATTCCCACACAGTTAACATACAGTGTTCTATAATAGTTTCAGGTGTAAAGTATGGAGATTTAGCCATTCCTTAAATTAGTACTCATCAAGATATGTGTTCTTGTAATCCCCTTCATTTATTTTACCCATCTTCCACCCATATTTCCCTCTGGAAACCATGTTTGTGCTTTATAGTTAACTGTTTCTTGGTTTGTCTCATTTTTTCCTCCCATTTGTTTATTTGTTTTGTTTTTTTAAATTTCACATATGAGTGAAATCATATAGTATTTGTCTTTCTCGGACTGGCTTATTTCACTTAGCATTATACTTTCTAGATCCATACAGATTGTTGCAAATAGCAAAATTACAGTCTTTTTATGGCTGAATTATATTCCAATGTGTGTGTGTGTGTGTGTGTGTGTGTACGCATATTCTTTATTCACTCTTCTATCAATGGATGCTTAGGCTGCTCCGTATCTTGGCTATTGTAAATAATGTTGCAACGAACGTAGTGGTACATATACCCCTTTGAATTAGTGTTTTCATATTCTTTGAGCAAATATCCACTAATATGATTATTGAATCATAGGGTAGTTCTATTTTAAGTTTTTGAGGAACCTACATACTGTCTTCCACAGTGGCTGTACCCATTTGCATTCCCATCAACATGTTACTTCTTTGTATTGACCAACCAGTTATGCTGAAAATGGTGCAATAAAAAGGAAAAAGATAGATAAAACAGCCCGTGGTTTCTTCCCTTTCAATCCTTTCTTACTCATTACTAAGCCTGAGGTAGGTAGGGTTGGTAAGATATGTGTATATCAGGAAATGAAATATCAGCTGAGTTAGTTTTGTGAAGCATTTCGCCTTGTTGAATGAAATATATAAGCATGTATAGACTAAAATTATGAATTGTGTTAATTCAGTAATTCCATATACATGTCATTAAATGCTCTTAATGTCTGTAATTAAAACTGGCAGTACACAGTATAAAAATGAACATAAAATTTATGCTAATAATTTAAATTTTTCATTTTTCTTTACTTAGAGCAACATTAAATAGCAAACCACAAACATCATGACAAGGCAAAAAAGAAGGCCTATAACAGAAAGGAAAAGGCTTTATATGTTACAATTTAATGACATCTATTCCTTTTTTTTAAACAAGGCTACCCACATTTTCATTCTACACTAGGCACTGAAAATTACTGTTTCAACATATCTGGGATGGGAATGGGCATTTACATCTTTACTGAGCTGTGATGCAGGGAATATGTAGTAAACTCCTTAGTATTCTTTTGATTCTTGTGAAATATATTCTTGTGTTTTTATTTGTGTTTACATGGATGTAGCTCAGATCATATAAGATTGCAAGGTCCAGTAAGACATACAAAATATTCTAGGTATCTTACAGTATTCAGATGAGTGTCTTCTCTCTGATATTTTTTTAGAAATATGTGCTTATTAAAATAATATTAAGGGCCACCTGACAATAGTCTAATGAAGTAGTAGTAAATAAAACAATATTAGCAATAAGATTAAATTTAGAAAAAAATTACAGCACGATGTGACTGTCATGACCTATTTTTATATAATATCCATCAAAGGGACATTGCTAAAACTTAAGTCATTTCCATCTATAAATTAAAGAACACAAAATATTTCTCCTAATTATTCATAGTTAATAGAAATTATTGGAGATAGATAGATAGATAGATAGATAGATAGATAGATTCATGCTTAAAACAAAATTTTCTGGAAGAATTTTAGTAGTACGATGATTTTTTAAGTGAAATCTTACACATAGTCCTACTTTATTAAAGAATTATTGTCAGAACTACTCTCTTGAAAGAAAGAGCAGAAGAGGTGAGCTCCATCTACTAGAATTCAGCCCACCTTCCTCTCTCCAGCCTGTAGGACAAAATTTGAGAAGATGAAGGTGTTGCATTTCCAAATAATATAATCCTTAGATGGTCGGTCAGTCCTCCTCCCTACTAAACACCTCTCTTTAGTGACTTGAAATACACCTGTTACCGTTTAAGTTAAATTATAATAATAATTTACTTTTAAATTAAGCTAAAATATCTTGGAAATACTGTGGGAAAGATGCTGACCATTGTTAGGATAGTAAGATGTTAAAGCGTTTTTTAATAGGCCCACTAATTTTTAGAAAATGGCTATTTAAATAAACTCAAAACCAGTGATCACTTGAGTCATCTGTGTGAATGAGTTTTATTTTTTTTTCCTTTTATTTATAAAAATGCATAAAACAAGAGATTTATTTAGTTTGGATTTTTGCCAACTAATCTTTACAGAATGAAATCCCTAAGGACATGTTCTTATAAATGGGAAGGTATGAAGTTATTCATAAATTCAGCAGCCCTTCTTAAAAATATCTGGGAAAGTATTTTATACATGAATGCTCCATAGGGTATAATCATTGAATACTTATTGAAGATTACATATGAGCTTCAGTCCTGAGGAAAAGTGATCTGAGTAATAGCAGATTGATGGATACAAATGGCTCAAGTACTTCTAGGATTCCAGGCCAATTATCTGTGAACTAAGGAGGACTTCAACAATAGTTTATAATAACTGATTTGGAGCTATTACAGTCAGCTAGGTTAAAATCTCTGTTTAAATATTGGCCTGAAAAAAAAATATATTGGCCTGGGGCTCCTGGGTAGCTCAGTCGGTTAAGCGTCTGACTCTTAATTTCAGCTCAGGTCAGATTTCAGGGACATGAGATCAAGCCCTGTGTAGGGCTCCACATTCAGCAAGAAGTCTGCTTCTGCTTCTCTCCATCTCCTTCTGCCCCTCCCCACCCCATGCTCTCTGTCTCTCTCAAATAAATAAATACATCTTTAAAAATAAAAAAAAAATAAAATAAATACTGGCCTACATATGGTTAATCATTGCACACGAAGGCAAGTTTAAGCCTACAGATTATGCTGTCAGTTAATAGCCCCAAACCACACACCTTAGGCAGTTTCTACAATCCTGAGAAAACTGCTATTTTATTTGAGACTATATTCATGGAAACATAACTTGGATCAAATGTAGCCTACCTTTCATAAATCTTTAATTTCATAGATTTCCTCTCTTAAACCAAGACTGCAGTTTCTATGGTTATACTTCGATCAGTATAATCAGCTAGTTCTAAAGTTATGATGTGATTTTGTGAAATTACCTGACATCCTCAGGCAGTAGTTTTTTCTGTATGTAGAGTGTGACTAAATTACGCCATAGAGGGTTTTTGAGTAAGTTTATGCAAAGTAGCATTTCCCATGTCTCATGCTCCATGGTAATAACAAGCACTGGAGCTTAAAATTGAGAAATTGTGATTAGAAAAAGTTCCACATTCTGATAATTTAATATAACATTTATCTTATTGTACATCAACACAGGTTTTTGAAAAAAAAAGTGCATATATATATATATATATTAAATTTACTCTCTCTAATATATGTACTTCCTTTATTTGTGCTAAAAATCTAGAAAGGACTTTAGAGCCAATTTGTTGGAAAAGTTTGACATAGCATTTTGTAGAGGATGGAAGATAAAGTTCATGGGGGGGAAAATTGGTCATGAATATCTGAGATGATCTGAAGTAATAAAAACATTGGCGAACCCATTATTGTGCTCCCCGTCCTGTGAAGGAGAGCTGGGTAGTTGTACAGAATGCTGTCTTACACCTACAATTCCATTACTATTGAAAACGAAGGTACTGACCTTGTCAACAGAATGGACATACATACACTCTTTGCTTAATAGGAATCAAATATTTAGGCTATAACACTCAGAACTATTTCAGAAAAAGATAAGACTTCACCAGTTCTCATGGTTCATTGTCTTACTTCCTTATGATCACTACCTTGTGTTCATGCATGTAATCATGAGAACATGAGCTTACATGTTGCTTACAAGTGCCTGCCCACATACATACATGTGCAAAGTATCCAGCTTGGATACTTCATTAAAGGGAAGCTATGATTTTTATTTTTTTTGGAAGCTATTATTTTAAAGACACTTTCAACTTCTGTCCTTTTAAAAAAGGTCTATAATGACAATCAAAATAGACTAATGATCTAAATGATCTAATTACAGCTTAATTTGATATGCTCATTTTGCAGATTGAATACCCCAACATAACTTTGATTGTTAGTTATTTTAAAGTTATTTCTAAAATAAGGATTTCCGAGATAAGGAATGTCCTACACACTTCAGATGCCTCATCTTAACCTCTGCTTTTCTCTTTGTCTTCTATCATATTTTCTTTTCGATCATTATAAAAACCACTTCTGATCAAAGAGGAGCTCTTTCAAAAGCTCATATTTTTTTTTCTGCCCATTTTTGTGGTGCCCCCTTTACCTTGTTTTATGAAACAAAGGAATGAGAGGGGAAATCTTAAAGAGATGCCGTTCACTGTTGACTGGTGTTCAGATATACCCAGCAAATAAAAGTCCAGAAACAACTTGTACACGCTAAAGAAACATACTGCTTTGAGTAAAAATGACATGCCACGTTTTTCTCTTATAAAATGAAACAGCTTGACAGCATTCCATTTTCTTCCCCCTTTCACGACACTGATAATTTTTCCTGGCACCATTTGACTCTAGTATATATTTACTCCGTAACTATCTACGGCAAAGGAATATGGGTAGTAATATTGCAGATACATGAAGTACAAGACATTCTCACTTGCCCTTTCCCAGTTCTGCTGGCACTTGCTGACAGTTGTAAAAACTTGTTGTTGTCATAAGCAGAGACAACTGCAAAGACACAGAGGGAACAGATGTATGCTATAATAATAACAAGGTGCCACTTTAAAAAAAATACTTTTTAGCTTAGGGCTACATTTAAACCTTCAGGTACAGTTCATGAAACTCATAATGTGGGAGAGTGAGTACCTCTGGTGTCTTTGAGAATCTCTAGGGGAAAAGACTCTGAGATATTGTTATCATTATCACCATCTTGCTAACTGAATCACAGTTAGTGCCTTGGTTATTACACCTAAGGGAGTGACTTACTACCCTCCAGGTTGAAATAAAGGGCAAAATGAGTTTCTTCCATTGTTGGAAGGTGGAATACATTCAGAACACACGAAGGAAAAGGCATTCTAGTCAATCTCAATCTTTTAAAAATAGAGAACTAAATTAATCTGAATACGCAATCCTCAGTTTGGCCATATAAAATAATTGAGCATAGGCTTCAACTAACCTGAATGCAGATGGCAATTCTTGTACAGTTAGATACATTTTTCCTTCTGTAATATATGCATGTCTGTTTTTATAGAATTGTGAAAACAAAACAGGCAAGATTTCATGCGCAAGCAGAGCTGCACTTGAAAATGAAAGGGTGTTAACATGCCATAGACTGCATGTTTTTTTTTTTTATCTCAGTTAAGTTGTAAAATTATAAGATGTTGTTGAAGTAATTCAGTCAAATAAAGGTAATATTGATGAAAACCACTTTCACTTTCTTTAAAAACCACTTTCACTTTCATCGATTCATAAACATTGGAGTGTAAATGTGTAGACTTCTTTTTCAAACTCTATAGATAGAAATGAGTGTTCTAACTCTAAATACCTGGAAAGGAAACATAAACTGTATGTTACACTTGAACCTGGAATATAAGATGGGGACTGTGTTTTGATGATGAAACACTGAGAGCCCTTTGACAGTGCCCTATTTTGCTCAAGAATTGTATTTTTTACTCCTTTCCCTGATGTGACTAATTTTGTTTTTTTTTTCTCTCTATTGTTTGTTTCCTATTGTGGCCCCAATTTATTTTAAAAGGAATTATTAATTGCCTTGTCTTTTTGCAATAGCTCAGTGTGGAAAAATGCAGATTGAAACCAGGGACACTCCGCAAAATCACTTCTGGCTTCCGGATTCTCTATTTATTTGCTATATTGTCCCTCTCTGACAAACAGTTAAAAGATAAAAATGCCACTGTGACAGTTTTCTTATTTACTTTCCAAATAAATCTTAATGATTAGAACTTCTAACACTTGGCATATGCTTACAAATAATTAAACTAGATATATTGTAAGAAAGAGCAGAGAGTGCTAGGATGGGCGCTTTTGACTGGAGCAGGTGACCATTTGACTTTAAGTGTGAACCGTGGAAATAAAAGCAACTGTGCTTGATCATTTACTCAGCACTGGAGGCAATAATCAAGTTCCTCAAATCAATCACACCATCGAAGAGTGATGGCAGGGAGCAGACGCTTTATCAGCAAAACTGCGTATTTTGTATCAGTTTGTCTCTTTGTATTTTTAGACATAAATCTTTAATGTGGAGTTTGTGTTCAGACAGTGTTCTCTCCTCCCTACAGGTGTTGACAACACAATAGGATTTGTGGATTTTGAGCACCTGAGGAAAAATTGTCATATGAGAAAAAATTGATACTACGTTATAAGACCTACTATAAAAATATATGTCTTCATTTCAGAATAACAGTATTTGGGCAGATAATTTAGGAGAAAAATATCTCAATTTTAACAAATTATATTTTGTATCATATATAGATAGTAATACAGATAGCCAAGGATCACGATCAATTTCATAATGCATAATTGTACAAATATGTATTTATATATTAATATAGATATTGTTAGCAAGTAACGGTAGTTCTGTTTTATAGCTCATTGTTTCAAATCAAGAATGCTCTATTTTGACTCATGTTAGATTAAAAGCAGTATATTTTCCTGTTGATTTTCTCAGTAAATATTCACATTTTGTTTTGAAAGCTGTTAAACTGAACTTCATGTGAAATTGCTTAAATAACACATTTCTCCACATTAATTCAGACAAACATTGTTATTGTGTTTTGCTTAAGACTGACTAAATATAAACTTCTGAATAATATGGAGAAAGGATAAAAGGGACATGAAAGTTATCGATTGCTGTATGAATTTAGCTCTCTGTGTCCTTGAGAAATACAAAACTTAATGGAAGTTGGAGCACAGAATATCTCTATTTTCGCATATCTTACTTATTTCAAATTGATAGATAACATGATGCCAAACCTATGAATAGTTCATGTAGTGAAGTACAGTTGAATCGCTAGTGAATAGGAGCATGGTTGATAGATTTTATTGCAGAAAATGTGGTGCAGTTTTGCTCTTCTACTTAACTTGAAAGCCAACACAAAATAGTAAATATTAAATGACTTGAAACAATACTAAGGGCTTGTCTCTACTTAATAATTTTACACTTAACATAAGCCTCATGCAAGTTATGTTTCCCCTGAGTAACCACCATGTAGTACACACTATGGAGGATCACTTATTTATAAAAGCGATAAATAGAAATAATCATGTAAGTTTGATAAATCTATACTATGTTAAGGTCAAGGGCCATCTAATTGAATATAAATTGACTAACCTTGGCTGATTCACCACACCCACTTAAAAGTCTCATAATGTAACATTTTTGCCATGTGCTTAAAAATTTTAGTGGTAAATGTATGTGTATTGTGTGTATATGCAAATTTTGCCACTTGTCCATACAGTTACAAAACATATCATCATATCTAATGTTTATTTTTATATTATTTACTTAGGGATTTCACTATATTGTGCTGTTGTATATGTTTTACAGTGTTGAACGTCTAATCCTTGCTTTGTCTTTTGTATTTCACGTAAGATAGTTATATTGGGTATATTGTATATACTTATTATTTTGATGCCATATAGTTGCTTGCTAAAACTATACATTAATGTTTATTTGAGCCATTAAGTTTTACAAATGCTGTCTTGTTGAAAGTCATTATTGTAAGTGGATATTATCCTATCATTTACGTCCCTGGATGGAGGATATGATTATGAGAATTTTCCAATGGGTGGCCTAAATAAAAAGTTGATTATTTTTGTTTGAAGGAAATGCAAAGGGATTTACATTCCCACGTGATAGATATCAATGATGTATAAAATTATGTCTTGCTTTTACTTTATTTGAGATCTTATTTTGGTCTCAAAAGAAAAGCGATTTTCAAAAGTAGAGTAAAAAATATCTATATTAAAAATACATGTTATGATTACTAAACCATTCAAAAACCAATGGCTTTATTTCCCAGTGCCCAGAAATTAAAAAAAAAAAGGCAGCAAAGTATATGCTGATGGTTTCAATAACCTTGCATTCAAAAGGCTAGAAGCTTGGAGACCAGAACCCAGTGTAATTCTGCACATATTTTCGAGAGACATTATACATTTCTTTAGTCCAAAAGTAATGTTAATGCTCTTCATTTTGAAAGTCTTAAGTTCACATAAGTATTTATGCAGTATATTTCATAATATAGTCAGTTGACTAAATTGTCAGATGTCAATCAGCAGAGTCCTCTTAAACAGAAAATTCAGGTCTACTGACCTTACTTCTGAACTACATTTTTCTTCAATGATTTCATAAATGTTTAGGTTGGAAAGACATTATGCTTTGTGAGTCAAAAACTAAGCACATCACCCACCATATATTTTAATTTTGATTGTAAGTAGAGAAAGAATAGCCTCCTAGCTCAATATTTCTCAGAATTTAATCTTTGGGACAATATCTCTGCAGAATTTCCCTAAGTATTCACAGACGCACACCCACATGCACATACACATGCAAATACAGATTTATGATCAACTGTACTGGAAAGCTCTTGGTTAAAAAAGGCAAATGCATCCCCTTATGGCAAGCCTTCTCTGGTCCTATAACTACAGTAACTTAAACTATCTGAATCTACCTCCCTTACAAAGGTCCCACAGAGCACCTCTGCTCCTGGTAAAACTACCTCTTCCCAGCTTTGACACTACTCATGTCAGGACTGAAGATCCCCTGTACATATGGTGGAACCACTATTTCTCCTGACCTGCAATCTTCCTGTCCCAGAACCACAAACTTTCTAAAAGATCACTCCATAGACGGCCATCACTGGAACTAATCATCACGTTTCCATAAGAAACCATCAAAATTAACCCAATCATTTGGATTCTTTTTTTTTTTTTTTTTTTTTTATGATAGTCACAGAGAGAGAGAGAGAAAGAGAGAGAGAGAGAGAGGCAGAGACACAGGCAGAGGGAGAAGCAGGCTCCATGCACCGGGAGCCCGACGTGGGATTCGATCCTGGGTCTCCAGGATCGCGCCCTGGGCCAAAGGCAGGCGCCAAACTGCTGCGCCACCCAGGGATCCCAATCATTTGGATTCTTAAAGACATAATGCCGTATACATCCACCTCAGTAACTCATTTTCTCACAATGGAAACTCTCTCAGTATGACTATTATTTTTTAAATTTATTATTTATTTACTTATTCATTCATTCATTCATTCATTCATTCAATATGCCCATTAAGCAGAGAAAATCCCCTCTACCCTCCATTTGTCTCAATGTCCTTTCCATTTCTTATTCTGACTGAAATCTAGGTGTTACCTAAGGACACTTCTTCCCCAGAAGAGCTCTTCAGTAGTCTTTTTCTCAGACTCCAAGAAGCAATGGTCTAGGAGTTGGGATAAGTCTCATCCCTCAGCAAACAAATGAATAAACAACAATCTGTTTAAGATATATCAGGAGGATAGGTCAATGTTTTCTCTAATAAGAAAGAAAGTTGTAAACACTTATACAAATATCATTGATATTTTATCACCTAGCTTATTACCTTTCTTTGATCAGTACTTATTATTTTAGTAATGTCAATATATAAGCAATGCATGCAGCACTTTCTAATTTTAGTTTTGTACTTATGTCACCTTCAGTAATTTTGTCCTATACTTTACCTCAGTCATCCATTTCCATCGTTATTTCCTCCAGACATTATCATTACCAATATCTGGATCACCTCCAAAATCTGAATTAAAATTTTGTCAGTGTCTGCTTCCTATTTTCATTTTAAAGTAGAAACTCTTCAAGAAGCCCAGCTCTTCAGATTCTTTGGTTCTACCTTTATGTCAATCCACTGAAACCAATAATTCACTGTTGATCTCTCTACTTTGTAGTTACACCCCTTATTACCAAGATTAGTTTCCTTGGGCTGTTATCAAAATCAACCCTTGTATCCATGCTCAATCTCCTTACCTTTTTCTTACTTTCTTTGACAGAGCTAGTTAAACCATAAATCCTAATATCTGCTTAACTTGCACCAGGATGACTGGGCAGGATTGGAAAAAAAAAAAAAGGCACAAATAATGTGAACAATCTCACTCTAAAATATGACCACAAAGCTTAAGAGAGCCCTTAAGACACATATCACATTTCTCTAGAGAGTATGTTTTCTATCTCCTCTCTTTACTAACCACTCTTCACTCTTCTCCTCCACCCCAGGCAGTTGCTCTCAGCAATACTCAATTGCGATTTGGTTTCGGGTTTGAAAAAAAACTTAATATAGTAGCCTGATTTTCTCGATATCTTTCTTCTCTTAAAGAAGAGAGGTTTGACCCTACTGCAAATTCTCTAGTCAGTGTCACCAATGTGACCACTTCTCACTATCTTAGCCAATTTAACCTACCTTATTTGAAATTATTTGAAAATTGTTGTCTGCTGAAGCATAGGATAAAACTGATCACTCTCTAGAAACACTTTGTTCACCTAACTACTGTGACACATATTTGTGTATATGTTTTGTTTTATTTTACTTTATTTTTTTCTTTTGACCTAACTGGCTACTTCTTCTCCATTATTTTACTGGGTAATCCTTTTCCCATCTCAAGTATTTGGAATACCCCTACTTCCAGTTGAAGAATATTTTTCTTATATTTTGATAGTCACAAATATATTTCTTATAGTTGATAGTCACAACTATATCACAACTTTAGTTTACCATATATAAAATAATGGCACGCAAATTTATGATTTCAGTTTCAACTTTTTCCCTGAAATAGACTTCCATGTCCAACTGACTTATTAATAGTTCTACTTGGATCTTACTAGAAGCTCAAACCTAAAATACTCCAAACTAAACTTCTGATTACTCAAACCCACTCCTCCTTTGGCGTACAGAATTTTAGTAAATAGCACAGGTAATCTCCAGCTTTTGATGGTTCAACTTAACCATTTTTAAACTTTATGACTTGTGAAAACAAAACTCATTTCGTAAAAATTATGCCTCAAATTTTGAATTTTGATCTTTTCCTCCACTAGTGATATTTAACATGATGCCCTCTCATAATCATATTATGATGCAACAGTGAGCCACAGCTCTCAGTCAGCCATTGATCACAAAGATAACAAATGATACACCTACAACTCTTCTATACCCATACAACCATTCTGTTTTTTTCATTTTCAGTACAGTATTGCATAAATTACATGAGATAGTCAACACTTTATTATAAAGCTCTGTGTTAGATTATTTTGCCCAACTGTAAGCTAACATAAGTGTTCTGAGAATGTTTAAGGTTGATTAAGCTAAATTGTAATGTGAGGTAGATTAGGTGTATTAAATGTATTCTCCACTTAAAATACTTTTAACTTATGATAGGTTTATTGGGACACAATCCCATTGTAAGTTGAGGAAGATCTTTATAGCTTTTTACCCAGCTGTTTGTGCCAAAAACCTTGGAGTTACCCTTTACCACTCTTTTATACCCATACTCCAGATTGATTATAGAAAATACTTTGGTTCAGGATACCTGGGTGGCTTAGTCAATGAAGTGTCCAACT
Source organism: Canis aureus (assembly GCF_053574225.1). Taxonomy (NCBI): domain Eukaryota; kingdom Metazoa; phylum Chordata; class Mammalia; order Carnivora; family Canidae; genus Canis; species Canis aureus. The sequence continues at coordinate 7,228,007 of NC_135612.1, read as the reverse complement.
CTTGATTTCAGCTTAGGTCATGATCTCAGGGTCGTAAGATTAAGCCTCTGTTCCTCCTCCTCCTCTCTCTCTCTTTCTCTCTCTCAAATAAATAAATAAATGAAATCTTAAAAAAAAAAAAAAGTAATTTTGTTCTACCTTCAAAACATATACTGAATCAGATGACTCATCCTCACTCCCTCCATTGACACTTTTATTCTAGCAGATTCTATTATTCCATTCCCTTATTTTACAATAAACACTTTACTTGTATCGATGCTTCTACTCTACTCTCTTCATTGTATTTGCTATATAATCTTTTCTGACATGAGTCAGATTATGTTTCTTCCCAGCTTGCTATCTTCTAATGGCTTCTTGCTGAGTGACTGTACCAAATGTAAATAGTATGTACATATTGGTGAACAGACCAGACCTAGACATAATTTAGCTAAGTTAAACAAGTTTTGCTTACCTAAATGATTCATGGAGAGGTCAGCAGAGTTAGGATTCACAGTAGAGAAAATAGAATCATAGGACAAGAGATCCAACTGAGATTTAGGGCCATAGAAATCTCTGCTAAGTTGAAATTTAAAGTTTTAGTGAATGAGTTAGAATCATAATAAATAAATAATAAATAAATCCTGGAAATTTAACCCATTTCCACTCAAGCCTGTATATACTTGTTGTTGGAGCAGTCTAGCATATAATCTTGTAGGATTTGTCCTTGTTCATTCACCTGGGCCAGAGTCATCACTTCAATATTAAAGATAGAAATATATTTCCTGGGGACAGTATATAATCCTCAGGTATGAACAAAACTGTCATTTCTCAAGGTATTTTATCTCTCAGCCTAGTCTATCTTTCCTTAACACAGGGCTGCAGAATTAAACTTAGTTGTTCTCCAAGTCTGTCTGCAGCCATACTCTAGAACTTTTCCAGTACTTGCTATCACACTTAAAATAGAATCTAAATTCTTTACAATTGCCTTTAAAATCCAACTAAGTGTATCCTTTGGCTACCTCCCCAAACACATTTATTACCATCTTCACCTTTTCTTAGTGTGTATGAGACATCCTGGTTTTCTTACCTTCAAACACACTGTGAACTCCCAGGTTCAGGGTTTTGTACATTCTTCCCCCCTCCCCAGTTATCATGCTCTTCCTTCAGAAATCTGCATGACTTGCCCCTCACTTTATTGAGTTTTGACTCAATGTCAGTTCCTCAGAGAGACTTTATCTTACTACATAAATAAAAGGTCATCCCACTTCTCTCTCTCTTACACTGCTTTCATTTTTCTTCATAGAACATATTAGTCCCTTAGATATTTTTTCTTGTTTGTTTTTGCTGAATGAATAAAAAAGTGATTTATGTAATAAATGTGTGTGTATTTACCTGAAATGTCAAATATGAAAAACATTTAATAACTAAACTCTATTAAGCTTTTAGTTTAATTGGGAAGGCTCATAGGTTTTCTGTTGTTTCCCTTCACGTTCTAATGAGTATCACAATTAAGTGTTGCTTTAATTAAAAAGCAGTTTTAATGTATGTAACCAAAGTTGTTTAGCCTGACAGCTTATTCTGACATGTTAGTAATTTCAAATTCATTCATCTAAAATGTAAATCAGCATTACATTTAATGAACTCAAAAGGTTATTGGGCTTGAAAAGCTCAAAATAAATGAAAGCATTTCTAAGTACTAAGAGAATAAGGACTCTTAGGAAGGAAATGTATGGTTTTTTTCCCAGAATCTGTGTTTTCAACTGAAGTGCAATTCTTCCTCTATCTCACCTTTGGGGAATCAAAAATGAGAACTCAACAGGAAAGAAAAGTGTGAGAGTGTAGGCTGTTTGTTCTTGAAAACTTATTAAATTCTGAAAGAAAACAAGATTCAAAATAATTGAAAATGTTCATTTTCAATTTGCCTTGTTTCTACTAGTAGATGTTACTGTTGACAAAATAAAATGTGAAATTAACAAATAGTATGATGTACTTCTAAAATGTACTTTTTATCTGTAAATTACTAAAGTCTATATCGGTCATATCCTCCCTCACTCCAACCCACCCCTCCTTTACACACATGCAAATGTGTGTTTAAGAAATGCACTCTAGGGCAGCCCAGGTGGCTCAGCGGTTTAGCGGCTCCTTCAGCCCAGGACGTGATCCTGGAGACCTGGAATCGAATCCCACGTCTGGCTCCCTGCATGGAGCCTGCTTCTCCCTCTGCCTGTGTCTCTGCCTCTCTCTGTCTCCCTTTGGGTCTCTCCTGAATAAATAAATAAAATCTTTTTGAAAAAATAAAAAAAATGCTGAATATATATACAAAAACAGTTTCTTGAATTTCCAAAAGTTGTACCATGGACAGAATTACAAATAAATTCCATGATTAGGGGGCAGGGTTTTCGAAAAATTTTGCCCCAAGGAACAAGGCTGTATTCTAGATTTACTGAAGAGCCTGCTGTTGTTAAGTTAACCTCAGTGACTGAGTAGCTGTGTATTTGATGTTATTATGGATCACTGTTGCATTAAACATCAAACAGGGATAATCTTTCCTTTGATTTTGTGTATGCGTGTGTGTCTCCTCCCTGAGAATAACTGTTCATCTACTACTGCTTGTTTCAAACTGAAACACTGATAATTCTCAGGTGCGAATGAGATTGATCTTACTTTTTTCAATTGCTCAAGTCCATCCCTAGTTCATTAAACAAATACTGTAACTTCACTTCTGATACTTAACAACTAAAAGCCCTTTTGTTCATCTTTTTCATCCTACGGCAATTCCATCGGATTTGTTTTCCTACCCTAATTTAGATAATGGGTTTGCAAAACAAAACAATGCAAAACAAAACATACATTTTTATGCACCATAACTTTTGGATGCTGACAAAGTTTATTTTGCTTTCTCTGGGTAAATATATGATATAAGTCATTCTGAAGTAGGTTACCTCTTTCCTTCTCTGAAAGTGTCTAATTCAATATGGAGAAAACTATGAATTAAGCACTGGAGTGAATTTTCTTTTCTTTTATTATTTATGGGGTGCTCAGTTGGTTAAACATCTGCCTTCAGTTCAGGTCATGATCCTGGAGTCTCAGGATCAAGTCCCAGATCTGGCTCCTTGCTCATTGGGAATCTGCTTCTCCCTCCACCCCTTTCCTGCCCCTACTCACTTGAACACATGCTCTCTCACTCTCTGTCTCAAATAAATAAATAAAATCCTTTAAATTTTGTCTTTATTTAATATACTTCAAAGAAATAGAATAAATATAGGATTAAAATGCTAGATATGGGACACCTGGGTGGCTCAGTGGTTGAGTGCCTGCTTTTGGCCCAGAGTGTGATTCTGGAGTCTGAGGATAAAGTCCCATGTCGGGTTCCTGAATGGAGCCTGCCTCTCTCTGCCTATGTCACTGCCTCTCTCAATCTCTCTCTCTCTCTGTCTCTCCTTGTTTCATAAATAAATAAAAATTTAAAAAAAAGATGATGCCAAAGGTTCTTCCAGTTCTAATTAATGGAAGCAGATTCTACTTGAATAATAATTAATAATAATAATAAATAAAATGCTAGATATGATACTTAATATTTTATTTATAAAAACACCATTATTATATTTTATCTAAGATGAGAATTTATAAGGTACATTTAAGTTATCTGGTAAATATGTGTTTTATTTAATAGAACTGATAGAGTGACATTAGCTTCCTTCATCTCATCCAAGTATTTGCATGATTTCCTAGTATATTTTTCCCAAGTGCAAATAAAAGACCATGGTTGCTTTAGTTGCTTTAGTTTGCATAGAGACATTAGTGTCACCTTTGGGTGCCTTACGTCCTACAGGCATGACTTGTCTCTCAACATTAATCCAACAACTGGGTCAGTATATCCTTGAATTTTTCTTTCATTTGTAAACATATAGAAAACCAATTTTGTTAATGAGCTAAAGAAACTGACAAGAGATTGCCCTAAAACACATGCTAGTAAATTCTTTAAATAATGTAACTTTCTTATCTATATATTCTTTTTGAATAAATAAATATTAGGCCTTCTTATTTTATCCTCCATGTCTCTTGAGTTCTTTATTTTTAGTCTCTTTGCTGGTCTGTGTTGTGCCTGGTTAACTTCTTTGGGTACCTCTCCACTTCATTAAATCTCTATCTTTAGTATTGTCTAAAATGCTATTTAACAAGTCTACTATTCATCCCAATAAAGCTGTTAACCTGAATTAAAATGTATCACCTCAGGGTACCTGGATGGTGCAGTTGATTAAGCACTCTTGATTTCAGCTCAGGTCTTGATTTCAAGGTCCTGAAATCAAGCCCCAAATTGGGCTCTGTGCTCAGTGCAGAGTATGGTTGAGATTCTTTCTCCCTCTCCTTGTCTCTCCCACCTGTGATCTGTCTCTTTAAAAAAAATAAATACATAAATCTTAATAAAAATGTATCACTTGCTTTTCCCATATAAATAAACCAGCAATATAAATTATTATATTATATAAATTATAAACAATTATAAATTATATTGTTGATTCATATACTAACATTTTGTTTGGGGTTTTTACATATATATGCAAAATGATATTGGCCAGTGAACATCCTTCTTCATGCTCTCATTGCATAAATTTGGTATCAATGGTGGGAAATCTTCCCTCATTTGGAAGACCAGAAAGCCATGACTATGTGCTCAGAAACTTTCATAAGGATATGGTTGCTTAAAGTCTTACAAAATGAACAAATCCAAATTGCTGCCACCAAAGAAATGGAATATTACCAGTATCTAGAACTTCCTTGCACCTTATTCCTAGATTTTACTTTCTCTCTTCCTCAAAGATAATGACTACTGGGACTAAAACAAGAAAGATTATTGTGACTAGAATTCATTTTGTTTTGTTTATTTAACTTCATAGGATTAACTCTTTAGTATCTAGTATTTTTTACTCAACATTAAGTTTGCAAAATTCATTCTTGTGTTTAACAGTAGTTTAGTTTCATGACTCGATAGGGATAGGAATGTTTCCTATGAGTATGTCACAATTTATCTATTTCGCTTAGGCACTTGGAATGTTACGTTTTCTGAATAATATGACTAGTATGAACTTATTATGTGAATATAAGTAACTTTGCACATGCCTTCTGTGGGAACATATTTTTTTCTTGGATATCTATAGGGGAGGAATTGTTGGATCTTGGTATCTGCCAAGCAGTTTTTCAAAGTGGTTGAACTAATCTAAAATCCAGTAGATAGATCTTAAGTTCTAATTAAACATATTTAATGTTATGTAGCATACTCATATTACATTTCATTTTTTTAATAAAAAACATTTTACAGACTACCATTTTGTGTAAGTTTTTAAAGTGTTAACGCGAAGATTTCCCCTATTTTATATTTCTTTATTCTTCTTTTTTTTCCCCCTTTAACTATCATTCCCGAGGCCTGCTTATTTTATTAGTCTTTTCAAATAACGAGCATTTGGTTTCGCTCATTTTATTTCAACTTTATGTCCTATTTCACATCTACTCATATTTTTTATTGTTTTTCTCTTCCACCTTAATTCATTTTAAAATATATTTTATTTTTAAATCATCTCTACATCCAACGCATGGCTTGAACCTACAACCCCAAGATCAAGAGTTGCATGCTCTACCGACTGAGCCAGCCAGGAACCCCAAATTTCTTTAATTTAAAACCATTATTTGAAAAAAAAAAACAAACATTATTTGTCTAGAGTTCTTTGTTGAATATTTTTTATTAACTGATTATGGTAAAAATGACCTACAATAAATTACACATACTTAAATTATATAATTTGATACCTTTTTGGTACCTTTGATACCTTCTAGAAGTAATAAATATTTCAATTTTGGATTGATTTAGATCTATAGAAAAGTTAGAAATACAATATAGAGAATTCCCATATGCCTCATATTCAGTTTCCTCTGTTTCACATCCTACATTAGTGTGGACTATTCATCACAATTAATGAACCGATACTGATGCACTAATATTAAAGTCCATAGCACAAGACATACACTCTTGGCAAATTATAAGTTTCTAGTATATACGTAGTATTATTAACCATAATTACCAGCTGTACATCAGATTTTCCAGAATATATTTATCTGATAACTGAAAATTAGTACACTTGGAACAGTATCTTTCTATTCCTCAAACTCTCTAGCCCCTGACAACCAACATTCTGTTCTCTGGTTCAGCGAGTTTTACATTTTTTTAGATTTCACATGTAAGTTATATCATGTAGTATTTGCTTTCTGTGTCTGGCTTACTTGATTTAGTGAAATGTCCCCCAAGTTCATCCATGTTGTCACAGATAGCAGAATTTCCACCTAAAAAGCTTGAATAATAATCCATTACATCACATTTTCCTTATCTACTAATCCATGGATGGATACTTTGTTGTTTCCATATCTTTGCTACTTTGACTAATATGGTAAATATGGGAGTGCAGGTATTGCTTTGAGATAGTGATTTCAATTCTTCGTACTAAGAAATGGAATTGCTAGATTACCTGATAGTTCTATTTTAATTTTTTGGGGGAAACTCCATACCTCCATACTGTTTTCCTTAATGGAGGTGCCAATTTACATTCCCACCAGCAGTACAAAATGGGCCCTTTTGTTCTGTGCTCTTGCCAAAACTCATTATCTCTTCTTCTTCTTTTTTTTTTTTTTTTTAATAATAGCCATCCTAGCACGTGTGAGGTAACATCTCATTGTGGTTTTCATTTGCATTTCCCTAATAATTAGGGATTTTAAGCACCTTTACATGCACCTGTGGGCAATTTGTATATTTTCATTAAAGAAACATCTATTCAGGACCTTTTCCCAACTCTCTGTTATTTGCCATTTAGCTATTGAATCGTATGTGTTTCTTGCATATGTTGGATATTAACCCCTTATTGGATATATGTTTGCAAATATTATCTCCCATTCTGTAGGTTGCCTTTTCATTTTGTTATTTATCTTACTGTGCAAAGCTTTTTAATTTACTGTGGTTCTACTTATTTTCGCTTTTGCTGCTTATACTTTGAGTGTTATATCCAAAAAATCATTGCTAAGACCAATGTCAAGTCATTTTTTCCTCTTTTTTTTCTAAGAGTTTTGTGGTTTCAAGTTTTACATTAAGTCTTTAATCCATTTCAAGTTATTTTTTTCTAATAGTGTAAGACAGGGGTCCAGTTTATTTTTTTCCATGAGAATATATAGTTTTCCCAATACTATTTAGTAGAGACTATCCTTTCCTGATTGTGTGTTCTTGGTACTCTTTAAAAAAAATAGTTGGCCATATGTGCATGGGTTTATTTCTAAGCTTTCTATTATATCCCACTGATCTATGTCTGTTTTTATGCCATTATCATACTATTTTCTTTACTATCATTTCATAGTATCACTTGAAATCAGGAATTGTGATACCTCTAGATTTGTTCTTATTTCTCAAGACTGCTTTGGTTATTTGGAATCTTTTGTGATTCCATGTGAATTTTAGGATTGTTGTTTCTATTTCTGAGAAATCTGTCATCCGAATTTTGCTAAGTTGTATTAAATCTGTAGATTTCTTTGGGTAGTATGGACATTTTAACAATATAATTCTTACAAATTATGAACACATAATATCTTTCTATTTATTTGTGTCATCCTCAATTTCTTTCATTAATGTCTTTTAGTTTCAGTATACAGACATTTTATATCCTTGGTTAAACTTGTTCCTAAAAATTTTATTCTTTTTGATGCTATTGTATATAAGACTGGTTTTCTATTCCTTTTTTGAATATTTTATTATTAGTGAAAAGTCATATTACTTGTTTTGCATATTAATTTTGCATCCTGCAATTGACTAAATTCAGTTATTCTAACAGTTTTTGATGGCCTTAATTTAGGGTTTTCAACAGATAAGATCATGTCACCTACAAAGAGACGATATAAATCCATTTTTTTCTGATTTGGATGACTTTAGCCTTTTTCTTGCCTAATCTCTCTGGCTAGGACTTCCAATAATGTATTGAATACAAGTAGGACAAGTGGGCATTTTTCTCTTCTTCCTGACCTTAAAGGAAAAGCTTTTAGCTTTTCACCTTTGAATATGATCTTAGTTGTAGACTTGTCATATATGGCCTTTATTATGTTGAATTACATTCCTTCTATTCCTAATTTGTTGAGCGTTTTTAACAAGAATGGATACTGAATTTTGTCAAATGCTTTTTTTCCCTGCATCTTTTGAGATCATATGGTTGTTAATCTTCATTCTATTAATGTGGTACATTAAATTTATTAATTTGTGTATGTTGAACCATCCTTGCATTCTAGGAATAGTCCCCTTTCAATAGTTTATAATGCATTTTATATACTATTGAATTCAGTTTTATGGTATTTTACTGAGGATTTTTGCATCAGTATTTATAAGAGACATTGGTTTATAGTTTTCTTTGTAGTGTCTTTGTCTGACTTTGTTATCAAGGTATTACTGACCTCTATATAAAGATAGACTTCTTTAAATAATTGGTAGAATTCACCAGTAAAGCCTTTTGGCTCTGAGCTTTTCTTCAGCAAGTTTTTGATTATCGACTTAACCTCCTTGCTAGCTATTGATGTATACAGATTTTCTATTTCTTCATGCTAGTATATTTATAAATCCAGATTTATATCATTTCACTGCCTATTGTTTCTCAAAATAGAAGGGTTTTTGGGGGGAGTTTTCTGTTTAATTTTGTTTGTTTGTTTGTTTGTTTTAACAGAACCAGTGGAAATCAAACTCTTTTGAATAATTGAAAAGTTGAAAAATCAACTTCTTTGATTTTTTTAAAGATTTTATTTATTTATCCATGAGAGACATACGCAGAGGGAGAGAGAGAGAGAGAAAGAGGCAGAGACACAGGCAGAGACAGAAGCAGGCTCCATGCAGAGAGCCCGATATGGGACTCGATCCTGGGTCTCCAGGATCACACCCTGGGCCAAAGGTGACACTAAACTGCTGAGCCACCTGGGCTGCCTTTTTTTTTTTTTTTTAATCAGCAAATTTAATGATGTGATAATCTTTCCAGAATTTACAAATGTACAATATATTTATGGAATTACCTTCAGATATCTTCAGTGTAAAGATATACATATAGTACATTGTGATAATTATTGGTAAAAAATATGAGACAGCATAAGTAAAAAAGAAAAAAAAAAAGACACGCAGAGTTTCCATGGATACTTTCAATTTAGCACAGACACAACACCTGTTAAACATCAGTTTTTCAGTAAGTAATTGAGGAAGGAATAAAAAAAAGGAAAAGTAAAGAAGGAACTTAAATATTTCCTTTTGAAACAGTCATAATCAAACACATTTAAAAGGTATTATAGAAACTAAAAAAACATTACTCTTATTAAAATCTGGCCATCTTTAATAATGTTATCTTTCCCTTTGGAATTCCATGGAACTCATGGTACTTTAACAATGGAAATAAACATACTATCTATTTGTGTGTCTTCAGTCTGTAATACTGTTTTTTTTTTTTTGATATTTTATTTATTTATTCATGAGAGAGAGGCAGAGACACAGGCAGAGGGAGAAACAGGCTCCATGCCGGGAGCCCAAAGTGGGACTTGATCCCAGGATTCCAGGATCATGCCCTGTGCTTAAGGCAGCGCTAAACCACTGAGCTACCCAGGGATCCCCTGTAATACTGGTTTTAATTAGAATTCCAGTCTTTTTGACATTATTGCATTTTTTTTCTGTTTTGTGTTCAGTGTACTGTTTTGACATATCAATAAAAAGTTCAGTTACAAGAACTAACAGTTCAGCAACTGGTCTATAAGAATCACTAATTCTCCTCTGACAGTACCATGGAATTGAGAAGGGGTGTACTTATTAGATCTTAGAAACAGGTCAATCAGTTTTATTGACAGTCTCCCTTTATCAGTCATTTGACTTCATTAAAATAAAATTTTAAAAGCCTCTCTCTGCATCAAAATCTTTCAGATATTCCCTAAGCAGATGATGCTTAAGGGCACAAAACATTCAATAAAACTGACTTGGAAAGGATACAGTGGAAAGTGGGTTCATCAAACTCTTTAAATTACCTACACTGCTAGAACTTTTTTCCCTTTAATTTTACAAACAGAACTTTTATGTTTAGTTAGTTATGTTTTAGATGTGTTCCGGACAATAACAGACACTAACCAAATGTGGCTATTTAAATTTAAATTAAATAAATGAAATAATTAAAAATTCATTTCTTTGGTTCCTTTAGTCATATTTTAAGTGCTCAGTTGCTGAACTTGGCTTGTGGTCACTATTATGAATAGTACAAATATATAACATTTCAATCATCTCATATATCTCCGTTGGACAGTATTTTTCTAGACCTTAATGGCTGATTAGATAAACTTTCTCCTTACTCATATTATCTCAAGAAGTTTCTTCCCTAAAACCCCACTGGCTACATAGGATCTACAGTCATCATTTTGGATGAACCTTCTCTAAAAGTGTGTTTCTGTCTTCCTATACCCTCTTAGACTCCCTTCCCTCAAGCAACTCAGAGGCTTTGACTCTAGCCATCATGAGTCTTTACCACTTTCTAGGCAGAGCATTGTAGCTATGGATTCAGAAGGGAGGACAAAATAAGACTCTTGACTATTCTGTGACTTTGAAGGTAAATATTAAACTGAATAGAATGTGTCAACATAAAAAAGATACTGTTCATATACATTTCTTTGCATTGTCCCTCAACTTGCTCCTACTATACCTAAGCTTTCTTATAGACTACTCATGATAGAGGTTTCAAAGCTTTGATTCTGGAGGTGCAGTGCAGTTTTAGTGATAAAAATAAGCCTTAATATTTTTTTCCTTACTTTATCTGTTTTTATGTGGGCAGCAGATAATTTCTAGAATTCCTACGAGATGTTCTAATGGAATAGCAGATTGAGCTGCCAGCAGTGTCACTGTTGCAAGATAAAAACATAATGCCATGAATCTATATATCAAATGTTGTGTTGCAAATGAAACACTATCTATTCCATGTAAAATCAGCTTCTCAGCCCTATCTGAGCTGTTTTTCTTTGATTCTACAATGTCAGTGAATGGCTTAGGTAACCCACTCCTTTCCCCCTTGAGCCTCTGTGTTCGAATTATTTCAGCATTGCTTTATGAAAGGAATATTGAATCACTGGTTGTAAAGAGAAAAATCTAATTAAACCTTGATAGAGTGTTTGTCACTCTGACTCATAGAAGACACCCTCGTGTCTGACTTGTCTTAGAACGACAAGAATGAGCTAAAGATTAGTGATTTTAAAGGTCAGGAACAATATAAGGGCATGAGGATCTGAATCCTTTCAGATCACTAAAGGAGTTACAGAAGATTACAAATTTATTATGGATGATAAAGCCATTCCCATTGGCTCCGAAACTGGATTGTTTAAGGAGTCACTTGCAGTATCATAGACATGCTAATACCCTAGGAGAATCCTAATGCAGTAGCCTTTAGAGAAATATGCCACTGGGTCTGCCTAATTCAGTATATCACACTGTGATCTGGATTTATAGCTTGTTTTTTTTTCCCTTTAAATTAACTGAATAAAATAAAAATAAAAATCCCTGCCTACAAAGGTAAGATAATTTTCAAATGAAAGAGTCACAGTTCACTCTCCCTAACCTTGCTTTGTGTTTCAGAATCTTTTTTCTTTTCCCCCAAACAGACTTTGACTTACAGATAAGGTTCATGACTTAACAATTGCTGGACCTAAAAAAAAATATCCTTTTCAAAAGGATGACAACCAAAGTAAAATCTGTCACTGAAAGCAATAAAAAGATTAGGGGAAAAAAGTATTGAGGTGTGGGGTGTGGGAGGTTGGGAGAAAGGTTCAGAAGGGAGGCTTTCAGTCATTCCAGTCTAAAAGCCATTGTGAAGTTAAAAAATCAGGAGATAAATGTTAAACCTCACAAAATGAAAAATGCTAAAGGATAACTCAGTTGACCAGGATGGGAATTAAAATGTAGGAAGTAAGATGAAGCAAACACAGCAATAGGTATCAAAATAGAGAGAGAAGACCACCAGAGTGAGGAATTAAGGAAAATCAGATTATGCCATAACAAAATCAGTTTTTATGCCAAGGTTGAAATATATGTGTCTTTCTCTATAAACACTCATTAGCCATTGGGACTTAGAAGTCCCACTATGGCATCTCAGTCCAGTATTGTAGCTATATGGATCCTTCTCAACGTTTGATGAAATCCTGCACCCGCTTTCTTGGAAAATAAACAAAGCTGATGTACACACATAAAATCCTAATCTCTCTTCTATATTAATACTTTTTATAGCACGTACCATTTTCTTCCAGTCTTTGCCGGTCTAATCCTAGTGAGCAACATTTCATGTAGCAGCCCTTTTTCTTGACAGATGTATTTTTGCAATAAATAACTTATTAGTCTGAAGTAAATATGCCCACATGTAAACTAAACTGGTAGTGCTAGGTTTGCTGACTTGAACAACTCAGAAAAAAAAATCTCTTCCATCTGCTGGTCTTTTTCATATTACAACATGAAACATATGCTCCATGACTTGCTTCTCTAAATTCTTCTCATTGTTCAACTAGTTAAAATGACACCTTCTAGAAAAGAAAATTTGACGTGCCACAGTGACATTCAACACTTTTCCAAATCCCAGATGATACTAATAATTCTACTCTAGCTTGCTATTATTGTTCATCCTATAGATTCTTTTTATACAAATTGTTCTCTCCATATGCTGTGGACTTTCCCACCTTTATGCTGATGTGCTTACCCCTGCCTAGAATTAACATTCATTTCCTACCTCTTCAAATCCTACCCATTCTTCATCATAACATATATTTAATGCTATGGATATAAAATATCTAAAGTTTTACATGTGTTATATTATTTAACCTTTTAATAAAATCTGTGAGTGACATTGTTATTGCTAATTTCAGAGACAAGGAGTGTGAACTACAGTATGTTGAAGGCACACAAAGTGATGAATTCATACAATTTCCCTTTTAACTACCTGATTGGCTTCAAAATTTCATTCATAGGCTACTTCATAAAACAATTCTTTTGTAGTAATCTGGTACCTCTATGGGGGACAATAACCAAGGTCAGAAGATCTTTAGGTAAACTAAATCTATGAGTACGTTTGAGGAATTCATCTACAATGTCGCTGTATTCAAGTGGATCATTCATAGGTTGAATGTGGAAAAAACAGCCAAAATTTGGGGTTTTCTAATCATGTGTTATAAATAAGAGAACTAGTATGGAAGATTTGAGAAATGAGCGAGGTTTACAACTATAGGTATTACAGAATAAAACAAATGGGTAAAGAAGGGCTTCTCAGAACCAAAGCATGTATACAAAACCAGGTTTCCTTTCATTTATGGGTCAGCATGCACAGAAGATAGCAAATAAAAATGCCAGGTAGCGCAGGATAATAAAACCAAATTATCTGCTTTGTTTTGTTGGCATCTATTCATAAGTTGGGCATTTATTAAAAGCATATCTAATAAATTATAATTGAGCTCATATGACCAAGCTCACAATCAATATGGGAATGGACTTCAGAAAGGCATAGATGCCCAGGGGCATGATTTATTGGGAACCAAGAGTGTAATAATCTACCAAAACCTATTCTCTGGGCCTAATGATGAAAAGACCCTTTCATATGCAAAATACAGTCACACTCTCCCAAGGACCCCCAAAATATCTTATCTCTTCATTGTGTTCAAGAAAATGGGGGTTTGCTCTGAAATTGGTGGTCTCAGGAAGTATGAATAATTTTTAAAACTGGATATCTTAATATTATCTAGAAAGAAGACTAGAGTGAAAGAGAAGAGATGACTAAAGGAGAAATAGAAAATCAGCCCCTGACACCAGGGACTGACCCAGATACTAACATGTAGGCTACAATGTTGTTAGGAGCTATCCTGGAATTTTCAACTGGATTGTGGCCTTCTTCCGCTAAAAATAACAATTTTACAGAACACCAACACAAGATAAGACCAGTTTGAAACCATAATGAAGTGAAACAAACAAAGAAATCACCACTACATAACTATTTCTAAACACAGACAAAAACAAGATCATTATGGAAACCACAAAAATAGTAAATATCCCCTTTCCCCTAAAATAAGAAACCACTAATTACTGACTGCTGATAGCTTCAGCCTCACTCTAGTATTTCCTCCTTCTAGATAATATTAAGATATCAAGTCTTAAAATCACTCCCACCTCCTGAGAGAATTACATTTGAGCAAAATTTCTGGAATCCTCCATCAACTTACAGAATATAAAGTCAAATCTTATAATAGGTACTTTCTAATACCTTCTTACTGAGATGTCCCTGGCTCCCTATAGTATGCAATCTCTCTCAGTGCAGTGAGTTGATAAACCCACCTTCTTCTGTTAAAGGTATATTCTGGTGGTCTTTGGCTGGAGAACAGTGGCACTATGGTGCCTGAATTCCATAATCTGATCATCTCCAATCAGGTCTGGATGATGAAGCTTCTCAATTGCAGCTACTCTTGATCTTAAGATCTCCAAACCAAAACCAGCCAAACAAGCAAGCACCCACTCTGTAAGTTTAGGCAAAGGCAGGATAACCATACATGCTGCTTGAATTCTTCCAAAAAAGGGAGGAGTGAGAGACCTTAGTAAACTCTTGTCAACAGTGATTCTGAAATCTAGCTAAACACAGGGTCTCCTCTTCTAGAGGCAAGTAGTAGTCCTTGATTAGCATCCGGTTCTGTTCCCTGTGAGTGGTTCCTAATCTATTATTCTCTCCTGTATTGATTCCACCCTCTGATTGTTTGGCTCTGCACTCTGAAACGTATTTCCATTTTCTTAAGAAATGGGTATAATTGAAGCTGAATAGATTTTTGAAGTCTGATCTCTGCAAAATGTTGATGGTCCGGAAGCTTCTTTTTATTTTGGCTTGTTTTTGATCTTTTGTATCAAAACTCATACAGCTATCATAAAAAAAAAAAAATCCTGTTTCCTATGAATCTAATCCTGGCTTATTACATGCTTTAAAAAACACATCCATAATTCTTTGGGTTTGTTAGTCTTCTGTGGAATAATATCTACAAAATTCTTAGAAGTCGTTTTAATTTCTTGCTTAAAATTCATGTATTCAGACATTAACTTCACTTGATGGGATGAGCACTGGGTGTTATTCTATATGTTGGCAAATTGAACACCAATAAAAAATAAATTAATAAAAAAATAAAGGTAATAAATACTCAAATCTTAAAAAAAATCAAGAAAAAAGTTTTATTTTCTTGCTTAAAATTCATGTATTCAGACATTAACTTCAAATTTCTAAGGTCTTAACAGAGTATTGTACAGCAACACTCTTGAATGATTCTTACTCTGAAGGCATTTCTTTGAGAACCTTTTGTTTTAGGCAGGTGGAAGGGGTTTGAGAAACAATGTTAATTTTGGACCCAACAATTTTAGGTGCTCTGTGTCTCCTCAAAACTCTCCTTGAAAACTACACTGTTCTTTCTTCATTTTATTTCTCTCTTCCTGTACAGCTAAAAGAAGCCAAACGACTCGGTCCAGATTCTCCCATTTCTTTACCACTGCAAAACAGTCCACCATCCTTCCAGCTTCTAGGTGTAGTTTCCCTACTGTCTTTTAGACTCACTAGCAGTCTATTCACCATTCCTCTCCCCTCCACCCATTGCCCAGTCACAGACTTCAATGCCATATGTTTAATGTTTTAAAGGGTCACATCCCAGATTTAGTTTCCAATCTCTGTTTCAGCTACCTATACTTAAAACAACCACCATTTATTTCCTTGCTGTTTTACAATCTGAGCTGAGCTCAGTTGGACAGTTTATTTGCTGATTTGGTCTGGGGTCACATCGCACAGACTCAGCCATAAAGCCACCTTCCTAGGGTTAAGTGATCCAAAAAGGCTAGAGCCACATGGCTGGAGGTTAGCTGGGACCTCAGGTCAGGGTTCTTCTCCACATGGTCTGTTTTGAAAAATAGCCCAGGTTTTTTTAACAAGGCAATGGTAATGTTTCAGGAAAACGATCACCAATCCCAAAGTGCTTATCAAACCTCAGCTTATATCATTTCCACTGATGCCTATTGGCCAAAGCAAATCACAGGGCCCCCATTTACGTAAAGACATACTAAGAGGTATGAATTATTAGTGAACACTAATGTAATCATCTACCAGTTCTTATCTATAGGTACCTCGACAGTGGGTTATAATATTTTTTTTCTGGATATTATATCTTATTTACAAGAGATATTATTAGCTCTGTAATTAAAACATGTTAAATAATAACAAAATGAATTATTTCCTATACAGTCATGTTATTTCAAAGGCAGAAAAATACTTTGCAATTTGATTTATAGCTATCAAAACAATAAAGGCAAATTTCCAATATTGACCTGAAAATATTAAATAATTTTTTTTGATCCCTTTACCTGTATGCTGTAATACTCTACTAACATACTACAAGAATCTTTATAAGCTGAAAATGCATTTAATTTCAATTTTGCTTAAATAGTGTACTTATGAAGAAGAGTCAACACCATTATTTAGGAAAATTCATACTTGATCATTTTATTCAGTACTTATCTGATACTTAGTTGATATGTTTCAATATAAGATTCACACCATCATTCAAATTTACTTTACTTTCTGTCTTTCCGAAACATGATTTCTCCATTAAACACTCTCCAAGAAATCCACCGTGCATAATAATTTTTAAAAAACATATTGCCAATGTGTTGTAACTGCCTAACATTTTTACAACTCGCTTGACTTCAACTAGAGAGGCTTTATTTCTTTCAATGGAATACCAAATAACACAAAATCTTTATGCTTTCAGATGCTTAGAGGAAGAGTAGCTGGCTTAAAATCTCTATATTTTTCTGTATCTTCTCATAATTCAAATGTTTCTAGTCATATAAAAATATGCTAAATTAACAAATCCTTTTAGTAAGCATAGCAAATAAAATCTTTTAAGGATCCTCCTTGTTCCTACATTCAATATGTAGATAACTTTTGAGGTCACAAAGACTTTATTATGTTTATTCCACTATCCCTGCTGATATTAATAAAGTCACATTTTATTTAAATTAACCATCTTCATCTCTTCCTACAGTTCTTGTTCAGACAAGGTGAGCATAGATTAAAGTTTGCAGAGAGTAAACATGCAAGCCCATGGAGGAAAAATAAAAAAGAATGAAATAAGTTTCTTGATGTCTAATACCTAGACTCACTTAATCAATTATAATTACGAATCCTCCACAACCTTTATTTATTTATTGTTGACAAGGATAGCTATCCAGGTAGGGAATAAGAAAATGGGAGGAAAAAAATAAGAAGATGAGAAAGAATTTGTGATTTATTCTCTTTCTTATCATGTATACATGACCACCGATGAGGAAATCTATGCATGGATTTGGGGGACTGTGCTACTGTATTCCTAGTTATTTACTTCTTAATATGTGAATGAATGTAGATGTATAGATGTAGTAAAGGAGAAAAGAGTGGACAGAATATAAATACAGTACAATGTCCTTTTGACTTAATGATGAACATAAGGACATATAATCAGTTCTAGAATCTATAATTCTGCATAAAAGTTTCACTGGATGCTTTACACATAGACTTGTTTGGTTGTGTCATTTGTAAACAAAGCAATAGGGCCTAAGGGAGAATAATGTTTGACAGTAAAGAAAAAAAGATATCAGAGGGGCGCCTGGCTGGCTCAGTCAGTAGAGCATGCAACTCTTGATCTTGGGGTTGTGGGCTTGAGCCCCACATTGAGTATAGAGATTAGTTAGAAATAAAATCTTAAAATAAAAGACATAGGATATATGGCTTTCAAGAATCATGTCCACTGGAAAAATAGGCTCTTACTGTTTGAGACAGTATATTGAGCATGATGTGGTGAAACTGTAAAACCCTGAACTCTTGCCACTAGCCAGGGATAGGGATTATACTACATAAGCTTTATCATGGATTTTATCATTTTTCCTTATAGAAATTTATTTTCAGAACTATCACAACTTACTGGACATATAAAACAGGCCGGCAATTACACTTCCCGACACTACAACACACAAGAAAACAAGGATAGAACCACATGCTCAGATTAAATGGAGAAAGAGATTGAGAGGGAGCAGATGGGGTATAATACAGCCACTATAGATTAGAAAGTGAAGTGGGCAGCCAGCGATGAAGCAAAGTCTCCTTTTTACAGTTCCTTGGGTACTTGGGTCAACTCTGAGGAAATGTACTTGAAATCAGATGAATACAAAAAATATTAACAGGTGGAAAGTGCACCCCAGGTCCCTCCCCTTATCCTTATCCCATTTAGCTCCTAAATAAAAAATCCCATTTAGCCAGTGAAAACTTACCATAATGAAGGGGAAAAAAGAAAAAGGAGGAAAGGAGGCCTTTGCAAGGCTGATAAAGCAGTAAGAAAAATGAATACTTTCATGAATTTCTGAAAGACCCAAAGCAGATAGGATAGTGTCAATAACCTAGAGCAGAAAAAGTCATGCAAAATCAAAGGAAACAGCTACAGTAGAAAAGGAAACTAACATATTTGACAGAACCCAACAGAACCCAGGATCAAATTCAGGCTTATGGGAGACAGAGAAGAGGGCAGGAGAGGAGTGTGAGGCACATAATTATGGACGACATTGTCAGACCGCCTTAAGAATTGTCAGGTCAGGGGCGCCTGGCGGGCTCAGAGGTTGAGTGTCTGTCCCAGGGTCCTGGGATCCAGTCCCAAGCCGGGCTCCCTGCGGGGAGCCTGCTTCTCTCTCTGCCTGTCTCTGCCTCTTTGTGTCTCTCATGAATAAATAAATAAAATCTTTAAAAAAAATTGTCAGGATAGTCAAAACCTCTCTTTATGCCATAAGTGCAAAACCTCAGGCTGCAACATTTCATTCCCCCTGGAGTTCAAAGAAAGGATGAATAAGAGTGAGAGATTTGCCTGGAGAGGGTGCGTTGTATGGGTTTTGGAATGGGGTGAGAGAAAGGGCAGATTCTGACATTATTGTGGAGTACCACAGAGAGTCCAAAAGTGAATAAACTGAACATCTATCCACAGAAGAAAGGAAAAAGAAACTTTTTTTTTCCTAAAACTAAGTAATTAAGAAATCATCATTTTCTTTGTCTTTACTATGCGGTTCCTATTCTCAAGGTAAGCAAGATGACTCTATTTTGAAAGTAATTCTTTTTCCTTTTGACAAACAGAACAAATCTAGTTCACACAGTGGCCCCTAAATAACTTGACAGAGAGGTGTTGGTATTGGGCCTGGAGCCGTCTAATTATTTATTCTTCCCAGGCCAGTGTTAAGATAAAGATAATAAAATAAAATGGATAAAGAGTCATGAATTGAAATAAATTTTCTGGATTATAAATTGAGCTTCTTTACTTTAAATAATCTATTTCATATTTGTTAATCCTCCTGCTTAATTCTGTCTAGAGTGGGAAGTAGTGGGTATGGATAAGTTAAACTAAAGGGCAGGCAGGAGAATTTGAACAGGAAGGTTTTGGAAGTTTTAACAGCTTGTTTATAATGCTGGAAATTCTTAGAACAGAAGGTACATAATTTTTAAAGCCTAATATGAATGATTCTTCTTTTCCCTTTTACTTGTTCCCCTTCATCAGTATGGGTAATCACAAACTGAATAATAAGAATACATGTTTATAATACTGCTAGAATCTGTTCCTGCAATGATATAAATAAACACTGTTAATCAGATGAAATCATATGACCTAAAAACATAAGGAAAATCACACAGACTTCACTTCTCCATCTATCCCCTACACAAGTAACTACAGCAATACATAGAAAAGAATATAAAGATTGGTGTCCAAAGACTGTAGGTTGACTCTACTCTGTCCAAGCTTAAAAGTAAATCGTCAAATTTCAGCTCTGCTGTAAACTGAATTGTCTTTACAAGATTATGTTATGACCTTGCCATCCATTTATTATTTTATAGATCTCTTTAACAGATTTATTTAGAATAATTTATATACTACCAAATTGATACTCTTGAAGTGTACAATTCAATGTTGTTCAAGTATTGGCAAAATCTATTTGGAACATTTTTATTGTCCTGAAAAGAAACCCCATAACCAATATAGCAGCCATTCCCCATTCCAATTCACTCCTTAACCCTACATTTTACTTTCTGTCTCTATAATTTTTTTTTTTATTCTGGACATGTTATATAAATGGAGTCAAATAACATTATCTTCTGGGCTGGCTACTTTCATTTATCATGATGTTTTCACAGTTCATCTATGTTGTAGTCTGTATCAGAACTCTATTCCTTTTTCTTGCTAAATAATATACTGCATTTTGTTTATCCCCTTATCACTTGATACATTTATGTTGTTTTCATTTTTTGGCTATTATGAATAATATGGCTATGAACATTAGTGTACAAGTTTTTGTGTGGACATATGTTGTTCATTTTCTTGGATATATATGTAAGAATGGAATTTCTGAGTCATATGGTAATTATGTTTAATACTTTGAGGGACTGTCACCTAGAAGTTACAAGATGAGGTCTAATGGCAGCTGCACCATTTCTCACTCCAATTTCTCCACATCCTCACCAACACTTAGTATCATCTGTCTTTATGATCATAGGCATCCTAACAGCCACTGGTGTTGATCATCTTTTCATGTGCTTATTGGCTATTTGTATATATTTTTGAAAGAAATGTCTTTTTAATTCCTTGGTCTATTTTTAAGTGGATTATTTGTCTCTTTACTAGTGGATTGTAAGAGTTCTTTATCTATTCTAGATACCACTCCCTTATCAGATGCGTGATTTGCAAATGTTTTCTGCAACTCTTTGTCTTGTCTTTTCATATTCTTGAATACTTTAAATCTTAAAGTCCAATTTATCTGTTTTTTATTGTATCTCCTGTGTTTGCAGTGTCCTTAATTCTTAAGTTTCTTTCATGTTCCAGACCCTGTGCTGTCAGGCATTGTATAATAGATGAATTAGATAGTACCTGGTCTCAAAGATTTTGCAGCCTAGTGAGGATGTTGGTTAAGGAAATTGGTGATATATGGTATACCTGTGTATTATATGAACTCTAGCAGAGAGCAAATTAAAAAAAAAAAAAAAAAACAACTAAAGGAAAAGATATTTCTTTCCTTAATTTATTATTTTTATCATTATTTCATTTTTTATTAACTTAATTTTTAAAAATACCCAAAGGTTCATTTTCTTATTCCTTCAATGACTATTATTGAGTGCCACCAGTGTGATAGGTGTTATCTTACTATGTTTGGGGTGCATCAGTGAATACAGCAGAAAACATTCTTTTTCTATATAGAGTTTTCATTTTAGTGGAGAGAGACAAGAAAGCAAACCAAAAATATATATATAAAACTAAGTGCATTATATACTACTTTAGGAAGTGCTGTGGGAAAGGTGGGGGATGGTTAAAGGTATTAGGGGTTCCTGTGATTAATGGGAAGATCATCAGTTTCATTATGAAGAGGACTGACATCAGAAGTATCTTTGAAAAGGAGGAATGTAAGCAAAGACCTGAAAGAAGTGGAGATATTCACTAAAAACCATACCTGAGAGGAGGACAGAAGGAAAATCTGAAGCAAAGACCTTACAATGAAAACATTTGGGGAGTTTTTGAGAAACAAGAAAAAAAAATAAAAGACTAGAGAAGATGGAGTGAACTGAGTAAGAAGAAATAGAGTAGGAGAGACAGTCAGACTAAATGGAAACAAATTATAAACGGCCTTGTAGGACTTTGAGCGCTGTGCATAGCCCCTGCTGGCCTCTGAACAGAGGAGTCACATAAACTGACTCATGTTTTAAAACTTTTTTGATGTGTTGATACACACAGTGGTTAATGAGGGCGACAGTTTAAATAACAGCACGATGGGAAGCAAGGAGGCATGCTAGAAGAAATCTATCAAAGGGGAGGAATTGGCCAACTCAGGCACATAATTCAATGCTCAGAAGTTACAAGATGAGGTCTAAAACTTGACCATTGGTTTTAGCAACTAGAAGTCATCAAGGATCTTGTCGAGAGCAGTTTCTGTGGAATGGTAGGGAAAAGAAACTGGAGTAGTTTTCAGAGACAATGGAGGAGAAGAACTGGAAAACTCTCAAGTATTGAATAACCATTTTGATAACTTGTGCTATATAGGAGATCAAGAAATAGAACAAGTGGAAGCATAAATGGTGTCAAAAGCAGGTTTATTTATGACTTGCAAGCTGAAGCATCTACAAAAGTTCATAGATTGACACTAACACTAAAGTGTTACAAATGAAACTAGAATATATTGTTGTTGTTTTACTAAAAATGCTGAGTCTTATTGTATATTTATTTTTTGTTTTATTCCACACAGCATTCTTTCTACCTGTTCTTGATAATACCAACCCTTTCACTGAGATGTTCTCCTCTTTTGATGTCTTATTTACCCTAAAGGCAATGAAAATATTGTTTTTCTTTCTTAAGAAAAAAAAACTATTTTTTTTTTCTTAAAAAACACTCTCTGGATTTTAATTCTCAATATCATGTCCCCGCTGAGTCTTAAAGAAAGAAAGAAAAAGTTCTAAATGAAATTCTAAGAATCAGTAATCAGGCAATTGAAATCAATTTTCCAAAACACATAAAAAGGAAACCATCAATGTATTTTGCAACTCTTGCAGACTCCAGACTGATATTGATTTCTTTATTGATTTTCTTAATATTTTCTGGGGAGTAGTATATGTGCATACTAAGGTATTGGCATTTTAATATCTTTCTTTGGGGAAAAAATGCATGCAAGTTTTTGTTAAAAAGAAATGCTAAATAATTGCACATCAACTTCAATGCAAACAGATAAATGAAAGGTTGACTGCTTTTGTTTATTGCAACTCAGTCTCCAGAGGCTTAGTTTCCCAGAGTCATTTTAAAAAGGCAAGTGTCTGTAGATTATTTACCTCTTTACATGACTTTACAACAAGATCTTATAGGCACATGCCCCTTCTGTTAAAACCTGATCCTTATGTGCTAAATGTCAACAAGTCATTTAATCAGGCAATGCCATGCATTTTTTTATAATGATTTCTTTTAGTGCTGTTAGCAAAATGTTTAGCAGGCACATCCCAGAACTATTTTGAAAACAGTATGTTAGACTAGGAGCAGAAAAGCAGCGGTGGATCCTTCTTTTCACTCTACTCTGTATCTTCTTCTTGGACTTGAAGATAATTAATAACGACAAATGGAAAGCCAAGTAATAGTTTGTCATGTTCTATTTCTGAGAAACCTCCTTGGCACTAACATATTTTCAAGCTCTTTTAAAGAAATATTCTCTCATCTTGTCATTGTTTCAAGATGACATAACAGTAATAATATTTGTGAACACTAAAAACAATAGATTTCAAAGATCAGTCTATCAATTGTGGTTAATTTATTATGTTAGTGTATTTTTTTACTGAAAAGTATGATTGGTGAAGGTGTTTTAGTGATAAAAAATGTTTAGATAAAAGCTTTTTCCCAAATATTGAAAACTTAATTTTTATAGAACATCATTTTATGAGTTAACATATTAATACATATATAAAAATAATGGATCTTAACTAAACTAGAACTATTATCAGATAGCTATTAAATATTGACCTAAAATGAACACATGTTCATTTTTTAAAATCCTGCTTTTGTGGAAATAGTGTTATAAGTATGTAATTAAATGTTGTTAAGCAAAGTCTTCTTTATAGATCTATTTCAAATTTCAACCAAGATAATACTTGTAGATGATAGAGTAGATATATCATAAAGCAATCTATCAGTAATTTCTCGTGTGGAAGACAATTTTAAAAAATCATGAAGTTAATATAATGTTTTCAAAGTAGGTGAAGATGTGTAATTGCCATTTATTCTTTAAAATAAAAGATTACCCTATTATTCCAGATAAAACAGAAAATACTGGGAAGATAATCACCCTGACTTCAGAAGTATCATATCCTTCATGAATTGTGAAGGTGAATATGACTTCTCCCTGTTAGAATAAGAACAGACTTCTAAAAAACAAAAATTAAGGAAAACAGCAACAAACCTTAGTTAGGGTCATTTCTACAAGCAATCGTGAGAAATAGACCTTTTTAAAAATCTATTTTCATTAATAAATCCTGGAATAATGATAGAATTTTGTTTGACTTAAGACTTTGCTTTTGAAAATGACAATCTAAATTTTGAAGAAAAGTGAATGTTATTTCTGGCTTTTTTTTTTTTATTCCTAATCTCTTCATGCAAAGAAAATCTTATGCAAATGACGAAAAATAATAGTTTACTAATAGAGGTTTTATAGGTCCCAAGATAGTACCCGTATTTCTTTCTCCTATAACTCTTTGGGCAGCATGTAAAGACTTTCTAAAATTTTTCTTAACTCTTAGCAACATATACAAATATTAACATATTTTGCATTTAACTATTAAGACAATCCACTCAGGTCAAGTTGAATATCTGGATGATCACTATATTATAATACCCCAGTCTGTGCATAACTACTAAATTAAAAGACAAATTGCAGTATATAAGAGAGGAGAACCCACTTAACATCATATTACTCTGGGAGAGAAGATAAATGATAGAATAGTAGCTGTACTTGTACCGAACACTAGTTACATAGTTAAGATGATATATTTCTTTCATTTAGTTTTCAACATTTAAAATCAGCTAATTAGAAAACACAAAATATGCAATTACCATTAGAGAGAAAAATATAAATATGAAAAATATATATTTTTCCTTTCATAAAATGTTTGTCTGAAAACCTAGAATGGGGAAAAAAGTAGAAA
The DNA here is from genome assembly GCF_053574225.1 of Canis aureus. Lineage (NCBI taxonomy): Eukaryota > Metazoa > Chordata > Mammalia > Carnivora > Canidae > Canis > Canis aureus. The sequence continues at coordinate 7,203,216 of NC_135612.1, read as the reverse complement.
GAAGAACAAGAAATGAAAGGGGAACGCAATCCTCATCTCCAGGAAAGTGGAGGCACATATTAACTTTGACAACCATGAAGAGATGTGTAGACATAGTGTTACAATTATGGAGGTAACTAATAGAAGGCCTAGAAGGCCTAAAGCAAAAGATGGTGAAAGAGGCTGCCTTTGGGATTTGGATGAGGATTCAAAAAGGATAGGACTTTTAATTTCAAGCTTTTGAGTATTATTTTAACTACACGAAGGACCTGAGTACATTAAATCATAAATGCTATGAAGGTAGGCCCTTTCATGTGGTTTATCTATATCTAGAACAGTTCTTAGCACAAGTAGGCCCTCAATCCGTAGGTGTTCAGTGACATAATTTTGAAAAAAATTCTATTAATTAACTATAGGTGATAAACCATGTCTGGTCACTCACTACTTGTAAGGTCTTGGACAAATTGCTGGAATTCTCATTTAGGTTTTGTTTATGCGTGATTTTGTACACCACCGGCAGAGTTGGCTACTTGTAATGGAGACAGTTTGGCTTATAAGACTTAAAATATTTGCTGTCCGATCATGTTCAGGAAAATTTTTCTGACCTCTGCCCTAGAGCAAAGTAAAAAAATGAAACAAAAAGAGTTCATATTTCTCCAGGCGTGTGTAAGTTGGGCAGCTGTGTGTATTTTCAGAATTGTTCTAATTGAAAGATGCTAATTTGTCACAGACCTGTTTCAGGCCTCAGGGTGGACTACAGGATCCCAGCTACATAGCATCCATAATTAGCACACTCAGGTCACCCTGCAGATAGAGCAGACTTTTAGCTCATATGAAAATGTGGATCGATGGGACCAGAGAATGAGGAGGACCCTATCTAAACAACATACAATTTGTAGGTGCCTCAGAAGTAAAGAGCCATAGCAAAGAGTTTGGGAGCCCTCCTCTAGATCTGCCTAGCCTGAGAGTTTTAATGATCACTATGTTGAGAACCTGGGATGCTTAGATTAGTCATGTGGATGGTGGAGATGGTCACTGACAAAGACTTAGGAATAGCCTCATGGTTGGGAGAAGTCAGGTAGCAGCAATAAAAAACAGCAAATAAAGTAAATAGAAAAGCAGTGTGGGGTGATTAAATGGTAAACACATCCAAAATTTGAAAGAAAAACAAGGTATAACTCCTATATGCACACAAAGCACTTGAGGATTTTCTGTAAATTAAATATACCTGCGGACTTGGAGATTTTCTATAGATGGTGGGAAATAGTAATAGTGACTGCGTCAATGCTTCAGGTCTACCAGAATTTGGATATGCAGATCTAGTTTTAATCAGGCCAGCTAAATCTTTATTTCAGTTGGATTTATAGGAAAGCAATGGGTCTACCAAATGATAGTAGCCACCATGTAAAGTAAGGAATTGCAAATTTTGAAGATATGAGTATATTAAAGACGTCTTCCAACAAACTAGCTTATGTCATCCTAGCTTTTTCAGGGATGTATTAAATAAAGCATTTTTAAGTGCTTCCTAAGGGCATCATGATCCTTGGGCAATGCAGAAAAGAATGATATTTCATATACTTTTGCATCCTAACATTTAGCACTTAAAATTAATTAAAACAAGAGTGAGTTTTATAAAGTGACTCTGGACCTGACTACTTCTCCAGGGTCATCATTTCTCACTCCGTTTTCCCATCATGTTTTCAGCCCAGATCTCTTCATGTTTCAGCCATATTCTATACAATCGTGTGCAACCCCCTGTCGTGGCAAATAGTAAATGCAAGGAGCTAGGATCGTTAATGTACTTCTTTCTGGAACCTCCTGTTTTCTCTGAGTCCAATGTTGTTAGTGTATAACGTAGTTGGTGCTTGGCAATTGGTGATTAAATGTATAATTTAATTGATTAACCTACAACAACAGCAATAACAACAAAAATCAAACCCCCAAATCATCCCTTTTATGCATTCATATATGTCGTGTATGTATCTTTATATATCCTACAGTTTAGCTGTACTTCTCATAGTGTTTAAAACTGAAGGAAGAAGGAAAGCAACTGAAATCATATTCTCCTTTTGTATGGGAGTTGATCATTTCCAAAGTGTATAAACACAGATACTATATTTAATAATATATGATTATATAATATATATTATATATATTATAATTACATAATAATATAATGTGTAATCCTCACATCAGCAATAGGAATTATCATCCCCTGTCTTAAAAATGTGGAAACTGTAAACCAGCGAGGCCAAATAACTTGCCCAAGGTCACAAAACTAGAAAGCGCTAGCCCTGGGACTTAAGCCAAAGTCTTTTGATTTTCTTCCAACACTCTTTCCATAATGTGTGGATATGTGCCAATCTGAACTGAACACTGTGAGAGAGAACGCTTGAAGCTGGATAACCTGTATATGTAATTCGAGATTCACTTGTAGTTTAATAACATTGCACGTTTGCCGGAGAGAAAGACGTGGTGATGTGGGTAAGTTCTACAGGAGAAGGGCAGACCTAATGCCTGTGATTCCAGGGGGCACAGTTCTTGCGCTGAAACTAACATTTCCCTGGATGATGACATGAGAAGTTTATTCAGCTGAGAAAGTGGTGGCCTTCGGAAACGTCTCTGAAGAGATACCTTGGCTTTATTCACATCATTACATAATTAATACTCCAGTCTGAAATCAAGTATGAAGTCTCAGAAACTTTGCAAAGCAATCCGATTAGTGTTAATTCTGTTTCTGTTTGGTGCGTGTCTTGTTTTCCTATTTCTACAATTCCCAGAAGGATTTTTTTTTCCTTTGAGCAGAAGATGTTTATAGGAAATCTTATTTTTAAAAAAAGTCACAGATGTAGCTATGGACAAGTGAAAATTGTATCACACCATCATCTTCTTAAGTGTGAAAACATAAGTCGTTATAAAAAAAAAAAAAAAAAAGGCAAGGAGAATAAGGAGCAGGTAAATAGGCAAACCAAACCTGGAAGTGATCAGCATAAAATTGTGTGAACATTTTGAAGAGGTTTTAAAACTAGGAAAATAACATGACATATAGGAACTCCACTAGGCTGAGACTAGGGATGTCTATATTGTTTTCAAAACTATCCCTTTGCTCATTTTTTGACTCTACGTGTTTTGTCTTTATTATCATGAGTCTTGTAAAATTGTTCAGCAAATGGGAAACCAATTGGGCATGTGTACAAGAATGTGACTAACTGAACATTGGATTGAGGCGTATGACAGGAGGCCCTTACTCTGAAATTACATAATGGAGATGTCTGCTGCGAAACCCTGATCAATGCTTGGAAGGAGTGTACTTTGCCTTTCAGACTCCTGGAGTCCCCCCTCTTCCGTTGTATCTAACTAGTTACGAGCTCATCAACCACAGAGAGAGGCCAGTCATCCTCCAAAACAAAGCAAGTTACAACCCCAAAAGCCTAGATTCTGGGGACACATATACTGAGCTAAATTTCCATCTTGCTCATGTATCCATTGTCTACTTGGTTCAGTGACTAACTCTCAGAGCCTTGGTTTTTCCACCTGCCATAATAATTTTGACATTAACAACGCCAGTGACAATGTCAATCTTCCACATATTTTGAGCAATTACTTTGCGCGAGGCATTGTTCTAGTTTCTTGGCGTGTTATTCGATTTGAGTATAGAAGCAACTCTTTAAGGCAGGTATGGTTATTATCATACTGTGTGGGAGAGAAAATTAATGGAGAGTTGGCTATTGCAAATCATCTGAGTCACATCCTAGGAAGGGGGCGAGACAAGATTTATACCCACATCGTCACCTTCAAGAGGCTGTGCACTCACTCACTACACTGTGCTGCTTTCTGTTCCTATCTCAGTTTGCTCATCTGCAAAACGGTATCATAAAATCCCTACCTCTTTAATGAAGGTTGTTAAATGGCTCAATAACCAGACAGTATTTAGAACAATTCCAGGCACATAGTAAAACTTTATAAATGTCTGTTAAGTAAATGAAATAAAACTTGTCCAGCTCAGAGCTGGTAATTGGTGGACCAGAAATCCTTACCCCGAGTGTAAATCTAGATCCCTCGCTCCCCACCACTATACTTCTGCCTCCTGACATTGCTTCTGATTCAAACTGCCTTGCACAGATATGTGGTATTGTAAATACTATCTATAAATTCCTAGTGCATAAAAAGTAATTTTTGAACGATAGCATTCATGATCAGTCATCCAGCAGGTTGTATTTGATTTGAGAGAGTCACTGGTTTAATTATTTGGAAAAATTAATATTAGTTGAGACTTTTCTGTGTGTACCAGGGACTCTACTAAGGTTTTTGATACATTTTAACTCTTTATTCTCTACCAGCTACACTAAGAAGATCCTCACCATCTTAATAAACTAAGGAAGGCACAGAGAATTTCATAAATTTGCCCAAGTTGCCAAACTTTCTAAACAGGAGAGAAAAGATATGTATTCAATTCTCTGGCAGCAAAATCTCGCCTTTTATCCACTCACCTCATTATAGCACAATTTCACTCCTGTGGAATGCATTCGGACAACATATTTGATAGAAAAACTCTAGACCATGAATTTTAGATTTGGTTTTGGCATCAAATAGCTCTGTCACTTTAAACACATGACAGCCTTTTTTCATCACTCTCATCTGTAAGATACAATCATTGAACTAGATCACAAAACTGCCTTTTATTTATTTTTTTATTTATTCATACAGCAAACATATATTGAATATCTGGTATATGTGGTAAGCTCAGTGCTAAATTCTACCTCAAAAAGATGCCAATGCAAACAATCCATTGTTCTGTTAAACCAGTGGTTTGGAAATTCTTCTTTTAAGAATATATGTTGAAGCAAAAAATGCCTTGGGGTCTGATGGACAACTGCTTTATCTTTAAAACATTATTATCCGTGGACACAGCTATTACTGTCATTATTACTGTTAACTGAAATTAGAGTGAAGACTGCAGACCACTCATATAGAATTAAAAAGAAGACAGGGATCCCTGGGTGGCTCAGTGGTTTAGCACCTGCCTTCGGCCCAGGGCGTGATCCTGGAGTCCTGGGATTGAGTCCCACAGCAGGCTTCCTGCATGGAGTCTGCTTCTTCCTCTGCCTGTGTCTCTCTCTCTCTCTCTCTCTCTCTCTCTCTCTGTGTCTCTCATGCATAAATAAATAAATCTTTAAAAAAAGAGAATTTAAAAGAAAAAAAATTATCCTACTTTCTTCTCTACATACTGTTACTCAGGATGTGATTCATTAGTATGTCCTGAGAAAGAAAATAAATTGCTATGGTTATAGACTCATAATGTAACGACCCCTTGTGTGTGCTAGTCTGTAGTACTTAACTCTCTATTCATTTACAAAGTACTCCTACAGGCGTGAGTCAGTAACATTTGTGAGTTCTCCTAAATTCTAGACATTTTTGGCTTTATGTAATGCAATCTTTCTGTCTCAGATTTGCTCAAAATTTGCCTTGGATATGAGTCTTTAATAGTTCAGAGTTAAAATAAGAAATGTGTATATATGTGTTTGACCTTAAGAAGTATGATACGGATTGTGCTACCTTTCCTCCACAGATAATATTTGCGGAGGCATTTCTCCCCTTATTAAGAATTATTTAATATGAATTTAAGAGAAGCTAAATATTAACATATTGCCTATATTTTATAAGTGTGTTATATATGTATATATAGTACTCGACTAAACATAATAATGTGAGGAATTTAGTAATGAGTGGATAGAAGCATTCATTTATTTAATAGATTCTTTAGATTTATTTTCTCTTCTGATTTTTAATTTAAATTCCAGTTAGGGGGATCCCTGGGTGGCGCAGCGGTTTGGCGCCTGCCTTTGGCCCAGGGCGCGATCCTGGAGACCCGGGATCGAATCCCACGTCAGGCTCCCGGTGCATGGAGCCTGCTTCTCCCTCTGCCTGTGTCTCTGCCTCTCTCTCTCACTGTGTGCCTATCATAAATAAATAAAAAACTTAAAAAAAAAAAATAAATTCCAGTTAGTTAACATTCAGTGTAATATTAGTTTCAGGTGTAGGGTTTAGTGATTCATCACTTACATACAACACCCAGTGCTCATCAAAATAAGTGCATTCCTTCATCCCTACCACTTATTGAACCCATCCCCAACCACCTCCCCTCCAACGACCCTCCGTTTATTCTCCATAGTTAAGAGCCTGTTTTATGATTTCTCTCGTTATCCTCCCTATATTCATCTCTTTTGTTTCTTAAATTCCACAAATAAGTGAATTCCTGTGTCTCTTTCTCAGTCTTTAGATGTACTATTTTGTTTAATCTTAGTACTTTTAAAATGATATTTTGGCATCAAATCATATTTCTCAAAGAGATGCAGTTGCCCAAGTACTTTTGACTTTAAGGCAATACCTTTTATTTTCCTTTAGAAAGGACCCTTCCAGTAACAAGGAGAAAAGCCTACCTAAAATGGAGCCAAAGCAAATAGAATTTGACATAGGTAAATCCAAATTCTGGCTGGTTTTTTTCTCCTCCTCGCTTCTCTGTCCATCTCTGAATCTTTTCCTTAGGGGTTTCTTCCACAAAAGCTTGTTGTCTTGTCGCTTTATTTACTGCATGAAATTCCCATAATAGTATCCAAGCAGGACCATGTGCCACATTATCTGTTCTCCTAGGGCAAGGGTGATGGTGAAGGTGGGGTGGACAACGAGATGGGATGTTTGGTCACATCAAGTAGAGGAAAGACCATTCTGGAAAAGAAAAGAAGGCTCTCTTAGGAGAAGAGGGTAACAGAGATCCTAGCAGGCAATAAGCAAACAGAAAAAGTGAGCAAAACCAAACGTCACTACCTCTTGACACTTGAGGGCACTTACGTTTAATTTTCTATAAGCACAAAATTTATATTAGGACATGTTTCCTTAATTGACAACAAACACATATTTAATGATAAATAGGGAGGTAATTTTCCCTCTATTGAAATTACTGGTAGACTGATTTTTATTTTTCTGCTTCTGATTATTTTTCATCATTCTCATTTACTCAATTCGCACAGTCATTTATCCTTCTTTCCTTTCCATCTGAGATGAACCAGGCAACAATGAATGGGGAAGGAATTGTTTAGAATTGAGAGGAATATAGTTGATTTTTCTTTCACTTTTTGAATTGTTAGGAAACTCAAACACCCAAGTGCAAAATACAATAATTGCATAAGATGAGTGCAGTGATACAGAATCCTTTGAAGTCTTGGTCATCAGACTTAGCTGCTGAAATTAATGAATTGGTCATTGGCAATGTGCATGCTTTGGCGAGGAGTCACATTTTCAATAAATTCTGCATTGATAATCCTTTTCTATGTGAGATCTACTTGGTCTGGGGCCATATTATCACATATGTTTGAATTTCCTTTGTTCAAAATCCCATGAAATATAGTCAATAAATGAATGCTTTAAAGATGGGCATGAATCAAAATGTTAGAATTTCACAGATGGAACAGTCAAATATTGATATAAAATATTGGATTAATTCAAGAAAATATGATTTCCAGTTAATGGATCTTATATTTATTTCTCCAGGAGACAAAGATTTATTCATCATCCTCCACCATTCTGCCCATGAAACAATAGAAGCAACAATATTCTCATTAGGATCAAAGTCATGCTTTTATGAATTCAAGGAAATGCCCTTGTATCTGTGTTACTAACAGATGAATATGAAATTTCATTTTCATTTTAAAGGATATTAAGATTGGAATAGTCTCAAAGATACAACCCAACAAATACATTAACAGAGAGACACGCATCTTCCTAGTTCAAACACTGAATTTGTGGTGTCTATCCAAGCAATGGTCAATGTCTCCATTAGAGATTTTGAGGATAAATGATTGTCTCTTTTTGAATGACCTTTCCTTTACTAGAAGAGGCAAAGGTGAAGTTAGATAACAACTTGCATAGTTTGAGGACAGATTTCATTTTGTTTGTTTTAAGAAAATCGTACATGTACACGCAGATATAACACATTGCTATGGGATTTTATTTTATTTTGTAAAGATTTTATTTATTCATTCATGAGAGACACACAGAGAGAGGCAGAGACACAGGGAGAGGGAGAAGCAGGCTCCCTGCAGGGAGCCTGATGCAGAACTCGATCCCAGATCCAGGATCACACCCTGACCTGAAGGCAGATGCTCAACTACTGAGCCACCCAGGCATCCCTACTCTGGGATTTTAAATGGTTTCGAGTTAAAAAAAAAAAAAATCCTGTAATAAGCTGATGGAGGTCTTTCTTGAAGCTTAGCATGTGCTCATATTTTTTCTTAAGACATGTTTAGACAAACTAAATCAGGCTGAAATGAACAAAGACAGTTTTTTTAGAGAGAAGAGCAGAAAAGAAAACCTGAAGGAGCTTATGTACAAGGGAGAGTATTTCTCCTGGTGCTAATTTGCATTTGATAATATATTTCTTACTTATTCCAAGAAGATGTGGGTCAGCTTATAGTTTAATATCTCTTCATATTTCTGTCAGGAGAAAAAAAGCACTGGCTCCCAAGTTGATGTGCGTGTTAAAGCATGAGTAGAGTTCTTTTTCACACTGTACTTGCTCTCCAATAACCAGAGTAGGTGACATTTAAAAATCTTCCCAGGTGGTTTTGAAATACGACATTTCCACCTCCATCATTAATAAAGGGACTAGAGTTAATGAATATTACCTTCTGGCACTATAACCTGATTTAGTTTTCTGGCATCTGTAATCTAAAGGAAAACATATATCTGCACACTGATTTCAGACACACTTTTACTGAAGTTGTGTTAAATCAGTTTGTGTCTAAGGGATATGATACAAAATGATGAGTTTTATTTTTAGCCGGTTTGACTAAGATTTTAAAATGCTTTTATAACATTGTAACTTGTAAAAAAAAACAGGGTACAATCTCAGGTATACAAGAAATATAACTCCTTTTTAAAAACAAAACAAAACAAAAAAAGGTTTATTTATTTATTTGAGGGTGGGAGAGGCAAAGAGAATCCCAAGCAGGCTCCACGCCTGATGTAGAGCCCCACTCTGGGATCTCAATCTCATGACCCTGAGATTATTACCTGAGCCAAACTCAAGAGGTGGGTTCTCACCTAACTGAGCACCCAGGCAACCCATCTAACTCTTATCTTTTGCAGTAATTAAACTAACATCTCTTTGGAGATACCATTATATTATGAAAAAATTAAGTCTCAGTTAATTTGATTCTAACTTCATTTCTGGGCAGATGGGCTTAATATCCTTTGGAGTGGTATAATGACATAGCTTTTTTGAATTGTGGTGTATACATAATCATTGTCCTCATATATCAGAACTAACATTCTCTGGATGGATGTCCTCTGATCTTGCCCTTTGTTGTCAGTCTATCCAGAGAATTTTGATATTTGTGTTGACTTCAGGGCAGATTTAAATCTGGTTTTCTCTGCTACTTTTTTTTTTTAATTTTTTTATTTATTTATGATAGTCACACAGAGAGAGAGAGAGAGAGAGAGGCAGAGACACAGGCAGAGGAAGAAGCAGGCTCCATGCACCGGGAGCCCGACGTGGGACTCAATCCTGGGTCCCCAGGATCGGCGCCCCGGGCCAAAGGCAGGCACCAAACCGCTGCGCCACCCAGGGATCCCGCTACTTTTGAACCCCTTTCAGTACTCCTTTGTGGTATGAAAAGCTTGGTGTGGGTGTCTGTAAGGCACTTTGCACTTTAGTGATAGTTCAAAAAAGTCAAAAACATTCTATTCCTCAAGACACTCCACTTTTCTCAGTACCATGTCAGAATGAGTAGGAGCTCTGGGATGCTAAGGTTATATCGGATTCAAGAAGGTGCTGTGAGTTTGAATTCATTCTCTATGCATTAAGTGGGAAATAGGGCACGAGTTTTCCATGTTTTTGAATCCCTTAACATATCTGGGATGTCATTGTATCTTTGACAATATCTACACATTTTTTTAGAGATTTTATTTATGTATTCATGAGAGACCCAGAGAGAGAGGCAGATACATAGGCAGAGGAAGAAGCAGACTCCCAGCAGGGGGCCTGATGTGGGATTCGATCCGAGGACCCCAGAATCATGACCTTAACCGAAGGCAGATGCTCAACCACTGAGCCACTGAAGTGCCCCGATGATATCTACAGATTTTACCTTTCTTTCTATCAAACTTCTTTTTTTTTTTTTTTTCTGGTATGAGTTTTAAAATCGAAAAGCCAAAACTTGACTACTTTATAGCTCTCTTCCTCTCCTCTGTAATATTCTTAATATAAAGCAAATTTACTACCATAAATTTTATGTATTAAAATAAAGAAGTGTTATTGATGAACAGGAAATACTTTAGTTAGTAGCTTCAAATGAAATCTCACATTTATAAACTGGATGTTCTGTTAAGACAAAGAGCACACCATTAGATAATAGGCTGGACTTGGTAAGCTTTTCTTCTACCATCACAAATCAGATTCTGCTGCATGGATTCTTGTGGGAATTACTACTACTGGTCATCAGCAGAATGGGTCCTAAGATTACTGGAAATCCCACTCTTCACCCCGTATGCTGAAATGAAAGAAATTTGTCTTCCAACAAGCAGACTGAACTCTTGGGAAATTAGCATGTAGAAAAGAAGTCAATTTATTGTCAAAAGAAAGGGGTCTATTGATTTCTATACAAAAGCTATCAACTATTCTATCAATCTATATATTGAGTTATAAAACTACTTGATATATCACATATAAATTAACATTGATCTCCTGTAAATTTTAAACTTCTGAATAAAGTTTCTATATTAGATAAATTTATCCCCTCTACTTTTGGTTCATATACTTTATTATGTTAAGAAAGCCATCCTTAATGTAGAAGAATTATTTTCACAATACAAAAGTTGTTTCCCCTCCCCCATTAGGATTTGACCCACTGTTTGGGAAATAGTTTCTTCCATGGTAGTATAACTTCTGTTAGAATTATAGAAGTTTTTAGAATTAGAAAGCATTCTTAAAAATTATCTTCTATATTTTCTGTCCTAATCCATTTGGGGTATTATGGTATTTCTTTTAGAAGGGCACTAATCCCATTTATGAGGGCTTCACCCTCATAACTAATTCACCTCCCAAAGATCCTGCTGAATAATACCATCACCTTTAGGAGTTTCACTGTATGAATTACAGGAAGACAAAAATTTCTGAGAGACCATGGCATTCTCGATGTTTTGTTTTGTTTTTTTAAGATTTTATTTATTTATTCATGAGAGAGCGAGAGAGAGAGAAAGAGAGAGAGAGGCAGAGACATAGGCAGAGAGAGAAGCAGGCTCCATACAGGGAACCTGATGCAAGATTGGATCCTGGACTCCAGGACCACGCCCTGAGCCAAAGGCAGGTGCTTAACCGCTAAGCCACCCAAGCATCTCTGGCATTCTCATTTTATAAACCAGGAGATTATACCACAAAGTAGTGACTTTATTCAACACATGTTTATTGAGTATTAGTGATACACTAGGTACTGTGCCAAACCCCAGGACAGACCCCTCAGGTCTTCACATTATGGAATTTGACATCTGGCAAGTATATTACAATGAAAACACAGTTGTCCTCACTTTGTTAAGTGTTAATTTTACAAAAAGTAAATACAGAGCATAAAGGGATGAAAACAAATCAACAAAACCTCAGGCTAAATATCTTTCAGTAGGACAGCCATTGTGAAAGTGTGACGAAGCAGAGAGAAAGTAAGCTTAGGAGCAAAGTGTGTTCCTTTCAGTGATACAGACTTGAGGATTGTTCTTCACTTAGAATGCTAGGACTAAAAAAAAAATAAAAACAAAACAAAACAAAACAAAAATAAAAGAATATTAGGACTAGGTTAGAAGTCCCACGTTTAGATTTCTTATGCAGTTGAAAGAAGTAAATTCATTTTGGGGGAAAGAGCGTGCAATGGCAACTCTAGGGGACTTGCACTGGCCTGAATGATTGATGCATGGAAATGTTTTCCATAGAAAATGTAGAAAAGAAAGTCTGGAAATAATAACCTTATGATACCTGTTTAATTGCATTTTTCTGATTCCAAAATAGTGTTACCCCACAGTAGCTTATTTTAAAAATTAGAAAGATGAAAATAAGAAAATATAAAAATTTCTCATAATTCTATCAGTGACAAAAATCATGTTAACATTATGTTATAGTATACTTAATATTTTTCTACATGCATAGTCCTTTTAAAAATCACTGAGATCATACTGTAGATATATTTGGTCAGGTTTTTCACCTTATTTATATTATCATTTTTTCTGTATACTTAGGTAATTTTCTACAACATGGTTTTGATGTTGGAATAATACTTCATTATATTTATCTACCATGTTTTATTTAATAGTTATTTGCTAGCTGCATTTCCAATCATATTATTTCCATTTTATTTCTTTTCCTAAGGACAAAATCATTGAAAGAGTTTTAGAAATACAGGGTCATAGCACTTTAAAGCCTTTCTGTCAAGGCTTTTTCCATTTTACTTTTTTCTATTCCCTACTATTACCTTTACTATCAATTTACAGAAAATCAGTTTTTTATAAAAAGAAATTATGATGACATCCCTTTTAAGTTAGCAGCATCTTATTGGAAAAAGAGCTTTTTTTTAATTTTTTCTTTTGAAGGAAAATGTACTTTGGGTTTTAGTTTTTGCTTCTAATTAGCAATTATCAAGAATCACCAAAAGCATTGACCCTCAAGTAGATCTATGGAAACTTACAGCACTCCTCTGGGGTGCTTTTGGAATACTAGAGTTTTGCTTCTACCAGAATATATTAACTTTAACAATTTATTCTACACTCCAAAAATACTTACATTTTTATGTGTAAAGGTACAATGATTGTACCAAAAATGAATTCTGATTCAATCACCTGAAAACATACCTGTCCAGCCAAGCAAAGAGTTCATTTTGTAAACGAGAATGAAAAACACATCAATCATGACATGTCAGGAAGAGCAGAAGGAGAAACAAAGGAAAGAGAAGAAAGAAACTTGGAGATCTCTATAGTCAGCTCTGCAGAGTTTTACCCAACTTCTTCATGTGAAATTATGTAAGTTATTATGCAGACTTATGGGCAGTGTAAGTGTAGATGGTAGGACTTATTGAATGTCTCAAATTAGAATAATGAATACTCTGAGTTATGTTTTCTAACCCAGAACTATTTTTTTACATAGAAAGTATGCCTTCTTATCCTTTTATAGTCATACATAATTCCTAAGTTTTATTTAAGTAAATAAAATAAAAAATAAAGGCAATTATTATCTTATTTAGAACACTAGAGGTATATATTTGTTAACTATTTGGAAATAGTTATTTATAGGCAATCATAAACCACTTTACTGTGTTACCAAAAAAAAGAAAGATAAGAAAGGGGTTAGTCCTAGAAATTTAGATGTGGGAGAAACTTAATAATAAATTCTTTTGGTAAGCAGAAAATTAAACCAACTTTATATAATTGCCTGACAAATTTACTTATTGAGAATTAAGCTGGAGGATTAACAAATATGAAATAGATTACTTAAAGCAAAGAAGCTCAGTATTTAATCCAGTAAATGTATTTCAGTTCATGGAAATGTATTTCAGTTCATGGGTCTTTTGGTCTGTTTTATTTGATTCTTTTCATCTAAAATTTGGCCTTCAGTTTTGTGTGGAAGGACAAATGACTGTTATCTTCACAACCAGCAATGATATCGTTCAGATAAAAAATGTAATTCAAGTGTCCTGTTTAAACTATTGGATATTTAACATCTTACTCTAATTAGAGGATCAGACTAAATCTGACTTGCTACAGATCTTCAGGTGGTTTACGGCACAAAGGAATTATAATGTTCTATCTTGCATTTTAAGTTACTTTATACACTTGTGGTTTGCAGATGCATTAAGATAATATGTTGTCCAACATTATGAGAAACAATAGAAACCTATATTACTTTTAAGTGTTTGGAATTTTAGTACTTCAATAGCCATTCCAGTTTCCACCTCATATTACTTGAAAGATTAAAAAAATAATAACCTAAAATTTAAAGTGGAATCAGTGATTAAAAACTTAGTCTTTTATACAGTAACATCTTAAGTGCATCATGCTAGATTACATGCGTATGTTTTAGGTTGAGTGAATATGATGCTATAAAACCTGTTTCAGAAAAAATCAGTTCTGAAAGGAGGGAGAGATGATAATGAAAGGAAGGAGGGATGATGTTCTTAGAGCTCCAAGCAACCTTTCCCTCTGCACGGCTGCCTTTGACTGCAGAGTATTCTTTTCAGAAGTGAAGAGCACTTGAAGAAGGAAGTTAAGCAGAAGCAAGGGCATGTGGTGGAGAAAGGGAGATGTTATGTACACAGATTAAATAAGAGATTTCTAAGAGATGTAATCACCTCAGTGACACATTGAGGGTGGGTGGAATTTTAGCTGCAGAAATTAAAACTTTCATGCAGAAAGAGAGATATTTGATTTTTAGGAAGTGGAATCTTCCAAACCATGTAGAACACAATGTAAAGCAGCTCTCAGATGAGATGTGCTGTTATCATCAAATCACAGACTAACTACAATAATGAAGTTAGAATCAATGCTAAAAGGGTGATGCTAAGTAATATACTTGAGGATTTGAATAAAGTGAGTACGTCCTCCAAAAATTCTGGCCGTGGACTTATCCTTAAGATGAACATGCATGAGGTATAGAATTTCCTCTCTGGGGTGACTCTCTGGCTCAGTTGGTAGACCATGAGATTCAATCTCGGGGTTGTGTTTGAGCCTCACATTGGATGTAGAAGTTACTTCTTTTTTAAAAAGAAGAAGAACTTCTGGGGCACCTGAGTGGCTCAGTCAGTTAACTTCTGCCCTTGGCTCAGGTCATGATCTCAGGGTCCTGGATTTGAGCCCTGAGATGGGCTCTCTGCTCAGCAGGGTCTGCTTTTCCCTCTCCCTTTCCCTCAGTGCTCTCTCTTTCTCACTCTTTCTCAAATAAAAAAATCTTTAAAAAAATAACTTCCTTTTCACTCTAATGATTATATTTTTTGAATCAATAGCATGTGGCCTTATTTGCTGTTACTACCCACAGTTCATTATTAGCTTTTGGGCATGCATGAAAGAAAGAAAATCACATTTTCATTTTGCTAATACATATTCAAGGTTGCAGTCAAAAACCCACTTTTGTTTTCTCCCTATAAATACTTGATTTTGGAAAGAGTAAAAATATATAAATCTCTATTTGTATATATCGGTTTATAACTTGTTTGTTTTTGAACTAATGGAAGCTTAAATTGTAAAAAAGCAATATATTTTAGAACTACAACTCTATACTTTGGGTTATATTTCAGTAAAATTAAGGTGTGAAATGACTTAAAATACTGAAAAATCCATGCTGCCTTTTGCTAGTTAGAATTTCCCTTGCTTCATCTCCATCCAAATGTACATTTTGTTTTCTTAAGTGAGGATAGTTTGAAATGCTCCACATAAAATAAACACTTGTCTCAGCTCTGGCTGCTATAATAAATTACCATAATCTGGGTGACTTAAACAATAAATATTTATTTTTCACATTCTGAAGGCTGGAAATCAAGGTACCAGAATGGTGGGTTCTTGGTTAAGTGACTTCTTCCTGGTTTACAGAGGGTGTTTTTCTGGGGGAAAAAAAGAGAGAGAGAGAGAGAGAGAGACAGAGAGACACACAGAGAGAGAAGGAGAGCTAACTAGCTCTCTGGACTTTTCATATAAAGGTATTAATCCCATTCATGTAGGCTGCACCTTCATGACCTGATAACTTCCCCAAATCCCCACCTCCAAATACTATCACATCAGGATTAGGATTTTGTGATATGATATTCTGGGGGAACACAAACATCCATTCCACTGCAGTACTGAATGACTTGGCTAATCCTTAGTTCATACTGAAACAGTCCCTGTGAATGTGGGTTCAAGAAATGGAAAATGCAATTTTTTAAGTAAATTAGACAAAACTATCTTGTGTTTAGGACACTTAAATGATTTATAGAACACTGTTACCTTATAAAGTCATCTTATTTTGACTGAACCTGATCCATTACACTATTAAAATTAAAATTTTTGGATTTTTCTCTCATCACTGTTATTTAACATAGTACGAGAAGTCCTGGCCCCAGTAACCAGGAAACAAAGAGAAATAAAAGGCATCCAAATCAGCAAGGAAGAAATCAAACTTTCATTATTTGCAGATGACATGATACTCAATGTGGATAACCCCAAAGACTCCACCAAAAAAAATTATAAGAACTGATATACAAAATCAGTAAAGTCCCAGGATATACAATTAATACAGAAGTACAGACACCTGTTGCATTTCTGTATACCAGTAATGAAGCAGCAGAAAGTGAAATTAAAGACTCACTTGCATTATGGTGAAACTGAGAGCTTTTCCTCTAAGATCAGAACAAGATAAGAATGCCCACTTTCACCACTTTTATACAACAAAGTATTGGAAGTCCTAGCCATTGCAACCAGACAAGAAAAAGAAATAAGAGACTTTTGCACCAGAAAAATAAAACAAAATAAAACAAAAAACACCTAGAATAAACCTAACCAAAGAGGTAAAAGATCTATATTCTGAAAACTATAAAAGATTGATGAAAAAAAAAAAACTAAAAGTGATACAAGGAAATGGAAAGACATTCCATGCTCAAGGATTCAAAGAATATTCAAAGAATAACAATATTCATTGTTAAAAGATCAATGCTACCCAAAGCAGTCTACACATTTCATGCAATCCTGATCAAAATAGCACCAGCATTTTTCACAGAACTACAACAAATGATCCTAAAATTTGTTTGGAACCACAAAAAGACTCCAAACAGCCAAAGCAACCTTGAAAAAGAAAAACAAAGCTAGAGGCATCACAATTCTGGTCTTCAGTTTGTATTACAAAACTGTATTAAGATAGTATGACACTGGCCCAAAATAGACACATACATCAGAATAGAAAACCCAGAAATGAACCCACAATTCTATACTCAATTAATCCTTGACAAAGCAGGAAAAAATACAAATGAGAAAAGACAGTCTCTTCAACAAATGGTGTTGGGAAAAGTGGAGCAACATGCAAAAGAACGAAACTGGACCACTTTTTTACATCACACACAAAAATAAATTCAAAATGGATGAAAGATCTAAACCTGAGACCTGAAATCATAAAAATTCTAGAGAAGAACACAGTGACTTCTTTGACATTGGCCATAGCAATTTCTTAACTATAGAGAACAAATTGATGGTTACCCCAGGGGCAGGTGGGTGGAAGGATGGATTCCATACATGATAGGGATTAAGGAGTGCTCTTGTGGTGGGCACTGAGCATTGTAGGGAAGTGTTAAATCACTGTATTGTATGCGAAAACTAATTACACTGTATGTTAGCTGACTGGAATTTAAATAAAACTTTTTTTTTTTAATTCTTGGATTTTTCTTGTTATTACAAACATAGCCATTCAAATATGTTTCTCTGATTATATGTATTTGTTTCATTCCCGTTGTATAAATTGGGACTAATTTTTAAACCAATGTTCTATCAGTTTTTTTTAATTTTTTATTTATTTATGATAGTCACACAGAGAGAGAGAGAGAGAGAGAGAGGCAGAGACACAGTAGGAGGGAGAAGCAGGCTCCATGCACCGGGAGCCCGACGTGGGATTCGATCCCGGGTCTCCAGGATCCCGCCCTGGGCCAAAGGCAGGCGCTAAACCGCTGCGCCACCCAGGGATCCCCTCTATCAGTTTTTGAAAAAAAATTATTTCTCTGATAAGCCATGTAGTAAGTTATATGATGAATAGTAATTCACAGGAATCGTACTACCCATTCCATTTCTTTTATTTGATGGGTAGTGTACAAATAATTGGACGATTAATAGGATATCTTCTTTGCTTTACTGAGCATTTACCAACTCTATGCACCTGGCCCTTTATTCATGCTATTCTCCTTTACATAAGATAAAAATTATTAATCAGTTGTTTATAAAATTTTTACAAATCTACTTAATTAGAGCCTTTCAAAACCTACACGTTATTCTACCTTTATTCCTGAGACAATGAAGTTCAATTTCCACAACAAAGACATATTCATCTCTTTTTTGTTTTAGCGATTTGTTTTAAACTTAATTTAGACTTACAAAAAAATTGCAAAAATCGTACTGAGATTCCCATATACCCTTTGCTGAGCTTTATCTGATATTATTCTTTATATAACCATACTATAATTATCAAAACCAGAAGATTAACATTGGTTTTGTAGTCACAGCTCTTGTTCAAATTTTAGACTTCCAGGAGTCTATCCAGGAATCCATATTTCATTTAGTTTTTATTTCTACTTGGGCTCCTCTAGTCTGTAATACTTCCTTAATCTTCTCCTGTCTTTCAAAATCTTGGTACCCTTGAAGACCACTTATCTACTGTTCTGTAGAATTTCCTTTAATTTGGGTTTGTCTCATGTTTTCTTCTGAGTAATTAGGTTGTTATGTTTAATATTGTTTAATTCATTTGTGAGTGTATGAATTCCATTTGGCTTTCCTCCACATCCTTCTTAGTTTTATTTATTTGTTTTTTTTCCGGGGGAAGTGAAGGATATGTAAAACATTATCATGTTCTAAGAGTGAGAGTATAAAATAATTATACTCCCAGAAGCTTTATTTCCTCTTCATCCCTACTGCCCCTTCCCTACTCTTCCCTTCTTATCAGTACCTAGCCACATGTTCCCTGCAGGTAACCAGTGAGCACATAGGCGTCTATATCCATATGTCCCCTATGATTCATTTGAAGGGTAACATAGTATGGTACTCTTCTGGACTTTATTTTTCTTAACAGTGTTTTCTATAAACCATTCCATTGTTGGCTAGGAAATGTCTTCATTATTTTTTTTTTACAGTTGCATAGTGTTCCATTGTGTAGGTGCACCATAGTTTTTCCAACCATTTTCCTATGTATAAGTACTTGAGTTGTCTATAATATTTTAGAATTGCAAGCAATACTATGTTTGAGTAATCTTGTGGATATTTATTTTCAGATAACTGGAGTTGCATCTTCAAGATAGTTTCTGACCTGTAATTGGATAAAAGTAAACAAGGAAGTATATAAGTACTTTTGTTGGGATCCCTGGGTGGCGCGGCGGTTTGGCGCCTGCCTTTGGCCCAGGGCATGATCCTGGAGACCTGGGATTGAATCCCACGTCGGGCTCCCGGTGCATGGAGCCTGCTTCTCCCTCTTCCTGTGTCTCTGCCTCTCTCTCTCTGTGTGTGACTATCATAAATAAATAATATAAAAAAAATAAAATCTTAAAAAAAAGGAAGTATATAAGTGCTTTTGTTAAGTATAATCAAATAGCTGCATAAAAGTGTTGTGCTACTTTGCATTATCACCAGCCATGTATGAGGTACTTATTTCCCAAGAGATTGCCTCCAAAATGCACTGATGAAAATAGATAGGTAGGTAGATAGATAGACAGACAGATAGATATTGCCAGTCTGATAAGTAAAAAGTATTATCTTGTTGTTATAATTTCATATTTTTATTTATATATGTAAAGCCTGATTTTTATTATATACGTAAGGGCTACTCTTGTTTTTTATCTTTGAATTGTCTGTATTTTTCCCATTTTTGCATCAGATTCTGGGTACTTGGCCTCTTAATTGTTACAAGAAATATTTATATTAGGGATATAGTTCTTTATTATGTGCTATATGTGGTGAATATTTTCTGCTGGTCTTAAAGTTGTCTTGATTTTTTTTTTCTTTTATAGTGAGTTTCACCATAGAATTTTTTAAGTAACAAAATTTAGCAATATTTTCTTTTATTACCTCTAGATTTTGAGTCAAGTTAACAAGTCTTTCTCTACACCAAAGTTAAAGAAGAATTTGCTATCAGTCATTTGCTGTAGTTTTCCTAGTACTAGTTAGATGAAATGTATCCCTTAGTATATTCTTTAAGAAGAACTAATTAGTACAGAATTTTTTAACTTCTAGTATGGTGAAATGGTCTCTTTTTCTACTGCCTTGATATTTGAAAGGCTGCCATAGCTAGATATGAAATCCATGTTCCACATTTTTCTCATTATTATTTGTTGCCTGACCTTTAAATTGATTTTGAAATATCAGATGCTAGAAATTTTTCTGAGTTTGTAAGTCATCTGAATTTTTGCTTGATGTCCTTGAGGATTTAATTGCTATCTTTGAAATCTATTTTTTCCAAGGTATATTTTATTATTGATCATTCCAGGTAAATTTTCTCAGGTATTCACTAAAAACTCCTTTGATGTAGATTCAGAATTTTTTCTATTTCTGGAGTATTTTCTTGGATTACAGTTTTAGATATTATCTTCCATTGTCTTTGTTTTTCTACTTTAGGGAGTCTAATAATACAAATATTATTCCATTTTGTCCATCTTCCATTTCCATTACTTACTCTTGCCATATTTATTCTTTCTTCATGCCATTGCCATTTTTTTTGGTTGTTTTCTCACGATTCTTCCAAGTTCCTTAGTAAATTTTCATTTGCATCTATTCCCCCCTGTACATCTTATAATTTTTCTTTTATTTCTGGTTTAATTTTGTCTTCTTCCATTATTCTTTAGTGTTCAATAAACTGTTTTCATTTCTTCCAACTTTCTTCTATATTTCTGTTCACAGTTTTTGAAATTCTGATTCACAGAATAATTGATATATCTTCAAATACTTGGTTGAGTACATTTAATTCTATTGTACTCCTGCTTATTTTTTTCAGGGGAAATGTGCCCAAGTTGACTTTTGTGAAAATTTGTTTACTGATTTATTGTAATAGTTGTCTATTGACTTTTCCTTTGTTTACTTTTATGATATTAGAGTATTTTCCAGATTTCTATTTAATGGCATCTTTTTCTGCTTGTTTATGGAAATCTAAGTATATAACAAGAGTTTTTCCTTCTGTGTTTTACTGGTAGCAGAGTGGTCATGAGTCTTGTGAGTTGTGAGCTTGTGCTTCAGGATCCTAAAATTTCTACTTTTTGTTCTTTTCTTCTTTACCACTCAGTTGCCAAAATGTGCTTATTACTTTAATTTTGCCTTTGTCTCCATCAAAGGCTACGTCTTGGGAAATGAGTCGATGTAAATCAGGCTTGCTCATGTAAAGCAAGTCTATACCTTTAAATAGTCTTTCTGGCATTTTATATATAGCTTCACCCATTACATTATCCTTAATTTTAAACCCCTGCCCTTAGTCCATACCCTTATGTACTCAGTTACTTTTTTACGTACTTCCAGATTTGTGATGGGTTTAATCTTTGTGATATTTCTACAAGTCTCCTTTAGTCCTTTGGTCTGGTATCCACTCTCTGTTTTCCACGTATATTTTTCCTGGTGTGACTTTGTTCATGCTTTGTAGCATTGTTGTACAGTAGGGGTGTGGTGGAAGCATGTAGAAGCTAGACTAGGAAAAAAGAAAAGAAGCTAGACTAGGATTTGTTTTTCTTTTTTCAGTCACAAATACTGTTTTTAGTGTTGCTAGCTTTTTCTATTGTCAAGTAATGCTAATAGTATGGTTTTTCATAGAATTTTCATAGCTGAGAAGTCATTTCTTACCTTTTAGGAACTAAATTTGGGGAGCTTGATTTTTATAGACTACCATCTTCGTCATTTACTATATTCTTAAGTTCACATTTTCTCAAGTGATTAGATACTAAAATTGTATAGATAATTTGGATGCTTTCCTCCTTCCCCCTTTTGACCTCATTAAAAATTTAAATGCCACTGAACTACAACAACCTATCAACACATTTTATTACTTTTCTTGACATTAACAATAGTTTGAAAGTAATTATTTTAGCTTCAAATAAAATAATTATTGTAATCCATCATTACACACTTCAATAATTGTTGAATCTGCATAGATTGTATCATATGCACATTAATTGTCTCTAAGTAAAAGAAGTTTATAATTTAATAAGTAGCAATATTCCAAGTTCTTAACAATAGATCTTTGTACATTATGTACTTCAAATGAAAAAAAAAACGTAGAATTCTTGAGATTTTCTCTTATTTGCCTTTCAAATTATTCTAGGATAATTGCTTAATAGAGCAAAAGTAAAACCCATTATTCTTATTTTGTAGTTTTTCCTTCTGCAGACTTCCTCAGGTGGTATGAATGACAATCACACTTCTACTTGCTTTGAACTCTATGTCAATATAATTACCTTACCAGCAGTTCTGCTCAGTTCTTCTCTGTTCTGACTCATCTCAGGAGCTATTGCAAAGGTCATGGGTGTTCACCAGTGCCCAACTTGTTCTATTTTTCTTGGAGTCCTGCCAGACTTTATTTTACAGTCTCCATTGCAGTTTAGTGTGGATGACTGAGTTATGATCAATGAATGTGAGTAAACTGATCAGCACCACTTGTAGATCTGGTCTTTAGAAACACCTCACTAATCATTCTTTCTCTTTCCCTAGCTATTGGCTTAATGTAATGAACTTGCACAATATAGTAGAAGAAATGTGGGTTCCTGGATGAATTAAAAAAGCATAGCCTACTCCTCTATAAAAATATATTAAAAATAGCTTTTATGGTGAAAACTTCTAAAATTTTGATTATTATGGTGGTAAACTATTGCTAGCTAATTTAGGGACAGTTATTTTCTGAGATTGAAACTTACTATGCTTCTATCACTAAATTCTTGTTGAATGAATGAGTATCTTTCTTACCAGTGTGTTACTATTTTTAATGTTCTGTTTCTACTAAAATTAGTTTCATTTTTTTACTAGAAATATTTGAGTTTACTTAGATATGCTGACCTTGTAGACATTTTAATTTATTTTAGGTCCTCAGAATTAATTTTCACCTTATTTCACAGCTTCCTTCATCAAGAAACTTGGAACAATATGCTGAGACTGAGCCAGAGAGTACATCACTATAACATCTGTATATGATATATTCCAAATTATTCCACTCATATTGTAGAAACAGTAAGACTCCACCCAGGTCCTTGTTAAGGAAGGATTTATTTCCATCTATGCAAGTACTGTCACCAGAAAGCCTCTAGGAATCAGCTCCTTCAGGGATTGCCTGAGCTTCAGAGAGCTGCCTCGCCCAAGGTCATGTCCTCCTTGGAGTAGCCCAGATCTGGTTGATGAGTGAGGTGAATTATTAGGTATGAGCATATCAACCAGATGCAAAACACTCTGAAGGGCAGTATTCCCTTCAGAGTTTCCCATTGTTTTGTTGGACCAATATCATAATTGAATTATTCTGCTTAATTCTGATCCCACCTTATTTTTTCATGATGTTGATTCAGATAATGATCCTATAACCCGAACTCCATTTCATGATATGTTTCCAGAGCATCCGACTCACTATACCCTGAAAATATATTAAATATTTTGTTCAGGGAACCCTGGGTGGCGCAGCGGTTTGGCGCCTGCCTTTGGCCCAGGGCGCGATCCTGGAGACCCGGGATCGAATCCCACGTCGGGCTCCCGGTGCATGGAGCCTGCTTCTCTCTCTGCCTATGTCTCTGCCTCTCTCTCTCTCTCTCTCTCTGTGTGACTATCATAAATAAATAAAAATCAAAAAATAAATAAATAAATATTTTCTTCAAAGCTGAACAGGTCTAAATTTTGTTTTGTTTCTCTTACATTCTAAACCTCATGAAGGTGATCCTAAATTTTCTAAGACAAGAATTCTTACTCCATCTGAATATAGTTATCATATTTTATTTGACAAAAAGTAAACGGATAACTAAATAAAACAAACCAATCCAATAAGTAATAATAATAATAACAACAACAAAATAGAAGAGTAGCCAGGCTGATAAAGGGAATTTTATTTTACTTTTTTAAAAGATTTTATTTATTTATTCATAAGAAACACAGAGAGAGACAGAGGCAGAAGACAGAGGGAGAAGTAGACCCCCCCCGGAAAGCCCGATGTAGGACTTGATCCCAGGACCCCGGGATCACACCCTGATTCGATGCTTAACGACTGAGCCACCCAGGTGGTCCTGATAAAGGGAATTTTAAAATGTAGAAAGGAAGCAGTGTGAAAGTTGTATTGCCATGTTATCTATAAAAAAAAAAAAAAGTAACACTGGTCCTATATAAAACAACTTCCAAAAACATATAATTTTTGTGAGAGTACCTACATTCCATAGTGGCTGCTCTAAAAAAACGTCTTATTAAAAATGAGACCTACTTCTCCCTCTCAATTACTTCCACCCACAGATAAAATTAAAAATAAAAGCTGATAACATCAGGGAAAATGAATAAAAGAACCAATGAATAAATGTTTAAAACAAATCAACTGGGGCACCTAGATGGCTCAGGCAGTTGGGGTCTCACTCTTGATTTTAGCTCAGGTCAACTCATAAGAGTCTGCTTGAGGTTTCTCCCATTCTTCTCTCCCTCTACCCCTCCCTCATGCACACACACACACACACACACACTCTCTCTCTCTCTCTCTCTCAAATAAATAAATATTTTAAAAAAATCAACCAACAAACAAATCAGCCCACTCTTTTTCTCTTGTCATAACAATTATAGTATGTCCCTTGTGTCTCAGTCAATATAGAGATTGAATGTTCCCAGCAGCAGTGGATTTCTACCTACCACTCTTGTTCAGCAGTGGTACTTGAAGGATCATTTGTTGTAGACACCAGGAATAACAACTGGAGTGCGACAACAATATGAAGGCAATATATTCTGTAGTACTTTATAGCTGAACTGGTAATCAGCTAAGTAAACTAGATACTCAGAAAGATGGAAATCTAAAAGGATGGAATCAAGAGAAAATGATAAGTGAAAATAGTTTGAAAGAGTGAAGTACAAACCTGAATGTTGGTTGAGGGTTGCCTTTTATGGAATGGGGAGGATTCACTGCTAGTTTTAAAAATACTCATACTATTTTGAAAGTAACTTAAAGACTAATTTGAAAGAAGTGCCTGGGATATGTTATAATGATTATGTATTCAGTTGAGAAAGATTTTGATTCAGTGACCAAAAATATAACATTAAAATATTCAATCCGCAACTTTGATATTATACACAGAGCTAAGGTTTTCATTTTTTTCTTAAAAATATCCCATTATGCATAGAAATCCGAAAGTATCTGCAGATTTTTGAATTGGATGTATTAAGACTCAGTTTCAGTTTCCAAAGAAAGTCTTGTTGACAGAGCAAAAAGACATGAGATGTGCTTGAGAAAGTAGAAGTATTATGTGAAGAGTTAAAACATCTAGTGCCCTAATTATTGACCTTTTTTGTAAAATAGAGATTCATAGTAGAATTAAATGTATTTCATTTAATTGAAAGATGGACACTTCTTCTATTTCTTATAATATCCAGCTGAGAAAAATAATGTGCAGAGGTTTCACATGTTTTTTCAATGACAATTAATGGGTGGCAGATTTAGCAACAGAATGTATGTTGTCTGGCTTTCAAGGCCATCTAGCTTCCTACCAGGTCTCTATGAATATGAATTCAATTAAAAAACTGATTGCATTTCTCATAAAATGAATATGTTGGTGAATCTCTGTCAGAGTAGTAGCACCTTGTATTAGGGGTTAAATGAAAGGAAGAAGAACCTCTTATCACAGTAAATCACCAGAAATGAAAAAGATTTCTGCTTTCCTATTGAGTGCTACAAGCAAGGAAGACTATAAAATAGAAATTAACAGTCCTCTGCTTTCTGATATAATCTGACCATTGTCTAGAATTAACCACAAACCCATATATCCAACCACTGTGTGACAAAATCGTATGAATTGGAATAGAATCATTAGGAAGACATTTGAGTCTTCTTCTCATATCTGGGCATTCTTTGGATCCTACCAGG
Source organism: Canis aureus (assembly GCF_053574225.1). Classification (NCBI taxonomy): domain Eukaryota; kingdom Metazoa; phylum Chordata; class Mammalia; order Carnivora; family Canidae; genus Canis; species Canis aureus. The sequence goes on along the minus strand of NC_135612.1, from coordinate 7,177,427 downwards.
CTGTAAATATCTGTTATATTTACACATTATAAATTTTAATTATGCAGCCAGAAAATGTTATGGCTATGGTATAGACTATGGTATATTCAATATTTTATTTTAGGATTTCAATACATATTTTCTTTAGTTAAAATGCAATATCATTATGAAATAAAATGAATTGTATATTTCACATAATATATTATGTAAACTGTAAAACATGTAAAATATAGATTACATTCAATAATGATACTAAATTAGGTCAGAAGCACTTTTATGACACTCTACAAATGTCATTTTTGGAAAATCAGCAGATGTATGAAGCTCCTCAGTGATGTGCTTTGAAATTTGTCAGTTTAATTTAATTTAAACTAGTCATTTTTAGCCAAATGGAACAAATTAAGTCCTTTTCTATTTTTATTAAACAAAACTTATGCCACACCCAAACCTTGGTTATACATGTCTTTTAAACTATGGCTCTTTTTTTTGTGTTTTGTGCCTGATTCAGGAAACATATTTTTTGTGTGAGGTGTTCTTCATATAGCTCTCCAAACTTCTTTCTTTGGCAAAATTTTTTTTTTTTGTATTTTAATCATATGATCATATGGGAACTACCATACTTCATATCCCAGTCCTCTCCCACCATTGTTTGACCCAAGATGGCTATTTGACTTAAGGTAGATCCATCGTTTCTAACCCACTTTAGTTCAGGTAATTTATTTCAGGACAGGTAGACAGAATTTTTCAGGGAAATAGAACCCATAGGATGGATAGATGGATAAAGGTATTCAGAGACAAAAAAAAAAAAAAAAAAACAGGATAGCCCCCCCAACAAATAAAGATGAGAAACAGGAGGAGATTTGAGAGGCCAGTGGTATAAGTCTTTATCTAAGTCTGAAAGCCAAGGAACCAGGAGCTCCTAGAGCAGGAGAAGGTGATTTTCATGTCTCAGTTCAGAGAGGGAATTTACCTTTCTTCCACCTGTTTGTTCTATTCAGGCCCTCAAGGAATTTGAATGATGCCCACTTGCATTGGTGAGGGTAATAGTCTTTACTCACTCATTGATTCAAATGCTGATCTCTTTTGGAGACATTCTCAAATTCATACCCAGAAATGATTTACCGGCTATCAGGGCACCCCTTAACCCAGTCAAGTTGACACACTAAATTAACCATCCTGTCAATCAATACATTCCAATAAGAAAAAGACGCCAATAATTTAAGGCAGGATTTCTCCAAGTTTCTTTTAAATGAAGATCATTTAAAAGAAAATATGCTCGGTTATAACCATTTAAGTTATTTTTATTAAGATACTAACTTCAAATGATAAATTATAATAAATTGTAATACTTATAACTATTATATACCTTAATAATAAAAATACAAGGATAAATACATATAAAACTACAAAACCAATTTTTAAAAAGTGGAATGAACAGTAACTTCATAAGATGAGTAATGATTAAATATTCTAGTCACACTATGATCATATTTGGTATTGCCTACTGAAACACAGGTTTTATTTTACTTTGGTCTATGTATTAGTTTTTTAAAGCTGCCATAACAAAGAGCCACAAACTAGGTGGCTTAAACAACAGAAATTTACTATTTCATACTTCTAGAGACCAGAAGTCCAAGAGCAGGGTATTGAAAGGGTTGGTGCCTTCTGCGAGCACAGAAGAAGAGCCTGCCCCATGCCTTTCCACTAACTTCTGCTGGTTTGCTGGTATTCTTTGGCATTCCTTGGGTTATATATCTCTGCATTCATTTTCACTTGGTGAAATGTGTGTGTCTCTGTCCAAATTTCCCCCTTTACTAAGGATAAGGTGATAGTGAATTAGGGACCACCCTAATGACTTTATCTTAATTAATTATATCTCCAGTGACTCTATTTCCAAATAAGGTCAGATTCTGAAATACTTCAACATATGAATTGGTGGCGGGGGGGGGGGGGAAGGGGGGGCACCATTGAATTCATAACAGTGTGTCTCTATTAGTTTGGACCTTGTGAATAAAATTTTCTACTTTTCTCTGTTAGAACTTCTCTGAAACCTCCATTCACATATTATAGCATGATTTTTTTTTCTTATTTGCTTTTTAAAATTGATCCCTCTTCATGTGATTTGTCACTTAATCGCTGAAACCATCAGATAGCAATTTTAAAGTCACTATCCATATTCATAGTATGCGTAAGCTATGTTAAAGTAAAACGATAGAATATTTACAAATTACAATTTATTGTAGACATCTATACATAAAATATCAGCTGGGAAATAATGGTTTGGTGTGTGTAACAGATGCTTTGTAGTTCCACCCAAATCTTTTTGGCACTCACAGTTCTGACAGCTTCTTACTACCAACACCTGTGACTCCCTGTCTGGAGGCATTCTTTGGCTGTAAAAAATATTCTCAGTCTGTGGGCAAGGGTCAAGGCAGAGTGAAAACAATTTAATGCCCCATGAGTAGTATACAACCAGTTGATGGATGGAGCTGATGAATGGGAATCACACTTTAGGTGGAATAACTTGGAAGTGTTTTCTAGTGAGATTGAGCTTCAGTAACTCAGTGTGGTAATTTGCTCACTTATGTACCTATAGCAACTTCCTTTCCTTCTGTGTCTCATGTTCCTGGTCTCCTATTAGTGCTTCTTGAGAAGACCTACCTAGTAAACTGCTCCTTCCTATATAAGGGTCTACTTACGTGGGAAACTGGGATGAAAGGATGAAATAATATGTCAACTAGAGCTCAGTGCATCAATTTTAATGAAGACATTCCTGAACCATCAGCTAAAGGAACAATTTTGTTTTGGGGAGCTACACCTTATCAGTGAAAGTTCTGCAAATTCCAGGCCTAAATATCACTCATATTCTAAAATATATCTATATTTAGTCCTCCTCTCATTCCCGTGCCTCTTTTAGTATCTCAACATCTCTCTTATTATTTTTACAGCCTCAAGAAATATCATCCTAACTCCACTCTTCCCTTTATAGTACAAAACCCCCTTTGCTCATTCCTTAGCACTCTTCACCAAATACCCTTTGCCCTAGTCACAAAGAACTACTGGAACTTTCTTTAAAAATGTCTCTATTTCATTCATGCTTTTCTTTCGGCCTGGAATGATCTAGTCATTTTCCAGAGGGATTTCCACCAGCATATCTAGACTATGAAGAACACTTCCCTTAGTCTCTGGCATCTATTTTACCCCTTACACATAGTGCGGACTCCCTCTTATTTGTGGTATAATTTTGCATCTGTACATCATTAACACATACCAAAATATTGTAAGTGTTTTCACTTTTTTTTTTAAATTTCATCTGTAACATAGTAAACACCTTAAAGAAAATATTCATCTCATTGATTCCTGTGCCAGGTTGGTAGGTGTTCATTCAGTAAAATAGTATAGAGTAAGTGAATAAGCATTATATTGATGTTCCAAGGCTCCCTCTTGGCCTAGAATTTAGGTCAGTATGGTGAAGTACTTTACTGAAGATTTGCTGGCAATATCCAATATTAGGGTCATTTTTACTTGTAGGTCAAGTAAAAATGCATCCCCTATTCCCAAACTTCAATTTCTGCTGTATTCTCTGGCTTGTATGCAACAAGAGGGCCTGAGTTTGTCATGTCCTTAGTTTTGACTAAAAAAGTAGGATTTTTGAGCTGAGAGGTAATGATGAAAGGGGTGGGATTGGCATTAAACTATTACTTGGAGAAGATGACGGGTGTGGGGGAGCAGCAGGGAAACTGCAATGCAACTAGACATACACATACAGGCTCAAGAAAAGAAAGGAAGACACTCCACTCCCCCTTTCGCTTAGGTTGAGTATGACTGTGCACTACTCTCAGCCATGTTGCTTCACCCAGCCTGTTTCCCCATCTGCTAGAGTAGCTCTCCTGGTTTTTAGAGAGGGGATCAGAACAGACAGCTTCTATAAAGAATCTTTTATCCTGTCCACAGCCTCCTTGAAGCCAGTCCAAAACCGACAGCTTTGACTTGGGTTTGCTACTACTAAATTGCAAACAAGCACATCAGTTATTACAGGTCCCTGGACATGGAGAAATATACACTGGTTACTTCATAGTAGCGTTGGCTTGTTATTTGTATTCAAGGATAACTAAGGAGGAAAGGAGGCTACCTTAGCAGGTACAGCACCAGCCCTCATGAAGAATTGAAATTTTTTTCACTTTGTTGGGTATAAAGTAGCTGAGTCGATCTTTTTCAACTTGCTTTTTCATTCTAGCCAAGATAATGGGAGTCCTCACCCTTTGCCTATTTCTGAAATATCAGTATTTTTCAAAGACGTGTGTCCTTTATTTTCCCAGGCTTCTTTTTTCTTCCTCTGCTAACTCATATGTGATTTGCTTCGGAGTCGTAAGTGATACATGTATGTCCCAGACTTAATTCTTGGTTCTAAGTTGATTATATTTTTGAGCTATATTTTAAAATAATTAAATGTGGAAATCACCCATCATTCAGCCGTCCTAACAAATTTATTGCCAATATTTAAAAGTTCCACTTGTTCTTTTTACATGTGTATCACTTTTTATGTAGCTTTATTTTTAAACTATATATAAATATATTTATATAATTTTTTAAGTGGGCTCCATGCCCAAGGTAGAGCTTGAACTCATCACCCCAAGATCAAGAGTCACTTGCTCTATGGACTAAGCCAGCCGGGCTTCCCTATATGTAGCTTTAAAAAATAATGTATTGGGGATCCCTGGGTGGCTCAGCGGTTTAGCACCTGCCTTCAGCCCAGGGCGTGATCCTGGAGTCCCGGGATCGAGTCCCACATGGGGCTACCTGCATGGGACCTGCTTCTCCCTCTGCCTGTGTCTCTGCCTCTCTCTCTCTATGTGTCTGTCATGAACAAATAAATATGTATTTTAAATAAATAAATAAATAAATAAATAAATAAATAATTTACAATTGTGATCTTACTTTCATTTGACACTATTATCTATATGCTATTCAAAAACCTTCATAAATTATTTCCACTGAGAAAACAACCATAATCTAATTGACCATTCCTTTATCATTGGGTACATCGGCTGCCCTCAGAAGTTTCATGTAACATTTCAGGGAGCATTTGCATAATTAGAACTTCTATCCTGCTCTTATTTTTGCATAGGAAAATGTCTCGTAATAGAATTAAAATTAAGGATGGATAGGGTCAAATCTGAATTTACAGCTTTTAATTCTAACAGAACATTCCATAAGAGTTGTCAATGCATATTCTTTTTGTGGCTGTAATTTTGATCTCATATATTACTGTATATATATATATATATATATATATATATATATATATATATATATTAAAACTTATTAGGGAAAATAAGCTTGCATTCACATTTTCACATGGGTTTACTTGATTCATGTGAACAAGTTAGAGTACTTGTGTATTTGTTTACCAGGGAACTTTCTAGGTTTGTGAATTGTTTTTTCACATTATTTGCCTATATTGGTCAGCAGTCTTTTATTTTTAGTTCAGTATTAAAAGTATTCATTTAGATATGCTTTATTTCTTTAAAGATTTTTAATTATTTGAGAGAGAGAGAGAGCTGAGAGAGCAGCAGAGGGAGAGGGAGAGAAAGAGAGAATCTCAAGCTGACTTCCCGCTGAGCATGTAGCTGGACACAGGCTCAATATCATGGTACTGAGATCATGACCTGAGCCGAAACCAAGAGTTCGATGCTCAACTGACTCAGCCATCCTAGGGTTGCTAGATATGCTTTAATCCATTTTTGTGTGCTTTTTTTTTAACCCTTTACATAATTGTAATCATATTATAAATATCTTCATTTTATGCCTTTTTAACATGCTAACTTGAACAAATTTATGTTATAAAATCTTTATAAATACTATTTTCATACTATTCTGACATGCTATAGAATATTTACCTAGCTTTTCTTCGATTTGTGTCCTTTGAAATTATTTTTTTCCTTTCCCTAAGATAAATAATACAGTGAGATATGTATTTATCAAGATAGCTTTTCTAATATTTTTAGATATTTCCTTTGGAGAGAGACTAACATTTGTGCTTTGTGTAACTCTTGGCCCATAATTGAGTCTTAATAAATATTTTTAAATAATTGTGTATATGAATTTGTGTCCAGAATGTCTGAAATGACTTTCCTTGTCTCCTTTGAGTAGATCGTACCTAATATATTAAGTATAGTTCTTTTTAAATTTTTTAAAGATTTTATTTATTTATCCATGAGAGACAGAGACAGAGAAAAGCGGAGACACATAGGTAGAGGAAGAAACAGGCTCCCTGTGGGGAGCTTGATGCAGGACTTGATCCCCAGGATCCCGGGATCAGGCCATGAGCCAAAAACAGACACTCAACCTCTGAGCCACCCAGGCATCCCAAGTATAGTTCTTGATCATATCATAGGAGGCAAATGGTTAGGAAGGTTTGATTTTTCTTTCTGTCAGGATATTGAAAGGATTTTATATTCTAATATACTAATTGAGTTTCAAAATTAGACCTAGAAATATAAGCTTATGGAAAGACACATTAGAATCTGTGTTGGAATACATACAGTTCTTCTGGAAGGGTGATACATTCTAAATGTTCTGAGGGCTTTTACTCATCCTGCCATTGTTTCATATTAATCTTTCTACCAATTAGAATCCCTAACATGTGTTTTTGTTATACCTCATCTTTCTCATGCTGTGTTATATTTGAAAAAAAAAAAAAAGTTTTTCCAGGCTAAGATCAATCCTTTCCATTTAATGTTTTAAAATGTCATCTCCTTAAAAAAAATAAAATAAAATAAAATAAAATGTCATCTCCTTATTTGTTGCTCATCTTTTCATTTTCTTGACATCATTTGTATCCTGACTCTGTTCTTTAAAATATTGGTTAGCTCTCACAGCTTATGTACCATCTCTATATTTGATTAAAAAAAAAAAAGGCCTCAATGTCCTCTTCTGAACATTAATTTCAGATCCTGCTCCAGTGTCACCTCACTACCTCAGCCTTTACAGGTCATCAGGAATCCATGAAATAACAACTTCTGTAAGGGATTCTACAGGTCAACTACAAATACACTGAATTTTACCCTCAACTCTGTTTTCTCTTTTATTCAAAAAGTCTTTTTGGAGACACTAATTATTGATGCTCAAATTTTATTTCACCCTTGTATACATAATAACATGAAAAATAAGATTTTGAAATTCTTTTCTCTCCTGTTCAGAATCATTGGTCTGTTCATTTAATCACCATGAATACAATAAAATTACCATAATAATAATAAATAGTCATAAAATAGGTAGCCATGTAGTAGTTCTCTTTATTCACTGGCCCAGATTTTGAAATATTGCCGAAGTGTAGTGACAAACTCTTACAATGCCTCGCCATTTCATCATGTTTTAATGTGAGTCTTAAGTATAAGGATGAGGGAAAGGTGAGAAGGGGAGTGAGGGGTACTTACTACTCACATCAATTCTTTTGGGAGGATGTAGATGCTATTTCCTTGGCATGACACCCTCCTTCATGCATATGTATTACACTATCATATTGACAAATAGCAACATATGTTCCTATAACATTAACTGAAGTGCTGCATGATATAAAGGGATCAAAAGCACCACAGATGCTAACAAAGATCACCTGAATATTACATAGCTTCTTCTACAATTCCACCAACTTTCATGTTTGCAATTGTACCTGGATAATCACAGCCATATTCAGATTACAGTTCATAATTCATCTCCTTTAAAAATGGAGAACACCACCTGTTTCCATTCTGCCAAAAAAAAAAAGGTTTGATGAGATTAGGAAACACATCAAGTCTTTGTTTTTAGCTGGCCCATTTTGAAAATTGGGGTCATGGATGATGGCTTCCTGAGTGGGGCAGCAAAAGCAGTGGTAATGGAGAAACATTAAAAAGATTCAGATGTGTGGTTCTAAGCAGCATTCACAAATGTGTGAGTGCATTGACATGCTTGATTATGCAAAAGCTGAGTTGTGCAAATCATAATAATAAGCTTTCTCATTAGATTTCCTGCATTTTCTGCTTCTTGATCAGCCAGAAATAGGGCCAAGTGTTCTTGTTCTTTTGAAATTTCCCATTTACACTTGTTTCCACTACTCAGAGAAAAATAAGGAAAATAAAGCAGTGAAGTAAGATTTTAATTAAAGGGGAAAATGGAAAATGTTCAAACTTCATAAAACTCAAAAGACGCGTGCACTTTGGCTATAGTCTGCTTGAAAGCAAAATTTTACTTGGCACTCATAAAAATTAAATCGGTCCATAAGTCAATTCCTAAGTGAAGAATGTGGTCCAACAACTTTAAAAGTAAACCAAAAAATGCTAATTTAAGAAGGCTAATCAACTCCTGTGTTTTACAAAGAAAGTTTTGTTCAGAGAATCAGGGCCATCCAGAATAAAGTATAGTGATAATAATGATAATAATAACAATAACAATAGAGAGTTATTTGAAAGGAATGACAAGTCTAAAAACATCTTAACAGTTTTCAAGGATACATTCAGGTATCTTCAAACCATTTTACTAGTTCAAAATGCTTTATTTACATTTTTAGTGGAAATAATTAATAGTTACTTCTAGGAAAACTATAAATAAGGTTGAGAACTCATTCGGTATAACCAATCAGTCTTTATACCTGTGATGAATCAGTGTGCATCTTATAGATACATAGTGCATTAAAATAATTTTGCGGTAACAGTCACAAGGCGTGTTTGGCTTCCCAATGTAGTATCAACTAAGGCAGTGACCAAGAGAGGCAGAAAAAAAAAATTCTTGGTTAAGTTACATGCATTTTCAACAAATGAAAGCATCTGCTCTGCTGTCGATAAAAGCAGATGCATTCTTCCCTTTATTTATGTGGAGGCAAATGGTAATTTGTTCGATTGTCCCATTATATTTGAAATGATGTTGCATATATTATCTAGGTGAGTGCTATAGTGAGAGAGAATTAAAATAGGAGCAGGGGTAGGAAGTCATTTAAAGAGCAGTTTTGAACTCCCAAATTCCATATTATAATTACAACCACCTGTGGACTTCCTGAGCTCAAGGAAACTGCAGCTCCTACAGTCCTGTCCTTGTCTCTTCATCACAGATCAAGAACAAAACATACCATAGGGAGATGGGGACCTCCAGTTTCCACAATCTGGCTGGACTCTAGGTTGCACATCCAAAGATCTCCTATAACCTGCCTGTGTACCCTAAGTTGGTTCACCCTAGCCGCTCACACATTGCAGACATTGCATGAATATTGTGAATATTAGAACATTCTGATATTTTGTAAGTCTAAGTCTGTGGTATCATCTGATTTGTATCTTCCATGCCCTAAATATATATCCTACTTTTACTTGTACACTCTGCTCACTGAATGTTAGTGTTAATTCATGAAATTCTTACAATGGGCAGATGTGGAAACCACACAGGATTCTACTCAAGAAAAGAGTGTACCCCCTTTTCCTGGAGCTCAGGATGTCTCCACACGACAGTCCTCATGCTGCCCACCTGTCACAAAATGTTCTTAATTTCACACACTCTTAGATATAAAGGATGATGGTCTCCCTCTGTTATAAGGCACATGATTTTAAAAAAGACTTCTTACAAGCACCTCTCATTTCTAAGAGTTTACATTCCACGAGGGTCTTTCTGCTTCCTTCCCTCCATGACTTAAGCAGTTTCCATATTCTCCAGAGTTTCGAAAATGTTGTTTAGGACCACTGTACTTACCCAGCTCTCACCACTTCAACCTCTCTAAGCCCTGCTATCCCCCTGCCACACACACACACACACACACGTGTCTAGTCCTCCCTGTGAACTACAACTTGCTTCTTTTTTGTCTGCATTCATTAAGTATTTACTATGGGAATCTAACCGAAATCCCACCTAGCTAAACTGGCCCAGTTATATTGAGCTTCCACTGAGTCAAATTGGTTGTTGGTTGTTATATTTTTTAGATTGTATTTATTTATTTATGAGAGACACACACACACAGAGGCAGAGACACAGGCATAGGGAGAAGCAGGCTCCATGCAGGGAGCCCAATATGGGACTCAATCCCAGAACCTGGGATCACACCCTGAGCCGAAAGGTGATGCTTAACCCCTGGGCCACCCAGGCATCCCTAACTGAGTCAAATTGATCAGAGTAGTGTGATTAAGATTTTAAGAACTTGAAACTTAGCCATTTTGGATATTTAATTATATTAATAACCCAAATTATAATTTTTTCAACAATAAGAGCCAAGAGGAATGAGCTTGCTGTTTCAATAATTAAAAGTAATATGCAATTCATACCATTTTCTTGAGAAAAACATTTAGATTTGAATATTCATATAATAGATAGGCACAGCTCTCAATGAAACAGATAATGAAGAATTAATTAATTGAGTTGTGCCAGGAGTTATTTCTTCCTGACTGCTCCTCACTCTGTACCTACCATCCTGTCCCTGAAAGTCAGCACCTCATCTGTCCATAGGATTCCAATGACCTGCTGTAGTGTTATTTGTAAATCTATTTTCATAGACTGTTCAAGATACAGTTCTTTAAGCCAAAGTTGCAATTTAATAAAGTACTCACCCAACAATTGACTATTTTTTCTCACTAGACTTATCTCACTTAAATTACTGTAAACCCCGTAAAAACAAATACTTAGCTAACAGTATTGTATTACATATTTGACCGTAGCTAAGAGAGTAGAGTTTAAAAGCCCCCACCACAAGAAAATTTTAACTATGTGAGGTAATAGATGTGTATATACGTGTATAATCATTATGATGCTATATCACTAAAGTAGATATCCTGTGATATATATTAAATCATTATGTTGTACACCTTAAACTTACACAATAGTATATGTCAGTTATAGCTCAATATAGCTGAGGTAAAAAGCAGATACTTCTTTTCCCCACTATCATGTACCCAAGGCTAAGTATAGAGTGTAGTAAAGAGAGGATAGTTAATATTTTTAGAAAAATTTAGCAAATTAATAAATGAAAACTAGTGTCTCTGATCCTATCATAAGGATAACTTTTTATACAAAAAGCAACACTGCCTGTTGAATATATTTTATATACATTTATAAGTCGATAATGCTAAATGCTGTATGTAGAAATCAGTTTATAGACTCATCTTTACTTAAAAATCAAACAAAAGACTCACTTCCTTCTGTTTCTTAGGCAGGGTTATGTAATTTATTAAATTCATAAAGTGTTAGTAAACTATTGAAAATCTGTAAGAATCTTCCAAAGCATCTTCCTTAACTCTCTACTGTCTTCCCTTAGCACTTGACATGTTTACTTTCATCAATCTAGTAACATAATTTTTACTCAGCTCTAGATAATCCTTTCGTAAGAAAGATTTTTTTTCTTATTGTAAAATTGTAGGAAATTGTTTCCATGTGATATCTCTTACTGGAGGCTTTGGTCAAAGAGGGTGTTATTCAACAACATTTTGACCTTTGATTCCTCCGAAAAAAGCATTAGAAATATTCATAAACCCTGGAAATAAATATTCACAGGCACTCTCTGTCAAGTCCTAAGACGGATTCTAGTCACTTCTAGTTATGTCTTGAGTATCTCATGAATGAAAATTTTTAATTTCTTTTCTCATTTGTTTCTTATTTTCAAACATTTTAAAATTTCAATATTCTATTTAAAACAGAATAGTGTCCAGGAACAACATCTGGGACTGCTTAACTAATCTAATTTTCTTAGGTTATTTTACTAATATTCAGTCAATTAAGAAATGGTGGTGCTCTTTCTGCTGCAATTCAGTGTGATCATTTGTAAGCTGCTTTCTTTTCTTTTTTTTTTTTTTTTAATGAGAGACCAATAAGTCCAATTAATATTAGCTCACAAACAATTAATTTTACATTAAAAATATATGGCTTCTATTGATCACAATTCTAGTCAACTGCTAGAATTCAGTGCTGATTTGGAAATGGCAGGGGGCACAGCTTCATGAAGGCTAGGAATTAGATTTGAGATGAACTTTAAAGAAAATTTTTTTTTTTATTAGTAAAGAAAGTTGGTAAAGTTTCAAGTAAACAAGGATATGCTTGACTTCATGAATGCTTGGATGCTCAGAGTAACTTGTGCAATAATACACATTAGAGAATAAATGATCAGGGACGGCTGGGTGGCTCAGCGGTTGAGTTTCTGCCTTTGGCTCAGGGTGTGATCTAGGGATCCATGATTAAGTCGCACATCTGGCTCCTTGCAGGGAGCTTGCTTCTCCCTCTGCCTGTGTGTCTGCTTCTCTTTCTCTGTCTCTCTCATGAATAAATAAATAAAATCTAAAAAAAAAAAAGAATAAATGATCAAAGAATTACACAAGAAATGTGTGTTGAATTATACAAGAAGCATATTTATAAAGAAAAAATAACTAGGACCTGTTATTGAGAGAGAATACTTAGAATTTTTTTAATTGTGACATAATCCTGTATGATATGTAAAGGCTCAGATTTACTTCTAACAAGTTACAGTATTTCCTAAATTCTATTTTAACAATAAATAATTGGTACTTGCAAAATAGCAGTAATTCAATTTGAACTCAGTAGCAAGCAGATAATCTGTAAAGCATTTCAAGAAATAGTCCCAGAACCTCTAGACATCTATATGCAAAAAAATCAACATAAAATGGTTCATAGACTTAATTGTAAAATGAAAAACTATACAGCTTTCTGAAGAAAATACAGGAGAAAAAAATGGTGTGACCTTGCATTTAGTGATAATTTCATGACATAATTTTTTATTAAAGAAAAAAATTGATAAATTGGACTTTATTAAAATTAAAAACCACTCATCTATAAGAGATATCATTAAGAATATAAAAGACAAGCCATATACTAGGAGAAAAATATTTGTAAAACAGATATCTGATAAAGTACTTTGAGCCAATATTTATAAAGAAATATTAAATCTCAACAATAAGAAAATAACAACCCAATTTTAAAATGGGCAAAATATCTGGAGAGATACCTCACCAAAGATAAACAGATGGCAAAAAAGCATACAGAAGATGCTCAGTGACATTTGTCTTTGGGCAAATGTCAGTTAAAACAATGAATCAAAAATACACACCAATTAGAATGGTTAAAATCTAAAGCACTGACGATACCAACTTTTGGTGATGATGCAGAGCAACAGTAACTTTAATTTATTGTTGGTGGGAATGCAAAACAGAAGTTTGGAAGGAAGTTGGTACTTTCTTACAAAACTGAATGTTTTCTTAACCATATCATCCCACAATCATACTCCTAAGTTATTGATTTGAAAATGTATGTCCAAATGTAAACCTGCATACAAATGTTTGTAGCATCTTTACTCATAGTCCCCATAAACTGGAAGTAATCAAGATGTACTCAGTAGGTAGATGGATGGATAAACAACTCCGTTATAACTGAAACAGAATACTTATCAATGTTAATGAGAAATAAGGGATTAAGCCATGGGAAGACTTTGGTGAATCTGAAGTGTATATTGTTAAGTTTGTTTTTTTTTTAATTCTTAAAGTATACATACCGTATGAGGCCATTTATATGACCTTTGGGAAAAGGCATAGATAGATATACAGATGATGAATGGATCAATGGTTGCCAGGAATTCAGGGTAGGGGGTTTGGGTAGATCAAGCACAGGATTTTATAGGCTGATGGAACTACTCTGTATGATAATATAATGTCGATATACGAAACTATGAATTTGTCAAAACCCACTTCTTCCTTTACATTAGAGAGAGTGAATTTTATTGTATGCAAATTAAAAATAAATCACATAGGAGGCCAGAGGATCCAGCATGGAATGCAGAATGTGACCACATAGTCCAAACTTATTACATATATAGCTAAGATCCTAACCAAAGGACACTGGGGAAAGGGCACTAACCTCAGTAACTTGGGAAATGTTGGAGTTTATAAGACTAATGGTAAAAGTAATTATACATAAATATTGGATTCTAGTTGATATAGTTACTTCCAATGGCTATAATGTTTTAAAAGGCTGAAACTGCTACACAGGCACACTGTAATGATATAATTAAATAGATAGATAGAGGTCGTGAAGACCAGGTTTCTCTCTTTTGGAGTGGGAGATTGCAGAAAAAGCAGGAGGAGAAAGCAAAGACAATCCATATGGCAATGGAATAGATTTGGAGCAATAAGTATGGACTCAGTTTTATTGTGCCATGGGAAAATAATATAATTATTCTCCTTAAGATTATGGAGAACCACTAAGGAATTTTGGAAAGAAAAATGAAGTAATATATTTTCCCAAAGATAGATAGATTTATTTATTTATTTAGGAGAAAGAGAGAACGCACACTGGCACACAAGTGGGGGACGGGGAGCAGAGGGAGAAGTAAACTCCCCGCTGAGCATGGAGCCTGATAGGGATTGATCTTAGGACTCCAAGATCATGACCTGAGCCGAAGTCAGATGGTCAACTAACTGAGCCACCCAGGTTCCCCAGGATAATATATTTTAAATAACTTAGATCAATGTCTGACACAGAGTAAGCACTAACTAATATAAATATTTGCTATTAGTCTAAAGTTCAATTTGCCAGTAGAGTTTTGGAAGGTGTATCATTGTAGTTGTTCAGGAGAGTGATGATGATATGTATCTCCATCTTTTAATGAAAATTAAATCCTTTTAGGCAAAGGGTATTTCAGTCCAAATTCCTATCATTAGAAAAGTCCAGAGAGAAGACATCTGAGGTCAAGTCAAGTGGTAAAACCAGAATGAGACAAATTAATGTCTTATTTCCCTTTCTATATGCAAATCACACAACTCCTATTTTCAGTAGCACATCACGGAATCAGGAAATGAAGGGTTGATGAGAACTTGCCTAGTTATTTTTGGTTTTTCGGATTTTGCCAAATTTATTCTTGTTTAATATCAAGAAGAAATAATAAACATTGAATATAAATGTGTAAAGGAAAGCATTCTGGTGTCTGAGGTTGCAAACATACGGCAATATTCTTATCATTGAGAAGTTCATCATATGTTCAGGAATATATGCATAAACATAATGTAAAGATACTCAGAAATTCTCTGAATTTAAATATCTTATTTTACTGACTAAGAAATTGGTTCTGAAAGCCAAAACCACTAGCACAACGACCAACATCTTGCTGCTGGACCTGGACCAAACCAGGCCTTGTGATTCTGTGTTCACTTTTTCTTCTACTTTATCTCAATTTTTATGTAGCAAATTGTCGTATACCAATTATTTCATTTAAAAATCATTCTATGAATAAAAATAAATAAATAAATAAATAAATAAATAAATAAATAAATAAATAAAATAAAAATATTTCTAGGGATGCCTGGGTGGCTCAGCAGTTGGGCACCTGCCTTTGGCTCAGGGCATGATCCTGTGGTCCCAGGGATCGAGTCCCACATTGAACTCCCTGCATGGAGCCTGCTTCTCTTGTCTCTGCCTCTCTCTCTCTCTCTCTCTCTCTGTGTCTCTCATGAATAAATAAATAAAATCTTTATAAATAAATAAATAAATAAGTAAGTAAATAAATAAATAAATAAATAAATCTATACTAGAGCACCTGACTGGCTCAATCAGTAGAGTATGCAACTCTCTTGATCTCAGGGTCATGATTTCAAGCCCCAAATTGGGTGTACAGTTTACTTAAAAAAAAAAAAAAAAAAAAAAAGGGATCCCTGGGTGGCGCAGCGGTTTGGCGCCTGCCTTTGGCCCAGGGCGCGATCCTGGACACCCGGGATCGAATCCCACGTCAGGCTCCCGGTGCATGGAGCCTGCTTCTCCCTCTGCCTATGTCTCTGCCTCTCTCTCTGTGACTATCATAAATAAATAAAATTTAAAAAAAACTTTAAAAAAAAAAAAAAAAGTTTACGTTACATGTTGTTGAAGGAAATAATGCTTCAACTTTTAATGAAGATGGTTTTATTTATTCTTCCCCATGAAGTGGGACTAAATTACCTGATAGCTAAACATAAAGGAGATATAGGATACATATGGATCAGTCTTCTCTCCTCTTCTCTCGTGATGGGATGTCCATGAAGCATAGACTCTAGATCCTTGTTCCATGGTGTTTAGAGGCAGTTGACTCAGGGATGCGGAGTGGCTGTGATCATTCAGGGTTGTTGGTAACTGCGCGGTCATCTAATTCATAGGATAATTTTGTGAATTTGACCACAAAAAGACAATGTGTACCCTTTAGAGAGCAAATAGGCTTAATCATTAAAATCAGTGAGAAAGATGAAAAACCTAGAGTATGTTAGGATGGAAGTATATCCACATGTTGCATAATGGGTATTTTTTTCTAACATTTCCAATAACCTGGTACTTTCAGTCCAAATAGAGTGAGTTACCTGGAGGGCAGTAGTTATGGGTCTGCATGCCATGATTGGAACCTTAGTTGGGAATTTTAGTCTTTTTCCTTTCCAGACTTACCAGCTATATGATCGACATATTTTTCTGCATGGCAGGCTAAAAATTTCCTTTGGTGGGTTTTTCTGCAGAAATTAAGCAGATCCATTTAGATCTCACATTATGACATGTCTGCCAAACGGAACTTTATCAGTAATAATGGTGATACTTTGATTTCTTGCTGCCTTTCTTTCTCGGACACAGATATAGCTGCTGTTTAATGGACATTTTCAAACTCCTCAAATCTTTATCATAACTACGAGGAGAAGAGTATATGAAATATAATTTACCCTTTTCCTGATTATAAAAAAAATAGAATGTGGAGGATAGTAAAGTAAGAAGCAATGATTGTCTTTGGTGTTATCCCTTACTCTTTTAAATATATAAAATATATTCAATATGTAGAGCAGGAAATAGTATATATAACATATATATATAACAGTATATATAATAGTGTACATAACAGTATATAGTATATATAACAGTATATTCCTTTTATTTTCAAAATTATCAATTTTTTAAATTATCAATTTTTAAATCTGCCTTAATCGGCTTAAATATGGACAGATCAGATATATAGTTAAGATTTGCACATCACATTTAAAAAGTTAAGCCAAGAGAATATAAAGAACATCAAATATGTCTATTAGCAATTATTTGGAGTATCTGAAGAAAAACCTGAAACTTAATATTTTTTGGAGCATTTGACGTAAGTTCATCAATTACTCTAAGAAGATCATTTGAACTTCAGTTGTGTTATGTGTGAATTGCTGGTCACATAAACCAACTTCTGGGCTGATGCTTACATACCAAGAAAATAAGAAATAACTAAATCATAACTGTAAAATGTCAATAACATATAAATTATTTATATTGGGCATTACTAAAAATAAAGGTCATCTAGACCCCATTTTATAAACCATAAGGAAATAAAGAAAATAGATATTTCCCCTCTGATTCTTTGCCTATCTATTTTAAATGCCTTAGTTAATAATTATTTAATAGAAACTTTATAATTCACAGTGTTAGACAATAAAAGGAACTAGAATTACAGTAATTTTGCATCACAAAACCACAACCTGACACTTAAAGCCCTGAAAATCAGGAAACCAGAACCCATTACTGGGAAAGGAGACAAAATACCTTGCTTGTATTTGTTTAATAAAAGGATAAAGCTCTCACCATTATAAAGGTGAAGGGTTTTAATTTAATTGAGGGTTTCCTTTTCTGCCTTTCCAGAAAGTCAAGCATTTTATTCTTCTGCAACAATTGGAATTTGTCTTCCTGTCGCCATTTTTGTTCATCTTTTCATTTTGACTGCCTACAACTACTTTATATTGCCTCACTTTGCCTGAACCTTGCTTCTTTCCAAAGGAATAATAATTGAAACTGACATTATTTTTAAGGTCAAAGAGAAAACTCAAGGCAGAGATAGGTATTACTTCTGCAAGATCATCCTCTTCTTTCTTCTTCCCTTTCATGGGGTGCCTAATGAACTGTGAAAGAACCACAGTTTACAGGAAGGGCTACGATGAACAATTTCAGTGATTTCAAAACTAATGGTTGCAGAAAAGAGAACATGCTTTAGCCATATTGTAACCATGACATTCTCATAATAAATTAATTGGTGTTGCTATACTATAACATTTTCCTGTCTATAACTTTTTCCTCAAAGGATATATATTTTTCTCCATTTACCTGGAAAATCAACACCTAATTATAATTCCATAAACATATTTTCCATTTCTTTGGTTTAAAATCTTTACCTGCCAAAGTTAAAATTTACCTTTCTGAATAGTAATCACAATAGCAAACATTTTCCCCATGTTTTCACAATGATTTACAAATTATGAATATGAATTTAAAAACTTGTTTTTTTAAATATGTCTTTGCTTTATTATAGATTTCTACTAGTTAGTCATTTAAAATCTATCCCAAAAGAATCTTTCAAAAATAAGTTAAAGAGAAATTAAAAACCTTTTTTTTTTTTTTTTTTTTGCCATTTAACAGGTAAGTTCCTCTTGGTGTGTCATCATCAGATTTGAGAAATCATCCCTTCCCCCTTTTTGTTTATTACTGCTTTCCAAAACTTCCAGAGATTCATCATTCCTTTTAGTCATTGCTGAACTGCTGGACTTCACATATTTCTATCTTTTATACTCTTCCTCGATAGGTTTTCATTCGTCATCTCTGTTTTGGAGCCAGAAACCCTCGATTATCTGATGATGTTATGATTAAAGCTGAATATACATCTCTACAGTTAATTTTATCAGTCATATATTTAGGAAAAATACTTTTTCCTTAATAAAAATAATCTTACTGCTCTCTACTTTTGAATAAAGATACCTTTTATTGTTATTAATGATAGCTGTTTCTTTTTTTTTTACTCTTTTTTTTTTTTTTTTCATATCTCAGTTCCTGACAAAACATATGCCTCTTGGCTGCCTTTATTTTTAATATGCTTAGCTTTCTTTTGTTAGTTGACATATGTATTTTTTTTCATATTTTTAATAGTTTTATTGAAGTATAAATTATTTCTCATAAAAATTTTGGTCTTTTTTAAAATTTAAATTCAATTAATTAACATATAATATATTATTGGTTTCAGAGATAGAGGTCAGTGATTCATCAGTCTTATGTAACACCCAGTGCTCATCACATCATGTGCCTTCCTTAATGTCCATCACTCAATTACCCCATCCCCCTACCTCCCTGTCCCTCCAGGAACCCTGTTTGTTTCCTGTGATTAAGAGTCTCTTATGGTTTGTCTCTGTCTCTGATTTTTTTTAAGATAGACTGGATGAGTCAGAGTAGTGTTCAGTAGGGATCATTTGTTGATACTATTGGTTTAGGCAGTGGCTTGAAGAGCTCACTTAGCTGTGAAATACACTTATTTATTTAGTTTTACTTCTTGTCTGATCAGTGAATTTGACCAAATATGTAACATAGTGGGAAATTGTGTATCTTTAAGAATCAAAGTGGGATAAAAGCATAGCATCAACTTTCTGTTACCTTCAAAATTCATTATAATATATGACTTGCAGTTTCTTCCACTATATACTAAGAATTTAAAAAAAAATGTCTCCTCATATTAACAGGCTTTATGGAGAAAAAATTTTTTTTTCAGCACCCGGAAAAGCTGTGATGTTTCTTTTCAACTTTTCCTTTTTTGTTTTTCTTTTCCTTTTTTAAGTGAAAACCAAGTAATATAACAAAACTTATCCCACACTTCGGTTTGATGGTTCAGGAGCTCATAGCCGAATTTTCAGGTGAACTTCACAAAAGTCTGAATAGTTTTATGCATTATTTAGCACTAGCCTTACCCAAAATATTTCCCTATTTAAATCATTTATTTTATCTTCCCTTTTATCTTAATGTATTTATTTTGTTCCTGTCTTATAGCATGCATTAGTAAAAAGCCACTCTAGGACCTCATTTGGAATGAAGTGACGATTAAATAAATTAATGGATTAAAATCCCGTGACATACATAGTATAGATTACATTTTCTAAATTTTATGAAATGCTAAACACAGTTCGTTACTCAGATGAGGACCTCATTAATATTTTTTTTCCTTCCTTCTTCTCTTATATTCCCCACTGAGGCCAGAAGGGAAGTCTCATATCTTTTATGCATTCAATCTTCTCAAAAACAATTATGTAACTTTTGTATCATTGGGATTTCTATTCCCCTTGGAACTTTGATAAATTTGGCTAAAATACCCATTTATGGGGCAGCCCTGGTGGCTCAGCAGTTTAGCACCTGGCTTCCACCCAGGGCCTGATCCTGGGGACCTGGGATCAAGTCCCACATCGGGCTCCCTGAATAGAAACTGCTTCTCCCTCTGCCTGTGTCTCTGCCTCTCTCTCTCTCTCTCTCTCTCTCTGTGTGTGTGTGTGTGTCTCTCATGAATAAATAAAATATTAAAAAGAAATAAAATAAAATATCCATTTATGAAAACTGTGTGGACTCGCTGCCCTCCTTACAAACTTTACCACTACCTTCTTGTAGACACTTAAATTCTAATATGGTACAGTCTTGTTATGAATCACTAGTCCCCCACGTTATGTGAAGTATGTATAGGAATAGTGAGGCAGGGAGAGATTAGGGAGCTGCTGTGTGGCAAGAGAAAGAATGGGAGCCGACATGAATAAAAAGTATGTGTGAAATGAGAGATGTCCTTGATCTCTGCTTCTATATCCTTTACTACATGATGACTAACCTAGTTGAGAAGGACTAGAGCATCCTGTTTATTAGGATGGCTGGTGTTAAAGTGTGAAGTTCTTGATTTTCTTGGAGGGGGGTTGGTCATGAGTTCCTTTCCATTTGTGAAATATAGGGATTAGGAAGATTTTATTTAAAGATTTATTTATCCGTTTAGAGAGTGAGTAAATGGAGAGGCAGAGGGAGAGGGAGAGGGAGAGAATCTCCAGCAGACTCCCTGCTGAGCATAGAGCCTGATGTCGGGCTCTGTCCTAGGACCCTGACATCATGACCTGAGCTAAAAATCAAGATTTGGACACTTAACTGACTGAGCTACCCAGATGCCCTCCCCCTTTTTTTTTAAATTCACAGTATCTTTACTGATAAAGTTAATATTTAAGAATAGATTTAGTAGGAGAACCAGCTCTTCCAATTGGTCTTTCTAGTTCCTGGATCTAGGCCTTAAAACAGCCACCTTAAAACAGTTAATGATGATTAACTTCAGTATTAGCATGGACATACTTATCCAACATCAGTGTGAACATCACAGTTGTCCCGTGTGGAAGGAGGAAAGTGAGGGCTGAGTTTCCTATACTCACTGCCTTATAATATATATTAAACACATTGAACTCAGAAAAGAAGTTTAACCCCTATTCAGGTACTCCATAATGTGAAAGAATAAGTAAATGAGCAACAGAATACGATTATTTAGGCCAGAATCTCACTTTATTAAAATCTGGAAGGACGGGAATACAAAGGGTTGTGTATGATGATTGTAAGGTACATATTGCAGGAACATCAGAGTATGAGGGGAAATGCAGATGGGGAGATTAAGAACCCATACACGCAGGAGAGGCTGACCTTCGGAATGAATAATCCAAACTTGTGTTATT
Organism: Canis aureus; assembly: GCF_053574225.1. Classification (NCBI taxonomy): domain Eukaryota; kingdom Metazoa; phylum Chordata; class Mammalia; order Carnivora; family Canidae; genus Canis; species Canis aureus. The sequence continues at coordinate 7,155,960 of NC_135612.1, read as the reverse complement.
GTGTTCCACAACTAGGTCAACACAGGCTTAGGCAAGGCATCCTGTTAATAAGCATCCCCATCTTCACCATCTGCTCAGAGCTACTCAGAAATGACCCGCCTTTTTCCTTAGTCAATGACATATAAGCCCAGTAGAATATGAGTCTGTTGTTTCAATCTATTTACAGCTAGAGTTTAGGGAATCTACAAGCTACTGACATTTTTACTAACTAGTCTTGAATTAAAGTGTCAGAGGCCTGAATCAATATTATTCCCTATACTCTTCATTGTAGCATATTCAGGATAATGAGCTCATTCACTCACAGTAAGTACCGTTAGTTAGTAACTGGTGGTGAGTAGAAGAAAGACTCTTCTGATTCTTTTTTTTTTTTTTTCCTTTGTACGTGTTGCTAATCCAGACTCTAATTACAAAATATTCTGGACTGGTACTCCTCCATCAAGTCCCTCAGTTTCCCAGGATGCATTCTACTCCATATACTTATGCTTTTCCTAAGACCACAATTGAATTCTCCTTCTTGAAACTGAAAGTTGTAAGTCCTAATGAGGACTATGCGAGTCCTTTTTCCTTTTGATGTACCTGGTGCCAGTCACATGGTTTGGCACATGATTAAGAGTCAATAAAAATGTGTTGGATGGATAAATGAATGAATGAATGAATGGCCATGATATCTATTTAAAAAAAAATCTAATCCTCTAAACTCTCCAACATGTGCAGGTAACTACTTGTACAAATTCCTTCCAAGATGCCCAATGTACTTAAGGAGTTGTTCCCATCTTGTTGTCCTATTCATTTGTTTATTCTTTCATTTATGTCCTGAGTGTGCAAGGACATGGCAATAAACAAAAAATTCACATGATCTGCCCTTGACAAGCTTATATTCTTGTGAAGAATGAACAAGAAAAAATAATACAACTATACCATACGAGAAGGTAACACATGAAAATAAGTAGAACTGGGTTAGAAGAATGTTGCCAGTCAGGTAAAGCCTCTTAAATAAGGAGGCATTTGAGAAATGACCTGAAGGGAGTGAAGAAATTAACATGAATAGATCACCAGGCAAAGTGTTCCAGGCAACAACTCTGAGGGAATGTGCTTCACCAAGATTATGTTGGACCTTCTGTGACACTATATCTTGACTTTTACTCTGGGTTAAATGAAGAACAAATGGGGAATTTTGTTCAGATGACAAATGTGACCTGGCCTTTTTAATGGGATTACTCTAGCTGACTGCTGGGTTGGGAAATAATGTAGATCAGAAAATGGTGACAGGTGACATGCAGTTGAAAACAGGCAGTCAATGAAAATAAGATGAAAAAGTTTATATGTTGGTATTCAAAGATGTTGTGACTTAATGTAATTAAGTAAGATAAAGGCTATAAATGTGACCCTAGAGAAAATAAACAGCTGAAACAGCCCATATATGAAATGATCAAAGTAGTTTTGCTCTGGCAAAATTAAAGAATATTTTCACTTTCTAAAAATCCTTTCTTGTAATCTGAGTTTTATTATATTTATTTAATTTTAATATTAATATTTAAGGGATGCCTGGGTGGCTTAGTGGTTGAGTGTCTGCCTTTGGCTCAGGACATGATCCTGGAGTTTCAGGATCAAGTCCCACATCAGGCTCCCTGCGTGGAGCCTGCTTCTCCCTCTGCCCGTGTCTCTGCCTCTCTCTCTGTGTCTCTCATGAATAAATAAATAAAATCTTTTTAAAAAAATTTAATAGTTAATTTTGTTCTATATGTATTGAATGGCTGATGTATGCCATGCCCTTGTGGTACAAGATGCTGTAGATGTATTCTCCATTCTCAAGGAGCCTAAATGATTCTTTTGCTGTAAGTGACTTGCCAGCGGATGAAATGTAATGGGTTGAAGTGAGATTATTTCATTATATTCCTATTACAATTTTCTCATTGTCAATATTGCTCCTAAATATTGTTCTGGGAGGTTCCTGTATCCTTTTGATAGCCCTCAGTATCAGTTTATCAATAGCTCTCAGACTTCCTTTATAGTCCTTTAAAAGTAACCTCTTCCACCCATATCGAGGTCAAATTTTTTTCTTCATCCCATCACCCAAACCTTTAGTATTATTAATTCTCTTTCACTATCTCCATAGTCACCTTCAAATAGAGGACAGTAGTTGGTGATTTCTACTTCCTTGTGTTCAATCTGTGCTCCTGTTTGTTAACGTCCCATCTACAAAGTCATCAATGACTCACTTTCATTCATTTCACATCACTATATATTTGTTACCCGAATTTCCTAGTGACTGAACGAGGAAAGTGTTCTGTAGTTGTTTGACTTATGCTTTCAGACTCTATCTCCACCTCCAGGTTTTGTTTCTTGCACTTCTGACAAACATTATGAATACATTAAACCCAATTGTTTTGCTTACTCTACAGACGCAATTATGCTGCATTTGAGGCTTAAGACACTGTAATTGTTTTTGGTCCCCAGTCTCATTACCTTCTTACCCTTCTCAACCTCCGAATGTATGCACCATCTGTCAACTCCTAAGTACTTTCCAACAGAATCCAAAGCAGCATCCCAATATTCTCTTTCATCAGTCTCAGCAATTACATTTGTCAATTTGGGAAACTGCAATAATTTTAAGTCATATGTAATCATTGTGAATTTAACAAGTAAATCAAGGAGCCAAGGGCTACTAGGTTTGCCCCTCTTCCTAGTTTGTATTATTCACATGCAAAATTCAATTTAATCGGTTGTGTTTCCCACACATTTAAAATGAGATCTTCTTAATAACCTGTTTTCCTTGCTATGCTTCTTAGATCGCTTCAGATGCATGTTTGATGTGAGCCAAGGCATCAGCTGCTTTTCAGAAATTAAATCATTAGTCCTATTGTTTTATTTTCATCTCATGTTTTTACCCAATTACATATTTTGCAAAGTTAATTTCACCTTATTAATGTGTTCAATATAATCTGTGCAAATGATATGACGTTTCCGTATCTCCAGCAGATTCTCTCCTGATCCCTTCTTGAACCCCAAGGACGAGTTAGAGAAGTTGAACCTCCCCCCTTTTGCCCTCTGGACACAACTTTTCTTCCTCAGGCGGCTATTGAACAGATTCACTGGAGGCCTCCTTATTTTCTCTTGCTTCTTCTAGAAATCAGGAGTATAATTCATGCAGGCTTAGTGCTTTGTCAACTTTTAATAGCTCTAATTGCCTAATTATCTGCTCGGGTGCAATTATGAAACCTCCATACTGAGCTTGTTTTCAGGGCTATGCACACTGTTATATTGTTTGAATGTACAATAGTACTTTGCTTCTTACACAAGGCACAGTGAATTCATTTGTGATAATGGCACTTGTGTTTCTTGCACTTGTGGGGTCTTTCCATCTACTTCTACTCTCACACAGGAGACACCCCACATTATTCCTAGTATTGGAGCCCACATTATTCCTAGTATTGGGGAAAAGTGTGTATCCTATCAAAGTGAGTAAATAGTAGAAATGATCAATCAAACTTTTTCTCATTGATGAGCTTCTAATTTGAGAATTTCCATCTTCGTCTGGATTCTGTGAACTCACTTCAGCTTTGGCAGTGTGCCCCAACTTTCTCACAACTTTCCGTATATAATCCATCTGTGAGTGAATTGGTGAATAACCTTGTCCACACTTGAGAAAAAGTAAAAATAGACACTTCAAATAACTGTTTAAACAGCAGATTTTAGCAGTATGTATTCAAATGGACCATGATTGAATTTTGCCTTTAATTTGTACCTAACTTTCATTTAAGCCTCATTTCCAAAGTCCACTAAGCTGATTGCTATAAAAGCTCTAGCTTATCAAAAATTATTGTTGATAGCATCATTTCTTAGGGTCACACAGCTACAGGTTACACAAAAGGTGTCTTCTGATTAGAGATATGAAAATAAAGTTCTCATTTCTCCAAAAAGTGTAATTGACTAAAATGAAGTCTTAGATACCATATCTGTTGTGATGATTCATTTAGTCTGGGTCTTCTTAATTCTGGGGGAATTTTCAGGTTGGATGCCATTATTTGGATAATTATATCTCCTTACAATGGTGAATAATATTTAATTAACCTAAATGCTAAAGAGGAGTTGTTTCTTTTTAAACACATTGTAACTACCCACAAACCCAGCACATTTTTACACAGATAGTACCTATTTAACAAATATATTTTGACTTTAACGTATGAGAGCAAGAAGAAAAATGAAGCTAGAAGGGAATACATTTATTTTTGCAAAAATATAGTTCTTAACAGGCAAAAAGGGTTGATGGTAATGTGAGAAAGTAATTCCCTCCTTACATTTTATAATCTTATTTTTTTCAAAGTTCTTTACATCTATTAATCAATTCAGTCCAGATTTATATTTTGCACCTTTGCAATTTCCAAGTATGTGAGAGTAGAAGTAGATGGAAAGCTACATTGGGCTCAGACTTATGTGCCTCTACCTACTTGCAGGCATAAAATTTCTGACTGTATAATGAAATCAATCCTATAGCATGATGAGGACTTCTTCAGTGGCTATATTAATTTTCTATTCCTGCATAATAAATTGCCACAAACTCAGCAGTTACAACAACAGATTTTTATCACTTTCCATAGTCGGCAGTATGGGTTTGAGGGTTTAAATTAGCTGGGTTCTTTGCTCAGGACCTCACAAGGCTACAATCAAGTTGTCCTTTCTGAAGTGTAGAGTCCTCCTACAAGCTCACCTAGTTTTTGGCAGAATTGGTTCCTTGCAGCTATAGGACTGAGGCCTTTAGCTCCTAGCGGCTCCCTGCAGTGTTTTTCCATGGGGCTCTCTCTACATGCAGTTCACATTATAGCTGTTAGTTTCTTCAAGGCCACCAGGAGAGCATCTCTGCAACCGTTAGTCTCTTCCATCAAAGAATGTCTGGATCCTCTTTTAAAGAATTCACCTGATTAGACTAAGCTGATTCAAGAGAGTCTCCCTTTTGGTTAGCTCAGATTTAATTATCTGCAAAATCCCTTCACCTTTGCCATTTTCTATTCATAAGGCACAGATTGTGCCTGCATCCGAAAAAAGGAAAGTCTCCCAAGCTGTGGGTACCAGGAGAGAGAAATCACAGGGACCATCTTAGAATTCTATCTACCAGACTGGGATTCGAGTTGAGTCATTTGTCTGTTCACCTTAATTTCTGATCATTACTCCTCATCATTTTTTACCCACTACTTTTAACAGCCTTGAATGCTTTCCATAAGCAAGATGTGATGAGTACTCTAGAAATACAAGGATGAGAAGATTCCAATCCATACCTTGAAGGAAATTAGTTTGGTGATGAAGAGAGTGGAAACCACCCTTCAAAATTTAATACAAACGAAAATCAAGGCTCAAAATTAAGTATTGTGGACATCAGGAGAGAGAGGTGATATCAAAGTGAGCAATATGTGGATCACTTCATAAATTACACAGCCATTTGCATATGAACAGTTGCAACTTTAAGCTTCCATCACTAAACAGAGTAGGAGATAAAATATGGACTATCCATTCTAAATTAGTGAATAAATAATATGAGGAGGAAGATTATGGTTTCTTTGTTAGCTACTTCACTTGGAGTAAGAAAGAATTGCCAATTAAAGCTGTCTGTAGGGACTCTTGGGTGGCTCAGCTGTTGAGCGTCTGTCTTCAGCTCAGGGCATGATCTCAGAGACCCAGGATCCAGTCCCACATCGGGCTCCCTGCAGGGAGCCTGCTTCTCCTTCTGCCTGTGTCTCATGAATAAATAAAATCTTGAAAGAAAGAAAGAAAGAAAGAAAGAAAGAAAGAAAGAAAGAAAGAAAGAAAGAAAGAAAGAACTGACTGTAAATGGAAAGACACATTGAGGAGTAATAAATTTGATTTCTTAAAATTAGTCATAGGCCTGAATTCTGACTCTTCAAGAATGATAAAGAGATTCATATTGGAATTGTGTTTCAGTTTGCAGCACACCAAGTTCTTTCCCATACATTTTGTGGATTTGATACTGTGAAAAAAATTGTGTTCTAAATATCTTTACTCCACCTTTAAATTAAATTTTTATTTTATCCTAATACTCCTCTAAATTTAAAAGACGACACCTATTTTTCTATCTAGGTAAATGGATCTATAAACACTCAAAGTCATTTAAAAAAAATGAATAACTATAGAACCAAGATATGGAATCACAGGTTAAGAAGGGGCTTTTGAAGTAATGTATGGAAACACTTGTAGTCTTTCAGGTCAGATTACATTGCTTATCTTACTCTACAACATCTTGGGACTTACATTTATTTCATTTTTCCACTTATTAGATACATACTTGGTTTAAAAAAATAAGATAACAAAGGTAAATAAATTTTGGAAATGAGTAAATAGTTTTTAACCATAAGAATTAGAAATTGTGCATAAGTCATTATCTAATATAAGCTGTTAGCCAATTTAGAAAGTATTTTACCTTTTCATTGCTGGTGCCTCCTTGACTCACGGAACTCCTAATATCTGAAAAATGAATGTCCATGCCTAATCTTCATTTTAGGTCATGATGTGAGGAGAAATACTACATAGAGTGGGATCCTACAGCTGCCCCCTCAAGCATTTATGAGTTAAACATTTACTAAATATGGAACAGAACTCTTAGCACCTCTTGCTTTAATTTATTTTTTTTTCAATGTCATGCTGCTTGTAATTTTGAATAACTGCTTTTACCTGCTGTGAGGAACAGTAACCACTGAGCATTGTGTTTTTGCTCAAATCCTATTTGTTGTTATGGAAACAGCATCTCTATTAAGCTTCCTGCTGCAAAACGGTTGTAGAAAATGTTACTTAAAATGTTCACCAGCAAAGGAAATGGGCAAAAGTGAACTCAAACAATACCTGACTATTTCTGTTATATGACATGAAGATGTTTGAAATACAAAATGTAAATAATGATGACTGGGCAACTTCATTATACCAAATCATGCATTGAATAAGAAAGGGACAATTGTGTAGGTATGCAAATTAAAAAATAAAAAAATAGAATAAGTTATTCAATTTTACAGAGTTCAAAATGGTTTTGAGTGTATAGAATAAGAGGTTTTTTGGATTTAGTGGTTTCATGAGATATAAAATTTGGAGTTCACCTAGGTAGAAAGCTGGATTAAGTTGTCTATTATTCTATAGAATGCTCTTTCCAACAAAATGCATTTGTATTTAAACAACATAAATTAGATATCACTCATCTATTTTAAAATGTGACAATAAACTTATCTTAATTTACTTACAAAATTGCTTATATAACTTATTTATATACTTATATGATTATACATTTGGCAGTAATGCCTATGACTGTGCAACAGACACTTATATATATTTGTATTTATAATCCAGTGGACTTCATCGGCTATACTTCTGTATTTCAGCCCTGTATAATATTTAAATGAGAAAGATAAACGTAAAATAAAAGCTCAATTCCTATCACACAAAATTTTTATCCTTCCATCCCCTGTTCTTGAAGGCAGATTCTAAGAATGAAAAATGTTTACACAACATAATTGATTGTCAATATCATTTCTAACACAGGGAGTATACAAAGCTCCATGGGTTAAAGTTGTATTAAAGTCTGTGTGAACATGCACAATACAGAAGCCACCTACCCTTTGCCATTTACAATTTCTATCGCAGAAAGTGCCACGTTCTTTACAGACATCATTACATCTCTTATAAACCCTATGAGAGTGGTAACTGGATATTGCTGCCATTTTGCAAATGAAGATACAAATGCGTAGACATAACTTGCTTAAGGTCAAAAGCTAGGTAGTGATAGAGCATTTTCAGTTATTTCATTTTTATAATCAATTGGCAAATTTTTTCCAATAAGCCTACTGAATATATTTGGACTTCACAAAAAGTAAACTTGTTTGCAGTGACAGTGTTATCTTTGGTCTCATAGAAATTATGGTCATGAAAAATGAGAATGAAAAAAAAAAATACAGATTCTTCAGAAATGGTTCCCAAACTGTAATTTTTGTGATCACTGAAAAGTGATTCTAAATGATACCTAAAACATAAGCTCGCTCCCTGCTGAATAAATATGCTGAAACTATATTCCACAATAAAATATATCTGATTCCTCATACTCTCATGACATTTGTAAAGGAGCCTACAAAGCAAATTAGTACTAAATGGAAGGGGTATAGAAATGGGAAGGGAGAATTTGGAACTCTTTTGTGTTCTTGCTATTTAAGGTCACTTCTAAAATCTTTGTAGAATTTACATTTAGAAAGCTGGTTACAACATGATTTATTTTTCTTTAAGCAGCAAAGACAATAACAATAGGAGGGGAAGTGAATGCTTTGTGAGACACCGCTGGGCCCCAGCCAGATTCCTCTTCAAGGCTGAAGGATTAGAATTCTGCGGGGTGGCCACCCTGTAGCACTCCATCCTCGGCAAGAAAGAGTTGCCTAATGCAAGGACATGTCGCCTGCCCAGAGCAGCCTCACTAGTTGATGCAGGAGTATAAAGGCACAGTCCCCTGGCTGCAGTGCAGGCCGGCTCTGAAGGCCTTCCCAGCTTCAGAGCTCCCTGCGGAAATGGTAGTGGAAGCCATCGTTGAGAACGCATCACTGTCAAATTTTGCCTGTAGACTCTATTCCCCCAGAAATCTAACCTACAACAAGATCTAACATTTGTTAGGGCCATCACGTGTGCAAGTAATTTTTCTTAGTGTTTTACCTGTTTTGATTCATATATCCTTCTCTATGCAATTCATATCTGATTTTCAAGATGAGACACTAAAGCACAGAGAAGTTAAACAGTTGGACTGAGATCATGCAGCTACAAAGGTGTGAACCCCCAATGTCTCATTTCAGAAAGTATGCTCTTAAATACTAGGGTGTACCAAATACTAGTCTGTGAAGTCTATTACACTCCACAGATTTCAATTTCATTTGCATTCACTAAATACTTAGTGGGAAATCCTAAGAGGGAAAAGAAGGCCATATAGTCAACACGCTTTATGCAACAAAGTAAATATGAAGTATTCAATAAGGAGAGTATTCAATAATATCTCCTTAAAAAATGACCAATTTTATTGTAAGCCCACATTCAAACAAAATAACACTTTCAATGTAATCAAGTATCAGGGTGGCTCGCAGAGTTGGAGGGAGGTCAGGGATCAATGTGGAATTCTTGAGGAAAGCTTCACAGAATAGAATAGAATTGATATTGTCTTTGAAGGATTACTAGGATTCAAACAGAGATGCAGGACGGGTTTTTGATATGGAAAAGAGTGCCAGCAAGTAGAATCCAACTTTCAGAGATCTGAATTTTACACATCATGCTGCTTCCAGTGTCAGATGTGGGAGAGTGAGCGTGTGTACACAAACACAAATATACTCACGCATCCATGTAGGCCACATATAAGGAATGATATATAGTAGAGCCAGCTAAAGACAAAGCACTTTATTTATTTATTTTTATTTATTTATTTATTTATTTATTTATTTATTTGGCAAAGCACTTTTAATTGTTCATTGTCATCTACACAGAGGGACATATGTGTGTGGAGGCCGAGAAAATTAAGGCCATTCCACTTTGAGTTCTGCGTTATCACAAGTGCAGCCATCCCAGGCCCCTGGGATGAATAAGAGCTGAACTTTACCTTACTTCAGTTACAGGAAGAAAACAGCTTGCAGCTTAACGTCCTAGAAAGCCTCATATTGGAATAAAAACAGCCCAAGCCAAGGGCAGGAAGCCCCTATTAGAATAAGAACAGAGCCCAATGCCCTTGAAAGCCCCATATCAGAATGTAAACAGAACTTGAGAAATTCCTCCCCCCCCACACCCCCCACCCCCGTTTCTGGAGGTCCCCTAGTCCAGCCTATAAAAACTAAGCTGAAACCCACCTCGGGGTCCAAGTCCCTGCTCTGCTGTGTCGGGTGTACTTGGACCCAAGCTCAAGTTTGTAAATAAACTCTCGTGTGTTTGCATCGGTGTCGGCTCCTTGGTGGCTTCTCGGATTCGCAATCTTGGGCACAACAGTGTGACCAAATATGCTAGAACACATTATACTAATGTTGGAGGTTGTTGCCTAAAGATCCTGGATATAGCAAATATTTATAAATGCCTTGTTATATTTTTCTCTTCTGATTTTCTGTAATGAGCTGTGTAGCCAGAAGAGAGGGAAAACACCCTTTAGCCTTCTTTATTCTTTTAATCCATTCAATATTTTGAGCACTTACTATTAGCCTTTTGGTAGATTCATACAGGGATAAATAACAATCCTACAAATATTTTTCTATCATAGAAATGATATCGATATATCCGTTTATATAATTTAATTAGTACATGCTCTACTAATTTTTGAATTTAAGTGCAACACTCTTATATACATGGAAACATGTCTAGATTTGTCCTAAAGAAACAATTTTTAAACCAAAGTTTCAAAAGGAACAGCCAGCTAAATTAGGAACACAGGTCTTAACTTTTTTCCCAGAGCAATACTTTCTTGCTATATTTAATATACGATAAATCAGGTTAGGAAATTTCTATGAAACAAATATTTATTGGTCTCCAATAAGCTAACGTGCATAGGGGAGTAGAAGGCAACGTTTCCCACACTAATTTGAACATAGGAACTTTAATCAACGGAGTTTTTGTGGATCCATGTTCTGTGGAATGCAATTTGGGACACCCAGTTTTAATTTGTATTTGATTATCTGTTGTGCTTGTTTTAAAAATATATAAATATTTGTGTGTGTATGTTTTGGAAGAAGGGTAGTTTGTCTGATAAACAGACTTGTGCTTTGTTCATCATTTGTCTTGGCTAGATGCATGCACCACCACCACCACCCACCACACACATGCAATACATAAAAAGGGGTTTGGTTTAGGTTGGAATCAGCACTTTGTTCCACTTTTATTCATTGATTCATAGTTTTTATTGGTTGTAGTGTTAGTTTTTACTGAATTACAATTATTATCACATAAGATTTTACAGGAAGAAAATCAAATAACATTTCCCTCCCGATTGCTGCTAAAGTAATCAAGATTTAACAGCTTCTGGAGAGAAATCAAGTCATAGTAACATCTCAAATCCTGATCTTGACCCTGACTGCTCACACAATTTTCTGGAAGTTGTTACAAACGTCCTATTCTCACTAATAACCTTCTGAGTCAGAGTAGAGGGAAACCTAGGACTCCGTGTTTTAATCATCTATCCAAAGAAGTCTTACATCCACTGAAGCTTGAGAAGAGAGACTTGAACAGAATGTAAGTATTCTGGGAGGAAACAAATTCGGTAAAAAAGCTAGACTGCGGTTGGAGAGGGTGGTTAGGGTTAGGGTTAGGAGACGCCTGGTGGCTCAAGTGGTTAAATGGCCAACTGGTAGTTTCGGCTCAGGTCATGACCTCCTGGAGCCCCACGTGGCACTCTGTGCTCAGCGATGGGTCTGCTTGAGATTCTCTCTCTCTCTCTCTCTTTCTCTACCCCTCCCCCTATTCTCTCTCTCTCTCTCTCTCAAATAAATCTTTAAAAAAATGAGGTTGAGTGTATGCCTGGGATGGGACAGAAAGAATAGTTGTTCCTCCTGGCCTTGTTTGCAAATTGGTGGCATTTTAGGCCATAAGAGAGACAGATTAAAAAAAAAAAAGAGAGAGAGAGAGAGACACACACACACACACACAGAAAAAAATGTGTAGGAGAAGGAAGTGTCCTTTTTTATGCTTGCTACATCCTCCATCTGATTTCCTGTTCTGCATGACTGCCAATCCTAAGTAGAACAGCTGAGTTGACACTATAACAGAGGCAGGCGACTTGAAACAACAGTTCATTAGTTCCCCCAACAGTAATAATGATAGTTTATTTTTAGTTATTGTTGTTACTTTATTACTCCCTCATCCTTTGTCTGCCAACTTCCCAGCTCTGTTTTCACATCCTGGTAACTCTTCAAATATGTACATACAAGGGGAGGGAGGAGGGAAGATTTAAAAAAAAAAAAAGATACGTTTAATAAGCAAGACTCCATCCAAATGCATGCCTTCATGTACCATTGCACACTTTGAAGCTTCACTTATAGGCATTTAATTTGTGTGCTAAGGATATAGTCCTGTATTCATAAACAAATACAAGAACATTTCGCGCTATTTCCAGACTTGATCTAAATTAATCGGATTAAATTAAGTTAATTAATTTAATAAGTCCCATTGTTCTGAGCAAAACCCAAGACCTTTTATTTAAATCATCCGTAGTGGCCTTAAACCTACCCTTCAAAAATGAACCTTTTTCTTTTTGAAGCCTGGATGCCAGCCATGGATGCAATATAAGTTAATGCCAAGAGAGATCGTTTAAGTGCGGTTATTAAGGAGACTATGATTGATGGAGTTTGTAGCTGGTAATGTGATTCCCCTTTGGCTGCTCAGTGAACATCGGCAACAGATCAATATCTCATCTGCATGAGATTACAGCCACTTTTGACAATAGCGGTGAGAAGAGGTTAAAAAAAAAAGAGCAACATATTTGGCTGAGAATCATAATGGCTATTCTAGTTTAAAAAGTAATGCAAATAAATAACTCCTTTCTTAGAGAAAAATGATCTGATAGGAATTTTTGTTGTTGTTGTAGTTTTTGTTCAGCATTGATCACATTGATTTTTTTTTACCCCTCTTGTTCATTTTTTTTTCTGTTTTAAACAAGATAGATCTTTAACACGAGCATGCAGAAAACTGTGTCTACACACTAAAAGAAATCACAGCAGGTTTAACAAAAACTTTAACATTTTTCCATCGAGAGATACCCAAAACGTTTGAATCATTTAGAAACCTTGAAAGCAAATCAAGATTGTAAAAAAAAATCCATTTTAACTACTTCTTTTGCATCCCTTGGATGAATTATGCTCTGAATCCTATCTCCCCCTTCACGGGTACTTTGTTTCTTTTCCTGTGCTTTGTGAACTCTCTCACCCTCAACACCACAGTGCACCCCATCAGCATCGTTGGATCCTAGGGTGACTCATCTATTCCTTGACCTTACTCTGGACCTTTCCTAAACTACTGGAAAGCTAGGCCTTAATACTTATCCCTACCTGGCCTGTGTCAAGTTGCTTTTACCCTACTGAGTAATGTCATTTTTCCACAAATTGTTCCCTTTCTGCAGGAAGTGGACCTGAAGGCCAGGAGAGTCTGTGCAGTACCAAGTTGCAAGACAAAAGGAAGCTGGAGCAGTGTAGCCACAGATAGGATAGGAAGCTCGTCGGGGTGTGTTTCCCAAGCTCTAGAACAGATTGGTATACAGTGGATTTTTATACAGAGGATTTATATACAGTACTTTAAAGTCTTTTGTTTAAAAAAAAATATTTTTTTAAAATTTTGATTAGATATTTTACGTATTACATCTCAAACTAATTTTCAAAGGTGGTAAATTATTCCTCTTCATGAAAATTGTATTGAATCATCTTCCCATGCTGTAGTATTGCCTACCTTTAAACAGACTGAAATTTTTATTCAGTTTTATTCAGTTCTGCGGGCTATTTATTTTGATGTCATAAGCTCCCAAAGTCCTGGCAAAACAAGTAGAATTGAAAAGAAGGGATTATGGAGGTGTAAAGCTTAACAGAAATAAGGTTCAAAACAAGATCAGAAAATCCATTTCTGGCATAAGATTACTTATTAATATGGAATAATTTTCAGACTGAGCTTTTAAAATCACAATGATTTTTAAGTTAAATTCACATTCAAATGATAGGATTTTAAAAATTTTCTCTGAAAATTGATTCTATGTATACATATATATTTAGTTTAATATATATATTAAATATAAATTATATATATATATAACCTATATATAGGTTTTTTCTGTTATATATATATATATGAATGGATATAGATATTTCTCTATATGGATATCTATATTCATTTTAAAAGATTTAGTGACCCAGCACTAAGCAGGTCTTGGAAATTGTATTGTGTCCTTTGGAAATCTAACGCAGACTGAGATTTGCAAATTGAGATTTAGGACTGCTTATAATGTGCCTGTTCTTGAATGTTAATGGTATGCCTGCAAAGATGACTTACTGAGGGAAAAAAAAAATCAAACAGTTGAACAGTTACCTACGTTTGAGGCTGACCAGCTAGTTTTGATAGGCTTTACCAAAAAGGTTCAAAATTAAGCATACCTTTCTGTGTATCACTGTTGAGGTTTTAGTTATTCTTCTTCTTCTTTTATTTTAATGGAATGGGGAGGAGGACCATAGTATAATGGGGTCCACATGTATTTTGAAAATTCTCTGAGGAGTACAATCATTTGTAACCTATAAGGCATCCATCTAAAGCAAGTGAAAATGAGCCACACTTGTCAAGAATTAGAGAACTGAATGCTCTTTTAAAATCTTCCTTTCTTAAGCACCAGAGTTTTGCTTTTAAGAATTTACTTCTAGTCTCAGTTCTGAGGATCCTGTGCCACTTTCTAATTTAGACTCAGGGAACCTAATGAACAATTTTATTGATAGGGCTTTTTTAACTTTGATTCCAAGAGTTTATATTCTTTTATATTTGACTGACCTAATCCTCTGGGCTGACCCTGTAGTATTAAAAGCATTTCCCATGAGAAATTAAACACCTATTGACTTTAATTCTTTTCTTTAGGAAAAGAGCTTCTAAGAAAAACTTATCCTCCCTATTGTGGAAAAAAACACTGAAACAAAGTTTTTGGCACCCATTACAGCAGTTGTCTTTTAATTGGCTATACTTTAATATGGTCCTTCCTCCTGTCAAAAATCAAATTCTTAGCTAATGTCTACCATATAAATAGTATGACATGCATATACATATGAGGATGAATATTATACCTCTCTACTATATAAATGTTTTGCTGCTGTTTTTCATTTTCACTAATTTCTACAAAAATCAAACTGAAGGGATGTGACCTATTGTGGTTCTAAACGGCCAGTATTGCATATTGTTATTGTTTTTTACCAAGAATCAACTATTACCAAAGATAACTTTTTTTTTAAAGAGTTTATTATTTATTTATTTTTTATTGGAGTTCAATTTGCCAACATATAGCATAATACCCAGTGCTCATCCCATCAAATGCCCCCCTCAGTGCCCATCACCCAGTCACCCCCACCCCCTGCCCTCCTCCCCTTCCACGACCCCTTGTTCATTTCCCAGAGTTAGGGGTCTCTCATGTTCTGTCTCCCTTTCTGATATTTCCCACTCATTTTTTCTCCTTTCCCCTTTATTCCTTTTCACTATTTTTTTATATTCCCCAAATGAGTGAGACCATATAATGTTTGTCCTTCTCCAATTGACTTATTTTACTCAGCATAGTACCCTCCAGTTCCATCCATGTTGAAGCAAATGGTGGGTATTTGTCGTTTCTAATGGCTGAGGAATATTCCACTGTATACATAGACCACGTCTTCCTTATCCATTCATCTTTCAATGGACACTGAGGCTCCTTACCTCTGCATTTGTTTACCAAACATTTGCTCTTCCCATCATCCTGTGAATTGTCTTCCTCCCCTTTGAAGTCCCAGACTCCTGTTCCCTCCTTCTTAGCTTGGAATGGCATATAAACCTAAACTGCCTGACTGTTGAGGAGCCTCATATCTTTGGGCTTAATTTTTTTTTCCTGTTAGCCTGTGTTATGTCAATTTAATTATAGGACCGGCCAAAAAACCTGGAAGGGAAGAAGGTAAAGGTTTTCCTCTCCTGCAGTGTTATGAAAGTCACTCCTTTAAGAGGGCCGGTATCTGCTGCAGCGTCTGAGCTCTTGTCATGGCGTGGAACATGCACTCTACCAACTGACAGACTAATGAGAGCACTCACTATGGCTAGGACAAGTGTGGAAGGTGTATTTTGCAGTGTCCTTTCTGAATTACACTGATGATGGAGAAATAGCAAGTGATTCCTCTTTAGTGGATACAAGGGACACAGGAGATTATTGCTGCTTTTATGCTTAGTTCTCATTTCCTCAAGGGGCGTAATTTAGCAAAGATGATGATGATGATGATGATGATGATGATGATGACAATAGTAAGAAGAAGAAGGAAAAGGAGAAAGAGGAAGAAGAAGAGGAGCAGGAGGTAAAGATGGTTGTCATTGTTAGCATACGCTTCTATTGATTCTACTCTTGTCACAGACCCAACTCTAGTGGGAACAACTGCAAGGCTAATTAAGGTGGAGATGGCACTTTATTCCTATTGCCCTGAGAATACCACTTTCTCATTTGTACCGGAGAAACCCTTAAAAATCTGAGTGGATACAGCCAGGGCGAATATTGAGACATCAATCCATTAGCAATTCTCATAGTACAGTACTGACTCCAAGAATTTAAGATAGATGAAAATCTTGGCAAAGCTCTTTGGCCACTCTCTATTTAAAAATATGCTTTAGGGCATACTTATTACTCTGCACTATTTTTTTTTTCTTTTAGTGTGCTTTAAAGTGACACCGTGTAGTCATGACAACCTTGATAAGGTTACTGTCTACAAATTCCTCAAACTCAACTAAAGTAAATGCAAAACCACTGTCAGAATGTTCGTATCTGGCAATCTCTATTCTACAAATAAATAGCATAGAACTCTGATGGTCAGAGATGCCCATGAAAAGGAATTTAGAGCATTTTACGCTATTTTGAGAAATCACTGTCAATAACTTCTGGGTCCTATAAAGTTCACCCTCAACATCTCAGAGGACTGCCATACTTTTTTTGACATGACTTAAATTTGTTTAAACAAAGGCTACTTTTTCACAAAACCCTAGTACAATTCAGTAGAGCAGAAAGACATCAACTCTTGCTGTATCGCGAGGGCAAGTGACTCGCACATTGCAGTCTGTTTGGTTGAATAAAGCAAACTTAGCTTTATTTCCTGGTTCTTCCCTGCTTCATAGAAACCTATATAGGGGGTCCTGGGTGGCTCAGTCAGTTAAGTGTCTGACTCTTAACCTCAGCTTAGGTTTTGATCTCAGGGTTGTGAGTTCAAGCCCTGTGCTGGGATCCTTACTAGGTGTGGAACCTATTTTTAAAAGAAAGAGAGAGAGAGAGAGGGAGAGGGAGAGAGAGAGAATGAGAGAGAGAAAGCTGATGTATTGAGGCTATATGCCACTTCCTAAAAATTTCCCATAGGTTTTTCTATGTTTAGACTATTATTAGAGTTAAGTTATGATATGTTTTCTGGCTCTATTAGATCTTCTGTTAAATTCCCAGGGCAAGGGTTGTTAGTTGAAAATCTTAACATTGTGTCTTCACTGACTGGTCATTGGATCTGACATAATCAGTGATACGTTATTGATAATAAGGATAATAGTTAGGTTTTCAAAAAAATCATCCTGCAAGAATAAAAAAAAATGGTTATATTGAGATGATTTTTTAAGTGCTTTGTTCATTATTTACTTTGGGACAATTAAGAGTATAGACTCTAGGGGCACCTGGATGGCTCAGTGGGTTAAGTGCCTGCCTTCTGCTCAGGTCATGATTCCAAGGTCCTGGGATCAAGCCCTGAGTCGGGTTCCCTACTCAGAGGAGAGGCTGCTTCTCCCACTCCTCCCCTATCATGCTGTCACTGTCTCTTTCTCTAAAATAAATAAAATCTTTTTCAAAAAAGAGTATAGACTCTAGAATTTGTCAAACTTAATTTTTAATGCAATCTTTGTTACCTCTTTTAATTTAACCTTAAAATATAACCTACTCCACTCATCTCACTTTTTTCATTGTAGTTAGAATAGTGATACCACTTACATCAAATGATTTCAGTGAAGATTAAATGAGATATTCCAACAGGTGCTCTGCACAGTGCCTAGCATATAATGCATAATACATGCTGGTTTCATTAAAGGTCATATATTAATTGGTATATTTGCATTTCTACAGAGATTTTTATTTCATTAATTCTTCATTGCTGGCAAAATTAATATAGCCCATCAGATGTGAGTGGGCACATTATTTCCACAGAAGTCTAAGTGATTTGTTTGGATAATATCTTTCAGAACAACAGGTAAATTCCTATTCCTTGTTTTCATCTTCATTGTTGCAAGGTTTTGATGCAAACATTAACTATACTAGTTTTCCTTTTCATTAGATCATGTTTATAAGCTCTTGAAAATTCAGTGTTCTAGAAGACACTCCTTCAAAGCAATAGTTAGAAATGGTCATCAGTTCCTTCCAAAGAGGCTTATATACCACACCCTCCAGTAAACAACCATTGTGTTTTTAACAAAGTGTGATGCAATTGTGTAATGTTCATCATTTTAAGGAATGCTTCTGAGAAACAACTTTAGGAAACATTGTATGATAAAGTAGCTTTCCTGATTACTTATATACCACAAAATTGGTACATCTTGAATTCAGGATAATTCATTAGGACTGGTGTACAAACACAGCAAGTTATACAAATATCTATTCCTCAGTCTTCTTGAGATTGCTGGGATTTATTGTTTTGGTGTGCCTTATGGCTTAGTAGTTAATAGCAAAGACTCAAGAGCTAAATTTATTGGTTTACATAACCACAGATTTACATATCCCAAATTATGCTTTCCAAAATCCACCAAAGTTTATTGTTCAGACAGGTGACATTTCAAGGTAAGCAGCAATGTTTTGAGCATTGCTGAAATCTCTCAACTATTATAAATGTGGTTCAGACCCCAACTGTGCTGCCTACCGGGTAGGTGAGCTTGAGTACGTTTACCTTTTCAAGGTCTCTGTTTCCCCATCTATAAAATAATAGCATGAGTTCCTACCTCAGAGTGTTGTTTGAGGATCAAACAAGTCAATACATGCAGGGAGAAAGTGCCTTATCAAGATCCAGGTGTCATGTCATTTGGAATATTTTAATAGTTACTACGCTATGTTCTCAACTGCTTTTTTACAAAATATTTTCAAGATAGTTTCTTCCCCTGACAGGATAGGTACCACACATTCTTGACATTAAAAATAGATGTGCATTGCGTATTCCTGGAAATTAAAGCAGAACGGTTATTTATTTGCGCATGCTAAGGACAGCAGCTATACAAGCCATGTCACATGTCTTCTGATCTAAAGGCATTTTATAAATGATCTTACTTTTAAATTTTGCAGTCACAATATTTACTCTCAACCTAAAACACGTAAATATTATAAGTAGAATCTACTCTTTAATTTCTGAATCTGAACTTCACTGCATGAAACCTTTACTTGGATAATTGTAAGAGTCAGTTTTTCGTCAATATTTGCCATTGAATCATCCTTTTTGTAAATTATACAGGCCAGGCAACCCCAAATTATATACTCCAGAATCTCCCCAAATTTATTTTTCAGGCAGGTGGCTCAGCTCCTCAATTTAAGCAGCAATGTTTTCAGCACTGTTGAAGTCTCTCAACTATTACACATGAGGCCAGTGAGAAGTGCGTTTATAGTCATCACACAAGTTTATGAAAGACCTTTGTCTTAGGTGAGGCAGGGAAGGGCAGAAATCTTTCTATGGCACAAATGCAGACGATAAATCGTCAGAGTGCACAGGGTTCCGTAATTTCATCTTTGTTAGCCTCAAAATTAGTGTAAGTTTCAGCATATAAATACAAGGAAGCAAATGAAACGACATCAAATTGTAATAAATGCCAGTCCCTTTTGGTATCTGGTAAATGCTAGTGCTCAATTGGAAGCTTTTTTCAGTCTCTGTCTACAGTTCTTAGAAAGGCAATTATATCATATGTTGTGACCCAGCTTTGTTTTTAAGAGCGATCTTATCCTCATCATTAAGCGATTTTGATGTTAGAGTTCAATAAATAGGTAATTTACATTTTAGTTATCAATTTTCACTTTGACCAAAGCTACCCTGAACCAATTTCTTTTAAGTCTGGTAATTTACAGGAAGAATAAAATCAGATGGAACACACACACATACACACACACTGGAAAATAGATCTTGTTGAGAAAAACCTGTTCTGATATCATTTATGTTCTGGACATTCAGAGAAATTATTATGGTCATTTCTGATAGGGAAGTAGGAATGAGATGAGGAGGAGACAATAGAAGATAAAATGGTAGAAGTCTGTCTGTAGCAGACCCCCTGGAACATAAATAACTAGATTAATTTCATGTCAAATACATTGATAGGAAACAGTCAAGTTACTTTAGTTTTAGTTCTAAATGTTTAGAATGCTTGGATTACATGTAACTTTGATTCAGTTTTCCACATTTCTCTTGTCAGAGCAAATGGAGGAGATACTGTAATTCAGTGCTTATCAGAAATTCAGTGGGCTTTTTTTTTTTTTTTTTGGTCTGGAAGCTTCACATATAATAACTAAAAAAAAAAAAAAAAAAGTATCATTAATCATTTTCTATACTCATGTCCATGCTGGCAACAGAAAAAAAATCAGCTTATAACATCAAAGTACTCCATGATTTTTAGCACATTATATTTGAAGGAAACTGAGTTTTGAACAATTGGTTCTAGTTTTTGAAATCCTATTGCATAATCAGCTTTGCCTGGTAACTAATACAATCGTGCGTGCATTTCATTTCCATTCACGTTATATATTCTGGATGAGTCAGGGTGGTAGCCTGTGTTTCTGCATAAAAAGAATGTGCAGGGTATTTGAAGTTTGAATTGTAAAACTTGAAGAACAATTGTAGTGATAGTCAAAAACATCTTAGAGAAAAATGTCAGTGAAAATGGGGGGGATGGTAAACATATTTAAGGACTTAACAGTAACTCATTAAATCATCTGGTTCAATAGAAAAAATTCTTTATATCCACAACTGAGCTACTATGCAACAGATAAGAATATGTACGTATAGGCAGACTTAAATGAGTATTTCAGCCTCTCAGACATATCAGAGTTACATAAGTGTATATTCTTTTGGGATTAAAGACAAAAGTCACATAGCATTTTATGCCTGCTTCTCAGAAGATTATGTGGACGAATATTGAGGGGGGAAAGAAAAAGAGGAATCAAAACACAAGATCTGAAAAAAGAGAAGGATGGGGTATATAACATATCTCTCATGCTCCCCAAATTAATTTAATAGATGCTTTGGGTATATCAAATAGATTTGAGTAAGAGACAGAAAGAACTAATTTGTGCAATGTGAAAATTAAAAAATTCTTTTGACTTTGGCTTCCATATCTATAAATTGGGAGTAAAACAAAATCTTAAAAAAAAATACAATGGGAGTAAATATAATGCCTCTATCAGTGGACTACTCGAAGTATTGCATGAGCTAATGTGTAAAGGATGGTTATCTTGTTTATTGAAGCACAATAAATATAAGGGTGATACATTGCATTTCTCTTCCCCAGACCACACCACAGTAGTCGAACAATAGTAATAATCACTGCTTCTCTGCCACCAGCACCAGTCGTTAGAATTCCAAATTCCAAATATGTTTGTTTGTTTGTTTTGCTTTGTTTTGTTTTGTTTTCTTGTTCAGGGATTTTCTGAAATGTTTGAAAGCTGACAGTCCTTGCTTAACACTTGAAATGTCTTTGGGCAGGTCTCTAAACAGGTGCTGCTAATGTCCCTCATAGAATTCCTAAATACACTTCCACATCCTTACCTGCTCTCATGGCCCTGTCAGTTTTATGAGCACCTGCCAACCCAATCTACATTTGTTTAAGAGTTACTATGAGGTAAGATGAAAACCTCACCTGTCTTCGCTGAGCAGTTGTATTCAGGCTACAGAAAAAAATGCACGTGCTAGGGATGCCTGGGTGGCTCAGCGGTTGAGCATCTGCCTTTGGCCCAGGGTGTGATCCTAGAGTCCTGGGATCGAGTCCCACATCGGGCTCCTTGCATGGAGCCTGCTTCTCCCTTTGCCTATGTCTCTGCCCCTCTCTCTCTGTGTCTCTCATGAATAAATAAATAAAATATATAAGAAAAAGAAAAATGCATGCTCTAATCTTCTACTGCTTCTCTGGTGATAAAACTCTTTGATGTTTACTTTGATTAGAGCCTCCTCTATTTAAAAACCTGACAGGTTTCTGAGAATGGGCCAAAATCATGAATGTCAGTAGAATCATGTGAAAAATGAACAATAATGGACTTTTCTTGTAATCAAACTCTGCTTTTTGTGCCCCTCTCCCTGTACCTTTGGTGCTGACATGCATATCCTTTCCAATGAGTTTCCTTCTGCTCATGTATATGGTGTGAGAGTTTAATGTAGGTTTCTTGGGATGGGGAGTCCCAACTCAGAGAGCAGCTATTGCTCTCAAGTGTCCAGTTGCCATCTCCACAATAATGATTTCCTCCCATCTTCAGCACTTAGAATCTCAGCACACATACGAATTTTCAAATCTTTGGGTCTTGCTCTGGGATTTCTACTACATAGTAGTTCTTAATTAATCAACTTATGGCAATTAAACACTAAAATATATATAGCACTAGTCTGTATGGCTTAAGGTTTTAAAGTGTCCTTGTAAATGAAGAAAGTGTACCATGTAATTAATCTACGACTGGAGGATCATGACTGCATACAGGGAGGAGGAAAAGGAAGCAAAAGAGAAAGGATCTGACTTAAGTAGGAAGGGGAGACATGAGGGATTGAGAATCTGAGAGGAAGTGGAAGCATCTGGTGGTCTTAGTGGTACTAGGGACCAAATGGTATCAGATTAGGAGTATAAAATAGAAAACCGTGGCTTGATATTACAAAACACCATCAGCTTTGATGGCAGGAGGAGAACAAAGTCCAGGATACTGTGAACTATATTATCATAATTTATAAATGTAAAAAATGATGAAATGCTGTATGTATTAAGAACTCTTTTTGCCTTGAAGTTTCAAAAACATGACTTGGTGGTTGAGAAAGATCTGCTGTCTCTGCATGTGAGTGAGTGGATGCCTGTTTGCAGTTCCAGGAGTGGTTTTCTTATTCAGAGCAAAAACAAAGAGGCGGGCAGTATTAGCATATCCGGCTTCTCCTTAGATTTTTCAGAATCTCCTGACTTGCACACAACATTCAGTGTTACCATCGTTGCTCTTGTTGTCGTTGTCCTCTGTGTGTGTGTGTGTGTGTTTATCTAGTGTTGCCAGAGGTGTCACAGCCCTGTCTCTAGCTGCAAAGGAATTTTAGAAATTTACCAGTTAGCTTTCCAGTCTCTATGTTTTGCTTGGCAAAAGAAGGAGTTTGGGAAGAAATGTTGGGTAACAGAACAGATCATGTCTGCCATGGGTGTCAATTATTTAGACAATCAATTTTTCCAAAAACCAGAATCTGAGTTTCAAAAAAAAAAGATAAATGCATATATATTCTAAGGGCTGTCAAATGTCATTTCATGGGAAAAAAAAAAAACATGCAATATATAAAGGTCTCTCTGTATTTGAATCTGATTTCCAGTACCCACTCTTTATTTTGGGCAGTTTGTCCAAGTTGATGAAACCCAGAAATTATGAAATTTTCCTCTAATGAGAGCACACAAACATAATAGCAATTACAAACCTACAGAGCTCATCAGTGGCATAAATTTGACGATTCTATTTCCCTTAATATATATATTCTTATCCTGAATGATAAAAATCTATGCTTTCACTTAGAATTTAAATTAATGGCCATGTTTCTAGGATTAAATTTTTAAAACTGGGTTTCAAGTGGAATATCTTCTAGAGCTGCTGTCCTCTTCCCTGGAATCATTCAGTAAGGGCCTATATTTTATAAGGAAATGATTTAACTAGGTAAGGCCTTACCTCATCAGCCTCATACTCTGTTTACGATTCAAGTGCAATCACAGGAATATAAGTCAACTTGACTGTTTCTTCTTGCTGAAAAGAAGTGAAAGATAGAGTAGTATCTTAAGGTACCAAAGTATTTATGTCGACAAACTTCATTTTCTCAGGTCTTCTCAGATATTATCATGACCTGAGTTTCCCCTCTAATTTTGATCAGGAATAAAGAGAAACGATTTTTTTTTTGTTTTGGTTCATGTGTTGTTGTTGTTGTTGTTATCGTTTTAGGTGGTTTATAATATCTCCCAAACTCTCCAAGCCCCTGACTTGCTCTGTTTTGTTTGTTTCCACCAGACCAGATGGACATTGCTTTGACATTCTCATTACAGCTATTGTGATTTTAGGGAAGATAAGCAAAAGTGGGAGCAAATATTCCATTTAGCACATTGGTAACTGAGCATAAACTGCATCTGAAATCACCAAAACTAAGGGGAAAGTGAGACAAATTACACAATTTCATCATCATTGTGGCAAGATGAGTGGTTGAAACATTACTCTCTTGCAGTCCTGAAGAATTATCAACACATAATCAGAAAAGCAATTTTCTTACTCTTTTTCACCGAAGGCAGAAAGTCCACATAAAAATCGAGGGTACCCAGTTATATTTGATTTTGTAATTCAGATAAGTAACAAATCATTTTTTAGGGTTAAGTATTTATAAAATATTACATGGGATATACTCATACTAAAAACAAATCGGTCTTATCTGAAATTCAGATTTAACTGGGCATCTGTATTATCAATACTAAGTCTGGCAACGCCACTTACAGGGAGGTTCAGTCTTTTTTCCTCCTCTCCACAAGATCCACAAACCCCGGAGGAAAAGATATTGGAAGTCAACAGCTATATTGATTCACATTCATAGAGGGGGATTGCAGTTTATTATCTTAGGTGAAGGAAGAATTTTTTTTTTCTTCAATGGTACTAGATGTGTATGACCCCAACAGCGGAAATCAGAAAAAAAGTATCCCTTGGGGTAGAGTGTGAGGGCAAGAGTGGCAACAAGCAATGAGCACAAGGAAGAGTCTCCTGTTGGTGACCTGAGGGTAGGGTCTGTGGTTTCCTCTGCCGTCACCCACCATCATAAATATACCACCCTGAATAGAGATTGGGCCATGAGAGTGCGGCAGAGAAAGCCACGGTACTGGAAGGTTACTTTCCAAGAACAGCACTCCCTGGGTGATCACTTAAGAGATTCCCGATATATCTAATCTATGGGTATGACTTTGGAGAGGAAAAGGATACTGTGAAAAAAATTACCTACATGGGGCTTCTTGCTAACCTTGGCTAGAGGAATCTCAGAGCCTCCCATTATCCTATACACGTGTATGCTGATGTTTGGCATCTCCAGCACCTAACCTGAAAATCCCACCTTTCCCTGAGAAGTGAGGGGACAGGTGTATGAGAATTGCATTTACCAAACTGCAGTTTGATGCCACCTGCTAAGAAGGCAGGGCCTTCCCCACTGGAAGCTACTACATTTAGAGAACCCCTCAGTCATCCCTCTAAGTGGGCAGAGTCCTAAAATGTCCATCTAAACCACATTAATTAGAATCAAGAAAAAAGTCTCCGTAAGAGATAGAATACTGAATATTGTATTTTAATGGAGAATATTTGAGGATAAGAGAAGTACATAGCTTTTATGTTTTTCCTCTCAATATACTAAGAGACCAAATGAAAGTTTAATGTCATCAAAAATCCATATGCCATTCAATATCTATCATAATGATATCTGGCTATTAAAACCTTTTTGAAAATTTGCAAAGATATTATAGTAAATCAAACATGTCATTACATTTTTTTTTTATTTTAGTCTTATTTTGTGGCCCATTCGTACACACTCTTTTCATATGTGTGTGAGGGTTGCAGTGGGAGCTATTAATCAAGTCAGGAGCCTCACGAGTTAGTGAGATAGGAGAACGTCAAAGTACCGTTACCTCCGCTTGCTATGTAAGTCTTAAGAAAGCATATGCTTTTACATAAACCCGACTCTTGTATTCCATACAGTACCTAGTTCACATTCCCTGAGGGAATTTTAATGAAATTGATTCTAGTTTCTTAGGAAATAATGATATTTTGCTCTGCATTATGCCATATTTCAAACATAGTCCCACTGAGCTATCTCAGGGCAAACTCTTTCCAAACTTGCCTCTACTACAGACATGGTCCTCCACATTTGTAACCACTTTGGTACATTTGCAGGTTGCAAGACTAACAGACAACTATTGGTAAGCGTCATGTTCACCTTTTAACAATGCATCGGTGAGTCACTTCTGAGACTGACTTAAAGGCAATTGAATGCTCAATCTAGTATGAATGTGAAGACATTTAAATAAATGTGGTGTGTTTATCTAAGTCTGAGATCATGTCGTACATGTTTATTTGGATGCATGATGTGCAATCAATCAAATAAATGCGCTGAGTAGATTCATGTCATTCTTTGATAGCACATTCAAATAAACGTCTCCAACATTTATAGCAATGTAAAAATGAAAACCTGTAAGGATGTTTTGTTTCACCTTTTAAAAAAAATTAATTTTACAAAGTGTAAATATGACATAATTTTATGACTGGAGTGATAAATATGTTGTGTAATGACCACATAAGACTGGTTTTCATTAATCACATGCAAGACATTTTATTCAGGTCTAATCATTTTCTGCTCAACATGTACTCTTCCCAAATCAATCTGTCGTAGGAACAAAGGTCAGTTAATTTCGGTCACCAGAACCATTGAAAACAATCTCAAACATACTTGGCTATAGCAAGAAATACCAATTTTTAAGAGAACTGCCAGTTACCCCCAGATATCCACCTATGGTTCTGACCACAAGAGAATGTATTGAAACTCAAATTTACTACCTTTCTGTCTACACATACTTTTAGTGGGCCACAGTTAATCCAAAGGAGAATATAACAAATATTTGTTTGTTATGTTATAACAAATAACAAATAAATACAAATATTTAAATATATAATATATATATTAAATAAATATAAAACAAATAACAAATAAATATTTCCTGCAGAGATCTATTCACCAACTCAAGTGGAGATTGAACATTTATTTCACGAAAATAACCAGCCCAAAACAATACCAAAATTTTATGAAATAACCCTAAATTTTTTTATAAAAAAATCATTTTAAAACTAATATTCTATTAAGATGGATGTCTGAAGCCCCTGGTTTAGTATTTTCCATTAAGAAAGTGAGGTCATGTGGGACACCTGGGTGGCTCAGTGGTTTAGCACCTGCCTTCCGCCCAGAGTGTGATCCTGGGGTCCTGGGATCGAGTCCCACATTGGGCTCCCTATATGGAGCCTGCTTCTCCCTCTCCCTGTGTCTCTACCTCTCTCTCTGTGTGTTTCTCATGAGTAAATACATAAATTCTTGAAAGAAAGAAAGTGAGGCCATGTGTTTGTCTTGATTTGTTTGATATGAGAAAGATGGGAAGTTTGTCAGGTAGTTCGTTACATGGATAGTGTTGGGGGGACTTGCCGATTCTGAAGGAACAACTGAAATCTTACTACGTAGGTCTTCTGTTCTGAAAAGCAAGGAATGCTACAGCTGGTAGAGTGGGGCAATGACACAGCCGGGATCAGCACTTTACAGAGATGTAAGCTGAATACACCTTTGATGATGATCCCTTGCCACAGTGACCTTAGGCAACACATTACTCTAAAGAGAAATAGGTAACTTCCAGTAGTGGTGAGGTATCCTTCTCTTAACACAAAAGACACACACACATCCTTACTCTCACATGTATTCCTCAATGAATGTGGGTAACCTCCTTGCATCCATCTTCTTTCTCCTCCAGAGGCACTAAAAAAAAAATATATATATATATACATATATATATATATATATATATATATATATATATATATATAAGCTAGTCTGGGCATCAAGATGAAGTGACACTCATTAAAATGCATGTGCACCTGCTGTACTTGTTTTGCTCATTGTTCTGTCCTGCACCTAGCACAAGTGCCTGGAACATGGTGGGTGGTAAATGTTTGTCAGATGATATATTGGATTTACTTACCCAAAATTTATGGGGTTGGGAAAGCTGTGGTGATATAAAGGTAAAGTGGAAAACATTTGGTATAGAGGGAAACTGTTCCGGATCCAGCTCCGCCACACTCACTATTTTATGGCTTTGGGTACATTTCTTAACTTCTCTGGGCCACATTCTCTCTACCTACGCATGAAAAAATTGAGTCAGATGATAACTCAGATCTTTTCAGATCTAAGATTTGATAATTTGTTAGATCTCA
Organism: Canis aureus; assembly: GCF_053574225.1. Taxonomy (NCBI): domain Eukaryota; kingdom Metazoa; phylum Chordata; class Mammalia; order Carnivora; family Canidae; genus Canis; species Canis aureus. The sequence continues at coordinate 7,128,029 of NC_135612.1, read as the reverse complement.
TGTAAGAATTTCATTTTGCTACCAAATCAATTTTCCTGACAATAGTTTATTAATTCCCAGAAGCTCACAGTATATTTGTGACCACAAACTATCATCTGTAGTAGGAGACTGCTAATTCCCTATTATTATCTAATTTTGTTAAACCTGAAATTAGAATATAAAATTCATCAACATTTTACTAGTCTTTTAATTTATATATACCCTTTGACAATTATTTTTGTTGCATCTAATTAGAAATATCATTAATAACCTTAACAAATTAATTACCCATGTTCTGAGCTTTGTGTTTTATTGTCAATAACATTTTTTAATTGCCTACAGCTCAATTCCTTTAAGACCTAATCCATTTTTTTCCCAGGTAATGGGTCTTTAAGCTTATGCTAATTTATAGAGCTAGATGCACATTATGAATAGTTAATAATTGGTGTTTCTTATTTCAAAACTTTTCCCCCCATTGTATGATTGTGCTATATTATAGAAACTTATACTAGCTCACTTACATTTGGATATTTTGATCCATGGTCCACTTCTTTCTTAGTATTTAAACTAGTTTTTTTTTTTTTTTTAACTCTATTCGTTTAATCTTTATAATGGATATTCATGTGGGAAACAAAGGCAGGAGAAAAGCTATTAAATCTCCTTACTACCTACAGCCCATTAACAAGCTCCTGAAGCAGGTAGGGTGACATTCCTCTAGGAACTTAGCTGCCTCAATGTTAATATTTTGCTAAGGGCAAGAGGCAGTCTTAGCCCGACCCAAGGATCCTGTAAGTCTACTTTAACATATAAAAATTCCTTTAGAAATTTCCTTTATCTTTAAACCCTCAAGATATGTGTTGGTGATCATCCCCCAAGCATATGGCCCACCGATATCCATCTGAATGGTCTCATGACTGAGGTTTTATTAGACAGTAATAAATGACCTTTTCTCAACAATAGCTAGCTTCCTCAATGTCCTGGAAACCCTGTTTCCAAAGTTCCTTAGAGACTTACATTGTCCCTAACCCCCTCCCAGCTTGAAAGTACATAATGGGCCCCTCCTCATGACCCCATTGCAGGTCTTACTAATGTTCTTTCCTACATGGGATATGAATATTCTTCTGATTGCATAATGCTTTTACAAATTACTATGCTCATTATCCACCAACATATCTTTCTTCTAAAATACTGTCTGGGTGCGTGTGTATACATGCAGATTATGCCCAGTACCTGTATTATAACTTTACATATGTCTTTTCATATTTACGTATTTCTTTTTCAACTTTTCATATTTGTTACATTATAACAAACCTTCCATATGCAAAATCAAAATAATAAATACTAAGGTATGTGAAAATAATGCATAAAATATTTGATATTTGTTTTTAAAGTGCATATTATATATATTATTAAATATGAAGTACCTAAAGTAACAGTATGTCGAGCTTCCCTCAAAACTTTACAACAAGCTTAGACTGCACAATAAACCTGTAGGCTAGAAAATATCCCAAGCCCGTTGAAGTATTGGAAATTAAATAACATGCACTTACTTTCTCTATGAGTCCCCATTGTTTTTTGAAGTTGTGGTGACAGATTATGCTGAGTCATCCATACTTTTCTGCTTTTCACAGCACATTCTGTCAAACTGACAGCTGAGGTTAGAGATTATTGTTAACTTCTGCCCGTGCTTGCATGCCATTGGTTAACAGGAGTTTTTAGAAGTATATGGTACGCATTATGCATTTAAATTTCACACATAGCCATTTTTCAAATAAGCATAATATAGGAGCTTCTTCCTTTTATCTCAAAGGAAACCTCCCTTTCCTCAGGGAAATGAAACCCATTCAAAGACCTACCATATGTGAATTCATACTACAGATAGTTTTTACCATATGTGCTATGAGACTAACACTCCAAGATACTTTCAGCTTTGACTCTGAATTTCCTGTCCTTTGTCAGTTTGAACTAAGCTTTTTACATTACAGGGAATTGAATGTAACTTATGTGTATTATATGCTGAAGGTAATATTTTAAAATAAGTGGAGGGTAATTATTCATTTATTTTGTATTCATTGAGGTAAGATTAATCATAATGACTCCATTTTGGATTCATAGGGAATATAGTTCATAATTCCAAAGAATACAACTATATGCCTTGTCTATATTCATAATCTGTCTCTCTGGTAACTATGATTGTTAAACAAAAAAGTCATTTCAGTGATATAACAAGGATATATTTTATTCCAGTGTTTAATTTATTATTGTGATAATACACTAGCTATACATGAATAAACCATTCACCTCAGTCCTATGACCAACGTTCCTTAAACTTGTATAGCAAATAGCACTCAATGCATAAGTAGAGAAATAGAGAGAAATATTAATGTTGACCTAAGACCATTTTCCCTTTTTCCAGTTATTTTGGGGTCAGTGACACCTCAAGAAGCTTACTAATCTTAGAAGTCAAGTCAAATCTGATAAAAAAAATCATATTAGATTTTAATAGTGTATCCATGTTGATCAGAGAATTTATTTTAAAGCATTGAAGAAGATTCCCAGATATAACTTTACTAAGAATTTAAATATACGTATAATGTCAGGAACCACCAAACTATGTAAAAAAAATAATGTCAAAATCATACAGCGTGCTTACCAAAAACAATTGCCACCTTCTACAGTTTCCCCCTTTGTTAATTCAGTTTCGTTTCTGCCATAGTATCCTTATAGAGGAAATTTTAACATCAACCATGAATGAATTGATTTGAATTGCCCTGGCATTGAATTCTTATGTAGTAATTCAAGAGGTGGATTAGAGAGCAATTGTGATCCAAAGATTGTTTTCCGCAAGTTCTTTTGAATTATGCATAAATGACATTTGGATTCTGCTGTTTGAAGTTTATAATTCGGATAGCTTTTTAATTATTAATGAGTTGTTTGGGAAGTTTTACCAAACAGATAATGACCAGTCAGACCAACTGGATAAGGGTCTTGAGAAGTATGTGGGGTATTTAAACTTTTTGACTAATATTTTCTGTCAACTGGAATAGTCTATGTTATTTTCCGCATTATAATGTTTAATTATCACATGGAAGTCTATTGCAGTCATTCTCAGGTCTTTCAAATGTCATCTATAAATGCAGAGTACCTTAGCGTAATGAACTTTCCAGAAATAAATGTGTTACAGTAAAAGACTGATCAATTTGGGAACTGATCATGAAAATCAAGATTATAAACTGAAACACTAGAGAAACACTATAACAACTCATGAATTATCCAAAATATATTGAAAAGAGAAAGAAAGTGAAGGGAGAAGGGTAGGAAATCTGACTGACATGACTTCAGACTGTGACTGTCTCCACAACCCAAAGAAGAAAATGTCATACCTCACTGCAGAGACAATGTTTATCTATACAACTTAAAATTCTAGGGGTCTTTTAACAATTGTTTTATTACTTGATCTAAGAAAACATCCAAGTTAAGTAATTCAGGAACTATTGAAAGTTTTAAATTCTGTTGTGTTTTTAAAATTACAATTTATAGACTTAACTATTATTCAAGGACAGTGGTTTTACCCTTGTTAAAAAAAACATTCTATGAGAGTTGCAATGGGATTATATAGTAACTCCAGGTGCTTGCATTATGACTATATGTATCAGTTAACTTCTATGTAACACCCGCTCCAAAACTTGATGATCTAAAACAATAAGGATTTATTTAAACCCATAATACAGGTTGGCAATGTGCTGTAGGTTTAACTTAACAATTTTCCTGATCTATACTGCGTTTCCCTAGGTGTCAGTAGTTATCTGGCTGATGTAGCTTGGCCTCAGCCGAGGTGGTATGTGTCTGGTGCAGCAGAGGAGCCCAGGCCTGCTTACATGGTAGGTCATAAGGATTTAAAGAGAATGAACATCATGAAGCCTTGGCTCAGAACTAGATCGATAACACTTTTGCCTCGTTCTTACTGGCCAGAACAATTCACAAGCCAGTCTGGATTCCAGTAGAGAAACGAACTCTACCTCATGAGAGGAGCTAGAGTCACAATGCAAAGAGGACACATACAAGGTGGTGTAGATGATTATGACATTCCTGCCATAGCATGGTAAATATCCCTCTCCTTCATACTTATGACATTTAGAAAGTCACCGGATTGACTCAAAACTGTTACCAGAGGCTTTCTCGAAGACGTAGTTTGGCTTATAGTCTAATCTTTCATTTGTCTTGAAGACATTTTGTCCTTCTACTTTTTTCAGAATATTTATGGAATAGGGGGCTATCAGGGAATGGTGCCGAGAAGATGTCAGATGAAGCCAAGCTTCCTGAAAATGGCTTACACCATTTTTGCTTTTCTTTTACACCATTTCAGTGGGTAAAATTAGCCTGTGTTCTGTGGTTTAGTGGATGGGTTTCCCACCTTCCCCACCCCCTTCCCCAAGTTAATGTTGCATCCCTGTCTCTGTGGTTCTCTATGGACCTCTATGGTCCTCTGATTACTTATATAATGGTAAGTTTGTAGCTACATTCATATTTTATGGACAATAAACGACTAAGCTACTATAAGAAACTACAGGTTTGTAATGTTTATATTATTCTGGTGTAGAAAAAATAGATAAAATTTAATGCATGCAAAAATAAAGTGCCAAGCAAAAAATTTGCACTATTCTTCTGATATTATGTGATGAGAGATGACAATTACAATTACAAGCCAGGAAAGGATCACATGCCAGGTTAATAATGCCCCGTGAATGCCACCTCATCAAGATAGGTATCTGAGAAAATTTAGACAGAATGTTTTGTTTTGTTTTTCCTCCTGAGAGGATGTGTATTTTGTATCCAGGTGTATTCTGGATTTGCATAGGTAAGAAAAGGTATCCTGGAAAATGAAACAAAGTTTAGAGAAGAGGAACAAAAATTATCAGGTGAGAGAAGAGGATCTTACCTCACAGTAGACTGGGGATATTACTATTTTTCAACCCAGAATGATTAATTCTAAGCTGATATTTATATAGTCCAGGAAATCATGAAATTTACAGCTAGAAGCTTCACCACATTCTGAAATACTAGAACTTTTGGGTCAACTTTAAGAATTATTTCTCTCTTAGTATACTCCCCTGGTCATTCTCATTCTGTTCAATTTTTCCAAGTTATAAAGATGATATTCATTGAAAAATGGTTAACTATGGGTTAAGCACTCAATATTTCAAAGGTATTAGTTGATCCTACCCTAAAACTCACAACCCAAGGAAAATGTTTATGGCCTACCACTAACCTCTAAAAATTACCAAGTCTTACTTCTTATTACTATCTTTGTAGGGCTCAATTTAACCTCTATTTTGCTCAACACTTTCACCTTATGGGACAAGAAAATAAGGTCCAGAGAAGTTGAATGACACAAGTAGTTGGTTGAATCCTAATTTTGAGAGTAAGGTCTCAGACCCCATACATCCTATATTTGATTTTTACCTTTAGCTCCAGTCCACCCTCTCCCCTGCCTGCTAACCATTGCCAATGGATTGTGTCAAGGGTACTTCAGGAGTAATTTTGTGATTCTCTCACCACTGTATTGAAACTCTTCTAACTTCTAACTTCTTTATTTTTGTTAGTGGAGCATTATTTCCTTAGTAACAAGGTAGGAAGCATGAAACCATCTCTTTCTAGTCTTTCTTATGTACCTTTTCCATCAGAAATTACATTATTCATACATGAAATTAGCAAATATTTATTCATTAATTATCATGTCCCAGAACTGTGTGAAGCTCTGGTATGGGGAAAAAAATTATTGGAATATATAGGCTCAACAGACCTGTGTGTCTTTTCACTCAATTTCTGTGTCAACCTCTTCCTTTCCATCATCACTGCTACAAATTTAGATTATTATATTAGCTGCCATGTAGTTTCTCTCTCTACTATTTCTCTTTTCCAAATAAATATTCCTTCAATAATATCAATTATATTGCTTTTTCATTCAAAGTCTCCATTGATGTTGCATATTTTAAATCCCACCTCAACTCCTGTTTATATATCTTGCCTTATAATTTAATTGCTTTTGTAATTCAAATATAATTTATCTAGTTTTAACCTCTGTTTCCTAAGTTTATTATTAAGAACACTTATTGAAAAAAATAAAAAATAAAAAATAAAAATAAAAATAAATTTAAAAAAGAACATTTATTGGGCATTTTCTCTGGGTAAATCTCAGTGTTAATTATTCTGAGGAAGAGACAGAGGAGATATGGTGTTTGAAATTCAAATTCTAACACTTTATTAGAGAATACAGAAACTTATGTGGAAATTATGAGTATCATTAAAACCAGTGGGACATTGACAAAATTCAAAAGACAGAGAGGCCCCCTTTGTGGAGTTGCCAGAGGAAGGGTTTAGTGGACGTTTTTAACCTAACCTTACTTTCCCTGCTACTTTTGGTTTATTTTCCATCCTGGCTTTAATCTTAAATAATTCTATTGAAAAAAGCAATGTTTCTGGATAATATAATGCCTCTATGCTGCTTTTGCCAAATGTTTAGTGAAACTAGAAAATTAAAAACATTTTCAATTATATTATCTACTGGGCTCATATAGGAGTCCACATAATATATTCTCTCTTAAATTTTGTATCCCCTCCCCCCAAAAAAAAGTCTTTTGGCAGTCACCCAGCAATGTTCCTCTGCTTGATAACTTGGGTCCTTAAAGGAACTTCATGTGGAACATGGTCTGGGCCCCAGATAACAATGATTTCTGTGGCTCTTCTCAGGCACATGACCCTGCCTAAGGCTGAGGGCTAGCTTTGCCTCCAAAGCTGATTTCTTCTTATGTTTGCCTCATCCTGATTCAGGACAGGCCACAGCACAGCGGTGTTTACATTGTATGAAGGGCAGTGGAAAGGCTAGCGTATGTCATGTTGGAGAAGTGCTGCAGTTTGATCAAATTCTACTTTTTTTCTCTACGCCTTATCATCCTCTTTAAATTTTTACCATGGAACATACTATTTTTAAAATTGAAAGAAAACAAAACGTTTTTGGAAAGATCCACAAGCTTCACAATACTGAGATTATGATCAAATATTCTTTGAACACTTGGAGTATTTCATTTACTGATTCACAGTATAACTAATTTCCCTCACAACCATTCTAAAATAATTATCTTCTGTTCTAGTCATCTGGCTAAAAACCTTCTTGCTCTCAAATGTATGACTCATCCTTAGTAAGTGACTTGCAAACTTCTGCATAATCTCTTTCAAATTTTAGAACAATAAACTTGTGAGTAATTATTGATAATGACTGGTTTCTTTACTTTTTTTTTTACTAAATTCTAAGGTTATCAAAAATTTGGATAGGAGGAATTTTAGTAACACTGATCCCTCTTTTTAAGTAGGATTTTTAGCTCAAACATTACTTATAAATAGACAAAGACAATTTAAGAAATTTGAGAAAACAAATCTAAGTTTTCATCAAACTCTGTTACTCAGTACACTCAAAAATTAATCCATATGTTTGCTGTTCCTATTCTTTCATACTATCAACATTATCTTAGAATTTCTATTTGAAGAAATCTTATCTATGACTCAGATCTCACTCACAAGCTGCTGCTTTTTTGAAGAATCTCTTGATAAATTTCTAACAATCAGTTGAGGTTAACATACAACCCAAAAAATCTCCAACTTATGACTATAAAGGCTTATTTTTCATATTTTATGTCCACTGTTGATCACTACAACTCTGTACTATGTCATCTAGATGACAAAGAAGCCTATATCTGAGAGCCTGCTAGTCTTTTTAAAAGAGTTATAAGAGAAACAGGGCAAACTCAAACTAGCTCTTAAACTTTAACTTGGAAGTTATTCATGCTCTTTTGTTCCCAAGTCATTGACCAATGTAGTTAATATGACCCTCTGAAGTCAGATGAATGGAGATGTACCATAAGTCACATGGCAAATCAGAATGCCAACGGGATTGGGAAGTATAATCTACATCCAAGAAGGGATACAAAATATTTTGAACAATAATACAATCCATAACATTGATCATCATAATGGAGGTAGGAGATGAAAACAATAGTGTTTTAAAATGTTCCTTCTGTGTTCTTATCAGCTATGTTATTTCCTACAATATAAATCCTAATGGATTTTGTCTTTTCTTCATACCATTCACTTCCATTCTTTACCTCTTCTTTCCAGGTCAAAATTCTACCCATTTCAATCACAATTCTGTACTTCTTTGAAGGCTTTCTTGATATATTCAACTTGTATTTAACTCCTTTCTTATTCTAATGAGAATGTACTCATTGTACAGTTGACCTTTGAATGACCGGGGTATTAGGAGTACCACTCCCACCCCCACACAGTAGAAAACCATGTATAACCTTTGACTCCCACAAAACCTAACTATTAATAACCTGCTAGGAAATGGAAGACTTACCGATAACATAAATGGTCAATTAATACATGTTTTGTATGTTTATGTGTATTATATCCTGTATTATTATATAAGCTAGAGAAAAGAAAATATTATTTAGGAAATCATAAGGAAAAGCAAATTCATTTACAGTCCTATACTGTATTTATCAGAAAAAAATCTGCATGTAATTGGCCACACACAGTTCAAACCCATGTTATTCAAGGGTCAACTGAATATTGATATTTTTAGCACTAAATTTATTCAGAATAGTTTTGCAAATAATGCTTGTGTATTTCTCCCAAGTCAAATGTATGCTAATATACTTGACAAGTCTGGTGCCTTAATATATTTTTTTCTATTAGGTAAGAGAAACTGAGTGGTTAGGCTACAACACCCAGTACTGCCACTACAGCTAGACTCCCCAAAGGCTTTTTCTGTTCAAGATAAAATGTGAATAAACTTATTATTTATAAAAATATGGATAGCTTTTGATTTTGTATTTACTTCTTCCAGTATGTGCTTGGTGCATACAGAAATCTGTATCAGCCCCCTGTTCCTCTCAAATGTTTACTGAATGTACTAATAGATAATCTTGGGATTAAGAAAAGGCATATGGCTCTCCAGCTAGAGATCTAGTATATCTATAACAGATTATATATATAACATAATATATATGTCTTAAAGATATTATATATATTATAATATATATTATTATATTATATATATGTTTTAAAGATTTTATTTATTTATTCATGAGAGACACAAGAGAGAGAGAGGCAGAGACACAGGCAGAGCGAGAAGCAGGCTCCATGCAGGGAGCCCGACATGATACCCGATCCCGGGACTCTAGGATCATGCCCTGGGCTGAAGGCAGGCACTAAACCACTGAGCCAACCCAGGCATCCTATAACATAATATATATTGTGTGAATTGAGGTACTTGCTTCCTTCTCTCTTTTGAAAATAATAGCATTTGTATATAATAGGGGATAAAGTAAGAAAAGCACCAAGGGAATTGTTACAGAAACCACTGAAGAATTACAGAAGGAAAATGATGGTTATCAGACTAAGATGCTTCATAACATCAAGTACGGAGAAGCCAGGAAAGCATCTGTCTGACCAGGGAATTAGAAATTGCAAATATGGAAAAGGGGACTCATTGTCTAAATATTTAGTGAGGGTAATATGTGAACACCTTATTCACAGAAATATGGTTGAAGCTATTTCAAAAAATGCAAATGATTTCCCATGGCCATTAAGTCACCTTCATATTACACAGTTTGTTATTCTTATAATTGAGTACTGAGAAAGGGATAAGAGTTTTAGTTCTTAGAAAAATAAAGAGCAGATGAAAGAGAAGGTTTGAAGACATTATCTAGTGTTTTACCATTTTCATGAGTAGTTCCTATTAAAAAGGCTGAAATTACAGTAATGCAGTAATGATCTTAATGAAACCAAATCAGCATAAATGAAATAACCGTTTATCTGTTGTACAGCATAATCAGTTAACTCTAATAATGGATTGAATTTTCTGGTACAGTACAATCAGAATCCTGGCCGTATTACTAAGCACTTAAAAATACATGTTTGCTATCAGAAAATAAACTTGACATTTTGGACTTACAGTGAAAGGACAAAATGGGGACTAGATGGATGAAAGATAAAGCATGTAGAAAATCATTCAAAAGGAAAGTTGCTTGACATCTGTCAGAAAAGAAATTTCAAAGAAGTTAAAGGCTAAAGCAAGGTAGTAAAGGACATAAGCTCAGTTTAAGGACTTTAACTTTGAAAATAAATGATGAATTGTTTGAAGCACTCTTGGTAAAGTACCAAAGTGGACTTTCTATGTGCAGCCCTTCAGAACTAGATTTTCCTTTGAGAAACTGAATTTGCCCCAATATTAGTTCCTATTGGTTGGTTGGGGGCTGAGGCCGATCATTTCTCTATTTCTATACCTAATCTAGCCAATCAGAATTCCTTCCACCCTTATCAAATGGATGAGATCTGAGATAGATGCACAATAAAGCCGGCCTAATGAGAATCATGCTATTTAGTTTTCTTGAAACAGTTAAGAAACTGGAACTATCTTTTCCATAGAAATGATCGCTGACAGTCTGCAGATGTAGTGGTCATCATTATTGCTATATCACAGAAGATTGTTGATAATGGAGCCATAGAGAGGAAAGAAAGCTAATAGATGAAGAGAGACATCATGACAACTCTGTTAGCTATGTGCTAAGATTACCATTTTAAAGAAGAAGAAATCGAAGCTCAGATACTTTAATTTTCCAAGTCATTCAACCAGTAGAATTAAGTCAAGACACAAACCTAAGACTGCATGATTCTAGATCCCTTACACTTTCACAACATAAACCTGAATTTTATACATACTCTTTTACTTGATTTACTCAGAAACTCTTGAAGTTTACAAGGTATGTCATAACCCATCTGGAAATGCGAATCCAAGCAGAGCAAAGTTAAAATATATATCCAGCACAACAAAAGAAAGAGACATTGATGAGACATATACTCATATATTCTGATTACCAAAAAGGATAAAAAATCATTTCTTCTGCAGTGTATAACTTCTATTAATTCATTTTGTAAATATTACTGAACACCTAAACACAATAAATTCTGTAATAACATCAAAGTCAAATGATGTATGGCTCTTTTCTGTAAGTAGTATATAGTTCAGAAGACACTTGGTAGAATTAATAGGAAATAGCTTATATATTATGGATCAGGCCAATAAGTATCATTAAATGTGTTAGGAATTTTGAGGAAACAGTTAACATGATAAAATTATTTACTTCATATCAAATCTGATCCAATCATAACTCCTCAAACATTGACCTGAAACATAGTTTCCACTGAGCATCTGGGAAGGTTGGGGAAAGGAATGAAATCTGTGTCTTCAAAGAGTGAATTGATAAGGAATATTTTCCTCAGAGCATTAGATATTGAGTTCATGGAGGAAAAGATCAAGTTACTTATTCATTTCTTAAGAATGCTAAGAATAGTATTTATTTTTTAGTTTTACTCAATGGATTTTAACTCTACCTAATTACTGGGCCTAATTTTCACAAAAAATTCAGAAATTTACATTTTATTTTATTTTTTAAATGTTATTTATTTATTCATGAAAGTCACACAGAGAGAGGCAGAGACATCTGCGGAGGTAGAAGCAGGCTCCCTGCAGGGAGTCCAATCTGGGATTAGATTCTGGGACCCAGGCACAGGATCAAGACCTGAGCCAAAGGCATCCCCTCAGCCACTGAAATGCCTCACAATTTTACATTTTAAAGACACAAATGGTTCCTGACTAGCCTTCTAACCTCCAGGATATCAGAGGCCTTGCTTTTTTTTTTTTTTTTTTTTCTTTCTCACCATCATTGTATGAGTTAGTCTTAGATTTGGATGCATAAATAAGATAGAATTTTATTTATCTCTCACATAAAAATCTCTAGAGGCCTAGAAATAAGCTGTCCGTCCAGGGCTGGTGTGCTGGCATGAAGAAGCAGTAAATGCACTGGAACAAAAGTTGCCCCTTTGCACCTGAAATCTTTACCCCCTCTTTCTGGAGGAAGTGCCATGTCTTCCCACTTAGATATCTGTGGCCAGAACTTAGAGAAATTAACTGCATACCTAGTCACAAGGCAAGCTAGAAAATGTCTTTTGTTCCAAGGTGTAGTGAACCCAGAAGGAAAAAAAAAAAGTTTCTATTTCTAAAGAGAAGAAGTAAAGCAAGTAGCCTTTAATCATTGCTAAAATTACCGTCTCTAAAGTGCCTAGCATGTGAAGGTCCTTCTATTAACTGTTTTCTTATGGTTCTTTCACTCTTCAGATCTTTGTACTTGGTCCCCTCTCTAAGGATACACTTGCTCCTTTGCCTGTTTGCTCCCCGTGGGCACACTCTTCCAAGGTGATAAAATGGGAATGGGACAAATTGGCTTTCAACATGTTGGTCTTTGTTACAAACCTGGTCTTGGGTGAAACACAAAAGGGATTTTATAAAGATCACTGATGATGATCCCAGTGGTCCTTGACAGTAACTAAAAGAATAGGCATAGTTTTTATTATTTAAATCATATTGTCATTCTTGACTACGGCAGCTGGTTCCTTGTAAAGATAGCTTATGAAGGGGCCTCAAAACTGTCTTTAATAATGCATTTAGACATTCTCTTCTGGTTTTGACCTTGATTCTTCATTTCTGCAAAGATCTAAAAGATGCATTTGCTATGTGCACAAAGGCTTTTCTTTCCCCCTTTTATACTTAATGGTTTTTCTTCATGAAGGGTGCTGAAGTGGTTGCTATTAAAGCACATATGTCTTAAATCAAAGATGTCCTCATTTACCTTTATTAATTTACTTCATACATGAAGTAATATTATGAGCAACTATGAGTTCTAGGTTGGCCCAAATCCTGGAAGAATACACACATTACATTCCAGTAAAGCACAGAGCTTGCTTTATAAGTGGGACAGAGATATAAAATAATTAAAGCCACTACTAGATATATAGATAGATAGATTTTTATCTATCTATAGATATAGATTTATATCTATCTATATCTATCTATCTATCATCTATCTATCATCTTTTACAAATTTTGATAATTCTGCAAAGCAAAGGTTCCATAAACAAGAACAATGTATGGGAGACAGGATTTCAGAGGCGGTCTCTCTATTGAGGAGATGACCCCATTAGAGCCATGGTCTGGAGAATGGGCAGGAAGACTTATATAAGTAAGGACTAAAAGGGGAATATTCCTCGCTGGGGGACATGAGTAGTACAGGTGCATCTATGTAAGGGAAATGGAGTAGTAACGTGTATCCATTTATTCCACTGCCATTTATAGAGCACTTGTTCTACGTGTATGGCATAGCAAGATAGTAAGGTATTGATTGTGGCTGGCCTAAAATTTTTTTACAGTTTAAGGGGAAGAAAGCACTTATATGAGTGCAATGAAGCAGCGTACACAACTACTAGAAGCATTTCAAATTTACCATAGGCAGAAAGAATCATTGTCTAATTCTCCTAGAGATGGGAAGGAATAGGCTTGGTATTGGCAGAGGGGCTGACTTTTGAGCTTTGGAGGCATGAATTTTCTAACTCATAAGTATCCTGTGTCTGTGTCTTATTATCTTCTGTGGGATTTGCCAATCTTTATCGTTATGTTGTGTACAGCTTTGAGTTACTAACAAAGAGAAACAAGATTCCTTAGAATCAGTCATTTTTGAATTAGGAATACTGGCCTTAAAAGTTTTCTGACTTTTAAATGAAGAATTTTTATTTTCTCTATTTATTTACTTTTCCACAGAGCCTTTAGTACAAACAAAATCTCAGGTAGAAGCCCACTATGTAAAATAGAGGACGCCCAATAAGTAATTCTAATTGAAATCTCAGGGTTAGGATGCTGATGACCTGATTAAAACTTCTGCTCTAAAAAAGAAAAAAAAAACAGAAAGAAAAGAAAAGAAAAAAAGAAAAGAAAAGAAAAGAAAAGAAAAGAAAAGAAAAGAAAAGAAAAGAAAGAAAAGAAAAAACAAAAAACAAAACAACTTCTGCTCTCACTCCATGAGAAATCAGATGTGTGGCCCCTGTGCTCTCTTAATGTAGATTTTTGGAATATAAGAAACCATACCCTGGTTATCTTTATGTTTGTCTTTTACTATCTACCTTTTATTAATTGGTATTTTAATTATCTATTTAAAAATACATTTTTTGCCAGCTTTAGAAGTGTCCACACAAAAAACTAATTTTTAAATATTGAAATTTTCCTGCCTCAGCTAAGGAGAACAATTCTAGAGGAAGAAAAGTAGTTCTCTCAGACTTCACAGAAAGCAAAAAGCATCAGAAGCCTATGAAAATAAGGCTACTTCAAAAATATAGTTTGACGAGAAATGTATAAACAAGAGGCGATCCTGAAGAGATGATTCTGAAGACTAGTGATTTGTTCTAAAGTTGTTATTAAATAAACACTTTTAAAGAAACAGTGATAAAATGTAAATGAGAAATACTTTCTGAATCTCTTATCTCAATTAACCTAGACTATAGCAACATAATATTCCTATATAGTCACAACTTCTAACCAGTGATGTGATTATCAACTAAATAAAGAAATTCTAGTTGAACCAGAATATTGTTGTAGAGAAAAAACTTTTATTTTTTAACGTATAGTTTCCTCCATTTGAATTTCATTTATAAATCATTGCAGGTTCCAGCTCACTTTTTCTTAAGGGGAGATATAAAACAGAAAATTGAAGAGATTTCTTTCTAACATTTCTAAAAATCCAAAAAGACATCAAATAGAGAACTTATAGCTATGTCTAGATAATGCAAAACTTATTGGCCATATAAGTTTGTTTTTTGAGGGTTTTTTTTGTTGTTTTTGTTTTTTGTTTTTTGTTTTTTTAACCTACTGGAACAATTGAGAAGGTAAATGCAGTATTTTGGTGTTATACTTGGGAAGATAAAAGTATTATTGATACTTTTCTTCATTTTAATTTCCTGTGTTGATCGTGATGAGAAAAAATGGCTTTTTTTTTTTTAATAATCTTTAAAAGGCCCAGGTAAAAAGTACTCATAAAAAAGAATATTGGACAATGTATGATTCATTCCTACCTATGGAAAGCTTATGTGGTTGATCATATACATTGAAAGTCCATTCACATGGAAGGGGCCACAGGAGGAAAAGCCCAGCAGTAGTTGCTAGTCACCACATTTCAAGAGGCAAAAACATATCAAAAACTCAAAACCTTTTTTTCTTTAAAGCCTTAGAAAACAATCTCCCCTTGAACTCCTTACAAGTTTAAAAATCAAAGTACTAAACACAGTACTGAAATATTATCAATGTGCATTCCCAAAAGTATATTTTTTCAATGTTTCAAAGAAAAGAACATCGTAGAGGTCTGAAATGCTATTTTTAATATCTAACAATCTTTGACTGATATGAAACAGGGCGAGTCAATCCAAAAATGATGATCTGGATTGAGTAAATAATCAAATTTATCCATTAGAATTCTGTTAGTAACAAATGACTGAAAACCAAAATCAAAATGGCTTTAGCCAAAAGAGAATTTATTAGGTCATATTACTGGAAAGGCAGTTGTACGGGACTCATATATTGGATAGCTTTGGGGAGGGAGACAGGAGCTTGATGAGATCATCAGGCCCAGTTGCTCTATCTTCATCTGTTTCCTTTCTCTGAACAGGCTCTACTCTTAGATATCACATCATCAAAACATGAAGGTCCTGCTCCTACCCCTTTTGGTATCTAATCCAGTAGGAATATGTGCTTGTAGATCTCCCATAGGCGCATACCCATCACGGATTCTATGGCTGGAGCCAAGGATATAGGCTATGTTGATTGATATGGGTCTGTATCACATGACCACTGCTGTAGCTGTTGGCAAAGCCTCTCCTGGAATGCATCATCTGGGACTTAGTAGGGGAAAATACACAAAAGAAAGGTAGACAGTTCCTGGAAGAATGGGAAATGGGTACAATTGAAGCAACACAAAAATAATTATTTAAGAATTATTAAGAACAACTTTTTAATCAATTTTATGGGAATATTTGTATTGGGCTGAATGTTTGTGTTCCCTTAAAATTTGTATGTTGAAACTCTCATTACCAACACGATGGTATTTGGAAGTGGGGCCTTTGGGAGATCAGTAGGGTTAGATGGTATCATGAGGGTGGAGTCCTCGTGGGATTAATGACCATACTAGATAAGATGGATCTCACTCTTTTTACCATATGAGAAAACCAGTAAGGGGCCTTCCACCTCAATCAGACCATGGCACCATGATTTTAGACTTCTCAGTGCCCAGCACTGTGAGAAATAAATGTCTGTTGTTTAAGGCACCAAGTCTTTGGTATTTTCGTTATAGCAGCCAGAAATGACTAAGATAATTTGCAACCTCGATGCTATAATATGTAATCTAAATTGCTAGAACATTCACAGTGTACTGTACTTGATGACTTCTTCATCATTTCTTTATTATTATTCCATTATTGTTCCAAGTCTCAAAAATAACAAAATACTAAACAGAATCACAACATACATTTCCGGAACATTGGTTCTTAAAGAGTGCACAAAAACACAATAGTGAAATGGACAGATACACGAGCTTAAATATCTCAAATGTTCTTGAGATTTGAAAATGGTCTTTAGGGCCGCCTGGGGGAGCTCAGCAGTTGAGCATCTGCCTTCGACTCAGGTTGTGACCCCAGGGTCCTGGGATCGAGTCCCGCATCAGGCTACCTGCATGGAGCCTGCTTCCCCCTCTGCCTGTGTCTCTGCCTCTCTCTCTGTGTCTCTCATGAATAAATAAATAAAATGTTTAAAAAGTTTGTTTTCTTTAAATAATCAGGAAAGGAAAAACATCTTACCTGCCATCATTACTGCATGAGCAAACAAATCTGCTTTCCTATTTAATTTAAATCTAAGTTTATACTGGGCAACAGTCCTTTCAGTGTGCTAACTTTAAATTATTTCAGCAGATTAAGGATTATTCTTAAAAATATTAGAAATATTTTAGGAAAGAAAGACAAAAGAAAGATGAGATAGAACAGGAGAGGAAGAAATGAAAGATAAAAGGAAGGACATGTAAGAAGGGAAGAAGGAGTAAGAAGAGAAAAAGAAGGAAGAATGCATTTTATTCTTGGCATAATCAGCAAAGCATCGTTTATTTTTTTATTCTTATTTTTTATTTTTTATTATTTTTTATTATTTTTAATTTTTTTACATCATTTATTTTTAACAGGGATACCTTAATCAGGTATTATCAACCAAATTAATTTATTTTTGGTGTCTTACTTTCTTTAAAATCATTCTGTTAAGTAAGATTCCTTTGTCTAAAAAAAAAAAAAAAAAAAAAAAAAAGCTCTACTGAAAAGCAAAAAAACAAGCCCTTTTCCTTGGCTGATTTTCAGTCCTTTTTTCCCCCCCTAAATGCAGAAACAAGCAGACTTTATCATCAGAGACAAAAGCACACAATTTCCCAAACCATCCTGAGTGTGAGCTACAGGGCATGACCACGGGATGGTGTTATCTGGTCGTGTTTTATGTTTTATATCTCTTAGCCACTGTTTGGTTAAATAATTTCCTTTTTGTCCTCTGTAGGTATGAGAAAGAAGTTTAAATGAGAAATTCTTTCAGTGTATTTTAACTTAAGAATGAAAAGATTCAGCTCATTCCATGGCATGCAAGCATGTCTTGGAAAGTTTAAATAAAGGGGGGTAAAAAGGTGCGTCAGATAGCCACAGATGTGCTTCAGCAAAACCAGCTCAAAGACCTACTTGGATTACATTTAATTGTCTTCAGGATCCATTCTAGTGTCACATCCAGTTATGTGCCTTATTTTTAACACTGATAATGGTATTTTAATGCATAATGTGTAAAGACAGGAAGGCAGAAATAGAAATATTTTTATAATTATTTCTCTGTCACTTTCTGTGTTGCTTATTTCAGACTTAAATGTGACGTTTCAACAGGACTTAGCCTCATGTTGAGTTACTTTGCACTGCACTGAAATGATTTCCAAAGGTGGCTAAAACAGGTCAACGAGAAATTAAAGTAACAGACTGAGACTTTTTACTAAACATTTAACTTGCTACCCATTTTATTCGATGCTATAGGAAAACACAGAGGACTTCATATATTCCGTATAAAAATATTTGTTTTATATAGCCCTGTATAAAAGAGGAATCATTTTTTTCATCCGCAACAGCTAAGTGAGGGTGGAATTTGGGAACCCCTAAAATGTTTAGAGGAGACTAGAATGCTTTGGTAAAATGTTCCCTCTCCCTCCTGGGAAGGGTCCAAATGTACCAGGGTGCTCTGAGGGCCCCTGGCCTCTGGACCATGAAGCTAAAGGAGCATGTCCAATGCTTGCAGCGCATGCACACACAATGGCCCCCAAAGAATGACATCACATGCCCTGCCAGCACCTCCCTGACTTGAATTCCCCCCATTTTTCATGAACATAAATTAGGTTATTCAGGTCACATAGTACTGATGGGTACTTATAGGTAACCTGCACACATCACTTAAACCAGATGGATTCTCCTAGAAGTCCCTTCTTTTCACCTTACCTGCCCAAACTAGTTTTAAAAAATCAACCCATCATCAAAAGCAAAGGCCTACAACAACAAAGTTTTTTTTTTTTTTTTTTTTTTTTTTTTTTTTAATTTTTTAAGGGAAGAATCTGGTCCCTTTACTTTCCATGATAACTTCAAGCCAACCTGTCGTTCCAAGGAAGGTTCTCTATCCTATTTATGTAGGGCCCGTCCTTCTTCCCTCATTTGAAGATTATACTTCTTACTTTCTCACTTCATCCTCTAAGCAGTCAGTTTTATAAGCTTAAGGAAAGAGGAAGTCTTTCTTAGAGCTTAAAAAGCCGACATAATTACCACCTTATAAAAATGGATGGTTTGTTGTTAAAAAGGAGGGGATGGGGAGACCTGTATCTTTAGTGCCTTTAATACTCCAAAATATTGTAAAACCAGGACCAATTGATTAAGGTGCAAACCAGTATAGCTGCCCCTTTAGCTTGTTCCTGCTTTCTGCCCTGTTTTTTTTTTCCTTTTTTTTTTTTTAATTTTAATTTTTTTTTTTTTTTTTAACTCTCAGGTCTTGTGGGGATAAAAGCCTCCCCACTCCCAGGTTCTGGTTGTTTATCCGTGTACGTACAGTTTAAAAGTATGTTTGCAGTTGAGCAGAGTGTTCCTTACACAACGGAACCCTTTCCCCGTGTGGATGCAACCAAATGAATATTCTGTAAAAGCTAATTTCAGATGCTTTTCCTATTAGCTGTTATTTCAAGCAGAAGAATGAAAAAACTCCCACCCTGATAAAGTGAACTGCCATTCAAAAGATCCTAAGGCCCAAAGCCAATTCTAGGGCTTTTTCTCATTTCCTTTCCAGGGTGACTGCCAATTTTACATTAACCAGGAAAATCTCTCTCTCTTCTTTTTTTTAGGCCTTTCTTCAGCCAGGAAGATTAACCTTCTCCAGGACGTGCTGATCACTTTATGATCTTCTCTTTCTAGGTTGCTCATTGCACCAAGAGACATTTGCTTTCTGTTTTAAGTCACTAGACCAGTGCCCATCCTCCTGGGAGGCCTTCCCGCTGGCCAGCAGATGGTGTGACCTGCCACGCAGGGGCTGCACGTCCCCTGTTCCTATCAGTGTGTGGCACCCTTGCAGATAGTGCAACAATGCTTGTGCTACGTTTCCCTCTGGCCCGATTGCTTTTAATACAAGAACGTCGGGGCTCTCCCAAGCTTCCATGCCGCATCAGTTGCTTGGCCCACCTCTTTGGTTGAGACAGTAATCAGTGTGTGTGGTTTGACTGTATTCCTCTCTCTATTCATGTTCCCCTGGAAAAGGATCCCTGAAATCATTGCTGCGCTTACAATCTCTGGAGTATTCGAATTCAAGAAGCAGAGTATTTTTTTGTATGACCTACCTGGGGAGGACCCAACACAAGGAAAAGCAAACTTGTGTTCTTTAGGGGAAGGTTCAGGGTTTAGATTCAGAAAACAGATGATCTAGCTTTGCAAAAGAGGTTCAAGAACATCACAGCTCAGACAGTGAATGTAGAGCTTAAAACAAGGAGCGAGCCTGGTTTTCTCTAGTGCTTTCTGCTCTCCTAGAGGTGGCAGGAGTGCCGTGCGGGGTGCAGCTGAGCATGGTTGGCAGACTTGAGGCAAGCCCTTTGAGAGCACAATTTTCTTTTAATGCTTAAGGATCACTTTGCAATGGTTGTGATTAATCGAAACAATACATTTAAATGTTGCTGAGCTGCCACTAGTTTATTAAAGAAGGCAATTGGCTTCCAGGGCCTCTTTATTCCCCCCGATGCCACTGGGCTCTGGTTCCCAGACAGAGGGGACGAGGCTGCAGGTAGCAAGTCCCTTTCCACGACCTGTCATTCTGCATGGAAATGCATCACAATAACTGTTTAGTCTTTACTGTCGCCGCTTTTGTGATTATGAGGACATTATATCTGGAGTAGGGCAATTTAAGTTCGTGTTAGCCAGAGCTGGTGATCATCTCTCACCCCTGACCTTCAGGTTAATGAGAAGTTCCTCTGGGTAATTGTCTCGCCTTAAGACAGCCCTGCGCTATGTAATCTTTATCGCTGTAAAATGACATTTAAAGTTTGTTTTACATGAGCAAGTAGGAGAACATTATTTCTGCAGTGAGCAATAATTATCTGCCTCCTAGCTGAAAATACATGCTGTGGATAAATTGTGTTCATCTGGTAGCCTTTGTTTGTAAGACAAGTTAATTAAAAGAGGAATGTTGAAAAATATGTTTGCCCACTGAGTGCTGATGGAGTAATATTATTACTTTACAAGAAAACATTACGTGCAAAACAACTTGGGTTTTGTTCCGAAGTTATGAAGGAAAATGAGGTAAATGAAATGTTCCCGCAAGCAAAATTTTGATCGCAATAAAAAAGAACAGATGAGGCAAAAATATCTATTTATTCTAATCAAGTAATAAAAGTCTAACATTCTCTGTACCCAGGTGGTATTTGTTCCATTTAGCCCGGACAAGAAATATTAAACCCACCAATATAGTCTTATGAAAATATCCCAGTAATTCTCTGTACTTAATATCGGTTGGCTGGGCTTCTGGTAGGATCCGTGTCTTTACTAGAAATGCGTTAACTGTTTAATGAACACACATGCTACGGTTATCTCCTAGACGCCTTGCAAAAAGCGTGCTTGTAGTTATCTGGTAAGAGCTAATTTGGTATGTTTTGTGAAGAGACCAGTAACTCAAAATGGACTTTGTTCATCCTTTGCTGGGAATAATTTACTAATTTATACCAGAGACATTGGCCCTTTTAGAAAGCATCCTCACCGTTGCTACACTTGTGTAACCAATCATTGCGACCTGGGTTCAGTGTTGATGTTTGGTGGAAAATAAATTTTATTTATTTATTTTTAAATTTTTTTAAAATAAATTTTAAACTGATTTTTCCATCAAAAATGTTCAGCAGCCCCTCACATTAGTTTAATAATAACTTATCTGACAGCGGATTTGTCAACAAAATTCAATAGTCCTATCCGTATGCCAAGAAACCAAGGAAGATCTTCCTAAGATCTCATCTTGTCTGTGCTAAAGTAACACTTTCATCGGGGGGCCATCACCACCAAATAGGAGTTTTTCTCTATTGCTGTTTCGACTGGTATAGCAAATGGTGATGATGCTACATTAAAAACTGACTCTGGGGTGCCTGGGTAGCTCAGGGGTTGAGCAGCTGCTTTCAGCCCGGGGGCGTGATCCTGGGGTCCTGAGGTCGAGTCCCACATAGGGCTCCCTGCATGGAGCCTGCTCCTCCCTCTGCCTGTGTCTGCCTCTCTCTCTGTGTCTCTCAGAAATAAATAAAATCTTAAACAAACAAACAAACAAACAAAAACAACCTCTGACTTCTTCCTAGGAGAGGCAAAGGGGACATACAATTAGGATAGGGCTAATGACTCCCATTTGGTTAGTTCAAAAGTGTGCTTATATAATCAATATTTTAAAGTATGTGTACGCTTCCGAGGTGCCTATTTTGATCTTTAGCATGAAGAAATGGGGGGAAAAGGGATATGGCCAGTTTATAAAGCTTCCCCCACACTTATCATGTTTATGCTCACTAACTTCAAATTACTTTAAAGGCACCTGTGGAGAGTCTTCATTTCTGACCCAGGCCATTCAAGAGTCTGATGAAAGATATAGAAAGCTTCTCAAAAAAAAACAAAAAAACAAAAAAACAAAAAAACAAAAACCAAAACAACAACAACAACAACAAAAAAACACATCACAAGATCTTGCATGTAGTTTCAGAAGATTAATGGACAACCTGAAGTTCACGGATTCATGAATTCAAGGTTAAGAACATCTGAAAGCAAGTCTTCCCAAATTAGAACATGATTTCCATTTTGAATGTGTTACCACCCCTTTTCAAAATATCTTTCTTTATTTAAAATTATCCTTTAAAACCCCAGTGATCATCAAGCATTTTATACTATTTTCAGTCACTGAGGCAAAATGTTGGATTTCTGTCAAGAGGATTATCTATTTTTGAGACTGAATCTTTCCCAAGGTCGGATCTAGGTTGAAATATGAAATATGAAGATATGAAATATCGTACCTTCCTGGTCTTTCCCCACTTGGTCCTACCCTGTCACTTTCCCAGGAATCTACTTCTGCTTACGACTCTTGTTCATTCTGGTTTTTTATCAATCCACTCTCAGAAAGCAAATTCATGAATGCTAGAACTTTATTCCTGTATAAACGTTTCTCCTAGTTTTTAGGTGAAGAAACTTTGAAATGAGTATCTTATGGTCCGCTCAAAGTCTCTGGGCTGGGCAAGCAGAGTCAGGACAAGAATCCAACATTGCTAAACTCACTGATGAGGCTTATAATTTTTCATTTTTATTTTTAATCTATGCAAATAATTTAGTAGTGGGATAGCACTGTAATAATGGCATATTGGTCAGGTAACCAGGATGATATAGATGTCATATGTGGAAAAGATAGCAACAGACATTTATGTTGTTCTAATTATTTTCTGGGTTCTATTAGTAGATTCAGATGCCCAATTATATTTTGTGTAAATATGCATGCATCTGGTTCCATTACTCAGAGATGGCCTGATTTCCATCCTGAACTCAAACATATGTCATAATACCACAAGTAACTGCTTTGCAAGATGTATTGCATTCACATGGGAATGGCAAAACATAGGTGTTACTCTATTAATAAATAAAAAATATACTCATAAATAAATATGTGAATAAATGAATATATACTTTTATACATTCATGCATATAAACATTCATACATACATATGTAACATAAAATTAAGGTGTGGAATTTAGAGAGGAGAAGGGCAACTTTACCTAAATGTCAAAAAGTATCTGTTGAAAGAAAAAATGGGATATAATAAAAAAATAAAATACATGAAGTGGAATGGAATAGTCCATTGCAATGCAAAATTTCTCTTACATGTAAACCTGGTCATGAGTATACAAAAATATGCAATATTTTAAAGTAAATGTTGAAAAGGAACATTTTGACACTGAGACAATACATAAAAGATAATATTGAGGCCGACCACTCCCTGTTTTCTGATTATTTATTCCTGTGTATAACACTACCCCAAAATTCAGTGGTTTCAAATAGCCATCTTGTTTTGTTCAGGATTTTATGGGTCAGAAAATGGAGAACAGCTCAGCGGGGCAGTTCTTCTCTAACCCAGGTCGTGGCAGCGGGGGCTGGAGGATCCATTTCCAAAATGACTTCACATTGTTAGATTTTTACATCTTCATTTACTGATCCTTATAGGCAGCCATGAGGTTTCTAGATCGGAGAAAAGAGTGATTGACTATTCACTCACAGGGTGATCCTAGCACTAGCTCACCATATCCCCGTCGCCTACCAGGTGACATCACGAGGGTAAGATGTAGTCTTTGTGTAAAGGGGATTGTGCTAAAGGAGAGGAAACTGAAATTTTGAATTATTGGAGTTTATATAAAGAGCTCCTCCCCTTTGCAGACAGAGACATTGAGAAAGACAAACAAAATTCTCTCTGGGGAGAGAAGAAGGTCTTAGGTACGGCTCTCAATCCATCACCATTTGTAAAGAAATGACCCTGGGGAAATAAATCCCTAAGTCTCTCTGAAGGTCTTTTTCTTAAGATTGCTATTCCCCTCCCCCACCCACAGCAGTCTTTGCTCATAAAGCCCTGCCTGAGCAGAACTATGAAAACACTAACATTATTTCCCAACACATATATCTGGCACCTTAGTTCTCTTTGGCCTATTGTTCTCTTTCAATCTGTCTTTTTTCTCTCTCTCTCTCCATAGCATCTTATATTCCAGAGCTTTTCCAGTCTTCTCACAATATGTGTTCTCAGGGAAACCATAATTCTTACAGGGTAGGTGGTTTCCAAGAGGCAGGAAGCAGAAACTGGCACCAGCGTCACTTCTGCTTGTTCGGTCAAGCACAGCAGTCACAGGGCTTTCCCAGACTCAAAAGGGTGGACTCAAAGACCTTTTCAGCTCTTTGTAGGGTGGAAAGAAGAAGGTTGACAAGATCACATTGTAGAAGACACGAGGCACATCATTGTGGCCATCTTTGGAAAACACCATGTGTTAGATGCCATAAAGATATTTTGAAAGAAGGAAATCACTGCAACAAAGAATTGCTGTAATTGAATAAATGGAACCCACCATTCAAATAAATAAGTAATAAATAGACAAATAAATGCTTGGTTCTGGTTAGGGTATACCCTCCTGAAGATCTTGATTTATTTCTAAGGCTCCTTAGACAGAGACAGGGAGCAAATGCTCCAGAGCACAGGATATTTGACTCGTCCTTGTCACAGTTGACTTGGTTTAAATGAGTTGAAGGTTCAGGCACATATTTGGCTTCCCCCTTGCCTCATAATATTGTCTGGTTTGACTCATTGGACCTAGGAGCTTGGTTTTATTTTGTAGATAAGCTTGGAAATTGGAGATCGTCTTAGATTGCTTATAGGCCTCCCTATTCTTGTGTACTTCCCAACCATTCTCCATTCTCCAGGATGTTGACTAGGCTTTGAAGTTTTATAACCATTATGAGATGATGAAAAACAAAAACAGAAACAAACCTGAAACTGGTTCTCTCTTACTCCAATGTCCACCTTCCAATTCTGGAAATGGTACCCCTCAGCTTTTTTGAAGATACTTGCTAAGATCCACAAATGCTATTTTCTTTTTTCTCCCTTTCAAGTTTTAATAGCCTACCTTTACGTTACAAATAGAACTCAAAGGAAAGACGATGGGGATGAGAAGAGGTTCAAAAGACGGTAGTCCTGGTTCTGCCTCTGTAAGCTAAATAAATCATTCAAAATTTCCAGACTTGTCATCTAGGCCCATTGGATTGGATTATCAATATATCCCTGAAAAGGCACTTGTGGAGCTCTAAACACTTGATATGTTTATAGTTCATTTCTGGGGAAAGCAATCACTAACAGTTCTTTTTTTTAATGAAGTTGCTTTATCTCATGCATAAAAGATAGGTTAAGCAAAAGTGATGCATATCCCAGGCACAGGCTAATATTGAAGGAGTAGGGCCTGCAAGTTCTTTGTAAGCGCTATTGCATGCAATTCTTCCTCGACCTCTGTAAATTACCATCATTTCTCATTTTTAAAGACTAGAAAACTGAAGCACGTGGAGATGTTACATCTATGTAAACACAGCAATTGAAAAAGGGGACTAGAGGACAAAAGCCATCAAGTACAAATACAGAGCCTGCCATCCTAACCATCATGCTGTGTTATGTAGGAAAAGATATCGCATATATAGACTAAACGTAAAGGGGCAATAGAGCCTAGACATTAAGGGCATGGACTCTGGAGCCAAATGTCTGAATTTATATTCTGGCTCCCTTTCTGTGACCTTGAGAAAGTTAATGAGCCAGTTTCTTCTTCAGTATGAAAGAATAATTCATTACGTACCTCATACAACTGGTACTGTGATTAAATGAACATATTGATGCAAAGTTCTTAGAAGCGTATATGTTGTAAGCTATGGTAAGCACTATAAAAAAAGTATTGGCTACATTGTTACTGTTTCTTTTGAAAGTAGATAGGATCGCATTGGTCTCTCTTGAGAAATGGGGATAGCAGGTGGCCACAGTAATGGTGAATCACTCAAACTCAGGTTTTATTCTGAACGATGCCTGAGATATTCCTTAGGTTATGCTTGCGTTATGAATGCATCCAACTCCGTGAACCACTGGGACTCACAATTAGTGCAGATGAGCTCCGGTAGTTGCTCTTGCTGATCTCTGGATATTACTCTCACAATAAATTCCCTCTGAACTCTAGGTACGGGTGTCTTTTCCGCACAACCGACCAAAACCGCTGTAATTACAAAATAGTGGCACTATAGTTATTCTAATTTAATATAAACATGTAAATCAAGAAACACTCTCTACAAACATGCCAGCATTTTTTTCATCATACTGCTCACTTTTTACTTTTTCTCTTATTCCATTCTTTCTAGTGCTTTCATGCTCTCTCTCTCTCATATCTTTCTTTTCAGTTGCCTTTTTATTTGACCCTCACTTCATGAAAGGTGAGTTTTGAAATCTGAAATTTTGAGATTAAAGTGGATTTATGTTCAGTAATAAAGCTAACTGAAACTCAAAATGTGAACATGTGAACCATTATATTTTCACCCATTCATTACACATTCCTTCAGTTTATTTGGTCTCTCTGTCATTAAAAATCAAGCATCCTGTCAGCACTAGAAAGTATCTCATTCGGTTTCCTGACAAAATCTAAGGCATAGAATGTTATTTATTTTTCACCGACATTACTGTATTAGTGTGAGTTGTTGATAAGCTAATTTACAATGGTAGACAAGATCAAGGCTTACCCTTAGGCTGATTTACCATAGTTCGTATATTTGCTAACAGGCTGGCAACTGAAGCCTTTGAACGTATAATGAATTTACAGTGTATGCCCATTATATCACACCAGGTGATTAGTTGACCTATTCCTTGTATATTTATATTTTTTATATTGAGTTTCAGCAGCAAATGAATAGAGTTGTATTACATCAATAGGATAAATTCCAAATGTTCAAATGTCTAGCCATTCTGAAATCATATGCCACAATTTATTATACTGATAGTTTACTGCAGTACCTTGCATTCAATTTATAAATAATTACAAATCATAAAAAAAAGGCACACACAATTTTAGAGCTGGAAGGGAACCTTAGAAATGATGGTGTCCAACCTCATTTTATAGATAACAAAATGAAATGGCACGAGATGGGAAATAACTTGTCAAAGTAACAGAGCTAGTTTGAAACAAGACTTAGAGTAGGCCTCCCTGACACTTTTCATTTTATAAAGCCTTTTCATTAAACACCACATCAAATCATCCTGAAATTACATTTGTTTTGCGTCTGTGAATAATTGCTAGTAACTGAATGTGTTTTTTAGGGGAAGACATTTTTATAAGTGCTTAACAAATTAAATGATGCTTTATAGTCATTGCTATTTAGTAACAAAGAGAAAGATACATATACTAGAGTGGTAAAAACACCCATAACTGTGCAGAGAATAACACTCGTGTGAGTAAGTTTGAAGAGACAAACTCTTATTATTCATTGTGTGTCATAGAAAGCTTACATAAAAAGGGACTGAATACAGTTTATAGGAATAAATCTAAAAAATATATGGTTTACTCCTGCCAAAAATAAATTTAGGAAGTCCTTATAAATTCGGTTTAACGTCATGCTTCAACTATCCATCATACCACTTTTCATTCACTCCAGGTAAAGCGTGAATTATTACTCATCATGCTTTTTAACATGTCAGAAATATTCCCCTAATATTATTTTTTATCTCAGCAATCTGTTTGAAAGTACATGTCCATAAACATTTAATTAAGAACACTTTTTGATTTTCTACTTTTTTGACCGTCTAAACTCTTCCTAATTTGTTGAACTTGAGCTGTGGTGCTCATGGCAATGCTAACCCGAACATGTTTGCCTTCTGGTATATCTCCCAAAAAGAGGTCTAGAAATATGAATTGCAAATTATAGCATTAGATGGTTTCCTTTTATGGAATTCTATGAGACTGAGAAATGAAATCTACAGTGGAGATCCAAGTTCTTAAAACGCACTTGAATATTTTATACTTCAGCTTAATTTCTGTAGGATGTATCTTTCTGTTTTTAAGAGGAAAAAGACATTTAAAAATCTCCCTTAAGAATCTTTCAAGCTATGAAACAATGAGTAGTTCTGGAAGAGATAATAATTTGAGAAGATAAAGATTAGTGAATCAGAAGATTGGCTACTAAATTTTCCTTAGTATACATTTATAGTTTTAAAATTTTTAATTAGGTTTTGATCATTAACTATAGATTTCATACATTCCAATGTAGGGTCAGCTTGACTTGCATCCCTATGATACACATATATTTTAAAGTCCAAGTGTGATTTTTTCCCCCTCCATGATAGCTACTTTCCAAACAATGAAAATTGCAGCCGTGCAAAAAAACACATTAAGAATAGTTATATGAGAAATAACATGTTCCTATTTTGGTGGAGTGTTACAGGATTTCAAGTACAAGAAAAACACAGCTAAGATGGAGCATAATTAATTTACATAATTGGATATGGTGCATTTTACAAAACAATGATATTTTTCACAGGATTCCTACTATTTATATCATTCCATTGTGTAAGTCAATTAGGTTTTTGTCAGCAAGGCCAGAAGAGGAGTAAATGAAGGAATAAGTAGGTCCCTGTAAATGATTGAATAAAGGAACAGAGAGGGAGGGAAGATTCAAGGTCAAAATGGATGCTTCAAACCTAGTTGATGACAGAAGTAGAAGAAAGAAGGAAGTGAGGACCAGATGGAATGCAGCAGAAGTTGTATTTTTTAAATAAGTTTAGCCGAGAAGAATAGTGAAGCCAACCAGTAGGATGTTTTAGAAATGCACAGAACTAGAGCAATTTATTTTTTTTTTTTCTCAAGTTCCCTTTCTTTCTGGATGTTTTAAATTTTTTCCTGGCTTATTAAATGGTTCAGAAACATGGAGATGCTGCCTTTATTTTTTTTTAATGACAGCTATGTTAAGAGGTAATTAACATACTGTTTGCCCATTTAAAGTATACGATTCAATGATTTGTTAATATATTTATGGATTTGTGCAACCATGAATGCAATCAATTTTAGAACATTTTATCATCCCAAAAAGAAGCTTCATGTATTAGCAGTTGCTGTCCATTTTCCCAAACACCTTAGGCTAGTCCTAGGTAATCATTAATCTACTCACTGACACTCTATATGTGCCCATTCTGGACATTTCCTATGATGGAATCATTCAATATGTGGTCTTTTATGAATGATTTCTTTCACTTAACATAATTATTTCAAGGTTGCTCTGAGTAGTAGCACATATCAGTACTTCACTGATTTTTATTCCCAAGTAATATGTCATTGTTACAAATTATTTATCTGTTCTTCAGTTGATGTACATTTGAAATATTTCTATACTTTTTGACTAACATGAGGACATTTTTTTGTGGATATATTTTCATTTCTCCTAGGTATATCCCTTTCAGTAGAATTCCTGGGTCATATGGTAACTCTATGTTTGTTTGTTTGTTTTTATTTTTTATTTATTTATGATAGTCACACAGAGAGAGAGAGGCAGAGACATAGGCAGAGGGAGAAGCAGGCTCCATGCACCGGGAGCCGGACGTGGGATTCGATACCGGGTCTCCAGGATCGCGCCCTGGGCCAAAGGCAGGCACTAAACCGCTGCGCCACCCAGGGATCCCTCTATGTTTAACGTTTGGAAGAACTGGCAGAGTTTTCCAAAGGTTCCCCACTCCCCCTACCCAGAATAAAAAAATCATCATTTTTTTTATTTCCACCGCAGTGTATGAGAATTTCAATTTCTACATATCTTGTCAACACTTTTTATTGTCTGTCTTTTTAATTATAATTATCTCAGTGGATGTGAAGGTTATCTCATGGTAATTTTAATTTCCATTTTTCTTTTGGTGAATGATATTATCTTTAAAGTCCTTATTGGCATTTTTTATAACTGGTTTGAAGAAATCATTATTTCTGTACTTTTCCCATTTTAAATAGGTCTTGTCTTTTTACTGTAGAGTTGTTAAGTATTCTTTATATACTCTAAATACAAGGCTCTTAGAACTATGATATGTGTATTTTCTTCTATTTTGTGATTTGCCTTTTCATTTTGTCAGTGTCCTTTGAAGCACAAAATTTTTAAATGTTGATGAAGTATAGTTTATCAAATTTTTTCTTTTGTTGCTTGTGTTTTGGTGTCACATTGAAGAATAAGCTCCCAAATTAAAGCCATAAAGGTCTATCTCTAAGAGGTCACCCTTCTAGGAGTTTATGGCTTTGGGACTTACAGTAGGTCTTCGACCCATTCACTGTAAACTTCTGTATATGAATATCCAGGGTCATAGCACCTTTTGATGGAGGATCAATTATGTCCCCACTTTATTATTGTTATTGTTACTATGATTATTGTTATTTTTAGAGACAGCGTGAACTGGGTGGTGTGGGCAGGGGCAGAGGGGCAGAGAGAGAGAGAGAATATCAAGCAGACTCCACTGCCTAGCTTATAGCTATGCACAGGGCTCGATCTCATGACCCTGAGATAATGACCTGAGCCAAAATTAAGAGTTGGCTGCTTAACTGACTGAGCCATCCAGGTGCCCCCCAACTTAATTATTTTGATGTCTTTGTGGAAAGTCAACTGACCATAAATGTGAGAGCTTATTTCTATTTCATTGTTCTTTGTATCTATTTTTATGCCAGTACCAAACATAATTACTGTAGCATGGTAGTAAGACTTGAAATTGGGACAGTAAGTCTTCCAACTTTTTTTTTTTTTTTCCAAAGATGGCTTAGATGTTTTGGTGCCCCAGATTTTGGTATGAATTTAAGGGTTTGTTAGTTTCTGCAAAGAAACTAGCTAGAATTTTGATAGAGATTGTGTTAAATCTGAAGATCAATTTGGGAGTATTGGCATCTTGACAAAATTAAGTCTTGCAGTCCATGAAGATGGAATATCTTTGCATATATTTCTATCTTTAATTTCTTTCAGCAACATTTTGTAGATTTCATTGGATAATTTTTGTCCTTTCTTTGGTTAGATTTACTCTTCAGTATTTTATTGTTTATGGTTTTACAAAGGGAATTATAAATTTCATTTTCAGATTGTTCACTGCAAGGTCAGAGAAATATAATTGATTTTTGTGTATTGACCTTGTGTCATGCAACCTTCTTGAATTCATTTATTAATTCTAATAGTTTTTTAATGGAATACTTAAAATTTTCTATATATAAGATCCATCTGAAGATAGAGGTAGTTTTACTTCTTTTCCAATCTGGATACATATTATTTCTTCTTAAACCTAATTGTCCAGGCAAGAATCTCCAATACAGTGTGGAATAGAAGTTGTGAAAGCAGACATTTGGTCTTGTTCCTGATCCTGGGGTTTAAATCCATCCTTCTATCATTAAGCATAGTGTTAGTTTAGGTTTCAATAAATATCCTCTGTCAGGTTGTGTGTGGTGCTGGATTTAGGTAACTAGTATTTTATTAAAGATTTTTGGTTCTACATTTTACAAGATAATGTTTTGTAATTTTCTTTTGTTTTGATGACTTTGTTTTGGATATCAGTTCAGTACTGGCCTCACTAAACAAGTTGGGAAGTTTTTCTTCTTCTTCTCCTTCTTCTTCTTCTTCTTCTTCTTCTTCTTCTTCTCCTTCTCCTTCTCCTTCTCCTTCTTTTCTCCTTCTTTTCTTCTTCTTCTTCTTCTTCTTCTTCTTCTTCTTCTTCTTCTTCTTCTTCTTCTTTTCTTCTTCTGTATTTTGGAAGGTTTTATGAAGAATTGGTATCAATTCTTCTTTAAATGTTTGGTCAAATTCACCAGGGAGGCCATATGAGCCTGGGCTTTATTTCTTTGTGGGAGTTTTTTTTTTTTTTATGTATATTTTTTTAAATGGAGTTCGGTTTGCCAACATATAGTATAACACCCAGTGCTCATCCCGTCAAGTGCCCCCCTCAGTGCCCAGTCACCCTATTCTCTCCCGCCCACCTCCCTTTCCACTATCCCTTGTTTGTTTCCCAGAGTTAGAAACCTCTCATGGTTTGTCTCTGTCTCTGATAATTCCCACTCATTTCTCTCCTTTCCCCTATAATCCCTTTCACTATTGCTTATATTCCCCATATGAGTAAAACCATGTAATGATTGTCCATCTCCGACTGACTTGCTTCACTCAGCATCAGACCCTCCAGTTCCATCCATGTCAAAGCATTTGGTGGATATTCATCGTTTCTAATGGCTGAGGAATATTCCATTGTATATATAGACCACATCTTCTTATCCATTCATCTTCTGACAGACACCAAGGCTCCTTCCACAGTTTGGCTATTGTGGACATTGCTGCTAGAAACATCGGGGTGCAGGTGTCCTGCTGTTTCACTGCATCTGTATCTTTCGGGTAAATCCCCAGCAGTGCAACTGCTGGGTCACAGGGTAGCCCTATTTTTAACTCTTTGAGGAACCTCCACACAGTTTTCAAGAGTGGCTGTACCAGTTCATATTCCTTCTTTGTGGGAGTTTTTGATTAAAAATTCAATATCTACAATTCTTAAAAAGTATTCAGATTGTCTACTTCTTCCATGCTTTGTATCTTTTAGGAATTTGTGCACTTTCTGTGAGTTATCTAATTTTTGGTCTTCATTTGTTCATATTATTTCCTTAAAATACCTTACACTTCTGTAAGGTCAATAGAAATGGCCCCTCCTTTATTTCTCATTTTAGTAATTTGGGTCTCCTCTCTTTTGCTTTGTCGATATAGCAAAAGATTTATTAATTTTATTGATTTCATTTCATGGTATATTGATAT
Organism: Canis aureus; assembly: GCF_053574225.1. NCBI lineage: Eukaryota > Metazoa > Chordata > Mammalia > Carnivora > Canidae > Canis > Canis aureus. The sequence continues at coordinate 7,095,172 of NC_135612.1, read as the reverse complement.
AGTTTACTTCTGCCATTTTACTTTTTGTTTTCTATATGTGTCATGCCTCTTTTATTTCTTTTCCCTCCTTTTTATTTTCTTTTTCATAAAGTAAATATAGAGTAAAATTTTAGGCCCTTTAATGATATTTTCACTACATATTTTGAGTTACTTTCTTATTGATTGCTCTTGGGCTTACAGTGTATATTTTCACTTACAAGAAGTTATTTTCAGAGACATAATTAGGTTATTCTACTGAGATATAAGATGTTAGTAAATTCTCCAAATTAGCTCTATTCTATAAAGCAATATCCCATACAAAAAACCCATACATATACATATAACAATAAATTATTATAATTATTGCTTTATGTAATTTGATATCTTATAAAGAGACTGAGAAAAGGAGAGTAAGTATATATTTATGATGATTGTGTATTAATCTCTTTTTATTCCATTTTTGGTTTTCTTCATTTGTTTCTCTTTATTCAAGTTACCATCTGCCATATCCTTACTCCAGTACATATTTGTTTCCACACACATCCTTTGTGTTTTTATCATCACATATGTTGCATTTGTATATATTATAGGCCCAACAATCCATAAACATATATGCATAAACATTTATGTAATTGTTTTTCAGTAAGATAAGAAAAAGGAGAAATGTTGAAGCTACACTTTCTTTTACTATGTAAAAACCTTCCCTGATGCTATGTGTGTGTGTGTTTGTGTAGGTGCACATGTGTGAGCATGCACATATTTAAATTGCTGCCTGGGGTCATTTGCTTTTAGCCTGAAGAATTTTCTTTGTATTTCTTGTAGGATAGGTTGGTCTGCTAGCAATAGATTTTTCCATTTTTTAAAAATTTTTGTATATGCTGAGAAAACTAATTTTGTCTTCATTTTTAAAGGTATTTTTTCTGTATACATGATCCTTATTTCACCAAAGGCACAAGCAACAAAAGCAATATAAACAAGTGGGACTGCATCATATTAAATAACCTCTGAATAGCAAAAGAAACAAAATGAAAAGGCAGCCAATGGAATGGGAGGTATCTCTAGTTGTAAATATTTCTAAACCATATATCCAATAAGGGGTTAAAATCCCAAATATATGAGCAACTCCTATGACTCTATAACTTGATATCAAAAAAACAACTGTTAATCCAATTTAAAAATAGGTAAAGGACTTGAATAGACATTTGTCAAAGGAGACACACAAATGCTCCACAGGTACATAAAAAGATGCTGCAGATCACTAATCATTAGGATGTTAGAATGGCTGTTATCCAAAGGACAAAAGATAACAATTTGTGCTGAAGATGTGGAGAAGAGGGAACCCTTGTGTACTGTTGGTGGGAATGTAAGTTGGAATAACCATTATGGAAAACAGTATGGAGCTTCCTAAAAGGATTAGAAATAGAACTATCACAAGAATTGTCAACCACACTTCTGGGTGTATATCCAAAGGCAATGGTCATGGTATCTGGAAGAGATAAGAGATACCTGCCCTCCCTACTCATTGCAGCATATTTACAAGAGAGAAGATATGGAAACAACCTAAGTGTCCCACAACGGATGGATGAATAAATGAAGAAAGGTGATATATACATCTAATATAAAATCTAATACATTGGAATATCATTCAGCCATAAAAAAGAAGAAAATCCTGCAATTTGTGGCAACTTGAGGGAATCTTTAGGGCATTATGCTAAGTGAAGTAAGTCAGACAGGGAAAGGCAAATTCTATATGATCTGAATTAACAAAAAAAGACAGAGATTAGCGACTGACTGAGGCTTAGAGGTGAGGAATAGAGAGAGGTTGGTCAAAAGGTTTCAAATTTCCAGGTATATGATTAATAAATTCTGGGCACCTAATATGCAGCATGGTGACTACAGCTGATGGTACTATATCATTTGCTTGAACATTGCCAAGAGCAAATCTTAAAAATGTTCTCACCTCACCTATATAATACAAGGGTAACGATGTGAAGTGACGGATGGGTTAACCAACCTTATTGTGGTAAACGTTTTGCAATGGATAAATATATCAAATCATCGCATTGCACCCTTTATACTTATATAATGTTATATCTCAATTGTATCTTTATAAAGTTGGAGAAAAAGAGATTTTTGTTGATTTTTTTTTCCACAGCACTTATAATGTCATTTCACTGCTTTCGAGCCACCATTGTTTCTATGAAGATGTCAGCTTTTAATCTTATTAGGAATTTTTTGTAAGCCAGGAGTCATTTTTCTCTTGCTTTAAAATTTTTCTCTTTTTCTTCATATTTCATTCTTACTGAGATGTATCTGGGTGTGGACCTCTGTATTTATCATACCTGGAATTTGTTGAGCATCATGGATGTGTAGATCAATGTTTTTAAATTACATTGTGAAGTTTTCAGCCATTATTTTCTGGAACTTTCTGGTTCTCTGCCCTCCTCTCTTAGTACTCTAATCATGTGTATGTCCCTGTGCTTTAATGTTACATTTCTTTAAGCCTATGTTGATTTCCTTCATTCTCTTTCTTGCTGTTCTTCAAATTGCATTCCCTGTCAATTTGCCTTCAACCTTACTGATTCTTTCTTCTGACTAGCCACATCTGTTGATCCTCCCTCGAGATTTATTTTCAACCTCGATTACTGAATGTTTTAATCCCACTACTTTCATTTTGTTAATTTTTATATTTTTTTTCCTTACTGATATTCCCTATTTGATAAAGCAGAGTCAACATAGCTACATTTTTTTGTGTATTGTTTCTTTAGTATTTTTGAACAACAAACATCTTAATAATGGCTTCTTTATTATTTTTGTTGTTTGAAGTTTGTGTTGCTTCTAATTTTTTTTTGTTGTTTATTTTTTGTTGTTTTTTTTTGTTTTTGTTGTTTTTTGTTGTTTTTTTGTTGTTTTTTTTTTGTTGTTTTTTTGTGTTGCTTCTAATTATTTTTGTTGTTTGAAGTTTGTGTTGCTTCTAATTTTTTCTCTGTATATGGGCTAGACTTTCCTGTTTCTTCATGTCTTAAAACTTTTTTTTTGTAAAAACTAGACTTTTTAGGTATGTAAAGCATCTCTGGATGTTGAGTCCCTCTCATCCTCCAGCCTTTTGTTTTGTTTTGTTTTTTGATTTTTTGTTTTTTGTTTTTGTTTGTTTGCTTAATGACTTGGCTAGACTATTTCAGTCTAGACTACTTCCTTTGCTCTATGAAGCCTCTGATGTTTCTCAATAGGCTCAGCTTTGGATACCTATATACACAGCCATTCTAGAATGACAGTGGTTCTATTAGGACTGTCTTATTCTCTGATTTCTATGTTAAACTGCTTGCCTTATTCAGCATCATCAAAACTCAGTCTCCACTATTTTGAGGTTGATTGCTCTATTGTTTCCCAAAATAGCCTGGGGAGTAAATTACCCTTCAGTCTAATCTAGTTAAATTTAGCTTTCTTGGGTTTCTGGGTGACTCAGTCTCTTGAGCCTCCTACTCTTGATTTCAGCTAGGCTCATTATCTCAGGGTAGTTAGGTTTTGAACTCAATGGAGTCTGCTTTTCCCTTTCTCTTTCTCTCCCCTTCAACTCCTCCCCTTCTATTTGTGGAACCCTGGAGTATCTGCTTCTCTCGCTGGCAGGCTTGCTTGCTCTCTCAAATAAATTATATAATAAACAAACAAATAAATAAATAAATAAATTTATAAACATATATATATATATATATTTTTTTTTAATTAGCTTTCTTTGCCAGGATAGTTTATGAGGCCAGTCCTTGAGATTATTTTGAACCCAAGAGTGATCTTTTTAGCCTTCTTTTTCCTTGGTGTACTCTTAATCTAGCTAGTATCATGTAACTTCTTCTCAGTGAGCTGCCGGCCTTCACTTAACTGCTTACCTTCAAAATCTCTGCTGTTTTTAATCATATGTACTTAGGCTTGAACTCCTCACATGGTTTCATATACCGTCACTTACTTTCAGGAAAGCTTTAGACCGCTCTTTTTTTGCAGATTATGTCATCCCTTTGTCAGAATCTCTAAGCTACTGCTCCAGGGTTGTGTAAGGGTCCAATAGTCAACTTTTTATTGCAAATAAGGGGCTGGGTGGGGATGGTAGCCTCCAGTCTTCTCAGTTTGCATCTACTCATGTGGACCTTTGGCTCAATAAGCAAGATGGGGAAAGGGCAACCAGGTCCCGGGTATTTCTGGCCTATTGCTCTTGGGGTAAGTTCTTTGCACTCTTAGGGGTTCAGGGTGGAGGAAGTGAGCCTCAGATCTCATAGCCATACTGATTAGTATTGTAGCCTTTGCAACTTAAAACTTGGAGGGGGTGGTCATAGGACAAATTCTGGCAGCTGATAAACTACTGTATTCCTTGACTGGAACCTAAGAGGAAAGGATTTATCTACACCTGTCTGGAACAGAGCTTCCGACACTGAGTAGGATAATGAGGCAAGGAGGGAAAGGTCAAGGCTCAAGTGCCACGATCCCCTCACTGTTTTATAGAGATTTAGTAGATTTATTTCAGTAATTTTTTTTTTTTTATTTCCAGATACTTTAAATGGTATTTATTTATTTATTTTTTATTTTCACTTTCACCAATACAGTTTTCCTAGAGAATGGATAGGGCTTCTTACTCTATCATTATGAAAGTTGAGACAATTGGAATACAGCCTATATTTTATATAATATCAATGGTAATTTTTGCAAATTCAACAGATGGCCTGGCAAACCGACTGTGTGGTGTAGAAATAAAGTTGTTAACCTCATACGGTCTTTGCATTCATAGATCCTGTTTCTATTGGGGTTATTACTCTTAAGATGGACATTAAATAATAAATATCTAGCATATATATAAAATGAATAATAAGAGGTAATAATGAAAATAATACTGTAAAGGAGCATAACGACACGGTGTTATAAAGAGAATGGATCGGCAGCAGGTGAGAACAACATCCACGGAGTGATTTGGGGAAGCCCTAAGCACGTGCTAGGGGAGCTGGGGTTGGAAGAAGCCAAGAACAGAGAGAGGAAGATGAAGTTTTCTGTAATTATAGTAGCTAATGATTTCACATTTCCAGCCAGATCTTTAACATTATTCTAAGTGCTTTATTTATACATTAACCCACTTCAAACCTCACAAGAATCTTATGATGTTAGTACCGTATTATATCTGTTTTATAAATAATGTTGAAGCAAGTTAATGGCACAACTGAGGTGAATTAAAGGAAGTGCAGATATTACAGAGTGATATTTAACACCTAAGTGCCATCCTTGGAGAGAGGAGCCTTAGCAAAGTTTGTAGTGTGAAATAAAATTGGATGGAAAGAAGACCATGAGTTTCAGCTTTTATTTTGAGCTTTAGGGTGAAAAGATGGCAAAAAGAGTGGTTGTCCAAGTGGTTAATAAGATCAAGGGGAAATTTCACTTTATTTAACTTTTGCTGTTCTTCTTTAGGGGGTGATAATAATCCAAGGAAGAGCTACTAGAGACAGAGAAATTAAATATGTAGGAATCAGTGTAAATAATTGAGTAAGGTCCTAATGGTAGAGGGAGTTGAGATCCAAAGCATAAGAAAATTATTATAGAGGAGTTAGGCTTTTGGGAGCAATTTTTTTTTTTTGATAAAGTGATACTTTCGCAAATCCTGAGGTTGAGAGAATTTCTCAAATTAGTAAACATATAAAATGTAAAGCTAAGAAGGAACTTGAGTCAGATGAGGAAGGAAATAAAAAGAAAGAAGAGTAAGTACATTTACTTACTCTCAAATAACAGTGTTGCCAAATGACAGTGGAGTCTACAAATTCGATTAATAGGAGCCATCAAATGTTTTTCAAATAAACTAAAGACACAGATGCATGTTCACATGATTTAAAATAATCATGTTTCTAGAAGTTGTTTTAAAATTTTGATTATTTAATAAATGTTTTATATGTGGGTTATTGGGACAGGGTCATTTTAGTTTCATGTTAATGGAGAGAATAAACGAGAAAAACCTTAGAGATAAAGCAGATGTACAGAAGTAAGTAAGACAACAATGGCAGAAAAAAAAAAAAAAAAGAACTGATCATAGCCACACTTGAATTAGCTTATGTACCTGGAGGGAAAAATGTATGCTATGATGAGATTCAATAATAGTTCAATTACAGTAGATCTTGTGAAGGGCCAGTGAGAGGCTTGACAACACATATATCAAGCTCAAAAATAGTTTCTGAGAGTCAATTGAAGGCACTGACAAGCAATTATATATTTACATAGAAATCCAAAATCAAATAAAGTTGGTTTAGTTATCCATATAGCAGCTAATTGACCAGATGTATTCTAAAATAAGACGATCTCATATTTGCATCATAGAAGTAAATGAAATTGTTAAACCAATTTCATCTAAATAAAGGAGAATAAAATGAAATTTGCAAGCATTAACATAAAATTCAATAGCTGACATAAAGCATTTGTGGGAATGTAAAGAGCTCATAGAAGACTAAAGAAAATGCATTGCTTTAAATGTCCTTCAAAAAGTCTTTAAAATGTCTCACATCAAGAGTAACGTGACAGTTAATAGTAACAGAGAGGTTGTAACTATTCCTCATCTAGCAAATATGTTACAATAATATGTGCTCTGTCATAAAATGAAAAAAAAAAGTGATGAGACATTTTAAGACACTGGACGATGAAGTACTGAATGCTTTAGCATCGTCACCTTTATCCACTGTTGTTTTCTTTATTCTAACTTTCTATATTGATGATCCGGCAATCGAACTGAGAGATTTCTTGCTTAGATGGTGTACATTGCAAGTTTGATCTTTAAAAACTAATGGTTATGGCATGTTTCCCTTTTTTAGTTGTCATATTGTCCAAAGACAAGCTGTTGATGCATTAAATTTAATCCTATTTCCTTGTCCTTTGCACAAATAAGCATGCCCCCCCCCCCACACACACACACAGGAAAAAAAAAAAAAAAACCTAGAAACTTTGCAACAGTTTGTACATGAATAACCATGCAAGAAGACGAAGCCCAGGTACGGGCTGGGTATCTGAGGGAGAGTTGTCAAAGGAGCATGTTGAATTACGGAGCAAAGAACCAAGTTTAATTTTTTTTTTTCTAGCCCAAAGGGCGCATCATCAATTCGATGTTAGGTCAAATATTCTGAACTTGTTTACGAAGTTCACATTTAGGCTTTTTAAAACAGTGTGTTTTATATTGAGTAATTCTTTGGGAGGGGCAGGTAGCAGGTGGTGGGTGAAAATGAAGGCTGTGTAGGAAATCTGAATCAACACGAGGGAAAGAATAAATTAAAAAAAGCTAGAAATACCTGATGATAAGTCAATGGTTTTAGGGTAGCTTACCATGTTAGTGGGCAGGATTGGGAGACACTAGTCACTTAAATTTAGCCTACAGTCAGATTTGTTTAAAAGACAGGTAATCATAAAGAGAGAGAGAAAGAGAGGTAGTTATATCACAAATTAGGAGATAGAGAAGTAAACTATTCAATATAGGAGTTTTACAGTAAAATTATCCTGTACACTTAGACAAAACATCCCCAGACTTTCAAGGTTTTACCACTTTGTGAGCAGGTAAGAATTGTACACCCTTCGGTAGCACTGTGACAAAACTGGCACAGCTAAACCTAGATCCATACTGTCATGAACCAGGAAGGTCAGATACAATTTCAGGGATTCCAACTCAAGCCAGGGTTCAGCCTGTGGCCAATAAATAAAGTTTATTGTTTGCCTTTATCATGTTAGTGTTATTATTTTAACCATTAAAAGGCAACTTTTAATAAACCTTAATGTGTATGCAAATCTATGGCTAAAATAATATACGTTGTAGCATTGTTTCTAATAAAAAAAAGATGGGAATATTTTTCATCAATTGTGTGTCACTGTATATACGATGATTTCACTGAAATAAAATACTTTTTAGTAATTGAAAATTAGTCATACATGAATATTGGTTGACATGGAAACATGATCATATATCAGTGATTAAAGCTGGTTGCCAAATAACTACCTCTATGAAAATATACTTTCATTAGCCTACGTAGTCTTACTACCTTCTCCATCACAGGTAATCTAAAAGTTTTAACGTTCCTTTTTATTTTGTCCTTCTCTTAAATAATGGACATTCCTGTTTTACCTGTATTGCTAATTTGCAATATTATTATTAGCTCTTGCCCCAACTTTTGAATAGACATTGTGTTCTTTTTAAGATAAATCTGTTTCCTTTTGCAAATATGGTCTTTGCCTTTTTTCTAAGTATTAGTAAGATACTTCATTTGATACATCTGTCTCAAACTGTCCTTATGATTGAATTTCCAGCTAATCTTTAATGGAATCTAGCATACTCCGCCATGTATAAACCAATTGCTTTGTGTTTTTTCTGTTACACCAAAGTGAAATGTAACCTATGCAAACTAATTCACCTGATTTTGAAATTAAGGTGCAGTAATGTCACAAAGTAAGCTAAGTAGTTTGGGCTCCTTTTAATCTTAAAGAGCTTTACAAGAGGTGAATTAATTGTTCTGTAAAATTTCAGTATGACTTCACTGTACGTATATTTGTGCTCATTTTATTTTTTCATTTATTTACTACCTACTGATATAATAGCTTCTCTGTACTTTTGCTCTAGTTTAGATTCCTATTTTTTCGTGACAAATATGTTCATTTTATCAAATAACAACATTTATTTTCCAATAAATTATGGAAGGAATCTGTCTTGTTCTTTTCATCCTCATTTTGCAATAGGAAGGGCAGATGGACCTGTCTTGGGTAGTTATTCACTTCACGGATTTTTAATTGAAATCATTTTTACCTTTCATGTCTTCATTGAAGTAGAAAACATCCTCTGTATGGCATAGTTGAGGAATAACAGGACAGCAATAAAATATTTATGCAGTACTTATATTATGCCAAGAAATATTCTAAGTGTTCCAGGTTTAAGGCTACAGGCTCTGGAATCTGATTTTTGCCAGATCTGGGATCTGGAGCAAAATATTTCATCTCTGTGGGCCTCAAGAACATAATACATAATACTTCCGCCCTAAGTAGAAGTTGGTAGTTTCATGAGTGGGGGGTGAAGAAGTGGAAAGCAATGACATGTATTCTTTCTGCGTAAAGGTTAAGTAATACTGATGAGATTGAATTTGTTCATTTTTTAACTTGATAAAATAGCACACCTTGCAAGATTATTTTTGAAGAATTCCAGTGATATCTATTAATTCAGATTGTCTTTAATTTTAATTTGGGTAAGAAATGGCCCTGTCACTCTTTTACTTCTATTTTCAAGTCAAATGTCCCGTTATGGGTCGTATATCACCCATTTCTTGAAAACCATGGGTTTTCAAATATATTAGTATTTCTTACTAATAATTACAGCTGACCTTTATTTATTCAGGTTTGCCTCTCTTTGGACTTTCTATAAAGTATTAGGAATTTACTGATTCTCTTAGAGGTATTACACAGTTGCCTGACTGAAACCACACATGATGCTCAAAGCAATCTCTGACTTTATCGTTGTTAATCAGTAGATCCTATCTAATATTTTGAGTTAGATTTTGACCACCAATATGTAGACTCATCCTGATTCTTATCTGCCTGAATATGTCTACTGAATGCTTTAGCATCGTCACCTTTATCCACTGTTGTTTTCTTTATTCTAAATCCAATAAGGATGACTACATATCATATCTGGTTGAAATATTCTGACACCTTGAACCTTAAAAAACATTAACAATGCTTGAAAGAACAAATTTTTAAAAAATATTTTATGACCATACTATAAGGTTATGAGTGCTGGCATGATCTTCCTAGATCATGGTTGATTCAACCTAAATTAAGTAGGTAATGAAAAAACTAATGAAAATCAATGGAAAAAAAAATCATAAAATATAATCAATAAGCACATGCTAAATGCTTCCACGATGCTACCATACATACCTTTTGTGATATAGATGATGACAAAATAATTAATACTTTAGTCCCATTTCTATATTTTCTTGTCTAAGTTTTATAATTAGCATAAAGTATATTATAAATATCTAAAGAAATATACACACATTTATATTGGAGTTTAAACTTTACATGTATTTTATATACACGTGAGAGTAGATATGTATATATTGTGTATATGTGCATGTGCACGCATGAGATGCCCTTGTGATTTTTAGGAAAATTGTCTCATTTTTCATTCATGTTTCATTTGCATATGTCTAAGAATATCATAAAAATGAATTAAAAATAAAACAAAATGAATTGATTCATATCTCTGGATAAGGCAGTACTTTTTACCTTGGCAACCCAGTGCAATTCCTGATATTCTTATTTATGAGTTCTGCTCTAAAGCCTACCCAAGTATGTATATCAAAATGAAACAAAACAAAATACAACTTCACAAGTGACTCTGGCACACAGCCACAACTAAGAAGATTCTTGAATCAAACTGAGCTGAAACAAGACCTTCTTGCTACCTTCTGGAGGTTCCAATTCTATAAGGCTTTGGGAATCCCATCCGTCTCACTGTGTAGCATGAAGGCTTTTCTTCAGGAATATTTCAAAAATAAAACTAATAAAGTGTTTCCCTCCTTGAGAAAAAAGGGCTCTATCTGGTTTTCAATACCTTGTGAATCATAAGTTTTTGAAACTTGTTTCTTAATGCAATTACTGGGAGAAATGAAATAGTCAATGTGATGGGTATTAGTGTTATCCATCAACTCTTTCCTCTTTGCTCTCTTCCTAGGTGAATGGGAGGACTCAACTTCCTAGCTACCTTTACATGTGAATCGCCAAAGCCAAATGATATGTTAGAAGTGAAGCATCCCCTTTTAAATAGTAAGTTTGAAGTGCTAGGGTACATACAATGGGTTCTGTTCTCTCTTGCAGTAGTGCTGTGAATTCTTGACAGTGATCACTGTATCAGCATTAGGACCCGACTTAGAACGTGATGAAATAAAGCAGAGCCCTGACAGTGTGTCTGAAATGGAGATGAATGTGTCTGAAGAATTAATCATTTTTAATTGTTATTAATTCTTTGAGCTTTTTGAAATTATTAATTTATTACTGCAGGATAACCTTAGCATACCCTGAGTAAAACAAAAATTAAAATATTAAAAAAATTAAAATATTAAACTAGTGGTTATGGAGGTAAACCCTATTTTAGCGTGACCATAAAGGGGGTGTTATAATTGTATATAATGATTTTTTCCTTTCACTTTGAAATTTTTATCTTGTCTCACTTACATGTTAAAGTATTTACATGTATCTGTTTCATTCTCACCATGATTTTAAGAAACATTTAATATTTCACTCTCATTTTTGCCTCAGGAGAAACAAAAGCTTACAGAGGAAACAGGAGCTCACATTCCACCAGTATCATACAGATGGTAAGTGACCGAAACAGATCTCAAATGTAGATTTTTTTTGAATTATTAAGGTCATGCCCGTAAACTTTATGTGATATATTAGCTCTTATATATGCCCCAAAACAAGCAAGTAATATTAACTAACCGAATATTGAATAGTCACTAAATACGGATTATTTGTATATTCCACATATACAAAGGAACTACATGAGTGAGAGGTGAGGAATGGTGGATAATAGATAATACAAAAATGAATAAGATGTTAAGTCTTACAATGAGTGGGAGGGGAAATTGGATTGAGAGGTAAACAGGAAGTAACTGAAGGAAGAGACATTGAACCTGAGGTGACTCATATCAGAGAAGGTTGGTCACAGAAGTGATGAAAACTGTAGTTGTGTATTGTGTGAGCTTAGGGACCACCAGGATCCTCAAATAAGAAATGGCCCAGTGAAAAATTACGAGCATTCACATAGGTGATTTTTCATACTCTTGCTGTTAAGAGTCCAAGGCGGACACTGTATTGCTAATGACCCTTGGAATAGATTTGTACTATGAGAAGTGTGGTAAACCTGTAAAAGTAGAAGTAACGTGTGTCTTTTTTGTGAAGTTCTGTAACAAGATTTAAAAATTCCTTTTAGCTATTTCTTATTTATCTTATTTCTGTTTTATCTATAACTATATAAATTACTATGTGTGGTGAGTAATTTTAAAAATGATAGACTTTGAGTAAATACATTTAAAATTAATAGAAAATTTTTTCAAATATAAATGGAGAGTCTGAGACCAAATCTGACACTGGGTGTGATGGACATTTCAGGCAGTAGATTTGAAAGCAAAATGTATTTCTTAAGACATGCTTCTGAAAGTTGGAAATGTGAAAAACTGGGAGAACCAAAACGTTGTATTTGTTTGGGTCGTCTGGAAACCAGATAGCAGGATGTGATTGTATATGTGTTTTTGTCCATGTTGTTTCTGTGTATTGACCAATTTTAGGATGCAATCAAGTAGTCTTTCTTTTTATATATTGTTTTTTTTTTTTTACTATACCTTAGAAATAATCAATAGGTCCCCTGATATAAGTAGCAAAGCAAATATGAGAATTTTAGATATTTTTTAGTTCATGGTACAGAATTTATAGTAAACAATGAATCCAGATTATGAGCTATTTTTCCAACGATTTTTGCTCAATATATTTAACAACTAGAAATTTATGAAGTGTATGCTTTATTCCAAACAAAACAAGGATTAGGGAAATGCATAGTTAAATAGTCAAATGTTTATTTAAAGATGATTTTCTTGAATCTCCTTTAGAGAACAATTATACTTAAATTGTTATTCTTCCTTTCTTTTTATAAGCCTCCTCATTTTCTGTTTGAATTTGTAATTATGTAGGATATTATCATATTAAAGGAAACACTGTGCAACATTACACAAAGCTTTAGAGTTAAAAATCAAAGCTAAACTTCTTTATTTTTATTATCTTTTTTTTGGTGAAAAACTTTTCTTGTCATTGTTGATAATAGAATTCACATAGTCTCATCAGTCTTAGGTGGTTGAGTATTTATTACTTGGTACTTTTTATTTTCTTTGCTGTGTTTCATTTATGTCATCGGGGGAGGTCAATATCATGACTTGACTGAGAGAATACACCAGCCCCCTAAGCCAAACTTTTGAATGGCTTAAAGTCCATGTCCCTTTTTTCATGAACTCTTAGGAGTTAGCAAATCTTTAAGTTCATCATAGGGTGGGTGCTGAATTCAAGCCTTTAAATGGCTGACTTTGTGTCAGTTGCAAATTCCTGGTCCAGTCACTAGTGACGAGGAAAGTTAGGGTCACTTGTTACAAAGCATTGGAGACATGGACAGAAGTTTATGTCCATATTTCTCTGGCAAGTTGACTCTTGGGGTGATGGCATTTAGACAGCTACGAACTGACTAATCAAAAGCAATATAAAGCAACAATTCTTGTTACCTGGCTTTTAAAAAAATACTTTTTTCATTGCCTGTCCCATGAGTTTTTATCTAATTTATTATGTAGTCTTGGATCCTCTGCTTACTTTATCCCTGGCACCATTTCTGACTCATTTAGGATTTCCAAATCGGCCCTCAGATCACAATATATGTACTCCATAGCTCTCCTTGAGCTCTGTGGATCTACCCATATCAGTCTAATTTTAGGGTGTTTAAAGATGATGCAACTTTCAAAAATAATGTCCTATTACAAACTCTGCTAAGCTAGTCTAAATTATTTTATGGAACTAGTTGCTGAGAAATGGAAGTGCGAAGCTTACATCTGTGTATCTATGCAGCTATTTTTCTGGATAACTGCCTAATTTTGCCTAAAGTAAAAAAGTTATCTAGGTTCTTTCCAGACCATTTAGATTTTCTCATTTCTGTAAGAACTACAGCCAAAACTTACACAAGGATAGCAACTTCTTCAAATTCAAGTGTCCATTAAAATATTTTGCAATGTCTGGTTTTGTTCTTAAACAATAATTATACTTAAACACTGTGTTAAGAATTAAATTAGAATAAACAAAATTCACCCTGACCTCAGTATTACATTCCTTGCTTTCTGTATATTGTGCAACCTGTCTCAAAGTTGCAAACTGTATTGAGCTTGAATAATATCAGTATTTTAGCCTATTGTGCCCTTCTAATATTTTCAGATATTTGTCACCAGTCAATAAATTTCAAATACTTTTTCATACTCCACAAACTGTTAACATGCTAATTCAGTCTATTCTTGTCCTTCGCATGTCCTAACATTTTTAACTACCTAAGAAAGCATTTTCATCTTAAAGTCTTTATGCAGGATTTTATTTCCAATACATCTTTAATACATTGCCAATATTCTCAAGTATTTAAAAATGAGTTTCTTCTATCTCCTTTACAAGCATGCCAATACGAATAATGTAGTACTCTGTAGGTCTTTGAATTCCATAGCATTGATTTCTTCTTTAAAAATTCTCTCCACATACTTCTCCGTGCAATGTTACACAATGCCAAAATATTTATTTTCACATTCACTTGAGAAAAGGCACCAAATTCATATCCATTATATAAATTTGACAATAATCATAATTAAGATCTCTTCATCATTTTACACTTAATACAGTGCTTTCAAATAAATCATGTCATTAAAGTAGGCATTTGTATCATTTTTCATTTTAAGGAGAGATACAAGGGGTGAAATGAATTGCTCCAAGCTGTGTAACTAGAAAGTAAGAGACCCCAGCTCGAGACCTCTACCTTCAAATCATCCTACCAGGCTGACCAATTTTCCATTGTTGAATTTAACAATAAATCATAATTTGTAAGACAATATTATATGGATTACTTTGTGATTTGGTGATGCCTTAAATCACTTAATAATTTTACATTGATACATGCAAAGAGACAAAGGGAAATACGTTTTCCCTGAGACCCCACTTTCATGAATGATATAATGAAAATCATACCATGTTTATACTCTGTTTAATTATGCAACTATGCAACTATGCAGCAAATAAAAGTTGTCCAAATAACTGATTGGATACCAATTTCAATTCAAGTTCTTTCCAGCTCATCACATCTGTTGAAAACAAGGTAACAGGCCCAAAATGGAGTCACTTATGTTAAGCCTCATATCACCAAACTGGACCCTAACTTAATTGCAGTTTTAGTCTCTCAGAAATAGAATCTAAACCAATCAATCAGGAATCACCTGGTTAGCTATAGTAAGGTAATCTCCTTGATAGACCCCTGCAGTCCCCTAAAGGAAAGTAACCTTGCCACATCTAATCCACTTTTTACTAGTATAACTTCCTTGTACCACTCCTTTCTGTCTATAAAGGTATTTCATTTTGTACAGCCTCCTTTATACCTGCTCCGTAGGATACTGCCCAATTCATGTATCATTAAATAAACACAATAAGGTCTTTAAAATTCATTCAGTTGAATTTTGTTTTTTAACACATTCTGAATAAGAAAAGCAAACAAACCCCTTTACCCCTCCCCTAACTCTTGTGATATCACCCAAACATTTTTATCTTACCTAGATGCCTGTTTACTTTTTTGTTGTTCTGTATTCTTTATTAAAATATAGTGTCTAGAGGAATATAATACCTAGCAGACAGAGCTCAATAAATATTTGATTAACAAATAAAAAGATGTTTTATGGATCAAAGAGTCACCATTTTTATAATAATTCCATTTGTGTTGATAGTCAAGTGTAAGAGTTTGTGATGCTAGGATGAATTATCCTTTGAAGACATAGATGCTCCATTGATGATCTTTTATAGGTAGGCTAGAGTTGCACAGAGAAATTTGATTATTCTGGTCCAGATAGATAATTTTAAAATGTCTTATTCTTTTGTCTATCTTTCCTCTTTCAGAAATATTTTTGTTAGGTGCCTGTAGTTAAAACCTGCTATTCATGTAAATAGTCTACAAAAGATAAAAAGGAACACAGGTAACTAAATTATAAACAAAAACAACAATAACAAAAAAAAAAAAACAACTTCAGAGGGATCCACTGGTGTGCAGAAAATTATTGATTCTATTTACAAATATTTGTGTAATAATGAGGACTTAATTGTTCTTTACAGGGTAAGTCAAAGTAACGCTGTTGCAGTATACATGAAAGCAATGGTATGATTCTAGGTTGTATTCGTATGGATGCAGAGTTTGGAACGTTAGATGAAATAAATATGTAATCTTCCAGTGCCAAACCAGTACTGGTTAAGAAATTCTAGAATATTGAAATATCTTGACTCCTCATGTTGAAACACATGAATCACACAGTTTAAAGATTAATAAATCAAGAGAGCTAATTAGAATATAAATACGTTGAATTAAATATAGGCTCTTCTTTCTACTATCTTTACTATAATCTAATTAGGAAAATTGTCAAAGACTTAGGTTGGAATCCCAGCACACTTTGGGGGACATTCTTTATTTATATTGACAAAACTTTTACAGCGTTATTGAATGCCTGTCTCTCTTTGCCTGAAGTCCTAACTGGAAAACAACTTTGAATAATTAATTAGTGGGCACTAGGTTGTACTGATCAGTCTCAAGGACTTTCTGTATCTGTGGACTTTTCAAGATCCTCAACAGACAATATCCAACCAAAAGATCAGTCAAAATCTTCCGGTTGAAAGACAGGTTAATTTTTAAGGCTTGCTAAATCATTTGAGGAAGAAAAGTTGAGATCAATTATAATGAACAGTCTCGGGGCTAGGGCAAGTTAATAGCATTGTCTAGACTTGATGAATTTTTCTTCCTTTCGGGGATGGAGATTTTAGATCTTGATTTTTTAAACTCCTAGATTATTGGTTCTCATGCAGACCCTACTCCAGCCCTATTACTTGTGATTTTTCCCCCATCTACCTCTTTCTGTTAGTGCTTCAGTTTTCATAAATTCTGGTTGACAAACAGGTGATTATGATACCACTTGCCTTACATAAGTTGAGGAAAAATGAAAGCACTTTTAATTAAATTTTTTGCACACAAACACACCTATCTAAATTCTTTGATCTTTCGCATTCTTTATTTCGAGAGTCCTTTCTGGCTTTGAGTCAGGGCTGCCATTCCATCTAGTACCCACTTACTAGTGTGCATGGGCTCTTCTTACATCAAGATTGCAAATGCAGTCTTCTCCCTATGTATTTCACAAATCTCCATGAAATATTTTCTTGTTCAAAATCTTTCTTGATCTGGCTTCACACCTTTGACTCTGAGCTATACCAACATCAAATAGCATGTTACTGTTCCCTCTAAACTGCTCAGCTCAATCATAAACTGTTCCTTGTTTATTTCCCTAAATACCAGAATATGGTGTTGAAGAAAACTTCACCTGAGGAAAAAAAGGTAAAAATAATAGTGGATCTGTCTATCTATATCTATATCTATATCTATATCTATATCTAATAGTGGACCATTGCTTTAGAACCAGCTACTCTAGTTTTTCACAAATGTTCTTGATTGGCCACTTTTTTTTTTTTTTTTTTTGTAGCACAGACATCTTTTACACGTGTGGAAGACCAGTCTGAGGAAGAAAACCATTTGACATAGTCATCTTCAACCAGGAAGTTGATATGCTTTTACATATTATGCAGATTCATTCTCCAATCTCACTCAAATCTGCTTTTCAGGAAGGAACATAGGTTTGTATCTTGTATAAACACTGTGTCTAGTGAAGAGTGTTTCCTGAACAATAGGATTCTCAAAGGAGAATACTGCCTTTGCTGAAATGGCATTTTGTCCCTACTACACCAGTATCTCTCAATGTAAATGGAGATTCATTCAAATTTTAAAGAATCAAATTATAATACTATAATAAAACGAAAGCTAAAAGGCCTATGTAATTAAAGTAAATAAAAATGATAATATGAGGTCTCATCAAAATATCTATTTTAAAAAAGGTAATTGGAAGTATTTCGGTGACTTCCCATCTCCCTTCAGAAAATGTTCACCAAGTGGATGTATTAATTTAAAAAGGTTTTTTTTTTTTCTCTTTTTGTTTCATTTTTGGAGCCAATTATTTCTCAACATGAGGTAAAACACTGTTCCAACCCAATCAGAGAAACTTCAGAACCAGAAATAATCACGATCATATTCATTAGTTAAATTACGATCAAATAAATATGTAAGTAAAGCAGTGCTACTATGAGGAAATAGGCATATTTTTAAAAATTATCTTCAAGAGGATTATGGATGTCTTATTTCATTGGATAAAAGGAATCCTATGCCCTCGCTTTCCTTCCTTCTGACTCCATTCGTTGCAAAGTATTCTAAGTGGATTCATTCTGTGGTAAAGAGCTGAACACAAAGAAATTACTGAAATAGAAGGCTCTTACAAAGCAGCTATGAGATCTACTTTTTTGTTCTGAGCTGGAGGTCTATTGAATGCATGTGCAGATGTGCTTTGCTTTCAACCTACTCAAGATGGTGTAATCTAACAATTTGTTTTCAAATTCTGTGTTTATGAAGAGAGATGGACAGGGCCCCATAATGGTCCTTAAATGAAAGAAAATACCACATCAGATAAGGCATAAACATTGTACTGACTGGAAATCATAAGAAAAAACAGCAAGCAATTGAGACACTTTATTTTTAATTCAATGAATAAAATGTTTAGTCATGGAATCAAATTCATTAAACTCTTTTTAGTTTGTAGTAAGTTATAAATACAGTTATTATAAAATCAGTCTTCCATTTAATTAAAAATCTTAAGTTCAGGCCAAAGAGTAGCTCATCCTCAATAGTGCTATCAACTGAACACACTTGAAGAATTCATTTGACACGCTTCTTCTTGGTCATTACATTACAAAATTGGCCATACCTAGAAGTACTTAGCAGTTCTCTCAACATGATTTCTGAAGGTCTCCTTTAGGATAGGCACAGTGAGGTGGCTAGCTTACTGAAACCTTAAAAGATAAATATGAATCTGTATTTTTAGTTATGTGAATTCTTATGTGAAGTACATTAACCCAGAGAGAAAACCAAGACAAGGAAGACTTTATTCAAGAATATTACAAGAGTAAGACAGACTAGAACTTGTTCTGAGCTCAACTCTACTGAATAAAAACCTGGACAATTTTTAAGAGCTGGAGTGAGGGATGATAGGCTGCCTGTGTTTACTAACTGGACTTACTCAAAGAACACTGACAAGTAGTTTTTATTTTATTTTTTTCACTTTTATTTAAATTCAATTAATTAACATATGTATTATTGGTTTCAGAGGTAGAGGTCAGTGATTCATCAGTCTTACATAATACCTGATGCTCATTATATCACATGCCCTCCTTAATGTCCATCACCCAGTTACCCCATCCCCCCTATCCCTCTCCCCTCCAGGGACCCTCAGTTTGGCAAGTAGCTTTTAAAAAGTTTTTTCAGATTACATTTCAAAGGGGCAGAGAAAGAATTTTTAAGTTACTAAGGTAAATGCTCTAAAGAAAGAGAGGTCAGGACCTAGGGCCAGGAAGAAACCTATATAAAGTCTAGTTCAAACTAAAGGGAGCATTAATGTCATCTTGATGAGTGGAGAGAAAATAAAAATTAACTCTTTCTAAGCTAAATTCAAATGTTTAATGCAAATCAAGTAGGCAGCCTTAGCTAAAGGATCTGTGGTCAAAGCATGTGCTTGTTCATTTTGATTTACTTTCAAGTATCTATTCATGTCTGTGAGCAATAGAGACCTGAAAATGTCCGTTTTGCTTGTCATAGGAGTGGATATTAAAATGAACAAAAGTTTATATTGTATACATCACACTACAAACATAAAGTCCCCATAAAACTCATTCAGCATTGTTATGGTGCTTCAGTTCAATATAGCATTACAGACTGGCCAACCATATCCATTGAAAACACTTGCCGTTCATCTACTTTTTAAAACCTACCCTTTTGTTTTTTGATGAAACAAAGACATGGAAATACATATATCGTGGCCTACATTGATGTTTAGTGTTATTGTAGAAAATATTTAAGATACGAGCCTCCACAAAACATTTTTTGGGTATATAACAAGTTAGAAAATACTAACCCACTCATAATCTTAGTATAAAAAATTTTGCTATACACAGATACAGTTTCCTTTGGGAGAAATGCTAGGACATACATCTCATTATAGGATATACATCTCATAAATGGGGTGCAAATAAAAGTGACCGGATATTCTACAAAGGGAAAAACATGAAGTCTTTAGGACTTTGTAAAATTGCATTGTGAGAAGTCCTCTACGATTGGTGAAATAATCTGAAGAGTGAAAATGATGTTGTTTTTTTGCAACTGCCTAATATCATCAGAATGACTCTTATTGTTTCTGAGAATAAAATAATTGAACCAATTTATCCTCAAGACAAGTGCTATATAACTCTATTATTGCTGTTGTGAATATAGTCAAAAGTGTTTGTAGTACAGTTTGAATAGAACAGACCAGATGTGTAAGTGTTGTTTCTCTTACTAGTTGTGGAAACCTTGCCTGACAAGTGACAGGGACAAATGATAAACTACCAATTAGGGTACAGAGCTTCTTGTGGGTAGGCAATGTTATAGTTCATCATATGCACACTTTAGGTCCTATTAAACACTACTGAACACAAATGTAAGGAAATGTTCTTTGTGTTTGGATCTTGTCAGCATTTAAATGTAGAAAAGAGAAATAACCAGTATGTATGTATTTAATTCCCATTGAAAGGATATTTGAAATAAATCAATTTTCAAGTTCTTTTTTTCCTCATAATCGCAGAGTTACAATGTAATTTATTATCTGAATTAGGGCCCTTTTGTTCAGAAAAAAAGAACATTTTTTCTGATCAAAAAAGCCCTCAGTCATATATTAGAATGTCTATTATTCTACCCATTTTATAGATAAGGAAACTAAACTTTATTTATTTGTAAAACTTGACTATATGAGGTATCTTAGAATACAATAGAAGTCATCAGAAAACATGTTTTTTTTTCTACCCATATTTTGATAAGCTTTGTGGAATGCTTGTTTCCCAAACCCTTTGGTGTAACCTTCAGGTCCCTCTGGGAACTATTCTGGATGTTGGGGTGCTATGGGAACCTCATCTGTGATCAGTGAAAACTGCTGTAGCTTAGGCTTTATAAGGCTGCAAGGGAATTAATTGAAAGTAACTAAGCACATTTTAAATAATGAGAATTACATACAGTTTACAAGCCATAAACTTAAACATAAAAATGTGTGTTGGGAAACTACAAATATAATGTGATAGGGTTCCACTGTTAACCTTCCATTGTTCCACTAAGTAACTTTCCTTTTCCTGAGGAATAGAGAAATACGTAGCTAGTTGTTTGTTTTTATTTTAAGAGAATTGTTTTTGTTCTTGTTCCGTCCAAATTTCTCTTCTCCTGGTGTAGGTTTTGCTTTTTTTTTTTTTTTTTTTTTTTTTTGCGTTGCATTCAGATGGGCCTGCTATATTTTATCTGGAGGTGGCTTTTTCCTTTGCAGAGAAATAGGTTCATGGTTGTGAAAAGTTCACACTTCAAGTGAAAAAAAAAATCTATTGTTATATTTTCTGTTTCTATTCTTAATTTCCCAGAAGTTGTACAGATCCTCTGTGTCCTATACAGTCAACAATATCTGCTACAGAATTTTGCTATCTCTGGGTGTTGTATAGTACCGGGAAGGTTTTATTTTGTCCTCCTGCTCACCCTCTTCCTGCTATAATTATCAGTACATTTCAGAAGAAGTCTGAGCCAAAAAAGCACCATGGATTGGGCAAAACGATGGCTGTCTTCAGTATGCTGTACCAGTAAACATATTTCTTAGCTATAGCACATGAGGTTTTTAAAGTTGAAACATTTCATGCCAGAAATAATATGATTACAAATTCAAAATTACCTAGTTTTAAATGTAATTAGTCATTAATATAATACAGTATTTCCTCTCTGCTCTATGATTTACTGACATGTGATAGAAATCTCTCTTTTATCAAAAAACATATTGGCAGATACATCTATTCTGCCTAAAATTTTGGCTTCTAGTAGATACTTTCCAGTAAGCTTCTATGCTTCTATCCTTTCTAAAAAATAATTAATATTTGTTCTTTTATATTCCTTATCTAATGTATAGTTATTGTGTATTTAAAAAAATGTTTCTTGTTTTAACTGTTTTGGTAGTTTGGTGTTTGTTCTTCTTTAATTACCTGAGCAACTACACAAGTTCCAATCACATCAAATTAGATGACTTCTGTTAAAGTATAAATTAAAAGGATCACTTACCTTAAATCTGTGATTACTACATGAAGTTTTGTTCTGAACATGGATATTGTGCTTAATTTAAAAATTTTAAGACCTGTTATTTCTCAATAACACAAAACAATATGTATATCTAAGAAGTAGAGAAGCTAAAAAAAAGAAAAAAAAAAGAAATAGTACTTCCATAGCTGCAATACTATAAGCAATTGGTTTAATTCTTCTATAGTGTGATTCAGAAATCTGAATGCTTAACTTTCATACACAATATATTCAGAAGTACATGGAAGTGATTTTGTCATTGATGCTATTTCAATTATATCTTAACCTTTACTAAAGTGCTATTTCCTTCAGTAGATATGACAAATCAATATTATGCAATTGTACATGCATGAGTTATAAAACGACAACACTAGGGAAGTAGAAATGAAACCTTGACTCTAGGATTGACCAAACATAAAAAGAATGTCTGAATAAGGCTGGGCGTATCAGGATAAAAGAAGTAATGTGAATAATATCAAAATCTAGGCCAAGTGTACCTTTTGGATAAATTCTCAGGCACTCCTTCTTAAATTTTATGATTTCATAAGCAAGTGTTATTGAGCATTTACTGTGTACAAATACTGGCATAGATACATTATATATCATAAATAATTTGAGCATGGACCTTAATTTTAAGTCACTGAGACTCTGAGACAAGAACAAGATAGACAAGTATACACAATTTCAGTCATGGCACACTAAGTGTCAAGAAAAAAAGTAAAACCCAAACAGTGCTACTGGAACATAGAATAGTACTCAACCTCAGGAGAATCCCTAAGGCGGAACTGAAAGTTTGCCATCACTGTCACTGTGCAAAGAAATACCAAAACAGTGGGAAAGTGAGATGCCTGGGTAGCTCAAGTGGTTGAGCATCTGCCTTCGGCCCAGGGCATGATCCTGGAGTTCCAGGATTGAATCCCACATCAGTCTCCCTGCATGGAGCCTGCTTTTCCCTCTGCCTCTTTCCTTCTGTGTCTCTCGCGAATAAATAAATAAAATCTTAAAAAAAAAAGAAAAACAGTGGGAAGGTAAAAGCAGTGAATTTTTGGAGACTAGGCTACATGATGCCTTGAGGAAATATAGATTCTTCCCAAAATTCCCAAGGAGAAACTATAGATTTTCAAGATTATGTTGTCACACTTAATTTTGATGTCAGAATTTGAGAAAAGTTAGACAGACCTGCCACGTCTCTATAAAGTTCATAGGTAAGTTTTCATTTCCCAGTGGTTTTTAAACATTTAATTAGGAAAGTATCTACCAATCTATGATTCTAAATTGCTTTTACTATCTTTTATTATCAATTTGACCTCAGATGGAGAATATCATACTTTGGAAACAAACCAATGCCTATTAGGGAAGTAAGTGGCTCTAATGAAAGAAAACAGTTGGGCTCTGGAGCCAGCCAGGTCTCTTTCAAGTGTGCTCAGATCTCTAGTTTCTCTATGGCTACTACCTTGACCCTCTATTTCATTCTGCTCTTTGCTGTCCTGCATCCTTGGACCCAGGCCCCTTTTACTCTGCTCTTTCTTTTGCCCATTGTTTCTGTCTTCTTCAATATACTTCCTAACTTATTTATTATGTTTTTTGCTTGTTACTGTGTCCATCTGTGAGAATTTTTGCTCCATGAGGACATCTTGTCTGTTTTGATACATTCCAAATGTGAAGTAGAGTGACACATAATAAAGTTCAATAAATATTGAATAATGAATAAATAAATGAACATCTATTAGCACTATCACTCACTAACTGCATTTGTTGGATATGGTCAATCCCTTTGAGCCTTAATTATGTATAAATCAGGTCAAGAATTTCTACTTCATAGGATTGAAAATTTTTATTTATTTATTTTTTTGATTGAAAAATTTTAAATGTATATATTTATATTATACAGTTAACCCTTGAACAACATGGAGGTTGAGGTTCCAACCCCCACACAGTCAAAAGTCTGTATAACTTTTTGACTTCCTGAAAACTTAACTACTAACAGCCTACTGATGTCTGGAGCCTTACTGGTAACATGAGCAATTATTACATACAAAATATGTGTTAATTTCTAAGGAAAAGAATATCATAAGGAAGAGAACATACATTTATAGTACTGTACTATATTGAAAAAAATCCACATATAAGTGAACCTGTGCAAGTCAAACCCATTTTATTCAAGGGTCAACTGTATGAGTATATAGATTATAGATATGTGTTTACATAAAGAGACAGAAGAAAGGAATGAGAAAGGAAGGAGGAAGGGAGGATATAATAGAACCCTGAGTATAAACAGCACTCATATGTATGTAGTTTTCATAACTTTCCTTCCTGCTTATTAATGGATACATCTGTAGCCTGATGTTATCCTTCCAAGTGTAGACCAAATTGTGCTTTGAACCTGAGTGAGATCTTTGAACCCAGTCACACTGACCAGAGCCCTAAGTGTGCTGCTTGTAGCCAAAATACAACTTCTAGAAAAACAAAACCCAGCTGTGAGGTTAATTTGGACAAGTTATAGGACAGCAAATAGTTGCAAGTAGCAACTGAGCAAAGGTATTTGCTGGTTTGGAAACCGTTGTCATTAACATGCATTTTATTATCAGTTCACCATGTTTTCATGTTTCTATGCATTCAGAAAAATGTATCTTTTTTGAAATTAGTGCAGAACACACCAGTGAACATTAAATTTGACAGGTGATTTCTAATAAAAACAAAAACAAAATGTAGCCATGCTTTTAGAATTAAAAGTATAAAGGGTAAAAAAAATAAAAAAAATGACATTTTGTAAAATTTTACCTAAAAGAACACTCAGTGGAAGGCACATCCATTTGGCTTTCCAATAATTCACAACACGAGACAAGGGACAAAGCCAGGGAGTCTATTCAATACCCCCTGTCTCTATAGAAACAGCACTATTAACACCCATTCCTTTTCTATTTCTATGGTGACAGGACACAGAAGTACCTTAGAAAAGAAATGGGTAAAGATAAGAGATTTCTTAAGTGCTAATGGAGGTGAGTGGAGGCTGTTGATGCAGGAAGTATGGATGCTCACTGAGCTCCAATAATTTCTTACAGTCATGGAAAGATGTTGAAATCAGGGCTTTAGTTCTAGTGATAGGTCAGGGCAATATTAGGCTACATCAAGTTCACAGAATAAATGTGCCCAAATCACTTGAGCTATTTTACATGCAAACCTTATTAGCTTTTGTTTGACAATTAAAAGCAGAATAAAAGATTTGTTTGTTCATTTATTTATTTATATAACTTATTTAAATAATCTCTACACCGAATGTGTGCTCAAACCCATGACCCTCAGATCATAAGTCGTGTGCTTCTCTGACTGAAGAAGCACGGCTCTGACTGAGCCGGCCAGGCACTGCTTCAGAATGAAAGTTTTTTGAAGTATTTTATAAAAATATAAATAATATGCTTTCCCTTATATCTATTTGTATGCTGTTATCTCATTTTATCTTTGAATTGCTCCACAAAGGGGGATAGCATTAATGTTGTTTAATTTTTGGAAGAAATAATAAGATGGCATCAAGTTCATAAAGACTATTTTACAGCCCAAGTTGTTCTCACCTTCTAGCTTATTCAGATGAATTTATTCTTGAAGGAGATTTTCCAAAAAATACCAAAGGTTTAGAGGATGAGAAGAGAATAGAAGGAAAGGAGTCAGACAATTTTAATACCTCAGTAGTGGAATTATTCACGGCTAAATAGGTTCTCAGCTCTTTTTTTTTTCTCATTGACATATGCCAAATATAATATTAACAATGAAATGAAGGACCGAGTTATTCTGTGCCATCCCTGAAATCATTTCCTACTACAACTCCCTTAAGTTAAAATTACTTAAAATTACAGGGCAAATGAATCAGGAATGCTCATGGTAGATTAAATAGTGTAGAGGGCCTAATGAAGTGCTCTCCTACCACATGTCCCAGCTCAATTGGAGTGGGGGGGGGGGGGGCAGTCATTTAAAGGTCTCTGTGCTCTATTCTATGTAGTGGACAGAAATCTTGTGAAAATATTAAGATTGGTATCTCTTTCATCTTTAAATAGAAATGCTTTATAGGTTGTGTCTGTATTTTATGTTTCAAGCATGTTCCTTCTATTGTGAGGGGTTATTGATTTGTGACCATGTTTATAACCTCTTTGTTTTGCTTGTTAACATTTCCTCTGAGAAGTCTCTCTTTCTGATTTTGAAAGAATAAAGATAACCCCCTTGGAAGATTGTTGCCATGACTTCTTTTAAACTGATGTACCTTTCAGTAGAAAACTTTCCCCAGGAAGAGACAGTCAGGTTTCCTACTCCCAAATTTGAAGGAATAAGGCAGCTGTGACAATGATGGGAGGACTGGATTTATTGGTGTTACAGGAAATGCCCAGGTGCCCTTGCAATGGTTAGCCATCTAACTGGTGTCTGCAGGAAGTTTCATTCAGGACAGCCTTTCAAGGACCTAGATATGATCACTTTTATCATTCATTGGTAAAACCAAGTTATAATTTAAAAATAATTTCAATTTGAAAGTAAACAAATATTATATCGGCATCACCCTCCTTATATACGAGACTTACATACGTAAGTAAATTAGTATCAGTAAATTAATCAAATCACATTAGTATCTCCTAGTTTATAACAAATCTCTTATTATTCTTATTCTCTGCAATTTAAGAGCTGAGTGAGATAAGATTGTACCTGCACCATAACACTTAGACCATTATGTGAGGACAATAAAATAGTCAATTTTATGGAAAAGAAATTATCAGTAAAACTAGCCACATTTGGTATTATTATTCAACTCTAAAGAGTATGTCAGAAGTTTCTCCAGAAATAGTTTCATGTAATATCTGTCTCTACATTTAAATTTATGTGATGGTGTTATCTTTTAAGTATTTTGAATTCTAATTAAAATTTTATATTCGTTGTGTGAATGATAATGATTAACGCAGAAATTTAAGTCAATGAGTTTAAATTCAATTAGATTATCAGTGTTGCTAAAACAAACACCCACATATTTTGTATTATAACAAAATTACTAGTTGTTCTAAATCATTAAACCCGTAAAAAGGGCAAAGAAAAATTGCTAGCAGTTTTTACATATAATTTCCAGGACTTCTTCAAATAGGGGTCCAATAAAAACACTTGCTTTTTTCTTCCTATCTTGATCATTGTAACTAGATTTTATGTAGAAATATACAATGAGTCAGTATGACTGTTAGTGTGAAATTTGTGGTACCTATATATTGCTTATTTAACATGTAAATTAGCTACTTAAGTCTGTATAATAAGTTAGAGTCACATATCAATTTGCTAAAGCAGTTTTTAAAAGCTAAAAGCACTTTGCTAAAATAAAGATAGCAAAAGAATGGACTTGGAAGTGGGGCAGTCCTGAGTTTGCATCTGCCTGAAAAAAAAGAACTGACAAAAGTTCTTTACCAAGTGAGTGATATTGCCCTGGTTAGTTACATTGCCAGTTCTTGATTTTCTCATTGGGAAATAAGAGAAACAGCATCTATTATGAGAAATAATATCTACAAAAACACAGCCAAGAGTGTAGAATATGATGCATGTTTAGTAAATATTAGACGAAAGGGTATAAAAATTTAATTTAATAGGGCATTGTTTGCCATGAGTTCCCATTTCCTAATGTAAATAAAAGGAAGAGGAAAGGGACTTAACATATAATGACCACTTGCTTTCCGCACAGCTTCTTCCTCTCCCACAACAATATGTGAGTCAGTTTCATGAGATTGACACAGTAACCAAAATCCCATGTCTTTCCCCAGATACAAGACTTCTCAGAACTTTACTTCATGCCACAATGAGACCAAACAGAACATTCTTCTTCCTTTCGGCTTGCACCCGACATTTTTTCATTACAAAGTCTGGGGAGAGTGGAGGGCAGAGCACATAAACTCTATCTCTATCCACACCTCTCAACTATTTCTTTTTTACCATCCTTCCTACTCACATGTTTCTTATTCTAGTAATCTGTATTTCTATCTCTGATTCTAGGTATTTATGTTATCCTCACTATTTTTTTGCGGTGTAAGGTTATATGCTAAATTGCCCTTTACAGCTCAAGCAGGAAGTACTATTATTACAACACAATAGTAGTTCAGTATAATTAATCTACTAGATGAAATAACGCTAGGGGGACTGAATCATTAGAGTTGAGAATAATCTAAAATGGGGAAATAGGACATAAATGCTTCTGATACTTCTGGAGGCCATTTCATGTAATCAAGTTTTATTTACCCGCACTAATAAATACTATGGCATGAATAATCTCAGAAAATAACCTTCGAAAAGTAGTTAAACCAATGGTCATTCCTAGGATTTCAAAGACTTGATTTTTGTGGCTGTGTTGGTTTCTATCAGTTTTATCTAATTATTCTGTTCCAGGCTATTTGGTATGAAGATGTCTTTATACTTCCTAGGTTCATATAGACTAATGGTCAAGCAAAGTTCTTGGCTGTATAGAAAATTGTCCTCTATTTTACTGTAGGTAGGAGATAATTTATAAAAAATGTAGTAAAATAGCAGTGTGGCCTTATGGAAAGCAATGAATCCAGACTATTACCTATTCTTCATTTTAATATTTAACAGATAGATAACAAGGAAAATAATACAAATAGCATTAATTGAATTCACTATTGTTTCATTCCTAGCACTTTTCCTTAAGGATTTTATATGCATTATTTCACAGAATTCTCACAGGTTGTCAGATTTAGGAAATAACAATATCGGATGCCCATTATATCTGAATTTCAGAATTTTTTTTTCATAATTGATATGCTCCATGCAATATTGGATACTTAAAGTATTTGTTATTTATCTGAAATTAAATGTAATTTGGTATCCTAGAGTTTATCTGGCAACTTTAAACTTGCTTTAATAACCACACACCATTATTAATAATCCCCATTATAATGAAAAGAAATTGAGATTAAATCACTTGTTCATGCTATACAGATACTTAGTTTGGAATAAAATCAAAATAGTCTGATAGTCTGGTTTCATAGTTCATGTTCTTTGGCATTTCACTCTCCTTTCTACCTCAGTGGCTACTCCTATGAGCCGAAAGTCTGCTACCTATGATCACTGTGGTCCCTCTCAAAGCTAATCATCCATGATGAAGTCCTATTTATCAAGGTACAAAAGGGTTTGTCCTTTAAAAGTTAATTCCACCTCATTGCTCCAAAATGAATGCCTTTATTTTCACAGCATCATTAAAACAGCACTAATGTAAATAACTTCCACATTTTTTTGAGAAACTTTCCAGAGATCAATGTGCCATAACCACCAATCACTAACTATATCAGAAAATTGATTTCTGTAGTATATCCAATGGGCCTTGTGGTTTCTTTCCAAAGTTTTACCTGCTAATTATTATCTATTTACTTGTAAAAATGCTAATAAAATATACATAGATTTATAGATAGAGGAAAATATCCCTTCAAGTACTATCATGTTTTATTCTTCCTACTGTAAAATAGATCCAGGCCATAATGGACAGAGCCATTATGGTATGGAATTGAAAGCTCAGAGGCAAAAAGGACCTCTCAGTTATATAAAAAGTAATTTTATTTTATTTATTTTTTTAAATTTTTATTTATTTATTCATGAGACACACACACACAGAGAGAGAGAGATAGAGAGAGAGAGGGGCAGAGACACAGGCAGAGGGAGAAGCAGGCTCCATACAGGGAGCCCAACGTGGGACTTGATCCCAGGTCTCCAGGATTACACCCTGGGCTGAAGACGGTGCTAAACCGCTGAGCCACCCAGATTGCCCTAAAAAGTAATTTTAAATAGTTGTAGAGTTTAGGAAGAAGGGTGATGAGGCAGTGTTTCACTTTGAGCTCAGTACAAGATTTTGAATTTATTTTGCCTAGCATAACCTTAGTCAGGTCCAAGTGACACTTCTCACATCATGAGTTCATTCACATGAGTCCAAGATTCTATTTTTATTCCAAAATGAAGACAGAATCGATGGGAGCACAGTGTTCATCTAAAGTGGTTAAATGAGGGAACTGAGCAATGTCTCAGATCCATAATGGTTGTCCACTGATCGTAGGGAGGATTGTCTTACAGTGAAGTCACGGGAAGGACAATTTATACATATTCTGGATACAGGCAATATAGGGTATTCAAGGTAAATATACAGATGGAGACTGGTTATTCTGTGGCCTTGAGTGACAGACAAGTAGTGCCATGACACTAGTGTCAAATGGTACTTGCTGTTCCAGTAGCAATTGCCAAGGGCTTGGCAACTTTCTTTCCTGCTTGAGCTCTTAAGAACTGGGTCCACTTGTTGCCTTGGAGAGGGAGAAGGACTTCACAATTAGGGCACAAAAAAACAGAATAGGGAACCATATTTATCAATGAAAATCATTGGTTTTCTTTGATTTATTATTTCACATCTTCACTATTTTACTAGGTTGATTCTTTCTTTCTTTCTTCTTTCTTTCTTTCTTTCTTTCTTTCTTTCTTTCTTTCTTTCTTTCTTTCTTTCTTTCTTTCTTTCTTTCTTTCTTTCTTTCTTTCTTTCTTTCTTTCTTTCTTTCTTTCTTTCTTTCTTTTTTTTTCTCCACAATAATGTTTTGGTCATATGCGTAGGAGACACATTGTTTGGGATTCCAAATAATAATGTTGATTTGATAAAACACAATGCTAGTCATGTGCAACGCCTAGTTAAATCTAATCTCTTTTTCTCCTACGTGAGAAAGAGTATCTGAGTATATGAATGAGAGAAGAAGACTTAAAGGGATAATCTTACCACCTCACTCATTTATTTCATAAAGGAAAACATTTGCTAACTCATTGTAGGTATAACAACTGCATTGCAATGATCCAGATATCAACACACTTAGGATGTGAGCTACTATGTATAAGACATATGTGAGCTGTGCATATGATTATAATATTGTTCTGCTTAAAATCCTTCAAAATCTTCATGTAAAATCATCATAATTCACCAGGTACAGGAAACCCTTTACAGTCTGTTCATGATTTATCTCCCAGTTTCTCTCCTTTCACATTCTCTCATGCTTTTCCAGCCCTAGGAGCAACTAGTCATTTTCTGTATCTGGAATACGTCTGTAATTTAGTTTCTGGTAACTTTGCTTGTGTTTCCCCCTCTGCCTGGATCATCCTTTCCCTATATACTGTACATACTCATCTTTCAAAGCTCAAGCCAAGAGTCATCTTCTCCATAACATCTTATGCATATACTGATAATTAATAATTAGTTTTTTCTTTTCTTGGTGCTCAAATAACATTTCTTATATCTCTTAATTAGAGCTTTTCTTCAATAATATCATTATTTGTTGATTAATTTACCTTTGATAGTACATAATGAAATATGGTAGGATTGGAGCTCATATGTGTTTTCTGTTGTATCCCCAACATGATTTAAAAGGTGTTTAATAAATGTCTGTTAACTGGATAACTAAATGGAAAACAACTATGTACTAATCTTAGACTCTATTATGAATATACAATGCTTATAAACAGGGGAATTCCTCCAAATACTTAACTGTGTATTCCTTAACAGTTAATAGGGCTAGAAAATAATGTTGAGGACCAAGAAAGTAAATGATGTTATCTGAGGATCAGATATAATAGAAAATAGTATGGTTTAATGGAAAAAGCATGGTCTTGGAAATTGAACTAGATTTTCATTCTCTACTTTGAGTTGTGAGGTCCAAGGGTAATTGTTTGACCTCTGAAACTCATTGTCGTCATCTATAAATCGTGAACAATAATAATAAAGGAGTAGGAGATACAAAATGGTGAGTTCAATCTCTTGGTACATAGTAGATGATCATTAAATATGAATTCACTTCCCCTTTTCTGAAATCTTATGAGCTCAACATTTGAAGAGAATTAGTCCTGATGATGGAACATGCCAGGTTAAATCTGTCTAGAAATAGGGAAGTTAAAGGAAAATAGAGACTATAAGACTCTGTAGTCATTGAGTTATTTAATTATGAAGAGAATAAGATGAAATTTGTCAAATTTGATTTAGGCCATTTTGTAGGGCTATTTTAAAAATTCTTTTTTAATATTGGTGTTTCCTCAATTCAGTTTTATAATAGTCTAGGTTCAAATATAAAAAAAATCCTAAAATTTCTAGACACGTTTTAGTATTTTTTTATTATCACACCTAGTATCTTTTGTTATTTCAGTAACTCCACACAGAAGCCAGTCTCTTTATAGTTTCTTCTTTTGGAAACTATCTATGTCAGCCTCCTCTATCACATTTATCTTAAACTTTCTGGTGTGTTATGTAAAACAATACTAGCACCTTCTGCTTGAAGTAGATAAAAATGACAGGATGAAAAGCTGACTATGAAAAAAAAAAAGAACCCTGGCTCATTTGCAAAATAGTAAAATGTCTTCAGCTGCCTCAAAAATAAACATTTTGAAACAAAGCATACCTTTCTCCTATTTTTATACTGGATAATTTCCTTTGAGATCTGTGAACAGGGCTCATTATAAAATTAACACTTTTGGTAATTAATTGACTACCTACTTTATTGAGTAGTCTACTTGTTTGAAAAAATGGATAGATGGAACTATTCTTTCATTAAGAGATTAAGAACTTGAGTTAAATATTAAGAAATAAGTTATGATATTTAAAGAATTAAGAGAAAAAAGTTAAAAGATCACCTATATATGATCAACAATATACAGGCTTTATAGTGATGTAAATAATATTCAGGCCAATGCTATTCACCTGATCAGGAAATTGTCTTAGGGGTTCAGGATAAACAGGTATATTTTAATTATGGGAGTTACGAAACCCAATAGCTGTTCTCTTGATAGTAATCAGACAGGCTGTTCCACACTTATCTTTGTTTACCTTCACCAAGCTCTAACCTTGAATTTCCAGACTTTCCTAGAATATGGTCTTTTATAGACAAGGAATGTCAATAACACTATAATATCCAATATCTTTGGAAGTTTATTTTTAATGCTCCATACAATTACATTTCAAGGGAGGAATCTCTGGATCATCCGTAGAAAGAAACCATGAAACTTATTGTGTGGCTTAACACTTATTGAAACCTCATGTGCAGCACAATGTGACAGATACCCATTTCTCACTGCTAAATCTAACTAAAAACCCTAGAAATAGTGAACAACAAAAAGAGATCTCTGAAAACTTTTAGGAAGACAGAAAATTAGCTTGGGATCCCAGCATGAGAGGAACAGAGTACCAAGGTGTCTTACATCCTCTTATCAAAAGAAGAAGGTGACCAAGACCAGGTGTTTCCCAACACCCAAAACAGAACCAGAAGGCATTCCTAGCAGGCCCATTCCTCTCCTGGACTTAATGGGAGTTGTGCCTCAAGCACCCAATTAGACCTGATATAATCAGCAAGGGAGATTAATCTGGAGTTCCACCAATGATGACTCTCTTTCCTTACTGGCCCTGGGCCTAAGAGGTCTTTACCTGGTCTAGAGACACCAGAGAGGCTGCTGGGGAAGGGGTAGTGCAGGGCGGGGGAACCTGTAAAGATCACATCACAGCACAATATGTAGCCCAAGAACCAGTCTCCATTTCCAAAAGGCGGGAGTGTTGACCCTGCCACAACAAACATCCAGCCAAGTCTTCGTCTGTGTTCCGCCAAGATACACCAAGTGACTACAACTAGAGAAATGCTTTTTCCATCCTTACTCCCAGCAGTGAATAGGGAAACATCAGCAGCATCCCATAAACCTCATGGACCAAAATAATAGTGTGGAATATCTGAAAGCTAAGCTGTCGTTAGAACCCAAATCCACAAAAATAGGTCAAGCCATGTATGCCAAACCTAAGCATCTCACCCTGAATGCTGGTGGTAAATTCAGTCCAGCCAATCCAACAAGTGTTACCTTTAGCTGTTCCCAAGATTTAAAAAAAAAAACTATGGGGCAGCCCCGGTGGCGCAGCGGTTTAGCGCCGCCTGCAGCCCGGGGTGTGATCCTGGAGACCCAGGATCGAGTCCCACATCAGGCTTCCTGCATGGAGCCTGCTTCTCCCTCTGCCTGTGTCTCTGCCTCTCTCTTCGCTCTCTCTGAATGAATAAATAAATGAATCTTAAAAAAAAAAAAAAAAAAAAAACTATGGATGATATAGATGAAAGAATTAGGTAGAGATCAACAGAAAAGTGGGCCATGAAAAGATTCATGCTCTATCCATGGAGCAAATGAAGAAAATACTGCTGAGTGAGATACTGAGAATTCAAGCTACCCATCCACCTCTAAATAGAAGCAAATAGGGCAGCCCGGGTGGCTCAGCTGTTTGGTGCCTGCCTTTGGCCCAGGGTGTGATCCTGGAGACCCAGGATGGAGTCCCACGTCAGGCTCCCTGCGTGGAGCCTGCTTCTCCCTCTGCCTGTGTCTGTGCCTCTCTCTCTCTCTCTGTGTCTCTCTCATGAATAAATAAAGAAAATCTTTAAAAATAAACAAATAAATAGAAGCAAATACCACTTCAAAGTTTAAGTCAGTAATGCAATCAGTTTTTCATGGCAAGGAAGCAACTTTTGAAAAAGAGAGGCTTTCCAACATTCGATCTTATCAGAGGAACCAATGACTAGTGATGATTTTTTTAAAGATATGATCATTACTTTATGAATTCATGGCTTTGCAGTACCAACGTCATCAGAAAAAGGGACAGATCACTCCGATTCAAATTTCAGTAGCAGGAAATATATATTAAAGCCTCCCTCACTCCTGGCTCTCAATTACAGAACCTCTACCTACCCGATCCATCTTTCTTATCCCACCCACCCACTCCACCACCCCACCCCTGGAAGCTGCCACTTTACTACTGCCTACTGTCCCCCACACATACCACACATATCATGCAGCCCTTCCTAAAGCTGCCTGAGAGAAGAACAAGTGAAACAGGCCAAAGTCTCTGTGCTGCAAATCTATCCCCACCTGTCTTTATACGACAAACTTCTTGAAGGATCTGGTCCTTCAACAGGAGTGATAAATGGCTTTTTAGAAAAAAAAAATCATTAAAAAGAAAAGAGATTATTCTGATTACTTCAATCCAGTCATCTTCTTAAAGTAGAGCAGTCTACAGATTTACAAAGTCTGTTAAACAAAGGTGAGGATGGCCTGGGAGGGAAAGACGGAAGGGGCAAGAGTCCTCCTGTGGCCATGTGCCTGCAGGGCGGGAGGAGCTGGTGGGTGGTCAGGACACTCTATGCTCAGAGGTCCAGCCAGTCATCTGTCCTCCACAGAAAAAGCTGTCAAGCTGGGGTGTTTGGGTTTAAAAATCCCTGGCAGTAACAGGGAATCCGTGAAGGCAAACGTTTTTTAAAAATGGTAGATGTGGGGAAGGAAAATGAGAACTGTTGGCCAAGAGCTTGATGTAAAAGTAAAATTAAAAATAAAAAGGGAGAAAGAGGGGAAAGAAAGAGTCCCTTAAATATTTCTGAGGGTTCTGAGCATGAAGTGAAAGTCAGATGAGACAGTGGAGGAGACTGAGAGTTTGTGCTGACATCCCCTCGGGAGCTTCTTGCTGCTTTGGGGATTTTTGGGCTTTCACTCCAAACTAGAGTCTGAGCCTCCATCGAAGGCAGAGATGGTGCTGCCCTTGGCGTTGGTATAGACACTATTGTCCAAGGAAGGGTAGTTGGTTGGCAGTTGGACACTTGACCTTGCCTTTTCCAGTGAATGGACTCGCTGCTCCAGAGGAGCATTCTTCCCCTTGAGGTCGTCAATGTCTTGCTGATGTGTGTGCTTTTTCCTTTGCAAACATTGAATATAGTCTGTGGATCTGTCTAGGATATGGGCCTGTGCCTGCTGTCCTCAGAGTGATGGGGTGGGGGTCCCACACACTGTGAAGGCTGTCTTCCGTGTATGCCCTATTTTTGTGTCGTGCATTATGATGAGAATGTGTGTCAGCGGCAGATGGAAACCTTGGTTGCACTTCATAGCTCTCCACCTCGATGTCATTGTTGTCGTTCATTTCTTATGGTCCAGGGAGCAGCACTGCAGGCATGGCGGGGAAAGGGGAGGGATGGAGGGGAGAGCCAAGTCAAGAATGACAACAAACTAAGCCCTCTCGACACACACAGACACTCACTCACTCACTCACTCACTCACTAGCTCTCTCACTACACACACATAACACAGGGGTGAGCACCACCTCCTCACTCCAGTAACAAATTCAATAACATTAGAAAATTGCATTTATTGTTGTTAATCCTGATGTGTGTTGCATCACCTTTGAGCAACTAATTTTCTTTAAATAGCAACCTAGCCAACTTTGAAGAGACAAAAGAATAATCAGAGGACATTAACTCTGTCCTATTGAGCACTCAGGATGAGTCCAGTGTCAGTGTCAACCATAAACCAGTTCTCTTCTTAACTTTGTTGGTAAATAAGCACCACACCTGGTGCCGCTGTATTGTTCTGTGGTATTGAGAAAGGACAACATCACAGTGGATGTAAAGAACACCATTGAAGAAAAACTGGATAATTTTCCTTTTTTCTTCTTAATAAAAAAGAGAGCTGAAAGTTCACATTTATACCTCAATCTTGCTGAAAAGAGAAGGAAATCAGTCTGAACATATGTTTATTTAAAGCTGTATGAAATGTATGTCTATCTTTTAAACAAAAAGTAGATTGCTTGACTATGGACTCCCTGGGCCTTTACCCAGAGGACCACTATCTCCATTCTCACCAGAATGGCAGTTCCCTCCAGGGTGTGTTCTACTCACTTTCTTGCATCCTCCTCCCTTCCTTCCAAGTTACTTTCCCAGTCTCTGAGTTACTCTGACCTGAATACAGCTCTTTGGGATTCCTTGCAGACTGGCTATACTCTACTCATATAGGGATTTATCTATATCCATCACATTTTGTCATTTTCATACATATGGTGCTTTATTACACTCAGTTTTCTCCTCTTTATTTTGGTTTAATGAAACATCCTAAAGTGTGTCCTGTAATGCTGTCCAGTGAGCTGTCTCTTGCCACCCCCACCCCCACCCCGGGGCTGGCTACGTGATAGTATTCTCTTTTATCAATTACCATAATTTATTCAACTTTTCTAAATGACAGGTAGGGTTTTCTAATCTTTTGTTCTTAAAAAAAAATGCTGGTGTTAAAAAAAATGCTGGTGTTGATATTCTTAAGCTTACTTTTTCATGAATATGTGCAATTGCACCTACACGATATACTCTAAGGACGTTTTCTGGGTTGGATAATATGTCCATGGAGATGATGGTTGGTAATACTGAGTGCTTTACAAATATGTGGAATGGGTTACCTTATGCCAACTTGTATAAGAATATTGCTTGCTTCATTGTTTTGAAATATTCAAAATGCTGATCTATAATCCCATATATCCTGCTGTATCCCCCCATGTTAGAGTCAACAAAACTATCGATTTTTTTAAAAATGGAATAAGTTGGGGAACAGCTCCATCTAAATCTCAGTCATCCGCAAAATTTTCAATATAGGTACTTGCTGTGCATTGTGACTATAGTATTTTCATTGGTATCAGTTGTCTGCTAAAATCTTAAGTGTTCAGTCATTATGGCTCTACCGGCCGAGTTATCCTATTCCCCATGTCTGTAAAATAGTCACTGTCTTCCTTGCCAAAAGACACAGTGAGTCACATGTGTTTTCTCATTCTTGGATATGTGTGTGGCCAGAGCAGCTCCATAAAATGACGCAGAACACAGGTTCTCTTTCATCATTAGTAAAGCATGCTTTAGTCAGAAATAGGTACGGTATATTCTGATTTATAAACATTACATCCTATAAAATATATAGTTATTTTCATCGCTTTCTTAAAAACATTATATTTGAAGGAGTTAAATCTGTATAGAGTGCCAATAGTCTCTTGTAGCCCCCAAATTAGTATTTGCCATATCATGTTCAGGAAATTAATATATTTCCAGGGTAAGGACACACTATCCAATAGCATTCTCCAGCACTTGAGCAATTTGAGATTGGTGCCTAGGGAAATATTAGTCAATTGCTTATAAAAGGGCTACCTGCAACGCCCAAAAGTCAAACTTATATATATTTATATTAAAGGGTTTGTGTTTGCTTGTCATTAGTTCAGAGTGCAATGGTCTTATTTAATGGGAGAATAAGTTCCTGTCAGTGACGTAAAAAAACAATAGTATATATATGAAACAAAGTGTTTTTGTTTGTTTATTTGTTAAAATTTGTTCCTGAATGTCCAGCTTCTAATAAATGGACAAAATTGTGGAAGATGGCAAACATTGTAAGCAGGAAATTAAACAGTTGAGATCCATGGGTATAATCATATAATCCACTGTCTCTTTTAATATCATAAAACTCACTTACCCTCTAAATTTGCTAATTGAAACCAGTACTTCCCTCTTTTTGAATTAAAATTTGTGCTGTATCCTATTTTTTTTATCATTTTTGTGTAAAATAGAGTGTCAAACCAGAAATTAAAATTTCTACCTAATGAGTTACTACTCAAATCTCTGAACATCTTTGAAATTGAAGCCACACATTTCCCTCATATGCAGAAAGACTGAAGATAAAGAAATGGAGCATGGCTTGATGTTTCTCTCATCTTGCTCTGTTCTTAAAAATATTCTATACAAATTCTCTGAAATGTGTCACTGGAAAACATACCCATTTTTTGGCCAAACCATGGAGGGAAGGCTGATCCAAAAGCTCTGTGAAAGGAGCTAGCCAGCCTATGACAAATGCTATAGATTTCTCATGAGAAGTAAGTGAATAATTCCCTGTTTTCCCAAACTAGAGGGGACATACATGACATAGATTATGTGCTCTGATTGGTTAGAACTTGAAGGAAAAAAACTCAAAAAAAATTTTTAATGATGAATTGACTTTCAACATACTGATTGGACAACTTGTAAAATTATCTACTGAGTGTTTTTAGGGATGAAATTCAGACCTATTTTCTTTTATGTTATCGTTCATTAAACTCCCTCTTCCTTTGCTGTCTATCATGATGACTAGTAAGTGAATACATATTTTTCTCCCATCCCCTTCTTTAGTAATTAACTTACAATATGTGTAAAACGGGAATGAGTTCTCATGAATATTCTCATAATACCACTTGGAAAGATAAATTCCATGCTTTCAAAAATAGGTTTGAACTTTGAAAAGCTCAAGCATTCCAATTCCCAATTAAGTTACAGTAAACATCAATTAATTAGGAAACAAAAAAAAATACAGTATTGTAGCAAATTGAGCTTCTGTATCAACTGAAAGCTTACTCGAAACAGTTAAACATTCACAAAGAAGCAATATTTCTAAATCCTGTAAAAATGAATATAATCTGGATACAAATATCTGATGATAACTGTATCAAAAAAGAAAATTATAGGGCAATTTTATTTATGGTTGGTTATGTGAAAATTCCTAATGTAATATTAATGTACAGAAACTGACAGCTTGTTAAAAATGTAATTTTCATAAATAGGTGTTACTTTTTCCAAGAATTGAAGAATGTGTCAATTTTAGTATAATTTAAAACACTAATATTTTTTAAAAAATCAGATCATTTCTACAATAACTTAAAATTTAACATTTTGGATAAAAACAATGAGCAAACCATGGCTCTACAGATACTTTTTTTACTTTATAAAATATATCAATCTCAGCCCCAAAGCCATCATTATGCTTGATAGAGAATCATTTGGAGGCATGTGTATTACTGTAAAAAAAAATGACAAGGGTTTACTCTCATTGCTATTATGAAATATTTTATTTAGGTACTAAGCACACTTTAAAAAAAAAACTTAGAAAAAATAAACTAGATAAATCAATCAAATTTGCAGGTGATGCAATTGTATACTTGGAAAACCCAAGAGAATTAACTAAAAACCTAATAGAAATATAAAGGAATATTATAGGACATAGATTTGCAAAAACAATTGATGTAAATGAATAATTTTCATAGACAATATACTGGAAGAAATTATCAAATTCAAAATATCAGCATAATAAATGTTTCTAGGAATGTGCACAATGTGAAATGTGTAAGACTTAAAGGAAACAGATTTTAAACAGTTATTGCCAACACAAAAGATGTCTTGAAAAAAGAAAGATATATTCAATAAGAACACACATTACAATTAGTATAATTATTTTTAAGTTCATTCATAAAGTAATACAGTACCAGTTAAAATACCAAATACCAGTAGACTATTTATTTATTTTTTACTGAATAAGCTAATTCTGAACTTTATGTGGAAAGACAACTAAAGAATAGTTAGAAAAGTTCTTAAAAAATAAAAAGATAACAAACCAAAAACAATGTGTACAACCTCACTTTGTCAGGTAATAAAACCTGAGTTTCTCTCTTTTTTTTTTTAACTTTTCTTTTTCTATCTTTGTTGAGATATAATTGACAAATAAAAGTTACGTATATTCACAGCACACAACTTGATGTTGTGATATATGTACATATTGTAAACTGGTTACCACAATCAAGCTAATTAACATATGCATCATCTCACATGGTCCTCATTTTTGTGTGTGGTGAGAACAATTAACATGTACTCTCTTAACAAGTTTCAGTTATATAATACAATGTGATTAAGTATATACCATGATGTACTTTACCTCTCCAAAATTTATTCAGCCTGAATAACTCAAAGTCTGAACTCTTTGACCAAAATCTTCTCATTTCCCCCACCTCTACCCCAGACAATTCCCATTCCAATTTCTGATTCTATTGAGTTTGACTTTTTCAGATTCTACGTATCAGTGAGATCACTCAATATTTGACTTTGTGTGCTTGGCTCATTCCACTTGGCATTATGTCCTCCATAATGCCATAATGTTGGGCTATTTGGTGTTCATTGCTGTTGTCACAAATGACAGAACTTCTTCTTTTTTCTTTTTTTATGGCTGAACATACTGCATAGAGATGCCATATGTTCTTTATCCATTTATTTGTCAATGGACAATTAGGTTGATTTCATATATTGGCTGTTGTGAGTAATGTGGTGATGAACATGGGAATGAAGATACATCTTTGAAGAAATAATTTCCCTTCTTTAGGATATGTACCCAGAAGTGAGATTATTGGATCATATAGTAGTTGTATTTTTAATTTGTTGAGCAATCTTCATACTGTGTCCATAATAGCTGGCCCAATTGACATTCCTAACAGTACACAAAGGTTCCCGTTTCTTCACATCCTCATCAGCACTTGTTATTTCTTATCTTTTTGATTCTAACAGATGTAAGGTGATTTCTCCCTGTAGTTTTGATTTGCATTTTCCTGATGATTTATGATGTTAACTATTTTTCATATAACTGTTGGACGTTTGTATATCTTCTTTTGGGAAATGCCTATTCAGGTCCTTTGCCTGGCTTTTATTTGGTTTATTTGTTTGTTTGCTGTTGGGTTGAGTTCTTTTGTAGATTTTGGATATTAATCCCTTGTCAGATGTATGGTTTCAAATATTTTCTCCCATTTCATGGATTGTCTCTGCACTAAGTTGATTGTTTCCTTTACTGTACAGAAGCCTTTTAAAATGACATGATCCTGTTTGTCTGGTTTTGCTTCTGTTACCTGTGCTTTTGGAGGCATATCCAAAAATTCATTGACTATATGAATATGAAAAAACTTTTCCCTATCTTTTTTTCTAGTATTTTTTTTCGGTGTCTGGTCTTATAGTTATGTCTTTAATCCATTTTTACTTGATTTGTGTGTAGAGTGTGAGAAGAGTCCAATTTCAGTCTATAGATGTCCAGTCTTCCCAGGATTGAAGATGCTGTCCTTTCCCCATTATGTATTCTTGGAAGGTCAGTCAAAGATCAGTTGACCATAAATGCATAAATTTATTTCTGGGATCTCTGTTGTGTTCCATTGGTATGTGTACCTCTTTTTATGTTAGTAATATGCCATTTTATTGTTATAGCTTTGTAGCATATTTTTGAAACCAGGTAGTTTGATGCCTTCAGTTTTGCTCAGGATTGTTGGGCTATTTGGTGTTGGGCTATTTGGTGTCTTTTTGCTCAGGATTGTTGGGCTATTTGGTGTCTTTCATGATTCTATTTCATTTTAGGATTGTTTATCTTGTTTTCATGAAAAAATGCCATCGGACTATTGAGAGGGATTGCACTGCATCTGTAAGTCACTTTGGCTAATGTGGACATTTTAAGAATATTAATTCTTCCAATCCATAAACACAGATATTCCCATTTATCAATGTCTTCCTCAATTTCTTTCATTGATCTTTCATATTAATTTCTAATAACTAAATAGGTGCCATACTGGCACATAGGCCTATAGTGGCTGATGAAACAAAATAAAGACCATGAATAAACTTAGTAACATAAGATAATTTAGCACATGATTGACATGGTACCTCAGATCAGAGGGAAAAAATGGCCTATCTATTATATTGTGATGTGACAAATGGATTGACATTTGAATGAAAAAGAAATTAATATATGGTTCACA
The DNA here is from genome assembly GCF_053574225.1 of Canis aureus. Lineage (NCBI taxonomy): Eukaryota > Metazoa > Chordata > Mammalia > Carnivora > Canidae > Canis > Canis aureus. The sequence continues at coordinate 7,052,669 of NC_135612.1, read as the reverse complement.
CTGTAGGACAGGGCAAATTACAAATGAATCAAAGATTTAATCTAATAAGGAAGTTCTGTTTCTAAATCCTTCATCCATTTAAAAAATGATTAGTACGACTGCATTTTAAAAATTCATATAGCAAAAATTTATAAGCAAATTCAAAATTTAACAAATAAAAAAAACACACCAAAATTTAACAAATCATGAAAAGTATTTAATTTACTGTCAAATACAAAGTACTATTCTGTCTAATATGTAAAGAGTACCTACACATTTATAACAAAATAATTGGAAATAGTATAACCTTTGAGTAGTAAGTTTACAGAAAAGGAAAGAAAAATGGCTCTTAAACATATGGCAAGTTGCTTAAACTTGACTCTCATAAGAGAAAAACATATTGCAATAATGTTCAAATATCTTTTTTTATAAATGACATGATTAGAAGTTTCTAAATTGTCTCAATTCTGTACCTGTGGAAAGACAGATACTTTCACACATTATTGGTAAAACCTCTGTGGATAATAATAATCACAAGTACATATACATTTATCTCAGCTATCCTACTTCTAGATGTTTATTCTAGGCATACACATGTACCAAAGATGATGTGTATAAAGTTATTTATGGTCCATCGTATGTACTAGCAAGATATTAGAAATGATATAATTACCCAGTACTTCTATGATAGAAAAAGTAGCAGAGCTATACAAAAGGATGAGGAATCTCTTTGTATATTAATATAGAATAATCTGCCCTATATATTGTTTAGTGAAAAAAAGGAAAAATACAGAATATCTGAATTGTGTGGCCCAACTGTCTAAAAGGTTGTAATATAAATATAGTCTATAATTGCTTTTATATAAAGGAATTCTGGGAGCATATCGAAGAAGCTAATAGCAGTACCACTTATGGTCAAGCATAGAGGGAAAAGTCAGTAACTAAGCAAATGGAGTTATGAATAAAAGGGAAATTTATGGCTATATGATTTTATATATTTTTGATACACTGTGGAAAGATTTTTACCTATGAAAAATCAATAATCTGGGGCACCTGGGTCGCTCAGTGGTTGAGCTTCTGCCTTTGGCACAGGTCGTAATCCTGGGGTCCTGAGATTGAGTCCAAACATTGGGCTCCCTGCATATCTTTCTAAGTCTCTGCCTCTCTATCTATGTCTCTTATGGATAAATAAATAAATTCTTTAAAAAATTAATAATGTATATAGTTAATAAATATGTAGTTAATTTATATAGTGCATGTAATTTCAAATGAAAGTCATGAATTGAAATACCTTAAAAAAAAGAAATATTTACCTTTGTTTCTATTTCTTTGGAACAATTTCTTCTCAGAGCCCTTTGTGTGGTAATTTTTTTTTTTTTTTTTTTTTATGATAGTCACACAGAGAGAGAGAGAGAGAGGCAGAAACATAAGCAGAGGGAGAAACAGGCTCCATGCACGGGGAGCCTGACGTGGGATTTGATCCCGGGTCTCCAGGATCACGCCCTGGGCCAAAGGCAGGCGCCAAACCACTGCGCCACCCAGGGATCCCCTGTGTGGTAATTTTTTATAGGTCACCTTTGGAAAAAGTTAACATAGGAAGTAGAATACCTGAATTTAAGAAAAAGTATCACCTCAATTAATTAAGCACGTCATCTTACCTTATAGAACCTCATTTCCTCATTTATAAATAGAAGGAGAACATCTAAGGACTAATCCAGCTTTTAGTATCTATACATATAGTAGAGCAAAATAAAATTAAGTCTTACGCTTTCTAAGCATCAGCTTTCATGACCTAGAACCCACTTCATTATAGGGAATGCAGGTGATGGTGGATGGACTCAAACTCTGGAACATCCCACCAACATTCTTTATATAAGATTCCATGGTACCAGTCAAAATTGATGCCATTTTTTTCTTAGAAGTTGCGTGAAAATCATTTAACATTAAATCCAATTATTTTAATTCTTGTACTCGAAGTGTATCACTCTGTTGGGAATATGTAAAAAACAGTGATGGTGGAAAATATGAATTTACTTTTCAGATGCTTCTGAATTGATAAAAGTCAGTATTTTTACTTATACATAATTGAAATTGATCTCTTTTCTCCATCAGCTATCTTTGTTTTTTCTATTTCATTGGACTAATGAACGAGATAGTATTGTGCACTGATGATAAGTCATTGATTGCTCACCTAGCCTGGGCTGTAATCAACAAGCAGTAACAATCATTCTCCCCCATTATGAGTCTTAAAAGAAAATGATTCTGGAATAATTTAATTTACATCCAGAAAGTGCCACTGAGGGTATGTAATGTTAAGAGTTCTAATAAGATGGAGAGTTTAGTGTGCTGTTCACATTTGCCCTCTTTGCTACTTAAATCCAGAATTCTTCAGATCAGTGAATCAGAACAAGGAAACAAACTGAGAAGTAAACAGATGCCTGTCAGAACTGTCGTGTTGTTTTCATGAGTTTGATCTTGTTAGAAAGTTTGACAATAAGAGGCTGAAATACACTGAAAACCAGATAAATCTGACAAATCAGTGAAATCACAAATTAAAGGGTATATTTTGATTATACAGCCATTATGCAGGTTAATGTATCTCAAGATTTTTAGGAATGTTATTTCTTAAAAGGAAAATTTCAGTGATTATTTATAGGTAGTCTTTCAATATAATATATTTAGATATAGTTATTATTTTGAGCTAATGCAGGTCATAATTAAGATCTGAGATTTGAATATCACTGATACCTGCTTTTTAAATATCCTATCCACCGTTTACTAGCCATGTGTTTGACCTTGAGGAAACTCCTCCCCAAACTGTCAGGTCTTAGCTTGTTTATCTGTCAAATACAGATGATAATTTTTGCTAACTAATGTTGCCTAAAAGATTAAACAATATCATATCGTTTAAATGATTTATAGTATGCATGGCACACCTTAAGTAATATATAAAACTTAGTTACTAGTACATTTTATGAAATTGTTATTGATTCAGCTTCCATCCTGACAAAATTTACATGAAGGGTCTACAAGTACCTGTAAACAACATGCAGCCAACATTATTTCTACTCTCTTTACAAATGATAAAATATGCCATCTGGTATTGCTGGCCCATCTCTTTTTTTCCACTTATAAAAGCCTATTGATGAAAGGTGAGATTATTATTATTTTTTTTTACTATACAAGTTAAAATTAGATAATATATATCAACTTGAAAACGATGGTGAGGCCATCATCATGGTGGATTATATTTGCTGGCATGTCAATTATGAGTGGCAGGCACCAGATGGTTCCTTAGTCATTTGACAGAATTAATGAGCCTGCTCAGTGGCCTCACTTACTACTAGTGATGTTTTAGATTCCAAGGGAAGAATTCAATTGAGTGATATCCTTTAGAGTACCAACAACATGTTTCAAAGCAAAGGTTCTTAAACAGTGATTCATGAGTCAACCTGCTGCAGGATAATCAATCATTATTTAGAGTTAAAAAAGAATCACACAGTTTAATTTCATCTTCAAAGTCCTCTTTTGACGTAAGAACTATTAATAATTGTGAAAGTAGCAATAAAATATTTCTAAGAAAATAATTGTTAATTCTTTATGTGTCCTTACTGTACTTCAAGAATTGTGCTGATTTCCATTATTTATTTATGCATTTATTTATTCTTAAATGAAAAAAAAAAAACACTATGAAATAGACATAGTCTCACCTATTAGAGGGAGAAATTGAGACTAAAAAGTGATGTGATTTCTTCCAGGTCACACATATACTAACTGAACTGGGCTAGAAAAATTAATTTCTTATGAAGTCTTATTTAATAAGCTCCTTTTGTGTGCCCAGCTGTGTGTTGGGCTCTGGGAATAGAAAGCTAAATAAGAGGAAACCCCTGATCCTCAAGGTGTAGCTTTTATGCCACCTTCAATACAACAGGGCAAGGGGGACCAAATGAGGGATTTAAGCCAGAGTAGCATCAGTACCATTTTTGGAAGGTGAGTGGGTTGCTCATGACTGAAATTTATAGTGTTCAGTGACTTGTGCATTGAATATTTGATCAGCCCATGTCCTCAATGGCAGTAATGATTAGTTATATCCCACAACTAGAACCACGCCTGACTGACAGAGGGTCAGTAAAGAGTTGCTGAATAATAGAACAAAAGAATAATCTCCTCTACACTGAAGCTGAGCTAAGGAGGCTCCTGGACCCTCGGGGCCCAAACTCTTTCAACTTTTGGCTCGGGTTTCAAGAGTAACCTAATACTTTTCCTTCCATGATATAATCGCTTCAATATATCCTCGGCCTTTCCTCTTGCAGGCCTGTCTGCCTGATGACTGATCTAAATGGCATCCTCTGCATATTTAAAAAATTTTTCCAGAAGGTCTTTTTGACCCCATTCCCTCTGTTTTGTGTGAAAGAAAGCCTATTCATTGTTTCCACAGTTATGGAGTCCTTGCTTTTTTCAAGACTCATGGTAGGCCTGGTGAGAGTGACAGGCATAGGTTGAAAATCTCACTGGTATCATATTTTTTTAATCTTTTTTATTTATTTCTTCCTTTTTTCCTATTTTTAAAGTATGCTCTATGCCCAACATGGGGCTTGAACTCAGGACCCTGAGAAAGGAGTCTTAAGCACTACTGACTGAGCCATTCAGGCACCTCACTACTCTCATATTCTAATGAAAAAGACATATATATATATATATATATATATATGCTGGGAAGTGAAAAATGCAGGCTTGTTGTATGGGAAAATATAATTAAACAAATTAAATTCATCAGACAATCTAGAAACAGTGTCCCTTAGAAGATTCAATATTCAATTCTTGAGTTATCTTTAAAAGCATAACATATTTAATTGTACTTGTAAAAGTTGTAAATAGTAAGATGGTCATGGGAAAGGTACCTATGAAGACACCTCCTTTGGCCCACTTCAGATGCCAAATACAAAAATATCTCTATTTCTAATGTAAATTGGCAAAAATGGGGCATTGATATCCACAGCCTTCCACTCATGAATAATTATAGGGACAAGATGAAGCCAAATAATGCTTCTGATAATGATGATGATGATGATGATGGTGGTGGTGGTGGTGGTGGTGATATGCTAGTTATATTCTAAATTTACTCAGCAAATATTTACAGAAAATTTACTGCATGTTAGATATGGCACTAAAAATTGACTTGCTCTTGGTCCTCACAGGTTTAATAATCTAGCAGAACAAAAATCTACTGACAAATAATAATTAATCTGTAGAATGAGTGATAGCATCTCTAAGAATGAAGTAGCAGATACTTGAAGCAATATTAAAAGTCAAATTAAAAACATTCCTTGCAGAAGAAGTAGTGTGCATGAAGCTTTTGTGCTGGAAGGAAATAGATAAGGCTGTACAAAAAAAAAAAAAAAAAAAGACTAAGAATGCTCTTAAGTCCTCAAAACAAAAATAGTGCCTAAAGTAATGTATATAAATCTTTTATTCATTTCTACATGACATGATTCCTTTGTTTTCTTGATAATTTTTGTGAAGCTAATAAGGATTCTCAAATGGCATCACTCTAATGGTATCTCACAAGATAACACTGAAATTCAATTGTGAAAATTTTCTACATCTCACTCTCAATGGGCTTCTGGATCTTGAGATTCTGTGCCTAAATTATCAGTGTTATAATCTGAAAGAAAGTAGTGATAATATTTTAGATAAAGAACTCTGAACTTCAAAATATATAGGATATTATTTAAATATCCAAAAAAAGACATAATTTCTTATAGTGTTTCTATTTTCATTTAAGTAATATATACCTTTTCAGGATGCTTTTCTACACAATTAGTTTTTTTCTAGCGCTACACTCAGATTTTATATGACAAGCAACTCTATTAGACTATCAAGCTTTCAAGTAGAGCAGCACTGAAAAAATCTGAACAGAATGCAAAATGGAAAAAAAACATCTTTGTGACAGCTAAAACATAGAGTTTTCACAAGAACATTTTTGGTATTGATTCTTGAAAGCAAAAATCATTTCCACAATGGGGAGATCCTATTGGCTATAGCGCTTAACAGCTTTCTTTTCTTCTCATTGCCAGAGTCTATCAGAATAGTTTAATATGAGGAGAAAAGATCTCAAAGAGAAAAAAATGAAAGTTAACCGAAATTGCTTGAGCTGGTTAAACATGTTTTTCTTTCTTTCTTTTTTTTTTAATGATGTGCAGTACTGCTAGAGGCCTTTTTTTCTTCATTTAATCTCAAATTATTACATAAAGCATTTGACATTTGCATACTGTCTTTCCCTCAAATAGATATTTTAAGTTGTTACAAGAAAAAAGCAAGTGTATGTGGGTCTTCTGAGAAGAGAGGCCTTTAAAACCTCACTAACACTGTTATAAAACTGTAGTACAATGATATGTAGAGGGAGTCAGGAGTCAGGATTCAGGCTTGAAGGAAATATTTTTAGAAAACTGTGAAGAAAAGATATTGAAACGGAGGAGAGGCAACTCTGAATAGAAATGAAAGATTTTTAAAAAAATGAAAGATTTGGTACCAGGGAGAAAGAAGATGATGATACCAAGGAAATTTTTAGAAATAAATAAATAAATAAATAAATAAATAAATAAATAAATAAATAAATAACAATACTCTTGTTATATCAAAACCGGAAAAGATTTAGCATGTTATTTTTGTATTTTGAGAACTAACTGAAAACATTGGAAAATTGAGCACTGCAGGGCGGTAGAACTTAGGAGAGGAGCCAAGGATGTTGTGATCATTGATGAACATTCCACTTGGGGAAGAAATGGGGCCACTGTCTCTAAGCCAAGAAGACCAAGATGGCAACGATATGAGGTTGGGGACATTGTACCATGTAAAGAGAGAAAGTAGAATTACCTGGAGTGCCATCATCAACCTTAAAGTAAATATATAATTGTGTTAATTAAATTAGGGCTGTTGTTTGTGATACACACCCATATGACAGATGATACCTCCCTGCCTTGGATAGGAGGTTACAATTTATAGACAAAACAGTGGAATTGTCAGTGTGAAAGCCTCATTTGATGTTTTGTCCTTCCTGTAAGCTGTGGAAAGAAAAGTTACTTTCTGTCTCCCAGAAACAAATGGCAGGTGACTTGGGATAAAATAGATCAAGGTAGAAATCTCCCTTCCACCTCCTACTTCTGCAAATCATAAAACATCTCAATATCTTCATCTCTGCTATAGAACTAGGTATTCTCACGCAAACCAGTTAATGAGGTCAAGAATAGACAAGAGCTAAGGAGAATATCACTTTTATTAAATGTCAACTGTATCTGTCTTTCCCTTTTTATCCTGTATCATTCCCACTGCCTCATTTAGATTTTCATCTCTTTACCCTTAGATTACAGCAAGTCATCATCTCCATCCTTCCTGGTTATCTCTCTGAACAATTTTGTAACTGTGCTCATCACCAGCATATGCAAAATCAATCTCATTTTATTCTCAGTTCATTAAGCTGCAATGACTTCCTCAGTGAGTCAAACTACTCTGTATAGCTTGCAAAGCCTTCTTTAAAATTGTTTCCTACATTCCCAAACATTTTTTATTTCCAATTGTTAACTCCTGTGAATCCCGGCATTCTCTTTTTCACTTTCCCACATTATCTTTACCGTCTCCCCTGTCAGCTCCCCGATAATTTCACATTTTCAAAACTTTTTGAGGCATGGTTTGAGGTCTAGCTAATTCGATGAAACTAAATTTGAGTATCTACATTTAGATCCAAAACCATAAAATAGTATTTCCCCATTTAAAATTTTTGAGTTAGCTTGTCCCCACAAATAGATTTTAATTTCCCAGAAACATGGACTTTAAATTTCTTTTATCCATTATGGAGCCTACCAGAGTTCTGAGTATATGATCATCAGTTCAATAAATACTTACAGATGGGTTACATCTGAAGGTTTCAGATAGTTTTGTTAATATTAAAAGTGGATTGCCCTTGAAAGGCTGTTCAGCAGTAGGTTCTGATTAAAATAGTCTGCTCATTTACAACAAGGGGAGGTTTCCAGCTGATAGATTTTATTACCTGTTATTTAGACAATGCAAACACTGTAACAGGGAGCATCTTGTAAACAAAATTTGCCTTGACTATTGGGCATAACCAACTTTAACTGCTACTTTCAATCTCCCCTAAAGGCTCAGAGGGGAACTGAAATGTGAAGTGTTTAGCAGGGAGATGGACCAAAAATCCAGTTAGAGCAGAAAATGACTTGAGTTAAAAACAGAGAAATACAGAAACCATGCCAGCTGTAGGAATTATCTGCCCTGCATCCTTTCACACTTTCCATTCAGTCATGTTTTTGTGCCATACCTTTTATATCCTCTTACTTTTCAGTACTCACAAGTCTAAATGTAGCTTGCCACAAATCTTGTCCTAAACGAGAGGATTATTTTTTTTTTCAGTTTTCCATTAATTCAATCCATTTCTAGTTCGTATCATGTGGATAATCTAAGCCTGCCCACCTCCTTCCTTTGTCCCATCATCCAATTTAATTATAACTTCTAATCATAATTTATGGGTTGAGATTAAACAAGCAAATTTTAAAAGCATGGCAAAAGTCAATAGAATTCACAAAGTGGGAAGCCAGAGAGTCATCAGTGACTCAAGACATTAGCTTACCTTTTCCCTCTTTTCCAAATTATAAGAAATGGGCTGATGGAGCTATGACTGGACAACTTAGAGGTGCTACAGTGTACATTGAAAAGAAGATATGCCAGATGTATCTTGTGGATCACCTAAATTTTAAAAATAACAGAATTATAGAGTCAACTTCAAAAATAATCATGTTGAAACTTTTGAACAATACTATGTATGCTGCTTAAATTATTTAGGACTTAAGACTTAGTTTCTATAAGATATGGATAACTATATATGCCTTTGACCTTTATTATGATTGAGATATGTGAAAGTGACTTGTGAATTGCAATGTAAGTTTTATAAATGAATTTTATTTTATTTAAAGATTTTATGTATTTATTTGAGAGAGAGAGAGAGAGCACATACCAGCAGGGAGAGGGAGAAGTAGAATCCCTGCTGAGCAGGGAGTCCAACATGGGGCTCCATCCCAGGACCCTGAGATCATGACCTGAGCCAAAGGCAGACGCTTAACTGATGGGGCCACCCAGGAGCCCCTATAAATTAATTTTTAAATATGAAGTACTCTGATTCCTCAAAAGATTAAACATAGAAATACCATATGACCCATCATTCCATTCCTACAAGTATACACAAAATAACTGAAAACAGATATTCAAACAGATTTATACACCTATATTCATAGCAAAAAGGTAGAGCAAATGTCCCTTAACAGATGAATGGGTAAATAAACTGAGGCATATCTGCACAATGGAACATTATTCAGCCATAAAAACAGAGTAAAGTGCTGGTGCACATTACAATGTAGATAAAGATAACCCTTGAAAGTGTTCCGCTAAATGAAAAAGGCCAGACATCAAAGATTACATATGCTATGATTCTATTTGCATGAAACATCAAGAAGGTGAACCCAAAGAGGAAGAAAACAGATTCATGGTTGCTAGGGGCTGTTGGAAGATAAGCATGCTACCTTGCTTCAAGGCTATGGGCACACCTTTGTGGATAATAGAATGTTCTAGAACTAGATAGGAGAAGACGGTGCAACATTGTGAACGTACTAAATGCCGCTGAACTGTAGACTTTAAAAGTTGGCTTGAAATGTTTTCATATTGCACAGATCCTCTTGCAACTGATGGCATAATCCAGTTCAAGTCCTCTAATTTTTGCTTGCGCCCTCATCACTATTCTCTTCTAGTATCAATTCTACTAGTACTGTAATTACCAACTCAGAGATCTATCCAACATCAATATCTGCTTTTGTTTTTAAGTATGGCCATGTTAATTAATTGATTTCAAATAAGAACTAGTCCACAAAAATTTAAAATAAAGATTATAGCTCTCCTGTGGGTTACATTTGAATGCAGTTCATGTTGCGTTTGCACATCTTTTTTGCAGAAAAACCTACATGCTTCGGTTTGTATTCAGCATATCCGCAGCTTTAAATCGTTGGCAGGGAATAGCTATTTAGCATCAGTCATTTCGCACAGTTTATAACATAATGATTATACTCCACCCCAAAGGACAGAGAACTATTTTGCCAAGAATGGAAGTGGGCTCCTATTTATCTTTAATGGAGAAACGGGTTCTGTCTTAAAAAGCAGCAGAAAAAAAAGAAGTAACAGTCATGGAGGGTCGAAATTGGCCCAATCTGTGATAGCCTCACTCAGGCATTGCTTTTTGCCTGTTGAAGCAACTAGTGAATCACCTCTGAGAAGTCTAATTAAGATAATCTGAGCCCTGTAACTGGGATACTAAGCAGATGGTAGAACTAAAGATGTGCTGAACTAGCCATAAATAACCGAGACAGGGGAGAAAGTGCAAGGGGGAAGTTCACGCTAGTCCCAGCAGTGTGTGTGAGCACGCGTAGTCGCCAATATGTTAGCATATGCCTTTAGCATTGCACCTTCACAAATGCACATTGTGAGATATATGACATTATCCTTGGAAGCTGAGCATTTTAGATGCTATAAAGATAATCTATAAAATGTAGCTAAGCCTTATGACACAATAATCTATTGAGGAATGATATAAGAGGGAAAGCATATAAACGAAATAGACAATTGGAAGGCAACATAAGGGTTCATAGTCCCTATGAGCAGTAAATTGATAGTAGTAATTTGATTATATCATTTCTCATCATAAAGACAATATTCACTGTCGTTGCGAAATCTGTTTCTCTTTCTGTGTGCTGGGCCTTCCAACAGAATGGAACTCGACTGTGATGAGAGTTTAAAACGTTAAAGGGGGAAACAGGCCTTTGCAGGTATCCTGCCTAAACCATACAATAGCCAGGAACGCTGCACGACAAAAATCACATGGCGTTGTGCTCACAGAACATGCACTCCCAGAGCAGGTTCCTCGGTCTACACTATCAGCAATGACGTGCAGCCAAATGCAGCACGTCCAGGCCTCCCTGGGGAGAAATGGGTGAAGTAGAGACCTCAGATCTGCTGTGAAAATGCAAGTGATCAGGAAACTAGGGTATACATGAATAATGCAGTCAACCTCAGTTTCTTCTGTATTCCTCTGTTTCCTCAACATGTATCACAAATAGTGATAAGGTTTGATTATCAAACTGAACAACACATGTCATCTGCTGAAGGGTATCCTGACAGTCTGATCTAAAGACAGTGCTGGCTTTGGTGACACAAGGCAAAAGCAGACAATGAAAAGTCATGGGACTCCAGAGGAATAGTATTCAATATTTTTTCTCTTCTCTCAAAAATACTTCCTGCACAAACCCACAGTCTTGAAGGAGCAACAGCGATCTAAAGCAACGGGACAGCAAATTTTAATCGAACCATGGGAAGGGATACAGCCTCTTATACCTGATGCTCACCTACACCACCACTGGGAACACCTCCATCAGGTTTTCTCACCTTTGTTTCCCTTGAACCTTTATTATTCTTTCCCATTATCACGTTATCAGTATTCACATCCTGCAATTAAAATGTTGTGAATCTGTAAGAATTTATTTTCCAAAGGAATGAAAAAAAAAAATGCATTGATGCATAGTGACTTGAAATTAGCCCATAAGCTGCATCCCCAAAATGTTAGTGTTGTAAAGTGATACGAGGTTCTTTAGTATCTGATGACTTATGAATGGACTCTTGGGTTTTTTTTCTTTTTAACAATTTTTCTACATATCCACATTTTCTGTTGACTGCAGACTTTTAAAAGTACTTCCTTCAAGTAACATTTAGTTGGTTTACTCCTACTTAAGGAGCATCTAATAGCTGGCATACATGTTTATTTGATTACCAGGAAGTTCATTAGTGAGCACTTTTGGGGAAGGTATGTTTGATTCCTGTTCTGATTAAAAATATGTAGAGAACATCTGAGGTTTGGTTTGGGGAACTGAGCCAATGTCTGGGTGTAATGAAGAATGAGATTTAGCTGAAGACACTTAAGAGTTATTGCAGAAGATTAGGAATAAAAGTTACTTAAATTTTTGAAATACCACCTGATACCTCATGAAAACACAGGAAATAAATAATGATTCTGGAATAAAATGATTTCATAACAATTTCGATAGAAGTAATTCATTTTAAAATTCTTATTTCTGAATAACTCTTAGCTTTCCAACTTGGGACTTTTTTTGGCTGCTTTTTGGTTGCTTTTTTGTTCTCTCTTTCTCTCTCAGTTTTTAGAACACTTTTGGGTTTTGATGCTGCTTTGGGGGAAAATGGTCTTAATTTTAACTCATCTGGGAGTGCTCTTATATATTTCATTGATTATGTAATTATTTATTATCTCTCTTGATATAGTTTAAAGAAAGTTTTAAGCCATGTTTTTCCCTATTCAATTTTATAGTTTAGAGTTTAAAGTTTTAAGCCCCTGTTCTAATGAAACAGCTCTGTGAAAACTGTCTGGTTAATACAGAGATTCTTAAGTAGGGTGGAGGGAAGAACAATGGAATAATTGGAAATGATAAGAAGTTTCTAAAAGTGAAAACAGAAAATGGACCAATGATGAAATGTAATTTTGGTTTCATGAAGGCTTAAAGAATGATAGCCTTTATGAAGAATTGATAAAATTAAATTTTAGAGGCAAGGAATGTAGAGGTCTATAGAGGAAGACATCCTACTTCTGTTAAGTCTAAAAATGATAGCTCCGCTTAAATCTCTTTTGGCACTAGAAAAATCTTGTGAAATTGAGTTTCATATTCCATTGACATGTCAAGATATCTTATTCACCCAAGAAACAGTTTCACCTAAATATATGGCTTGTTCTGCACCATCACGGGGCTTAATTTAAGCATAGCACTTCTACTTTCAAGGAGCATCATGCTTGTATCAGCTCCATCAGGGTTACAAGGCAAGTGGAGAATTGAGGCCATCAATTTTAAAGCCATAGAGTTGAAAAGTCTAGTTTTTAGAAAGTGACTTAAAACATCTTGTATGGGCTGTATTTATTGGTCTGGTGCCACAGCATAATGAAATTTATGGAAGAATTACTTTCTCTGAATTTATGACTAAATTGGTAAGCTTAACTTGTCATTCATTTTTTTAGAGAGATCTCATGTGAGAGTTCAATATTAGAAAAGACAGAGGTCATTTAAAAAAGCATCTAAAGGCCACTAATTCTAAGTTCTCCCTTTCATATCGTAAGGGTAAGTACAGTCCATATTTTAAGTAGCGACAGAAGAAAAATGAATATATATATATATATATTAAAAAATACATATAAGGAAAAGCAAGGCTCTAATGAAAGGTAACGTTTTGCTTTCAAAACCAAGCTAGTTTCCTTTTTATTAAAATCTCACATGCAATTGAAGCAACCTGAGAGATCCAAGTCACCAATACTGAACCACAGCAACTCTCAGAAAGGATCACACAAATACATGTTCAGGAATATTTTAATGAATAAGTGAATTCACTTGGGTGACTTTGTTTCAAATATTTAGGTGAGAAAATATAGCTGATTATAATTTGACAATAACAGTGGCCTGGGAAATGTTACTGCACTCTTCAATTTATGTTACTGAAGAAAATCCAGAAAGTAATATAAATAATCAAAAGATGGTATTAAAGGAGAAACTGCTAGTGGACTTTCTGTTGAGGGAAAAATTATATTGAGGTAAAATATCTTTATAATTGAAATGCAAAGCTATTTTCTTTTTTTTTTTTTTTTCTTTTTTTGAGAGGGACATAAACTTCTCTTTTATTTAGGCCATTGTATTTAGGGGTCCTTTTATAGAGCAATTTAGATTATGCCCTAATATTCTGTCTTTAACTCAAACTTACAGTTGACTTCTAGCCAGACTCTGCAGTGTAGGTCTCTCGGACCTACTAATTCATCTTAACCAGAAGCAATTTGTTTTCATATCAGTACTTCCAAGGATTGCCAGGTTGGTCTGTAGGCCTTTCTTGCTTGAACAAGTGTCTTTCTTATTATGTAATAGCCTGCATGCAGTGGAAAAGGATGTCCATCTTGAGAAAGAAGTAGGATTATTCCTCCAAAATATTAAGTCACTTTCCATATTTGAAAACCACTTGTTAAGTATGTATTTTGCCAATAAATATTCTAGGCTCTCATAGTCAGAGTTATTTTAGAAATTTCTCTCCCTATGGGGAAATGTTACTGATGTAGTTTATCTTCTACTCTATATATGAGTATTTTTATTTCTCTGCTAGAACTGTTGGGGTGAGCAACATGGGAAGGCAACTCCAGCCTATTAATACTCTGGACCATGATTATTAATTTAGTGTTTCTGAACCTGCTTGCTTTCACTCTAGGATTTCTTCTCAAGACCAAAGAAATACAAACCAACAATGTTGATAGAGAAAAAAATCAATATACAAATAAACACTCTTTTCCCCTTAAGTTTGGTGAAGGTCATTCTGACACCTTTTGAGACATCAATGCATTAATTACTCAGTATAATCCACTCATGCTTTTGAATATGAGATAACATGTTCAGGAACAAGAAGCCTTGTTAGCAATCTTCTCCAACCATCACCTTCAGGGTATCCTTAGTAGTCGGTACCATCCTTTTGGACTAGCATTTTGCTAGAAAGTGATAAAGTACAAGTGGGACAGTTCTGATAGGTTTTGTGCTCTCAAATTCCTTAAATGCTCCTGGAGTAAATGTAAATCCATCTTCAAAACCAATACTTGTCAGCTACCCATGTGTTGCAAATAACTGCAACAGAACTATTATTTTAGAGTCTGAAGTGTGAATTGGATTTAGAAGCACTTCCCATTATTCTGAGGTATCCACTGTAGTGGATTTACAGATATAGTTTTGTAGGATTGGTCCAGTTATATCAAAATGAAATCCTGACCTACACTTTTTGGTTATTTTTCACGAAAAATTTAGGACATTTTGTTTGGTGATTATAACTATGTTGAAAATAGGTAATTTTTAAAAGGTATTTGAATTTGTGTGTGAGCTAAATCTTCTCTCTACATATTTCTTCTTCATGCCATATGCTAATTGAGAATCTGTTTCACAACATTTGTACTCTGGGACTCAGTCTAATGAAGCAGTTTACACCTGGAATATTGCCAACCAGTGTTTCTCAGGACAGAGATATTTCAAACCAAAATCTGGCATTTAAAAATATTCTGCTTGGAACTGGAGCACACCAAGTCTGGTAGCCAAGATTGACTTCAGTAGGATAGGAATATATGACCTACCCACAGAGAGGAGCACCAGGGAAAAGAAACTAGAATATTTGGTGCATAATATTTATATCTTCCTTGGTGGTAAACTGTTAGAAATTAAAAATCATAATGTCATGTGATATTATATAGTTGATCTTTTTCTAAACAGTCCTGAGCAAATTTCAGTGGTGAAAAGAGTTTTATTTATTTTAAAGTGATAATGCTGGTATAGAAGACAAAAAAAAAAAAAGCTTGACTTTGTGATTAGTACCATTTACCATCTTAGCAAATCCATTGGATGTTGCTAAAGAAGTATATTGTAAAATACTTTAGTAACAGTTATCTTCGTAAAGGTGGAAAAAGTATTCTAGTAAAAATGTATTAGCGTCAGGAAGTCTTGAAAAATATTATTTTGACATTGAAAAAGCTAAATTATACATCATTGTGACTTATCTTCAGTGAGCCAAATTCTAAGAGCATTGATGTGACAGCTAAACTGGTGGCACTAGATGATATACCCCCCACACCTTTTATTTTTATTTTTTTACTCAAAAACTCTTATATCCTATGGGAATCTATCTGAAGACATTCTGATAGTCAGTCATCTATATATTATATGAACATGACCCAAATTTAAATACTTAAAAGTCTTAGAATTAAGATAAAAAAAGAAGAAATAACAAAGAATTCTAAACTGAAGTTAATATTCTATGGAAAAAACTTTGATAAGTGCTAGAATAATCCATAATTACCTTAATGTTTTGCTTCCAGTGAGGAAAAAGCCATCATACTCTCTAAGCAAGCATAGTCCTTTAGTAAATGGATGGTACTTTCATGCACCCCTCCTTCCAGATTAATATAGCCCAGTGCCATAGACAACAGGGAACAGGGTGTGGACTAAATTTCAGGTTTTCTAACTGTCTCAGCTAGATGAGTCGGCTCAGTTGAAAGCTATACAAATGTTGGAGGCCTGGGGATTTAAGTACGTATGACAGATTAATTAAAGATAATTTCTTGATGAATGTGACAAGACAACTTGCACAAAGATTTTGCTCCAGAAGCAAGTTTTCAGTATAGCTTTTGCTCAAATGCTTATTTCATACTGTATTTCAATTCTCTGTGATGATTTGGCTTCTAGCTGAGCCTCTGGCTAATTCTTCTCTACTTTGCACCCCCATTGAAAGTTCTTCCAATAATACTTGCTGTACCTGTACTTTCCAAGTCATAACCCAACTTCACATGTCCACATGTTGCGAATATTGACCCTTCTCTTTAACAATTTCCACATATATTACAGCTTCTGAAAACACAGAGTAAATTTTCATATTTTCTATGGCAGCTGTGTTAATACACCATAGAGATCTCCTGCCACAGGAAGCATTGATGAGTGGCCCTATTTCTACCACAATGCTTATTATAAGGCCATGCTTCTCATGGGCTGCTCCTGGTGTGGGTATAATGGCTGTTCATTTCTGTAGCATTAGGACTCCTATGACAATTGACTTTGGTTCATGGATTTTCTGTTGGTGTGACCAGATCTTCCTTAGAGGTGTGCTGCAGTCTGAGTCTGTTCCTACCCTGTCCTCCTCCTTTCCCACTCTCTCTCCCAGGAATCAGACCCTCATCATGCCTTCTCTGACTCCTTCCCCTTTTTCCCTTACATGTGTCTCCCTGATAAATATCTTGCACAAGTAATACCATCTCAGCATCTTTTCTCTGAGGATCTGAACTAACACAAATTTACTGAGAAGGGTCAAAACATACACACACACGGCAAGATTGATATTGAAGATGGGATCAATTACTGCCTCACAAATGAGAAAAATACTATCCTGAGAGGTAGGTGAGGTATAGGGAGTCTCTGTAATAAGAGTAGGCTAATTGCTAATGATTTCACCACTGGAACTATGTCCCTGTTGAAGGAAATGCCTTTTTAAGTGCAATGGTTCAGGCATTTAAAAAATATGAGGGTAAGGGGAAGCATCAATGATAAAAAGGCAATAGGCTTCTACATTATATTGATGCCCTGCAGAGGGATAATGAGAAACTGAGGGGTGTAAACAAGCAGTTAATGGCTAAATATGAGCTTCAGAGGATCTCTTTGGTAACTTAAAAGGAGACCCTTATCTCCTAGATAGAGGAACAGATACAGCAGCAAACTGAAGATTTTATAATTATAGTCACATAACTCCCCAGACGCCTGACAACTCCTTCAAGGTAGATCTATAGATCTATGTCCTAGGATCAAAGACTTCTTCTGGGGCCCTGAAACAGGAGCTGGGGACATGTGGAAAGATGTACATATAGATGGTGACATTGCAAATGCCCCTGAATTGGTAGAGACCATCTTTGCCCAGTAGGATCTGTTTCTTCCACCCTGCCCTAAGACACTACACAGTCTTCTTTCTCATGAGGCAAGAAGTGCTACGCTCAGGAGACACCCCTACTTCTCCTGGCTACTAGGCTGATAATTAGAATCAGATCCTACCATAACCTAGGTAAGGACCTACCAAGCCTATATAGGGGGAAAAAAAGGTACAACACACTGAGGAACTGCAAAAATTAGGAGGATGTATATTCAAGAGCTGGGATGTACCACTGTGCTTGGATTTTGAGAGTACTTAATCAGAAGGTTAGAATGCAAGACCAGAAAAGCAAGATTTCATTGAGCCCAAACTGTAGTTGGGTTTTTAACACCTTAGTAAGGACCCCAGGCCAATGTGCAAGTGCTAAGGTTGCTCTTAGAAGCCCAAAGAAAGTGATGGCTAAAATATTAAATAAAATGGGATGCCTTTGTTTCCTCAGAAGCAAGTAGAGAAAGAAAGAAAGAGGCTGAGGCAATGGACATGTTGGAATGGATATTTTATGTGAAGTAAGAAGCCATATTGTACAGTTAGGTTTCATAGGAGGACTCAGGGATCATGCTTTTCATCAAAGTTAACAGCGGGTGTTCCTGAGAGGAGCGCAGCACCACTAAGAAGTTTGGTGGTCAGTCCCCTCTACAGACAGGGGCTGACAGTATAGGAAAAGTTGCCTCAGAACTGGGCCTCATAATATGTATGGGATGATGGTACCCAAAATAATAGAAGCTAGTGGTCAGTGCTTGAAAACCAGAAGCCAGGGGGCATTAATACTGTAACGACAGGCAGGGTCAAATAGGCAACCTAGGAAGCCTCACCAAAGGGAGTTGTGGAGATGATTAATACAGCAGTGATCCCCTAGTACAAAATAGATGAGTAGGTATCTATCCTAGTTGACATCTCTGACCCTCTTCCCCCCCAAATAAGAATGGAGACGTGGGGATTTGGAGAGGTCACCTCAATAAAAGGCTTAGTGTCCAGACTTGTGGCAATCTTTAGTTTTGGAAGACACTAACTAAAGAGGTGGTCAGTTCCCTAGGAGGAAGGACCGTGGAACATGACAAGGCACTATAGGCTGTGGTGATTCCCCATCATATCACTGTATGCTGAAGACAGAGGAATGCCATACGTTTGGAGACAATGGGACACAGAGTCTGAGCATGAACTGCTATTGATAACTGAAGACCCAAAGCATTACCTATGCCCCTCTGTGAGAATGGAAGCTTAGGCATGGCAGGAAATAATGGTAGTAATGATTAAATGTAATGGTTAAAGTCTAACTCATGATGGAACCACTCTCAATCATATGATGATTGTCCTTCTCCAATTGACTTACTTCACTCAGCATAATACCCTCCAGTTCCATCCATGCCGAAGCAAATGGTGAGTATTTGTCATTTCTAATGGCTGAGGAATATTCCATTGTATACAGAGACCACATCTTCTTTATCCCTTCATCTTCTGATGGACACCAAGGCTCCTTCCACAGTTTGGCTATTGTGGACATTGCTGCTATGAACATTGGGGTGCAAGTGTCCTGGCATTTCACTGTATCTTTATCTTTGGGGTAAATCCCCAGCAGTGCAATTGCTGGGTCGTAGGGCAGGTCTATTTTTAACTCTTTGAGAAACTTCCACACTGTGTTCCAGAGTGACTGCACCAGGTCACATTCCCACCAACAGTGCAATAGGATTCCCCTTTCTCCACACCCTCTCCAACATTTGTTGTTTCCTGTCTTGTTAATTTTCCCCGTTCTCACTGGGGTGAGGTGGGATCTCATTGTGGTTTTGATTTGTATTTCCCTGATGGCTGGTGATGCAGAGCATTTTCTCATGTGCTTTTTGGCCATGTGTAGGTCTTCTTTGGAGAAATTTCTGTTCATGTCTTCTGCCCATTTCATGACTGGATTGTTTGTTTTTTTGCTGCTGAGTTTAACAAGTTCTTTATAAAACACTAGTCCCCCCCTCTGGAAGCCCAGATAGATTTTGGAGAATGACTGTAGACTACTACAGACTTAACCAACTAACAGCTCTAGTTATGGCTCCCTTGCTGGATGAAGCTTCATTGTTGGGACAGATTAATAAGGTCTCAGCTACATTGATTTGGAGGATGGATACCCTACCATCCTGATAATAAATGAGGCTAAGAAACAGTTCACATTATATTGTATGAAAGTGAAGAGTATTCATTTAAAGTTTTGCTTCAGGAATGCTTGAATGCTCTCTCTCCTCTATTATAACTTCCATTATGATAAATTCTGGACTGAACTGCATGGAAATATCATGGAATATGATTCTGATTCATAATATCAGTGACATCATGCTGATTGTACAGCATGAGGAAGAGGAAGATAGTTCACCAGCAGCCTTGGTAAGATACATGTGTTACATATGATGGGATGTAAAGTCTATAAAGATTCAAGAATAAGGTACTCAGGGAAGTTTTCAGGGCCCAGTATTCAGGAGAATGTCAGCAACCACCCCAGTGTAAAGGGGAGATTGATGCATCTAGCATCCTTTACCACAAAGAAGGAAGCATAGTACCTGGCAGGCCTTGTTGGGATCTAGGACAACACATTCCATACCTTGGAATGCTTCCCTGGACCATATATTGGATGACCTGGACAGCTCCTAGCTTTTATGAAGGCTCAAAGAAGGAAAGAGCCTATTGCTGCAGTTGGTCTCGAGGCCACAATTTTCACCATTAGGTATCACCGTGACAGGTGGCTACAGATCACTCTTAATCTTCTCTATTTCCCCCTCAGCAAGTGAGCCCATGGAAACCAAGGAGGATGTACTCCCTAAAGCTGAATTCAGAAGTAGATATCTGTAGTACAAGTGGTGGACTGCGGCAGGCCTAAAAGTATTCTGTTAAGATACCTGCTATGGTGAACTAAGTGATGGACAGCTAAAGCTGCCATGCTCTGAGTCCATCACAACATTCATGCTGAGGCCAGGCTTTTCACTGGTTGCTCCCAGCCAACGATTGAACATTGGACAGTACTAAAGAAAACCAATTTCTGCAAAATTCAGGACTCCCCTGACAATATTGGTGATGTTGGCTCAAGGACTCCCATAACCCTGGCCAAAACTTTCTTAAAGACGTGCTGGAATTTGAGAACCTTCCTACCTAAAATCTTCCTTTCTTTTCTTGATCACAGTGCTCATACATTTGTCATGTTCTGACAGGTCTTACTGCCTCCTCTAGCTTCCTCCTTTTTTGTTTTTTTCTCATAAGCATTTCTTCCGATAAATCCCTTATACTTCTGTATTTGTTTGGGCATCTGCCTCTTTGAGGACCTGACCTAGTATTTCTTCCAATAGGTGTGAAACTGAGATCTTATACAAACTTTACTCTCTAGGGAATGGTAGACTTTCTGAAGTAGTATTTTATTTATTTTTTTTTGAACTAGTGTTTTAATAAATACATTTTTAAATATATCAAGTGGCTTTCTAAAAAATCTTTATTTTTTTTTTAATTTGAGTATATTTGACACACAATGTCACCTTAGTTTCAGGTATTCAGCATAATGACTCAGCATCTCTGTGTGTTAGGCTCAGCACAAGTATCACTACCATCTGTCACCATGGAACACTGTTACGGCACAATTGACCATATTACTTGTGTTATACCTTTTATTCCCATGGCTTACTCATTTCATAAATGGAAGCCTGTACTTTTTTCTTTAGGTAGCCACTTGGTGAAATTGATGGATACTGTCTATTTCCTGAGTAGACAGTTTCAGAGTTTCTCTCTGATAACAAACCAGTCATTTCCTACACCTATGCCTATAACCATGACTGTGACTGTCTATCCCTCCATCTCACTACATGTATTCACTTATACAATCAGTACATTTGTATAAGCTTAAATATCCCATAATATTCCCAAATGTGGAGGAAGGAGTGAATTGAGAAGAAATCTGAGCATGCATATTTCACCCAACTTTAACATTAACATCTCAAATCTCAATGAGTTTTTGACTTCAGAGTCTTTCCTTCCAGAAGGAAAGAAGACTTCAGACTCTTTCCTTCCAGCATGACAGATGTATGCTCTCCTCTGCTCGGTGCAAACATTGGGCAATAATTGGAGAATTAGGGAGACTCTCTTTTGTTAGTCTTGTTTTGTCTTTGTTATTGTTTGTTCCTTTTCATGAGTAAGTTATGAGAGGGAACATGTATATGAGGCTACTCCACCAAGCTGAAGCTATGTTAAGCTCAAGCTAACATGATCTGTGTGTATCAGTGATACTCTCATTTATCTGCCTGCTAAACACAGTTCTTTTCCAGATTAGTTTCTAATATTATTATCATAGATTATTTTTTAGGTCTTTGTATTTGTTGAGATAGTTCACTATCAATGTAGATGTCCTGATTTTCGCTTCTAGATGTAACCTGATCTTTCACTCTAAAAGAATAAGTAAGTTTATGATCTGTGCTAAGCAAAATGTTCTCTCAAAGATGTTCATACTTTAATCTCTGAATCTAGTGTTGTGTTACATGGGAAAGCAATTTGCAGGTGTAATTAAGGTTATGAACTTTAAAATAAAGAGATGATCCTGGATTACCTGGATGGAACCAATCTAATCACATGAGCCTTTTAAAGCAGACAATGTTCTAGGCAAGAACCAGAGGGAGGCCTCTACGAGAAGCAGGGGGTTCAGTTGTACGACTTCAAAGAACTGGATTCTGATAACATTCTGAAAACACAAAAGTGAGTTCTTCTGAGAGACTCCTGAGGAGAGCCCAGTCATTTGTCACCTTGATTTCAGCCTTATTAAACCAGGAGCAGTGAAACTAGCCAGGTCAACTAGACTTTTGACCTATACATTTGTATTGTTCTAAGTCACTAAATTTGTGATAATTTGTTACAGCAGCAATAGAAAACTAATAAGTGGATTATCCATAATCACCTTTTATGCCCACCCCAGGCAAATTTAATCATCTGCTACCCTGTGCAACCTGTGTATTGCTTTAATGCACTTATTATTTTATTAGACTTTATAACTTGTTTTAAAATTCCCATCTTTCTAACCAGCCTATGAGATCCTTGAAAGTTGCATTTATCTTTAAATTTCTGGTGCCTAGTACAGTAGTTGAACTTTTGAAATAAAGAACACAATATTTGGTACCGGTACAGGGGGTATAATATTTCCCCCATGTATTAGAGGTTTAAACACAACATAAGTGATCAAAGCTTAAGTAATTTCCTTTATTTGCTTATCACAAAGTATTATGCCTTTAAGTGAGTTAATGAAATATTTTTTAATACAAATGATATTGATTTTCCCACATAAACTCCAAAGTGCCCAGAAAACCTTTTGTAGGAACCTATTTACGTATTTCTTGGAGAAAGTGCCTTACACACTGATTCCTAAAAGGTGTATATGCCTCTATATTTCTTCTTGTAATGGTGAAAAGCATTGTGCTATAGAGTAATAATATTTTATATTCAAACTCAGCTTTTAGCAATATCAGTTGTGTGGTTATTTAATCTTAAGGAATATTTCACAGTGGGCCTTCCTAGTTGAGAACATGATTGTATTATATAAAGTGGATATCACCATTAATCATTGCTGAAATCTCTCAACAAATCTGGACTCCTCTCTTGCACTCTTGAGTACTCTTGCAAATACCCTATTTTCTATCACCCAGCCCTTGACTTTCTCTATTTGATATGATACCTGGATGTTGTCGATGTGTGTGATACACATAACCTGAATAATTTGACTCCCGTGTCCGTTATTCATGCAGAATGCATAGCCCTGTGCTTGGCTAAATCATACAATCAATAGTAGCAAATATTGTTGTGGTTTTTATTGTCTATTGTTAATTGATCAATTATTAATATTTTTGGATTTTCATGTGATCCTTTTATAGAGAATGTGTATTACTGATAGTTGAGGAGACAAAATATGAAATCATCTGAAACCATGTTTGACATGTGTCCCAATTATTTATTGCTATGTACCAAATTACTCCAGAAGGTAATTTAAAACAATGATCTTCCTAATATACCGCCTTTGTTTGTGGAACAGGAATTCTGGCCGGACCTCAGTGAGTGAGTTTTCTATTCTATGTGCCTCAACAGGAGTCACTTGGTGATATTCAGCTGGCAGATAGTCTAGTCCCAAGGTTACAAGGTGACCTCACTCGCATGTCTGGTATTTTGGCAGTGACTTGGCTGGAAGGCTTGTCTCAGCTGGTGCTGTTGACTTGAGTGCCTGCAGTTGACTTCTTCAGCACAGTTTTCTTGAAAAATCAGACTTCTTAGATAGTGACTCTGGGTACCAAGGGCAATTATTTTAGCAAACAAATGAGAAATTGCATGGCCTTTTGAAGTGTGATATTGAAATTCTCATGGCATTCTTTCATTGTAATCTACTGGTTGTTACAGTCACAAGCTCATCCAGATTCAAAGTGAGAGAATAATCTATAGGAAGAGCATCAAAGAATTTGTAGCCATGGTTTATTTTTTTATTTTTTAATAAAATAATTTTTATTGGTGTTCAATTTACCAACATACAGAATAACACCCAGTGCTCATCCCATCAAGTGCCCCCCTCAGTGCCCGTCACCCAGTCACCCCCACCCCCCGCCCTCCTCCCCTTCCACCACCCCTAGTTCGTTTCCCAGAGTTAGGAGTCTTTATGTTCTGTCTCCCTTTCTGATATTTCCCACACATTTCTTCTCCCTTCCCTTATATTCCCTTTCACTATTATTTATATTCCCCAAATGAATGAGAACATATAATGTTTGTCCTTCTCCGATTGACTTACTTCACTCAGCATCATACCCTCCAGTTCCATCCACGTTGAAGCAAATGGTGGGTATTTGTCGTTTCTAATTGTAGCCATGGTTTAAAACTCACATGATTACGTTTGGGGAGACATTCTTGTATCTGGTAAAGTATCTATTCCTAATAAAAACAATATTTCAATTAAATCAGAAATTGTAGAATGTCTATATTATGTAGTGAAAAATGAAAACAAAGTGGAACTTTCTTCAACCATTTCACGTGTTGAAGTTGGATCTGTCCAAAGACATCATCAAGTATTCATATGTCATCATTTAACTTTATATTTCAAATTTATTTCAAAATAAACTATTAAAATATAAGTACCATTTTTCCATTATAGATAATTTTTTTATTATATTTATTCATGAGAGATACAGAGAGAGGCAGAGACATAAGCAGAGGCAGAAGCAGGCTCCCTGCAGGAAGCCCAATGTGGGACTCAATCCCAGGACCTTGGGATCATGACCTGAGCCAAAGGCAAACACACTCAACCACTAAACCACCCGGACGCCCCTCGATAAAGATTTTTACCATCTGTTTTGAGAGTCACTTGTATGTTATATGAACCAATAACTAATATTATAGGTGAAAATTTTTTTTTTCTGTAATACCGTAAGTTTACTTGATCTTCATCTTAAGGTAAATAGTTAGAATTAATGTATAAGCACATTACTGGATCCCACAGAAGTAAAGCTTTTCAGCTTTTTTGCTGAAAAGTGAGTTTAAAAATATTACAACATATAAATTCCAAAAAAGTAGAGTGAATATCACCAATAATTCCCAAACCAGTCATTTTGTGTATATAGAGAGGTTCTAATTGGGATCTCACATTCTATCATTTTCTGAACACCTTGAAGTGAAATTATCTTCTACTTTGGATTATTCAGATTCCTTTCTCCAGAGAGTATCCTAAGCTTGTCAACAGAAAGTAAATTGTGTTGGGTGGCAATGAGAAGAAGCCAAGGAATTAACAGTCCACAATAATATGGTCCTTTACTACTACAAAACTATTCCTGGTTAACTCCATTCCGAAACACAGCAGAAAACGACTAAAAAACAGACACAAACACACAAACACAGACACAGACACACACACATTAATACAGGAGAGTATAAATCTCTATAGTTATAAAATGAACTAACATTGAATAATTTCAGGTCCACATTTTTAATTACGGTCAAGAAAAATTCTGGTAAAACAACTTAAAGGCTTAAATTTTTGTTTTCCAGAATTTTTCTGAAACAGGAATCTTTTCTTGTTTCATTCCATATAAAATAAATATAATATTAGTGGTATATATAAGAGAGATGTAGCATGCATACACATTTGCATGCATATCTGCTCAGAAAAAAATTTCTATATCTACCTCCAAAATTTAGATTAAGAATATTCTCTTGTGGGGTAGCCTGGGTGGCTCAGCGGTTTAGTTCCACCTTCATCCCAGGGCACGATCCTGGAGATTCGGGATCGAGTCCCACGTCAGGCTCCTTGCATGAAGCCTGCTTCACCTCCTGCCTGTGTCTCTGCCTCTCCTTCCCTCTCTCTCTCTCTCTGTCTATAATAAATAAATAAATAAATAAATAAATAAATAAATAAATAAATAAAATCTTAAAAAAAAAAGAATATTCTCTTGTGCCTTCTTTTAATCTCCCTACTTTTTCTGTGACAGTAACATAAACCATTGATAGCTTTTAATATATATTGTGTTGAATGTCTATTTACATAAGCAACAACAATATGTTTTCATATACTGTTATAAAATAGTGATAATGATAATGTAGTTTAATGCATGTAGTGCTGAGATTAAGACCATAAAACCATTCTTTTTATCATAGGCTATTCAGATAGTGGCAACCATGTGCTATAGGCCAAAAATGTTAAATATCACTTCCTGTGGATTATACCCTATATGTGAATTAGTCATAAATGGTTAGCAGTGTGTTTTAGAACTAGAAGAAAGTTGTAAGATCATCTAATCCAAGCCTTAGTTTCTTCAAAGTAGATATAGGCTGAGGATATCTCACTATTCTATAATTGGGAAATATCTGGACCCCATCGACCTGTGTTCTTGCCTGTATATAATACTGTTTACATGAATATCATATCATTAATATAGTAAATGTGAAAGCAGTTTTCAGAATTAGAAAAAGTTATTAAAAACCAAACCAATTGTATCATTAAGAACAAAATATCTTTGATATTGAGAAATAGTTAAGAAGCTATCAAATAAATACTCAGGCTTGTTCCTCACAGGGAAAAGGATACAGCATTTAAATTTACTAAACTGATCTTATCTTACTTGTGTATAATTTAGGTTTTCTTTTCAATAAAAGATATATGCATTATGGTACAAAATGTTGCCAAAGTCCTGATAGATATGAAAAATTAAAATCGGAAGTTACCTTTCAGACCAAAAAAATTTAAAAAGGTCATCTTGAGTATTTATACATTTATTATATGCATTTTGCTTTTCTATAGTTTTAAAATTGGCAGATATATTATCATCATATTTAGTAGCTTAGGAAATAAACTATGTAGCTACGGTTTTTGTCCCTTTTATGGATCTCATCTTATTAAGCAGGAATTGTTACCTTTCTTTATAATGAATTTTATGTAATATTTACAGTATTTCAAACCATTTAACATATAAGACAATGAAATATTAAGGAGAACACAAACTTTTCTATCCTCTGCAGACAAACCCACATTTGAATCTTAATTCTCCCATAGATGGTGATATTGGACGATCTACTTAACTTCCTTGACCTTCAGTTTCCATCTCTTTAGAAAGTAGGTAATAATAGGAAACACTTTAAAAAGTTGTTATAAGGATTCAGTGAGTGCATATGATTGCTAATGAAAATACACTTATCCCATCTAATAAGAAGTAAAATAACTCCGCTCTGAGAGTCAGAAATGGCTGGACCAGGTCTCTAGAGAGATCTATTGCAACAACTTAGCTAACATTATTGTAATCTATCAGGAACCCTGAGTGCCCTTGAATTCTAATTCTTTTTTGTAGCTAATCAAAATTAAGGGAAAAAATGGAGCCTCGTGACTACATTCAGGAAGTGACAATAAATAATTCAGTCAGCAGAGATGCCAGGTTATATTTGAGGTGGAAAGTGGAACAGGTATTCTTAAGCCTCCCAAAATAGGATCATGAGCAAGGTCCTAGTGAGAGAGGATTGTCAGGTTTCCCTCCCCTAGTCAAGGATTTGCTCTCCTCCATCACATCCTCCCATCCTTCCTCCAAAATAAGATAAATTTAATGTAACTACCTCCTCAGGTTGGAGTTTTAACCTGTAATTTGCTTTTAATATACATAATTTCTCACAAGTGAGATTGTTATAATCAATCAGATATGCAATACCTGTTTCTCAGATCAAGAGGGGGGAAATGTGGTCCAATAATAATATTGGTTTATATAAAACAAACTATTAAGTGTCAGTCTGAAATAAGATGAGAATGTATTATTTTTCCTGAGATTCTGATGGGCAGAGAACCTGGTATTGAAGAGATTAAAATGATGCTGACCTACTAGTCATCTTGACAATTGTCAATTCTCACAAATATGGTTTCCTAGAAGAAACTGATGGAAAAAACTAAGCTAATCATCATAGCAACTCCACGGTGCAGAAAGGAAACACCTAATTTGGGAGAAGGATGAGAAGAATAAGAAGTGTGTATGAATAGGAAGAATTGTATTAGAAATATGGTTTGAAATAAGAAATGCAAAGAAGATATTACTGGGCGTTCTCTCAGTGTGGTTCTGAGCTTGAACCTTTGATTGATTTTATAACAACTGGGCTGGGATCCCTGGGTGGTGCAGTGGTTTGGCGCCTGCCTTTGGCCCAGGGCACGATCCTGGAGACCCAGGATCGAATCCCACGTGGGGCTCCTGGTGCATGGAGCCTGCTTCTCCCTCTGCCTGTGTCTCTGCCTCTCTCGCTCTCTCTCTCTGTGTGACTATCATAAATAAATAAATAAAAATTAAAAATATATATATAACAACTGGGCTATTTTTTGTAGGAATAGAAATTAACATGTAGATTATTGTCTCAAAGAGATGCAAATAATTTCTTTCGGTTGCAGAGACAACGCCAAAGGTAGGATATTAAGCAAAGTGTTGTATATAACCCAATTATTATATATTAGCATCCCTTTATTAAATTGCCCACAAATACCCTGCTTCTCAGATGTGATTTGATTCTTTTAATTGCTTACTTGTTTTTTATTAATGAGTTCAATAAAACCTTAGACACCTGTTCATTTTATATTCACATGACAATTACAGTGTTACTCTTTTGAAAATTATACTATAACTACGTACCTCTTAGCAAAGGACCAAAAAGATCTAAGCAGACAATGTTAGAGAACTAACACTATGCTAACACTATGTATCACATGAGTATTCAAGGAGAAAGGGTTCCCATTTGTTAATCAGCTTCCAGGAGCTCTATTGTGAAGACTCCAGGTTATCATCAAACAGGAAAATCAGAAGAAGCAAGAGGGGCTAAATTGATGCACATTAAAAAGAGCTGAACCAGCTAGCTGGCAGGTAAGATAATAGCCTCATCAGTAACATTCCAGGAAGAGGGTCTTTCTTTCTTTATTGGAATTGAGGAGACTTTTGAGTAGTTATGATGAAACAAATTATAAAGATTGACATTAATAGCCAAAAGAGACTATTAGGAGATTGAATTGTTCTTAGTGAAAATATTTTTTGGGGGGAGGGAACCACAATAAAGACATATGTGGGTTTTGCTTTCTATTGTTTCTTTGAATATGTTAAAGTCACTTCTTAGGGAATATGTGTGATAGTGTATCCAAGTTTTATAAATTTCCTAGGGAAATGTGCTTCTGCAAATGCCATTTCAAATATTTATATTTGTTAGAGAATGTAACTAGACTAAATGGTTAACATAGGTATGGGAAAGGAAGACCTTGGTAATGATTATTAGGGTAGTGATTAGACTGGTTCAAGTATCTTGCGGCCTTAATTAACTATCTGGTTTGAGGTTATAGGGCTGGGCCCAAGCGTGATAGCTGGCCAGGTTATAATCTATTCTTTCAGAAGTTTCGCTCCATCACATGTAACCATAATGTTGGCCCCAAATCATCTTCCAGAAAATCCTCAGATATGTATTTTTTTAAGGGTGATTGCTAATATGATATTGACCTTTTCTCGTTTGGAAAAAAAGATTGTTTAACATGATTACTTACTGGGCTTTACATGTGTTAAATGTAGGCAAAATGCTTACTACACTTCCTGATAGTAAACCTTAAAGAAAGAATAAAGGAAAAAAAAAATCAAGAACAACAACTTATTTCTTCCCTAACAACGAAACTTGAGTACTAAGGATGACATGAAATGAATACAAAGAACAGCCAAATTCTGAAATTATAATCAACATTTATTTAAAAATTTGCATGTGCATGCACACGCACATAGACATATATGTTTTACGATCTTTACAATCATCATTAACTCTGAAGTTGAATGAACAGCTATAGGATGAGAAATATATATTTTTTAAAAATTTCTCCCCAAGCATTTAGTGGGCATGCTGGGTAGTGGGCAGTATTTATTTCTTGGAGCAATAGTTTCTGAGATTCTTTCCTAAACTGATTCCTACCATGTTGTACCTGAAGTGCCCTCCACTCCTTCTTCACTGTTTCTCACCTCCCAAATTCTATATAGTCTTCAACACCTACTTTAAAGGCTGCTTTGGTTAAGTGCCCATGGTCTTCCACTCTAAAGCGTTAACTCCCTCCTCTGATGTTACTAAGCACTTTCTATATTTTGGTAAGGTATGCACCACTTGTTACCATTTATTAAGTGTATTTACATCTTTCCTTCCCTATTGAACCATAACCTCCTTTATTCCACAGCATTTCATTCTCTAAACAATTGCATTTTAATTTTGCTCTGTTGTTTGAATCAATACTTTATATCCACATGGTATAATTAAGATTTTGCAGAACATGAAAAGCAATCAGACTTCCCCTGTGCTCCGCGAAGGATGATGTGCGATGTTGGTCATCCATCTTCACCACACAAGTGGCAATTATAGCTATATCTGTTCTTCTTTCTCATTACAGGACAATATAGCCCCAGAAAGCTAAAGGTGACAGGAGAAGAATGGTAGCAGTTGGGTGTACCTGCAGTCCTGAAAATTCTTGATAGGATCTCCCTCCCCACAGGTCAAAGGACTGGAAGGTAATTCCCTTTTACAATCACAGACCCCTGAAGCAACCACAGCTTTTCAAGCAAGTAGATGGTATTTTTTTTTTTTTTTTTTCTTGCTGACAGATATCCTCTGCACAGAGTTTCAAGCACTTGGGCCAGAAGCACTATCTATGCCTCATTACCATTTAAATAGGCTGATCAATGAGAATTAGCATGTAATTTGAATTACAACACCCACCTCCTGCTTCTTAGAGCCTGGGTTCTCCAGCCTCTTTAAATAGCTTCTACTTTTTCCAGTGAAGATTCCTTATTCTCTTCAAATCTGAAAACAGTTGTATGCCTGTACTTTAGTGCAAGGACTCTTACCAGGTCTGACTGTTCATCCGTATCCAGTTCAACGCATTGTCCTGTTAAAACACCAAATGTGTCATATCAGCCCCTTCAGCCAACTCCCACAATGAATGTTCTGATTTAATGTCACCCTTAGTTTTAAGTCTATAATCTCATTATACCCATTTAACCAATAAGAAATGTTATCGATTTGGGTCAGTGGACACAGTATGTGGGGCAGGCCACTCACTAGCCATAAGAAACGTAGACAAAAAAATATGAAAGATGAAAAAAAAAAAAAAAAGCAAAAGCCATCTAACTTACCATGTAAACTACTCTTCATCTTTCCTGTCTTGCTTATGTCATAAAGCTTTATGAAAACTAATTACAGAATTATATGTGTAAAATTTTTTTTTAGACATATTACGGTGCCATATGAATGTACCGCTATATTGTTATTACTCCCTATACACAGCTATATTGATACGACCTAATTAAGTCTCATGATAAGATGATTTTACAATTTGACACTTTATTATTGTCATTCATACTGGCAACCATTGCAAGATATTTTGCTGTATATAGTTAAGAAATAAAGAAGTGTTTTCCTGGATCCAGTTATGAGTGCCAGTCATACGGATTCTGGAACTATAAGCAATTTCCAGCTGAAAGTTCACAGGTTATTAAACATTAAGATGATATAAAATTCTCTCTTGCACACTACCCGGTAATTCTTCTGGACTTCAAGTAACTTTGCAACTCTAGAGAATCATAATTTTGATTTAGTCAGAAGAAGAATGATAGTATTATGCAGTAGTACACAATTCTCTAGGGTCCGGGACGCATAAAATATTTCTTTATCTACATACCAATGTTGTATTTTTCATTCCATCATATCATACTACCTATTTTCATTTAAAAGTACAATTTCGTGTTGGATTTTCTCTCTTCCTCACATATTCCAAGTCTCCTTGAAGTCATAGCCTTTCTCTCTCTTTTGTTTTTCTATCATCAGGACTATCATAGTTTCTGGATCCCAGTTAGCATGAAGTACGTATGTGCTGAATGAATGAACGATGGCGGCCCCAAATCGTAACTTGAGTGGGCTCTAATTCCTTGATGAATTCCATCAGCTACCTAGGCTACCCAAAATAAACATACTGTAGACATAAAATCCAAGGTTTTTTTGAAAATACATCCTCAGGGAAAGTTCCTTAGCCTGCTTTCCCATCCAGATTACTACCTGTAAACACCTCATATACATAAATAAATGAATACATACGTACAGGAAAGCAGCATGGGGGAGACAAACTACAGAGGATCTAATGATGCCCCCAAATGGCACAATGTTCTCTACAGCCATTTAATGATTGATGATGGAGCATTAGAATCCATAGATCTCTTATTTAGAAATACAGATGGTAAGACATTAGTCCTTCACTGTACTTATCTATTATCTATGGGGATGTATTTTTTTTTAATTTTTAAATAATTATAGACTTACAGGAAGTATTTATGAGGTTGTAATATAAAACCATTTTTGCCACCAAATACTTTATTTTTATGTTTCTCTTCTCATTAAAGAAATAGTGCACTATTTAGTATCTGTATAATCTTATGTTTCCAAGGATTTGAGGTAACAGTTGAATGAATGGGATCATTCAAGGAAGCAAGAAAATAGCAACAATCTACAAGAGGAAACTAGGAAAATCCCTCTACATTTTTCCATTAAAACTAATTTTGCTGATACCACCAGTATTTAGCTAAATAAGACTGTGAGCTGCTTTTCTACCTTTATTCATTGTTTTCTATGTAGTTCAAATAGAATTTTTTACTATTTCCCATATGTACCCCAAACCTGCCATGCATAGTTCCATGTTCAGGTGGAAATCATTGTCTAGAATTTCTTTCTTTTTTTAAATTTTTTTTTTTTTTTTTTTTTTTTTTTTTTTTTTTTTTTTTTTTTTTTTATGATAGTCACAGAGAGAGAGAGAGGCAGAGACACAGGCAGAAGGAGAAGCAGGCTCCATGCACCGGGAGCCCGACGTGGGATTCGATCCCGGGTCTCCAGGATCGCGCCCTGGGCCAAAGGCAGGAGCCAAACCGCTGCACCACCCAGGGATTGCTAGAATTTCTTTCATGTTCTTCAGAATTTTCTATGAATCTATCTAAGCTATTAAAAGATTACCTGAGCCATTTAAATTTATTTGAGCAAAAATCAATTTGAATCAAGAAGTATCAAACCAGAAGTGATTAGGATGTTCCACCAATAGGAACTAGGGGAATGACTTAGAAAAGTTAGAAGCAAAACAAAACAATCATTGATCATCTACAGCTTAAAGTGTAGTGGCCTGTTGTGATTGACTGTTCTTAGGTTTTGATTTTGTAATCCTGAAGCATTTATAGCCTTGGATTTTGGTTGCTTCCATAGGCCACCACAGCCTCAGCCCAATGGCTTATTTGTTTAATTAACTTAACCTTAGAAAACATATTTAAGCATCATAAGTTCAGTGGGGCCTTCTCTAATCCCATCAGCTAGGTGAACTCACTTAGTCTTCTAAATGTCCCTTTTTATGAATATCTACTCTTCTTGGGGCTATGTTTCATATACTTATTTATAATAAGCATCATTATTATAGGGACAATCATCTCCCTTAGGGCAGGATGCAGCAGTTAGACATCTTTATATTTCTTAGCTTCTAGCTAACAATTAATATTTTTGAAAGAGTTAATGAGAATATAAATGTATGTCCCAAAATATCTAACTTTGTTTCCCGACCTTCATGTTAACCTTCAAAACTTGAGAGAGAGGGAAGTGGGTAAGGAGAGGGAATGAGGGAAAGAGAAAGAGTGATAATCTTATCTATACCTCTGACTTGACTGATTTTAAGTGTTCCATCTTGTGTTGTGCTGGAAATAAAGTTTATGCCAGCGGGTTCAAAGTTTTTAATTGTTAGAAGTAATTATTATCTTAAGGAACTAATATAGGGATCCCTGGGTGACGCAGCGGTTTGGCGCCTGCCTTTGGCCCAGGGCGCGATCCTGGAGACCCGGGATCGAATCCCACGTCGGGCTCCCTGCGTGGAGCCTGCTTCTCCCTCTGCCTGTGTCTCTGCCTCTCTCTCTCTCTCTCTCTGTGACTATCATAAATAAATAAAAAAAAAAATTAAAAAAAAGGAACTAATATATATATAAGGCCAGAATGCTAAGATTATTCTTGTTAGAAACCACATTGAAATTAAAATCACTTATTATAAATGTAGCCTGTATTGTGGAAGTGCTGAATATAATACTTTGTCAGCTGGAGTTCTAACCCAATATATTTCTTTACCAGCAATCACTCTGGAAATAGCTGAATATCTGGGGACTCATCGTCTGAACTAAAAATAAAATGTGTTACTTTTTTTTAAACTCCATCCTAAGATACAGTCACTATTTTCACAGTTCTTATTATCTCTATATATTTCTATAGCATGTAGGAAATTTTATAGTAAATTATTAACTAATGATATCAAATAAATTATTAATCTAAAGGATTGTGAAAAATTACCACCAAGGAGGAATGGAAGAAAATTCAGGGAGAACAAATTGATACAAAGGGTTGTATTTTTCTCTTCTAAAATTTAAGCCATTTTAATGCTATTTGAAGCTAAAATTAGAAAGGATGATATTAGTAAGTTCTCAAGTTAAAAGTATGATTAGAGCTCCTTATTTTTTTTTTAGGAAAATAGGCTTTCTGTAATTTGGGGGGATTTAATACTAATAAAGTTCTATTCTGTTGTGAGGGTGTGGTGTTTGATTTTCTAGAATTATTATATTGTTTTGTCAATGAGAATTTATATAGACTGAAGTTTTATTTTATTTTTTTTGAAGTTATATATTTTTTTTATTTTTTTTAATTTTTATTTATTTATGATAGTCAGAGAGAGAGAGAGAGAGGCAGAGACACAGGCAGAGGGAGAAGCAGGCTCCATGCACCGGGAGCCCGACGTGGGATTCGATCCCGGGTCTCCAGGATCGCGCCCTGGGCCAAAGGCAGGTGCCAAACCGCTGCGCCACCCAGGGATCCCTGAAGTTATATTTTAGAGATAAGTTGTGATTTACTTATTTAAAGTTAGCATTAATTTTGAAATTACTGGAAGGGATAGGAGAAGGATATATGTGAAGAGATTAGTTAAAAATAAACGAAGACAATTAAATTAATAAAACAATATCTTATTTATAAATTTCACCAAATCAAATGACAACACATGTTTATTAACTCATGGATGCTTTGATCTCCATATGTATCTTAAAGTCTTTAACTATTACCAGGTCAGTAATTTAACTGATCTAGCAATAGACCATGATATACTCAGCACTCTGGTTGATTTTACAAGGCTTTACCTTAATGTTTTCATCTATATTTTATTTAACTATACGTGCCTTCGCCAGCACCCAAATTCTCTTTCTAAAAGAAAGATGCAGCTATGTCCAAATTTAATATTTCCTCTTTATTTTTTAATACAGTATAATGTTTTGCCATTGAGTGCCAATATTTAATTGAAACCTCAGTCAAGCAATATCAGATGAAATGAAAGCCAGTCTACTGAGTATGTAATTCTAGAAGAAAAATCATCTATAATAATGAGTAAGGTGCTATTTTTAAGGCTTTTTCCCCCACAACAGTTTAAAGTTTGCAACAAAATTGGGGGGAAGATACAGAGATTTCCCCTATAGCCCCTGCAGTCAGTCACATGAGCATTATCAACTTTCTCCCATGTGAGTGGTACATTTGTTACAACTGATGAGTCTACATTGACACCCAATAATCACTTAAGAGTCTAAAGTTTACACGGTTTCACTGTTGGTGTTGTGCATTCTATGGTTATGAACACATGTGTAATGACATGTATCAATCATTATAACATCATCCTGAGGATTTTTGCTGCCCTAAAAATCCTCTTTGCTCCACTTATTAATTCCCCTGCCCCAATGCTTGACAAAGCTTTAATTATCTCTAAGGTTTGGCTTTTCCAGAATGTCACATACTTGAAATCATATAGTATTTAGATTGTTCAGATTGTCTTTTTTCATTTAGTAACATGCATTTAAGATCCCTTTAGGTCTTTTCATGACCTGACAGGTCATTTCGTTTTAGTGCTGAATAGTATCCCATTGCCTGAATGTATCTCAGTTTATCCTTACTTGCTTCCAAGTTTTGACAGTTTTGAATAAAGCTGCTATAAACGTGTGAGCAGAATACAGTATGCACATATTTTCAACTCTTTCAGGAAAATACCATGGAGTTGTGATTGTTGGATCATTTGGTAAGAGTATGTTTAGTTTTATAAGAAACCCCCAGTGTCTCCTCCAAAGTGCTGTACCATTTTACATTCCTACTAGCAATGATGGGAGTTCCTACTGTTCCACATCTTCACCAGCACCTAGTGTTGTTGGTATTCTGGATTCTGGCCATTCTAATAGTGAATAGTGGTATCTCGTTATTTTAAAGTGCAGTTCCCCAATGACATATGATGTGGACCATCTTCTCATATTCTTATTTGCCATGCATATATCTTCTGTAGATGAGGTGTCTATTAAGATCTTTGCCTCTTTTTAAAATTGTTCACTTTCTTATTGTTGAGTTCTAAGAGTTCTTTGTATATTTTGGATAGCAGTCCTTTATCGTATGTGTCTTCTGCAGCTATTGTCTTCCAGTCTGTAGCTTGTCTTAAGTTTTGAATGTTTTTCATAAAGTGGCAGTTTTTAATTTTAATGAAATCTAGCTCATCTGTTATTTCTTTCAGACTATGCCTTTGGTGTTGTATCTAAAAAGTTATCATCAGACCCAAGGTCATCTAGGTTTTTTCCCATGTCGTCTTCTGAGAGTTTTGTAGTTTTGTGTTTTACTTTTTTTTTTTTTTTTTTTAAGATTTTATTTATTTATTCATGATAGTCACAGAGAGAGAGAGAGGCAGAGAGGCACAGGCAGAGGGAGAAGCCGACTCCATGCACTGGGAGCCCGATGTGGGATTCGATCCCGGGTCTCCAGGATCGCGCCCTGGGCCAAAGGCAGGCGCCAAACCGCTGCGCCACCCAGGGATCCCGTGTGTTTTACTTTTATACCTAGCCTACGATCCATTTTAAGTCAATTTTTGTGAAGGGTGTAAGGTCTGTATCCAGATTCATTTTTTTGAATGTGAATATATTCCAGATCCACTTACTGAGAAGATTACTTTTTTTCTATTAGAAATAAAAATAGTCACAAGGCAGTGTCACCTAGAATAATTTCACCACTCTAAAAATTCCCTGTGTTTCACCTATTCCCTTGTCTGTCCCTACTCAATTATCTATAGCTGCTCTCGATCCCTTAGCAACTACTGATTGTTTTACTATCTCCATAGTTTTGCCTTTCCAAGAACGTCCTACAATTGAAATGATACATTATGTAGCCTTTTCTGACAGACTCCTTCACATAGCAATATACATTTTAGATTCTTACATGTCTTTTCATGGCTTAATTACTCACCTTTAAAAATTGTTGAATAATGTTTCTTTGCATGGGTTTATCACAATTTTTCCATTTACCCATTGATAGATATCTTAGTTGCTTCCACCTTTTAGTAATTATATATAAAATTGATATAAGCATTTTTGTGCAAGTTTTTTTTTGTGCAAGTTTTTATGTGGATGTATTAGTTGTACATCCTTTTGCTATCAAACTGAATATTGAAATTGAATATCAAATATTGTGCTAATTCTCACACAACTGTATAATCTACACTGTGTCTTTCAATATGATTATATTCATAGAATATAATAGTTTGCAGATGGAAAATGATCACGATTTTAAAATCCTTTTGATATAAATTTTATCAATTGTATTTGTTTTAGAATTTTTTTTAAAAAAGCCATCTTAGTAATTCCTATTCTTTTAACCATTCCTCTTGGGAGTCAAAATTATATATGATTGAATTTATTATGATGAATGCAAGAAAATGATTGGGTCAGGCTTGTCTTAAGGCTGCCAGCGTCAAACATATGAAGTTATTATAACCAAGGTCTACAAAAAGTCGTAAAGCAGCAGACTTGAGAAAAATGAAGGGAGCCTGTGAAAGTTACTGTACTATTTGTTCACTGGGAAGAGGTTGGGGAATGATCACTGACCTCTAAGTAACGGAGAATGGAACTCATCTTTCACTTCTGAATGAGCTCCTTGCTGTAATTGATGGCATCTCCTGAAATGGCTGCGATCATTAGGGCTCCAGTGACTGAATTAAAAGAAAATGAAGGATGCAGATGGCTGTAGTAAAGCACGGAAAATGCATTTCTTCCTGGTGACAGATACAACTGATCATTTTACAGGAAGTGCCTCACTGAAAGTGTCTCAGCTATGTAGTTCTCAGGGAAAATGAAGAGTAATGTAAAAATTGGACAAGATGAAACTAGCTGTTTCATTCCAGATATTGACTACACAAGTCACTTTCAATAAATCAGCTGCTTATTGTACCTAAGACAGCAGTTTGTTAATATTATGAAGGTGCTACAAAATGTTCTTTTTGGTTAGGCAATCTTTGTACATCACATGATAAAACAAAAAGTTTTCTTTAAGTGGCTTTCTGGTTTCTGTGTGTTTCCCAGTTATCAGCATTTGAACTCCTAGGCATATTTATTTAGAAATAGCTTTGATGGTCATTAGGAACAGCCACAAATCGGCAAACTCATTCTATAAAGGGCCAGATACTACATACTTTAGACCTTCTTGGCCCACATAGTCCTTGTAATAGCTATGCATCTCTGACCTCATCCATAGACAATGGTTAAAAAATATATATGACTATGCTCTAATAAAACTTTATTTACAAAAAAAAAACAAAAACAAAAACAAAACAAAACAAAAGCACAGCTGGATTTAGCCTTCAGGCTATAATTTGAGGATCTCTAATCTAATGTTTCTGGTTAGCATCCTAGTTGATATTGTGAGTAAGAACAATTACTAAGTTTAACAGCTCGCTAAATGAAATAAATGAAATGGTAAGATTAAATACTTTAGTCTTCAATTAGAAACAGGGATATGAACATTTATAGTATTTATATAAATGCAGAATACAGTTTTAAAAGAATCACTGGCCAATGATAACCTACATTTTTCAAGCATTAGGAGAAAAGATTTCTTTATAATATAAACTATCATGCACATGGAGAAGCTTAGTGGACATTTTTACTAGATATTTTTTAGTGCTGTTGCATTTTTATTTTTGGCTTCTAGCTTTCTATATCATATCATTAAACCACTCATTTATTTAAAATCTCTTGCAAAAAAAAGTGATTTGTAAGTCTCACTGATTCACTATAAACCTAAACAGTGGGTTTTCAAATCATTTTTAATAATCAAATCACTTTTAATAATAAACTATTTTAAATATACATGAGATTTTGTAAAAAATAAATTACAAAGTTTAGTGGGGTCATCAATTCAGCCTACATTTTAAGTACTATGGCTGTTTTTCAAACTTAAGAAAAATAAACTTTTTTATTATTATTACGTATTTATTTTAGAGAGAAAGAGAGATAGCACGGGGAGAAGTAGAGGGAGAGAGAGAAAAACCTTAGCAGACTCTGCACTGACACCCACCCCCAGGAATGCGGGTCTCCATCTCATGACCCTGAGATTACAACCTGACTTGAAATCAAGAAGCAATAGCTTAACCAACTGTACCACCCAGGGACCGCTAGATAAAAGAACTTTTTAACTAAAGGTACTATCAAGGCAAAAGCTTTGGGATTTTTACAATTTTCAATGTACAGGAACAGTTATGTCAATTATATCTCCAATACAACTCAG
The DNA here is from genome assembly GCF_053574225.1 of Canis aureus. NCBI lineage: Eukaryota > Metazoa > Chordata > Mammalia > Carnivora > Canidae > Canis > Canis aureus. The sequence continues at coordinate 7,012,955 of NC_135612.1, read as the reverse complement.
CTACTTGATTTAGGTCAGAAAGTGGGATTGTTATCCTATAGTCTAACATTTTATCCAGCATTTCTGGAAACAGGCCCTTAAAAGTCCATTCAGTCAAGATATTCCAGGTAACTAGTAATTATTGAACTGTAGGTACTAGTTACGAAGTAACTAGTAATTATTTAACAGAAGCCATCTACCTTGGAGTTATTATTTTGAAACTATGGAAATAAGGCGCTATATTACCTTGATTGCCAACCCAATATCTGTTCCATTCTTTCCTTTTATGACAACTCTGTAAGATACAAGTTACTACATAGGACCTTTAATTTTTTTTTTTTTTCATTTTAGAAGAATTTTATATATTACCCCAAAGAGAAGATTTCTCTAAGTGCCAGAATTGCTCATTTTATTCTTCTTAGATGTTGGCCTATTACCTTCATACTTCCCCATTTTTTCTTTCAGTACTACTCTTAGGAGAGGTGCTACTCTGGATTTGTCAAATTCAAGGATGTTCATGAGCTGTCTCATTCTTGGGATTCAGTCTCTTGAAAGTTCTTCTGTTCTTCCCCAAGCCTGAGGTGATAACAGCTGAATTTTGTTTTATCTTTCCTTATCTTTCAGTAATCTCTTTGTTCCTGTCAGCTGAAATTTACAAAACAAAACAAAACAAAACAAAAAACTGAGTTTTCCCCTGGCAAATGAAAGGACTGTAAGGCATTATCAAGTAGAAAACTTTTCTAGGGCCAAAAGATTAAAACGTTTTATCAAGAAGCTTCCTGGAATCTTATAAAATGTTATTTAAAAGTATTTATGAAGTACCACTTTGTCAAAAAAATAATCATAAATATTGCTTTGTAAGACATGAAAAATAAAAATCTAGTTTTAATCTGTTTTTAATATTAGAAGCTTACATTAAACATGGGTATTTACTTTTCAAGAAAGGTATTTAGCTGTTCATGGTTTCAAAGTGAATAGACCATAATTTAATCTCTTGAAATCATTACTGAATCTGAACTTTAAAAATACCTTTTTTCTCCAACAGGCAACAATTTGCGAATAAATAATCTTGTGAAAATATTTTAAGGGCACAAAAAATGATTGAAGTGTTATGGGTTAGCTAGACTATCAAGGACTACTTTAGTACATAGCCTTTCTACTAATCTCAAATACACAATGTGCAAATTTCAGCCATCTATTTTCTGGCTCTGTAAACCATGGAACATTTTGGTTAAAAGCCCAAGAAATAGTAGTAAGAAAAAATGAACAAAACACAGTTGTTCTCATTAAAAAATTTTTATGCATTCATTGTAGAAGACACAAACTAAGAACACCATATTTTAGATGCCATTGTTAATGTCACATAGTGTAACAAATTTAAATTGTAAAAAATAATAGAACCAAGTGTAGGACCCAAAGAAAAAAATCATTTAGGAATGTAGTTATCCATATATATAGGGACTTCTTTTGTCTATTTCTAGTTATATGAAATTCTATGGAGTCATGACTATGGAAATAAGTAGGAAAGTTTATGAGTTCAAAGGTTAATAGAAACTAAAAAGTAAACTTAGTCTAAAGTGTGTGTGTGCCTATGTGTGTCTATGTGTACGTATACACAGAGATACTCCTTAGGAGAATATAAATAAATAAATAAATAAATAAATAAATAAATAAATAAATAAGAATTTAGATATTAATAGCAATAAATAGTACCAAGGGTGACTTCCATAAGAACTCTAGAGAAGCAGTCAACAAACTGGCTCACAAGCTAAATTTGGCTTGCTATCTCTTTTTGTATAGCCAATGTGCTGCAGATGGATTTTACTTTTTTAATAGTTGAAAGAAAACAAAAAAAAATATTGTGGCATGTAAAAATTATATGAAATCTAAATTTTAGTATTTACAGTAAAATATTGAATTTCAACAATAAAAAATGTGTGGAAACTTGCCTTTCTTTTTATATAAGTCCTTATTTACTATACTTGATTTTGACACTTGCTCTCCAAACCTAAAATATTTATAATGAGCCCTTTACAAAAAACAATTTACTGACTCCTGCTCTTGAACATATTTTCTAGAACTGGGGTACTTCCACAACTGCAGTTTTTTATTGTAAGTTTGTTGTTCTTTGACTTCATGGAAAATTGAAGATACTTATTCCTGCATACCTGTATTATCTAGGGAAACCTAGAATTACAATAAAAGTTAAATAAATTTTCTTTCAAAATTCTGTGCTTTTAAAACTATGATGCATATAAAATATTTTCTTTGAAAGTAAATCTCAAATTATAGTTATTCACAAACGTGTTAAAAATAGAAACAGACAAAAAATTTGAATCATTATGGAAATGCTATAGTTGAAAATTGAATAAATGTCTTCTACATAACAGAGTTCTCAGTGATGGGAAAATTCCATCTTGCAACTTCTTAGGGATTGTGTAGATATATAAGATTGAAACAAAAGGTAGAGTTGAACACCTGTGGTAAGAGAATTCTAAGATGTCCCTGAAATTTATCTCCCCTTTGCGCATGTTCTGTATAATACCATCTTCTTTGTGTTTGTGTTTTTGTTGTCTTTTTTTTTTTTTTTTTTTTTTAAGGTGTTATTTATTTACTTGAGGGAAAGAGCATATAGGGGCAGGTGTAGAGGCAGAAGGACAAACAGATTCCCCACTGAGCAGGGAGCCTGACACAGGGCACATCCCAGGACCCTGAGATCTTAACCTGAGCTGAAGTCAGATGCTTAACCAACTGAGGCACCCAGGCATCCCTCCCATACTCTTTAATGTGGCCAGACCAGTGAATGTGATAGGATTTCACGCTAGTGATTAGCTTATGTTTTATGGCACTACTGACTTTCAGTAAGGAGATTTCCTGGGTTGCCTGACTTAATTAATTACATGAGCCATTTAAATCTTGGCAGGGACGCCTGGGTGGCTCAGTAGTTGAGCGTCTGCCTTCAGCTCAGGACATGATCCCAGACTCCTGGGATGGAGTCCCACACTGGGCTCCCTGCAAGGAGCCTGCTTCTCCCTCTGTCTGTGTCTCTGCCTCTCTCTCTCTCTCTCTCTCTCTCTCTGAATCTCTCATGAATAAATAAATAAAATCTTTAAAAATCAATCGGCCAATCAATCAATTCTGAGAGAGAGGTCTGATGAGGAACTCAGAGATTCAAATAAGAGGCAGGCTTTAGAAGTTGAGAATGTCCCCCAGTGAACAGCCAGAAAGAAAAGAGTGATGTCAGTTGTGTAACCTCAAGGAGCTGAGCTTTGCCAATGACCTGAGTAAGCTTTGAAGAGGACCCAACCCTCAAATGAGAGTGGCTCTGGCTGACACATTGATTATAGCCATGTGAGACCCATAAGCAGAGCGACCATGTTGGGCCAGATAGTTGACACAGAGCAACTGTGAAAGAATACGCTTATGTTTTTTGAATTGCTGGATTTGGGAAGTTGTTATACAGCAATAGAATATTAATATGACATTCAATCCATTTTCAAAGGAAAATAGCATCCTTTGCCCTTATGTTTAATCATCTGTGGCTCTGTTGTTCTCTTTCAGCTGAGTGTCCATTTCCGAGTATGTTCAGAGTCCTTTACTTCTTTTGTTCCTTTCTTACTCAGATACTGCAGCTACGGCACTTTTATTTATAGAGACATTCGGAGTAATAAAAGGAGCAGAGGAAAGCAAGTGTGTGAGCAAAACAATGTAAAATGAGTGGTAAATATTCCTCAAATAATTATCCTCTGATCTTATGATTATGAGGGAGTTTGGCACATTTTCTACTTGGATTCCAGTCTCCACCACATTGCGAGACTTCCTCCTCTGTTATTTTACACTATTTTCTCTAATTCCTGATTCTATATTATAAAGAACAGTTAGACTATTCTTAGTTCCTTCATGTTTTTCTCAGAGGCTTCTTTATCATAATCAAATATACACATATCTGTTGGTCTCAAAAGAAGATGTTCTTCCCTGAAAGAAACTTTTTTATTGATTCATATTTTCACTGGGAGACAGGGAGGCAGCATGTTGTAAGATTGGCAATATGGAAATGCAATATTAATGTAAGGTAGTTACATGCAGTGTGTGGTGATAGTAGAATAAATTAGTAATTGCATATGAACTCTGCAGAGAAGCTTCAAAAATTGCTCTACTCTTCTCTAGTGGTGCTTTTTTTGTTTCTTAAAAGAGAAAAATATTCAAACTTAAACCTGGAATTGACCTACTCTCCTGCCAGTTTGGGGTGAATATCAAGCTGGCTAAATATATCCCAAGATGTGTGTTGTTATCTGTGAAAGATGTTCCAAATGTTGGGCTTAAAATTTTAGAGTGCAATTTCATAGAAGCTTATGATCTCTTAATTTTATCTTAACTAGATATTGCCTTTCTGCATTCTCCACCTCTATTTACTCATCTTTTTTCATTGTTTCTATACATTCTCTGTTTCAGCAAAAATAACATCTTTCTTCTCATCTTTCTGGAGTGCTCAACTCAACCAATTTGCATTATTTTCCATAGTAAGAAGGCCTCTCTATTGTTCTTTTCCAATGCTAACCAGCCTGGCTCCTTTTATATAGTTCTATAGAATTGCCCAAAAAATTAAACCAAAGGCTGTTTTCTTTACTAAATTTATCCAGTGCTAGTTATTTCAATTATTTCAACATTATAAAGTGTCAGTATACAGATAACACTAGTTTGGCCTGCAATAAATGGGCAGGCATCACCATCTCTAGTGTTCCTTTTTTCTTCAAAGAACCATGTGTTCTTTCCATGTCTAAATGTGTTAACTGTATGATGATTTTTTTCTTTAATAAAAAAAAAAAAACTCAGAGATGACCTGATTTAATTTATTCACAAATAGATAAAGATATTTTTGTTTTAATGTGTCAAATAATGTGTATACTACATTATCATTCTGCTACATGATTAGTAGCCAAACAGAATGGGCTTCAGTTCTAAGTTTTAATTTTTTTAATACTATTTTAAAATATTTTCAGACACATTTTTTGCACTGTCTTCTTCAGTTCAGTGATTACCACTAGAGTGCTTTTATAACATTACTCTGCATACCTTCCAGAGTAAGAAGCATATATCTGAATAATAAATGCTGTTTATCGATTGATCAATTGATTGACCTAATGCTCTAATAACTTATGATCTATGATCTTTATGATTATGTGATCTTATGATCTACTGTGTGTCTCCTCTGTTAGTCATAAGTACTTAGGTGGATATCACTAACATTTCTGTGAATCCCTTTTCATTCCCTTCAGACTCCTTCAGTTATGGCCTTTCTATATTTCTATAGTATCTTGGCTTGATCTATTTTATATTCATGTTGAATTTGAAATTGTTATTTTTTTAAACAAATTGCAATGTGATTCTTAATTAGTGCCACTGGGTAGTACTAGCACAACGTGCGTGCTTAACTCAAGATTTGCTTATCTTGTGAATGGATAAACAAGAAGCATCTTCCTGAAAGATTGTATGCATTTGGCAGAGCTCCTGTCTCCTAGTTATGTATGCTATTTGGGTTCATGCCCTCTCTTTCACGTTACGTAGAGAGCATACTCATAAATTCCGCAGAATTGTAAACCAATCATTTTTATGGCTACCATTAACACTATATTTTTTCTGTTAGTTCTCCATTATAGTCATTTAATCAAATTAATGTCGAGTAGCTGGTATGCAACTCAAAAGTTTATATACCTCTCTACATAGAGGTTTCACTGCAATGGACAAACAAACATTCATGAAATCACTGCGTACACAGAATATGCTCTTAAAGATTTTGTATATTTTCTACCCAATAATTTATAAGTTGAAGAAGTTATATTCACACATGGGTTTTCTATGTAATTGTTAGCTAACACTATTATCATAATAATTCCAAAATTCTTCTTTTTAGATAATGCAGAATAACCCAAAAGGCTAAATTACTCAATTAAACAACCTATTTGAATTACACAGCAATGCAGACTTAACCTTCAAACTTTCCTGTGGACATTTAGGTGAAACTCCATGCTGTGGATGAGCTAGCATCTTTTCTGGCTCTTAAATTATATATTTTGCTCAGTTTCACTGAGTTGATGTAACACCTGCACTCGAAAAACAAAGTAATTGAGAATAAAACAATGAAATTGTCTACCCTGAGCTATTTTTAAGATAAATCGTCCAGATTTTAAACTAGCATCTTTTGGTAAACAGAATGCTATTTGTTTTATTATTCTGATGGTGAAAGTTTTTTTTTTTTTTAAATCCATTAAACTTTCATATGGACAATGTGCTGTCTATTTTACTAAGAATAATGGATTAGCTAAATATTCTTCTTAAATGTTTTGTCAGTCTTCCAATGTATCTAAAGTGTCTATCATATGCCATTCAGAAAGATGCAGTCAGTACTGACAGAGAAGATAAATGATTTGAAGAAGAGTGATGGAAATACCATCTTGAAATCTACTCTTCATTCTGTTGGTATTTGAACATTTGTTAGATGTTAAATATCTTGCAGCTTCCACTCCAGTGGATGATTTCAAAACAGTATTTCCTTTACCATACAAACATTTCCTTATTTTTCCAAGTACCAAGTAAATTAAGAGAAAAATATGAATGCAGCTCTGAGTAAAAGGGAGTAAATGACAAAAGCTTGTCATAATGGCAACCTAATAGAAGGAGGAGAAGCAAGCTTTGAAAGAACGAACAGACACCAAAGCAATAAAGACACTCTTGGGAATTGCTTAATATTCCATTAAAAACATAGGAAAGAAGCTATCTGACTATTTTTGCTTGCTCAGAATTTTTGGCCTAAATTTATGTTAAATTAGGGGGAGGAGCAGCATTGTTTGTATATAAACTATCGATGAGAAATCACAAATTAGCTTTTAAACATATTGATTGTGAGTACTTGTGGATTTTATTGGAGCGCCTTGGCAAAACACATTGAAAAATATTGTCTTCTTTATTACCTCAATTAGTCATTTAAAGTGAAGGGGGCCTCCAGAGACATTGAAAAGGAACTATGAAAATTTGCATTTTGGCAAGATAATACTTAACTGTACTCAATCAATGAAAGTATTTTAATCTCGTTAAGGTGAATTGTTTTCATACTTTATTTAACTTCAAAGGAATTATTTCTCTTTAAAAAGTTTTATTTTAAAAAGTCAGTCTTCTAATATGCCATGTGAAGGAGGAAGAATCAATTATTGTACAATTCTATCTCTTCAGAAATTTATAGTTATAGCATTTGACATATTAGTCTAGAAAATAACAGTCATCACGCTTTTTAAGGAGGCATGTGTAATTTGCATAAAGTGAAAGGAATGTTAAATGTGAAGTTTCATGAGTTTCCCAATTCCATATGATATATCCCAAACATCTGTGTGAGTGTAGAGCAATTTTATCAGCAAGATTCCTTGTGTCACTTCCCAGGCAACTGATATTCTCCATCTCTAGGCAACCAAGTTCTGGTTTCATTTGCCATCAAGTAGCTCTGCTTGTTGTGGAAACTCATAAAAAATTGTTTAATTTACTTTGCCCTCTTTTTAGTCTGGCTTCTTTCCATTAGCTTAGGTTTTTTGGGGGGGGGGATTCATTCATTTTGTGTGTATCAGTAGTTTATTCCTTATAATTGCTAAAAATTAATACATTGAATGTTTGTATTTTCACCCATTTGGGCATAGATATAAATTTGGGTTCACAGTTTTTAACTGTTATGAATACAGCTGCTATGAAAATTATTGTTCACATTTTACCTGTGTGGATTTTGCTCTTCTTGCTGTCCTAACCAATCAGCATGAACATGGTCTGACAGATGTAATGGTATGTCTAGATGGCCCAGGCCTTTTGTATTATGTCATGACAAAGGATGAGAGAATTAACGTAGTTCTGGGCAAAGCTACAAATGTATGTGTTTTGGCATTCCATTTGAATGCATACTATTTTTGCTTTCTGATTGGGTTAGAAAAGAATACACTCATCAGAGCAGTGAATACCTGGTACCCATGTGCACATTAGTCTTCTCCTGAGCAAGAAGCTAAATCAGGCACAGCAGCCTTGATCAGGATGCATTTTCAGTGAGCTGGAGGCCATTTCCAGTTCTTATTAACTGATTCCAAATATTGACAAGGAAGTATTCAGTCTTTCACCATTAAATACTGCTTTATATTCCACCTTTCATAATAAGAATGCTTTCTTGTATTCTAGTTTACTGATTTTTTTTTTTAAATCAATGGGTGTCGAATGCTGTAGATCTTTTTTTCCCACATTGTTTGAGATATAATTTGTGCTGCTTTATCTTATTAATATGGAAAATTAATTGATAGAATTTGAACATTAAACCAAACTTTCATTCTTGGGTTAAATCCCTCTTAGACATAATCCTTTGTCCATTTTATATATTGTTGGGTCAGATTTGTTCTCTTATTTAGGAATATTATTTCTCTATGTTTTTGGTTTTGTTTTCTATTACAGTTAGGGTACTTTGTTTCCTATCTAAGAAATCTTGGCCTATTTGTGGCTATTTTCTTCTGTGCTTTTTTCCAAGGAATTTTATACTTTTACAGTGGCATATATGATCCATTTCAGTTCTGTGCACCATGTGAGGTGAGAGTAAAGGTTTTGTTTGTTTTTTGTTTTAGTACAGGTATATAGTTTTTAATGCACCATTTGTTGAAAGACTATCTTATACCTATAAATTATTTTGACATGTACATATATCTTTGTCAAATTTGTTTAAGCTAATATATAATTAGTAAAATATATATAATATATATTCCATATAAATTTTAGCAATAGCTTGTCAATCTCTAACACATGCCTCCTAGAACTTTTTTTAAATATTTTATTTATTTATTCATGAGACACACACAGAGAGAAAGGCAGAAACATAGGCAGAGGGAGGAGAAGCAGGCTCCATGCAAGGAGTCTGACATGGGACTTGATCCTGGCAATCCAGAATCATGCCCTGAGCCAAAGGCAGACCCTGGACCTCTGAGCTACCCAGGTGTCCCTCCTCCTAGAATTTGATAGATTACATTAAAGCTATATATAAATTTGGGGTAACTGACATCTCAATAATATAATTTCCCAAAACTGATCTTTTATGGGGTTTTTTGGTAGATTCATTGAATTTCCTATGTAATTATGTTGTCCACAAATAAATATCATTCATTCTCCTAAAGACTTTTATTTCCATGTCATAGAACAATACTGAACAGAAGTATGAGAGCCTAAGAAGGAGGCCTTAGGACTACAAGAAGATTTAGTCAGGAATGGCCAGCCATTCCCTCAGCTACTTCAGTTCTTCCACACTGTTTTGTTTCTACACCATCCTATTGCTTCCAAAGGAATGACTGAGACAGAAATGTCCAGCCAAGATCTTTCTGAATTCTTGATTCAGAGAAATTGTGAAAAATAATAAAACATCATTGTTTTAAGTGACTGAGTTTTGAGATGGTTTCTACACACTAATAGCTAAGCAGAACAACAACAAGTTATTCCTGGAAGTAGAATACTGTCTTAACAAATATCTAAAAATTCTGGCATGGGTTCTGGTGTCAAGAAGACGGTTGTGAGAGGCTCAAAATGGAATAATAAAGTATCTCGAGGAGAGTGTTAGTGGACACCTCATGAGCCTGAAGAAGATTTTCAGGGAGGGCTTAAAGGAATGCAAGGAGAACACTGGAGTTGATGGAAGTATGTAGTCATAGAAATTTAACAGCACTGTCAACTGCAGTAAATGTAGAAATTAGAAAATGCCTGGAAACTCGATTTGGTTAAAACTTCCAGCCAGAATATCAAAGATTTCACATAGCCTCTTCTTACTCCATATGATAAAATTCAAGAGGAGAGAGATGAGCTAAAGAATAAGTTTTAAATAAAAAAAAAAATAGCCATTATCTTCTGTATTTGAAAATAAGACTATTTCTCAGTCCCTATATCTACAGCTAGAAAAACAAAGGAACAGCAATATCAGTGACAAAAACAAAAAAAACAAAATGTACTCACCTTAATAAATGCTTTAGAGGAATTTTTTAAATCCAGTTTGTACCTTACTAAGTCCTCCTAAAATTTTGAAATCGTGTCTTACAGACTCTTTTCAAAGACCAAAGGATCTAAAAAATGCTTTATCTGTCCCATGTGTTGCACACAGATACTTTTAAGAATCTAAGCTCTGGTTGTTCTACAGCAGACTTTCAGAGAGCACAAAGTTAGGAAAAACATACTTGAGTATACTTGTATATGTGCCACTTTCTAATGCAGTGGCTTGTAAACCAAAACATAAGAAATCCACAGAGTTTTTAAAAGGATTAGGTCAACTTGATTGAAAATGTCAGAGAAAGTAAAAAATGCAAAGAAGCCTTTGGATCTTCAAATTACTGTAGGAAGGAGGCAAGCTGAGACAACTACACAGTGACAAACACTATGGCAAATAATAATTCAGAGGGCAAAACAAACAGCCAAAAATGCAGAACTAAGAGCCCTGGAGAATAACATATGAAGGAACTGGCACCTATCTCCAGCTGGATTTCAGAATTGCTGTGGGCAAGCGCCTCCTATGTGTCCTTTCCTGCTTCTGTGTATATATGGAAAATATATGGTGGTTTTCCTATTCCTGCCTCCTCACCATTGTGTGTTGGAGGTGGTGGTCAAAGAAATGAGATGTCAGCCATCCCTCAGCTGCCTCTGCAATACCTCCGCCCTACCCACTACCATTTAATCACCAGTCACTATCTGGGTATGACCTCGTGAGTTCTCTTGACCAGAACCACAGACTGAGCCCTCTCTGAATTCTTGATGCACAGAACCTGGGAGAGAAGAAAATATCTGGAGTCATTTTAAACCACCAAATTTCGATACTTTTCTGTGCAGATGTAGGTACCAAGAACCCCTAACCAGTTAAATTTTCATTTCAAATATTTTGGGTGTTATTTCTATAAGTTTCATTTGATTCTTTTTATATACTCTATTTCTCTCACCGTGTTTGTGTTTGTCCTTAGGTCTTTGAGCAGGTTTATAGCTATTTTAATATCTTGTGTTATTCTTCCATCATTTCTGTCATCTGCATCAGTTTTCATTGACTGATTATTCTCTGGGTTATGAGTTACATTTTCCTACTTCTTTGTGTATTTAATAATCTTTTGTTTGGGTAATGGGCACTGTAAGTTTTATTTTTTGAATTTTCTTTTTCTTTTTTTTTTTTCCTCTCTACCCTTTAAAGATTCTTGAAGTTTGTTTTGACTAGCAGTTTATTTATTTGTTGCTGATTAATGTGTAAACCTTTAGCGGTCTCTCTTGAATGCCCCAGGTATTTATTTCTTTGCACTCTGGATGATCAGAATTTAAACATCTCTTATCTCAACATGTGATCATTTAGGAATTATTCAGGACCACTCTCTCCCCACCCAACACAGTACCCGTAGAAAACTAGTTTCATTCTAGTCATGCCATGCTTTGTGTTTAACAACAGATTCAAAGGAAGCTTTATGAAAATTTATGGAACTCTTGCGTTTAGCTATCTTCTATCTTTTGTATTTTGCCCCTCAAATTCCAGCCCCCTTTATGTGTGTGTCTGACTGAACACAGACAAGCTACTATTGTCTGTTTCCATGAGCTTTCCCTGCATCACAATATGGAAAGTGCTTCCTGAAGAAAGCTAGACTGATTTTAAGACTCGAGGTATCTTCCTTCTCTTAGGAATCATTCCTGTGCTGCCTATTTTCCAGTATCTGAAAACATACATTTCACATATTTTGTCCTATGTTCTCATTACTTTTTTTTAAAAAAAATATGGAACACCTCATAAATTTGCATCCATTCTTGTGCAGGGGACATGCTAATCTTCTCTATATCATCCCAATTTTAGTATATGTGCTGCTGAAGGGAGCACCTATTTTCTTGTTCTTTATTGTAGGAGGACCAGTTATTCCATCATGGTGGAAGTGATGGTCTCAAGTCTCCATAATCCTAATTTTTTAAATGTTTAAATTGTCACTCACTCTTTTTCCTCCATGACATGTTCTAATTTTTTTTTTTTTTAACTTTATCTTCCATGTGGTAAATCAGCCTGGTCATTTTTCTAGTCTATCTAGTGTTTTCTTTAAATATCACATTTTCCAAGCTTACTGCTACTGTTTTATTCTTGGCATTTCTTTTAAAATCCCCTTGTTATTTTATAGATTCTATTACATTTTCTTTAGAAGTTTGAATCATAAAATCCTCATCATCTTTAAATTTTTAGCAATTCTCTTGTTTGTGTTATCTTCTGTTAATGGATTCTCATATGTTTTGTAGATTTTGCCTGTGGATGTCAAATCAGTAGGCATTTTCCTCTGTGAAAACTTATAATACATGTGTCTTAGATTAAGCAGCTGTCCTTATAGAACATTTTGAGTTTGTTTTAGCAAGGGTCATGTGGATCTGTTAAAGACTAGTTTTATGTAGTTTCTCAGTTTGAGTTTAATGAGTTAATTTTATTTGGGATTCAGTACTTCTACATGCATAAACCTGGTTTTCTAATATCTTTAATATTTAAAAAAAAACTGTTTTTTGTTTTGTTTTGTTTTGTTTTGTTTCCCAGTCAAGATTTGGGACTGATAACTTACCTTTTGGCTGTGCCCAATCTGTGTCTATGCCACTAGGGGCAAAGTTTTGTTCCTATTTTTGATGGGACAGCTTATGTCAGGATTTCTCTTTTGTCAGGGTCTCTGATATGTAAAGAAAAACCAAACAAACAAAATCTGTTATAGTGTTTCATTAAGAACAGGTCTGACTGTGGGGATCCCTGGGTGGTGCAGCGGTTTGGCGCCTGCCTTTGGCCCAGGGCGCGATCCCAGAGACTCGGGATCGAATCCCACGTCGGGCTCCCAGTGCATGGAGCCTGCTTCTCCTTCTGCCTATGTCTCTGCCTCTCAATCTCTCTCTCTATGACTATCATAAATAAATTAAAAAAAAAAAAAAAAAAAAAAAGCAGGTCTGACTGCCTTATGTTCAATAGGTGCCTAACCCTCAAATTGTATGTCCACGTCCAATATATTTAATGCAATATTTGTGTGTTAGAATTAAGAAGGAAGTTTTTTTTTTTTTTTTAAGATTTTATTTATTTATTCATGAAAGACAGACAGAGAGAGAGAGAGGCAGAGACACGGGCAGAGGGAGAAGCAGGCTCCATGCAGGGAGCCCGATGTGGGACTCGATCCCGGGATTCTGGGATTATGACCTAAGCCAAAGGCAGACCTTAACCGCTGAGCCACCCAGGCATCCCAAGAAGGAAGTATTATCACGTGACTTTAATCTGACATCCTGAGTAGTTGTAATATGAATATGCTATCTCTCTTTTTCTTTGTCAAAGAAAGTTAACATTTATGAATTCTGTTGGACAGTCTGATTATGTAGGTACTTTGATATATTACATTAGTGATATATTAAATGAGACTCTTGTTTATGATTTTGAAATTGTTATATTTAAAAATATTTTAATCTTTTACCGTATACCAGAAATTACCATAGATGTCCTGGGGAACATAAACAATGGAGCTCACCAGCCCCTCTGACCATGGGCAGCCTTCTGCAGGTCTCCTGCAGACACTCAAGAACTGGTTCCTTTAAATCTTAGTTGCCCTTTTAAACTGCTGCTAGTTTTGTTTTGTTTTGTTTTGTTTTGTTTTGTTTTCTATGCCCCAAGGCAGAGGAATCTGCTCCCAGTCTCTCATTAGTATTTCTCCCCACTGCAGTTAGCACTGTCTGGAGCTAGGGTTCCTGTGGTTAGTTACTTGTCTTCATCTCTTGCTGTTCCCATGTGGTTCCTCTACCATTTGGGGTGCAGATGCTGTTCAGTAAATCCTCAGTTCTGCAGTAGGAATTACTTTATATATAGGTGTCCATTTGGTGTCAGCATGGAAGAGATGAGTCATGATCTTCTTGTGTCACCATCTTGGACCCTCTCCTGTTCATTAAATTATATATCTGCCCTATATTACATATATATTTGTGTGTGTGTTTGTATATATAGACATATACAAAGAGATGACATTAAATTATATTACGGACTAAAATACTTATGGATAATATGATTTATGGGTTTTGTTTCAATATATAGAAGTTGATGGAGCATCAATTTAAAAAGATTGACCATAAATTGGTCATTTTTAAGCCTGGATGATAACTACATAGAAATATATTATATTATTCTCTCTACTCTTTAAAGAATAAAAGATTTCCATTAAAATGTTTTAAATATATATGTTTTTAAACTTTTTAAGCAGCATTAAAATTATGGCATTTTCATGAATTCTTTTATTACGTAAAGATATGTACTTTGCATTTAAAAATTTAAACTCACTATATATTGCTAAAGTTGTGCTACTTAAAGCAGAAAATTTCAAAATTGCATCTAAATAGAAAACAAAACTATTGAAAAGCTAATAAACCCTAAGTAGGAGCCTCATTACACAACAGGGCCTTATTATCAATTCCATTTATTGTTAATGACATACACTTGGAGCAATGGTTCTAACTGCAGCTTAATTTGAAGACAAAACAGCAAACTTCTTAGGCCTTTTTAGTTTCCTTTTGTAGTAAGTTTCTCATTGTGAAGTTTGAAAAAATGCAAAGAATATTTTATTCTCGGAAATTAATTTTCACCTGGAGTATATTCGTTTTGAACGAACAATATAGAAAGATACTTGAAGGGGGATAAAAAAGGTATGTGGAATGTATGTTGAATGCTTTCTTGAATGAATGTAGGATTACATCCAGATTACACTAATATTAGAGACATAATATCATATGTTACCTAAAAATGCCTTTTGGCACGCAGTGCAAGGTCCACAGCTGGGGCTTTTTAGCTTCTAATTGATATATTTAATGAAGCCATCCTCATGTATTGTTAGTTGTCCTTTTTAAAACAAAAGGTGTTTTTCCTGAAGGCTTGACTATCTTTTTGATATTTTTCAACTTCTTCAATCAGTTTTTTTTCAGGCAATACTGCTCAAACACAAAGAGAGCATTTTTGAAGCATGGATACTAAACTTCTATAGACCCATTTAAACTAGGAAAAAAACATGATATTGTATTCTCATTCTCCTAAGAATCGCTAGATTGGCTTTCAAGTAAACTAAACTACAGTTAAAAGAATCTTGCATTCTCTAAAGCAGACTGTTTGCACCCAGGGAAATTTTTATGTCTCTTGTGGTTGAAGGCACTTTTAATCTACTGTGGAACCAGCTTGAGTTATTAAAGAAGATTGTAAACCTTAGCTATTTGTCTATTCAAAGTCTGTTCCTCAGAACATCTTAGTGCACACTAAAGGACATGAAGTCTGGCTTCTTTTCTTTGATAGAGTATATTTCTACTACATCAAATACATCTCTGTATCCTGGGCGAGGGAGTTACCCTGTATGCATGTCTCAATAGTCTATATACCCTGTCCACTAAAGGTCTTTCTTCTATACAGAAGAAGGGGAAGTAGTCAATTTTTTTTTTATTTAATGGTGACCTTTATCAGTTTGCACTTTGGAAACTAATAAACAACAGTTAGCTTTTGAATATTAAAATACTTATTCCTGAGTGGAGATAAGATATGGACTACTACTATATTTCTGGAGTAGAACCACTTAGCCTGAAGATAATACATGTTTTTTTTTTTTTTTTTCCTCATAAGAGAGAGTCACTTCCCTTTGATTTATAGTCCTCATAAGGAAGGTAATATATTTCATGATTAATTTTAACTCTTAATCATTTGCATATTGAATAAGAGATTCAGAAAAGACAGAAAATAACCATGTACCTTTACTTACATTTAATAATCAATAGGATTTATGTATTCAAAACATTTTTTATCATGCCTTTTTAAAAATGAATCTTGTGGAAATATATTAGCAAGATAGCTACCATTTTAGATCATCTTTTTATATTCTAAATTTATTTATTTATTTATTTATTTATTTATTTATTTATTTATTTAGATTTTATTTATTTATTCATGAGAGACACAGAAAGAGAGGCAGAGGGAGGGGAATCAGGCTCCATGCAAGAAGCCTGATGCGAGACTCGATCCTGTTACCAAAATTTCGGGATCGTGCCCTGAGCCAAAGGCAGACACTCAACTGCTGAGCCACCCAGGCATCCTTATATTCTAAATTTAAAGATAGTATAGACACCTCTTTCATCCTATGCCCTACTTCTATGGCCTGTTGTCTACTTCAACCACTGTAAAGTCAACTAGGTGAACAAAGACTTTAGTTTTGCTCAAATCCAATCTTTGTCTTCTCTAGGGCCTATTTCCTGTACCTCCACAATTTGTGATGTCTGTGGGAAAAACCCGGTCTCATTTTATGAGCCATCCATACTTCAGGAGGCATTAACACCATCGTTGACCAATGAGGACAGGGAAACAGTGCAGTGTCTTCTTTATCCCAAGGGAAGGCAGATGTGAAGGTATTGCAATATCAACGTGAGCCACCTATACATGTAGCTAGCCCAATAATGCATTCTACTGGCTTTCCTTCTCTTCTGTTTAACAGTGCCTGAGTGCCCCACCTCAAAATTTTGCTCCCTTAGACCATAATCCCAAATAAACCTTGTCTTAGACTTGGCTAAAATAGATTTTTAATCTGGCACAGATTGCCTGAGGTCAAGTCCTAACTCTGTCTCATAGGAGTTATTACCTTAAAGTATTATTAACTTCTCTGAGCCTCTATTTGTAAAACAAGAGTTGTGTATACCACAGGCAATATTACAAAGATTAAAGTTATATAACATATGTAAATTATTTAGAATATGTTTTGCCTGTTGTAAGCACTATCAAAGCATGTGATTTTATTTTGTCCCATACATGTTATCTGAATTAAAAGTCTTTATTAAAAAAAAAAGTCTTTATTTTAGGAATTTTACATAATTATTACATACACAATTATTTTAGGAATTTCACACAAATATATGTAGCAGACTATATAATGACTTTTTTTAAACTTAATATAAATGCTACTCTATACACTCTGAGTTCACTATCTTTCATTAAAAAGTTGACTTTTAGTAAAATTCAATTATTGGAGCACCTGGGTGGCTCAGTCTGTTAGGCGTCTCCTTCAGCTCAGGTCATGATCTGAGGGTTTTGGAATGGAGCCCTGAGTCAGGTATCTCCTACTCAGTGGAGAATCTCTTCTCCCTCAATCCCCTCCTCTTACACATGCATGTGCAAGTGTTCTCTCTCTCTAATAAATAAATAACTTTTTAAAAATACATTAAAAATTAAGTTATTATTGTATGATTTTTCACTCTTCTTCCCTTTAAAAGATCTCTGCTAAACCAACTTGTCCATAAATAAACTAATGCATTTTGTCCAAGTCTTATTTGTCTTAAAATCCCCAGAAATGCAAGTAAAAGCTTTTAATTTGGACTAAATTACATAAGTTAGTTATTGATTCTCACTGAATTTACTAGATAACCCAAGGTCTAGGGTTTATTATGTGGCATTTAATTATAGCTTCTCAAGATTGTGAGGGTTTTTTCTTTTAATATTCTATGAAGAAAATTACAGGAAACATTAAAAGTTTAAGTGATGGAACTTAAGTTGATGACATATTCATTCCCCTATTGTGGTAGACTGTAAAAGCTATTCAGTTTCGGGGATCCCTGGGTGGCTCAGCGGTTTAGCACCTGCCTTTGGCCCAGGGCGCGATCCTGGAGTCCCAGGATTGAGTCCCGTGTTGGGCTCCTGGCATGGAGCCTGCTTCACCATCTGCCTGCGTCTCTGCCTCTCTCTCTCTCTATGTCTATCATAAATAAATAAATAAAAATAAATCTTAAAAAAAAAAGCTATTCAGTTTCTAATAAAGAGGTAGAGGGTATCTCTACTTCTTGAATTTGTACTCAACCTTAAGATTTAGTTGTGGGCCCTAAAATGGAGCAGGACTGGTGGTGTACTAGATCGAACTCTAAACCTCAAGATATTCAAGACATTTCTACTTTCTCTGGAAACACTGAAAATCTCATGTGAAACATAATTCTGCAAGAGAGAAAATACATAGAGCCATCCTAAGCAAGTTCTTCAGACCTGCCTGATCCACCATGCTGACCCCAAACATACTAGCTGGTCCAGCCAAGATCAACCCAATCCAGTAAACTCAAATAGGACATCCAGATAATATGTAGGAACAGGAGCAATAACTAATTATTATTGTCTTAATGCAATTATATCCTTTGTCAAGTTTACTGAGGTGTAATGGCAAAGAACAGACCTCACATATTTTAGGTGTGTGTGTATATGCATTTTGACCAATTTATATAATCCTGTAACCACCACCACAATTATGATATATACTACTTCTATCATCCCAAAGAATATAGAGTGTTTCTGTCACCCATTCATAATCAAACAACCCATCATCACCACTTTAACTCCTGGTAAAAGTTGATGACATTTCTGTCCCCATAGTTTGGCCTTTCTCAAAATGTCTTGTAAATGGAATCATAAAGCATCCTTTTAGTCTATTCCTACATTGACTTAGGATATACCTCGTGGGACTCATTGATGTCATAGTGTGAATAGTACACTACTTTTTATACTGAGTATTATATGGATATACAATGATTTGTTTGTTCATTAAGCATTTGATGACTTTTTAGATTATGTCCAGATTCTGATGATTATGAATAAAAGAATCATGATATTTATTTTCAGGCATTTGTATAGACCTATACTAATTAATTTCTATTGCATCTAGTATATGATATTTTTTAGAATTTTAGTTGCTTTGCCCACTAGCCAGTACTTGTATTTGTCAGGTCTTTCATTACTGTTTCTTTTTTCTTTTTCTTTTTCTTTTTTTTTTCTTTTTTACATTTGATTAGATATGTGGTGGTATCTCACTGTGGTTTTAAATTGCATTTGCCTAATGACTAATGACAGTGGGCATCAGTCATGTGCTTATTTTAATCCAAATTGCTTCTGTAGTGAATTATCTTTTCGTATATTTTACCATTATTATTATGTTATTTCTTTCCTTATTGGTGATTTTTGAGATTTCTTTGTATATTCTAGTTACCGGTACTTTATTAAATGAGTTTTGCAAATGTTTCTTTCTTAGATGATTGCTTGCCCTTTCTTTTAAAATGCTCTTTAAAAAAAAAAAAAAAAAGAAAGAAAAAGAAAAAAAAAAAAGAAAAGCTCTTTTGCAAGAAGCAAAGGATTAAATATCTGAAAAAGAATGTTCTATTTCAATATCAGAGTTTTTGGTTTTTTTTTTTACTAATACCATGCTATATGATTACTATAGCTTTTAGAAAATATTAAAATCTGGCAGTATTAGTCTTCTGACTTTCTTTTCATTTTTCAAAATAGTTTTGGCATTTTTTTTGATATTTTGAATTTCCAATATAAAATTGAGAATCAGCTTATAGATTAAAAGTAGCTTTATAGGATTTTCTTGGGGACTGTGTTCAATTTGAGTTGAATTTACATCTTGATAATTTTAAGTCTTCCAATCAAAGAACATGAAATATGTTTCCATTTCCTTGACCTTCTTTGATATTTAGCAGTAATGTGATTATTTTTATTATACAAATTATGCCCATTATTTTGAGATTTATTATGTTATAGTTTTAGTAGTATTTTAAATTATTTAAACATTTATTATCTCATTCTTTATTGCTGGATTGTTTGGTGATTTATTCATTTATTTTGTATATTTTTTTTATTGGATTTCGACTTGCCAACGTATAACACCCAGTGCTCATCCCATCAAGTGCCCTCCTCAGTGCCCATCACCCAGTTACCCCATCCCCCTGCTCACCTCCCTTCCACTACCCCTTGTTCATTTCCCAGAGTTAGTAGTCTCTCATGTGCTGTCTCCCTCACTGATATTTCCCACTCATTTTCCCTCCTTTCCCCTATTATCCCTTTCACTATTTCTTATATTCACCATATGAATGAGACCATATAATGTTTGTCCATCTCTGAATGACTTACTTCACTCAGCATAATACCCTCCAGTTCCATCCACATAGAAGCAAATGGTGGGTATTTGTCGTTTCTGATGACTGAGTAATATTCCATTGTATATACAGACCACATCTTCTTCATCCATTCATCTCTTGATGGACACCAAGGCTCCTCCCACAGTTTGGCTATTGTGGACATTGCTGCTATAAACATTGGGGTGCAGGTGTCCTGCCGTTTCACTGCATCTGTATCTTTGGGGTCAATCCCCAGCAGTGCAATTGCTGGGTCATAGGGTAGATCTAATTTTAACTCTTTGAGGAACCTACACACAGTTTTCCAGAGTGGCTGTAGCAGTTCACATTCCCACCAACAGTGCAAGAGGGGTCCCCTTTCTCCACATCCTCTCCAACATTTGTTGTTTCCTGCCTTGTTAATTCTCCCCATTCTCACTGATGTGAGGTGGTATCTCATTGTGGTTTTGATTTGTATTTCCCTGATGGCCGGTGATGCAGAGCATTTTCTCTGTGCTTGTTGGCCATATCTACGTCTTCTTTGGTGAAATGTCTGTTCATGTCTTTTGCCCATTTCATGACTGGATTGTTTGTTTCTTGGGGGTTGAGTTTGATAAGTTCTTTATAGATCTTGGAGACTAGCCCTTTATCTAGGTCATTTGCAAATATCTTCTCCCATTCTGTAGGTTGTCTTTTAGTTTTGTTGACTGTTTCCCTCACTGTGCAGAAGCTTCTTATCTTGATGAAGTCCCAATAGTTCATTTTTGCTTTTGTTTCTCTTGCCTTCATAGACGTGTCTTGCAAGAAGTTGCTGTGGCCAAGTTCAAAAAGGGTGTTGCCTGTGTTCTCCTCTAGGATTTTGATGGATTCTTGACTCGCATTTAGATCTTTCATCCATTTTGAGTTTATCTTTGTGTCTGGTATAAGAAAATGGTCTAGTTTCATTCTTCTGCACATGGCTGTCCAATTTTTTGCTGCTATATTTAAAGACAGTTGATTTTAGTATACTGTTTTGTTTTGTTTTTTTCTCTAACCAGCTAAACTCATTTATTTTAATCTATCCTTTGGTATTTTCTGTGTAGACAGTCATAGCATCTAAGACAGTTTTATTTATTTATTTATTTTTTTGCAATCCATATGCCTTGTATTTCTTTTCCTTGTCTTTTGGCACTGGCATGTATGTTGTAGAATAGGAATGATATGAGTAGAAATTCTTGTTTTGGTCCTAATTCTAAAGTGAAGCCATTTGGTCTTTAACAACAAAGTATGATGCTAACTCTAGTTATTAACAGATACCTTTTGTAATATTGAAAATTTGGCTTTTATTCATAGTTTGTGAAGAAATTTTGTCATAAATGGATATTGAATTTTGTCAAATGTTTTTCAGACAACCAATTTTTCCCCTCTTTTAAACTATTGATATAAGTGAATTACTGTAGTAATCAGACTTCTTCAGAGAAACATAACTAGTTAGGAAATAGAGATATAGAGATAGATAGTAATTAGATATAGACTAATTTACTATAAGGAATTGGCTGATTGACTAACACAAATATGGAAACTAAAAAGTCCCAGAATTCTGCTGTTTATAAACTGGAGACCCAGGAAAGGTATTTGTGCATTTAGTATGAGTCTGAAAGCCTGAGAACCAGGAGAGCTAATGCTGCAATTCCCGGTCACAGGGCTGAAGACTCATATTCCAGGTCAGCATTTCATCATAAAGACTAAATTTTCCCTCCCCGCACCCATTTGTCTTATGCAATCCCTCAGTGGATTGCATGATACCCACCCACATCAGGGGGTCAATCCACTTTACTCAGTATACTGATTTAAATGCTAATCTCACCCAGAAATATCCTTACATTTCTGGGATAGATCTCATTTGTTTGGGATACATCATCCTGCTTTTATATGATGGACTTAGTTTGATAATATTTATAAAGGATTTTTCATCCATGTTCATGAAGAATATCGGTCTGTAATTTTTTTTCTTACAATATCATTGTCTGTTTGGTATCACTGCAATGCTGGCTTCATTAAAATAGTTAGGAGGTAGGTACCCTCTTCTATTTCCTGGAAAGTTTTTTGTTGTTTATGTTTTATTTTTTTTTAAGCATTGGTATTTCTTCCAATATTTTATAGAATTCATTAAAGAAGCCATCTGAATCATTAGTTTTCTTTTTTGGAAAATTTTAGCTATGACTATAAATTCTTAATAGATATAGGACTAATTGCACTCTGTTTCTTTTGGGGTAAGTTTTGTATTTTTTTAACATTTTCTTTTCAAACTGTCATTAACTCATTTGTTGGCTTATGCCAATAAATTTTAGAATGGTTTGATATGCAAGAACAGCTAACTGATATCGTCAGTTAAATCATTCATTTAATCATTCATCAATTTATCAGCATATCTTTCAATATATGGTTGGCCCTTGAACAATGCAGGAGTTAGAGGTGCTGACCGCTTGTGTAGTTGAAAATCCACGTATATATTATATACTGTATTCCCACAATAAAGTGAGCTGGAAAAGATAAAATATTATTAAGAAAATCGTAAGGAAGAGAAAATACATTTGTAGTACTATCTTTATACATTAAGAAAAACTGTATAAGTGGACCTGCACAGTTCAAACCCATGTTGTTCAAGAGTCAACTGTAGACTTAAAGTGACAATAATATTTTTTACATTCTATTACATACAGTGGATATGATGACATAACTGTAATAAGCCAAAATCTATTGCATTCTGTAAATAATTATATAATACATTAGGTAAAGCCTAATGTGATAACCGCTATCTTACACAGGCTTATTAGGCTTCTACTATGAAGGGAAAAAAAAGTTTTAGTTTTGTAGCAAGTGCTACTTTCTAAGTAATGCCATGTAGCACTTCCTATGTACTAAACTGTAAGTAGCACTCTTCAAACAATAAGAACATATTTAAACATTTTTGTAGTGTAAATGTATGAAATGTATAGACCTCAACAAATCTTATCACTTTCTCTGGCTCATTCTACTTCAGCTGTACTGATGTCTTTACCAGTCATATCTCATGCTTCACATATTCCTACTGTGGAGTTTTGATAATCCTAGATTCCTCTACCTGAAAAATATCATTTAGATTAATCCTCATATGTTATCTCCCCAGAAGGATGTTCCTTGGACATCTTGATTAAAATTTTAATTCTCTTTCCTATTTTATCTGCTTACCTTTTTAAAATTTTTTCATAGCATTATATGACAGCATACCATATATTCATTTATTTATTTTCTGTCTTGCAGTCTCATTTTAGTATAAATCACCACAAAAGGAGGGACTTTATTTTGTTCACTACTATGCTTCCCTTACTGCTTTATCTGTACTGGCTAGAACAGAATTTAGCATATCACAGGCATGAAATAAATATTGTTGAACAAATAAATATGTTTCCATTATTTTAGGGACTATAATTTTTTTTATAACAAGTAGTATATCTATATAGAATCAGAAAATTTCTCTTTGATTCTATGATCTCCTACTGCTAAATTTGAGCATATTATAATAATTTTTCTGAGTTTCGTTTTTAGTTTCTTAAATGTTCAACCCTGTTGTCATATATATTAATTTCTTCTGCCTGAAATTTCCCAGTGTTCAAGCCTTAAATTATTACTCTTTCTTTATCATAACTAATAAAACTGATGTTCAGTATGCCATATACCTTTATACTCACGATAATAAAGAGTAATTTGAAATTTATTTAACTTTCTTATTCGTGTCTTTTTTACTGAAATGAGTGACCAAAATAAGGAGAAATTAATCTTAATTTTAGTTAGCCAGATTAATTTAATGGGTCCACTTTTTTATCCTGTGACCATCATTAGTGAAGATTCATCACACATCTGATTGAGATTTGACATTTTGTAGTATAGATGAAAGATTCTCCCTTTTTATTCACTAGATGAGAGCCTATAGATGCTTGAAAAACTTCCAGTTAGCACTTCACTTCAGATCTGTATAATATATCCAACTTACAAAGACAAAAAGGCAAAAGTCAAGTGCTCTGTCTTAGCCTTCCTAAAATTTCCACATCAACTGGAGCATTCCTATTGCATTTTCTTTCAACTGGCAAAATTCAACCTACCCAGACAAGCTATCTTCTCGTATAACCCATTCTTTACTCCTTCCCAAGTGTCATGGTCCTTTATACCTCCTTGTAAATTATGACTTTTCCTCAATTTCCTCTTGTGTCAGAAATTCTCTAGCCTGTAACACTGCAGTTATGTTGCTCCCTCTTGAGAGGCAGAGGGAAATTTCAAGATTCAGAGATGGATCAGGAAAGATCTATCACAGTGATGTAGATGTAGGGACAATAGATGTCTTCATTTTTGACATCAGGTAAGAAATAAAACTAATAGGAAAAAAAAACTACTACTTTTTTTCTCATCAAGTTAAAAATATCAACCTTCACATAATCTTTATGATCTTATTTTGCTGGATGAGTGTTCTTGCATTGTCCTTAAATTTTATTTAAAAACCCTTTTTTTGTTATTGTTCTTTTTTCCATGTTGACAGGGAAGGTAGAAGAAACGGGAAGACAAGGATTATATGCTTTGTTTTATAACTATAACTTTGTCAAATGTGTTTTATATAGAATAAATTCTTGATGGTGATTAAAATTTTAAAAATGTATATTTCTAAAGCTTGCTAGTTTTTTTTTTAGATGGGTTTTGTTAGGTTTTGATAATTTTGATACAACACTGTTCCTTCTTATAATTCTATTTTAGGTTTTTTCCTATTTTATTTCAATTTCATAAAATTTATTGTCTTTCTCCATCTTATTCCCATTTCCATGAAAAGGGAAAATATTTAAAATTTATATTTTAATATGCATTTATTCTTGTTTAATAAAATGTTTTTAAAAACTATCAGTTCTCTTATTTCTGATAGTTTTTATTTGGAATTGATCTTTTATGAGTTGTAGTTTAGAAAGCACTTTATCCATCTCTCTAGTTAGCTCAACACAGCAGCTTTGAGGAGGACAGATAGTATATGTTCCTCATCCTACTGTTGCTGGACAAGAGAAGTTAAAATATATATCTTAGTTCATACACTGGAGTGGAAGAGGTAGGATTAAGGCCTTCTGCCCTATTTTTCAGTGCTCTTTACTCCATCAGGAAGACACTCTGCAATGATGCAGCAAAGTGTTCCCATATTGCAGTTAGGAGCCATGTGAAAGAAGCCACTCACTAAAGACTACTTATAAAAATTTCATATTTTATATGAAATTCTAGAAAAGGCAAAATCGCAGTTTGCTATCTGGAAGATCAGTGATTATTGTTTAGAAGGAAGGGTGGGTGTGGGAATTGACTACTTAAGGGCATAAAAGAGCTTTTTGTGGTGATGGGAGTGTTTCAAAGCTTGAAGTAGTTAAAATGACAATAGCCCCCTCAATATAGAAAGCTGTAATCTTAAAATGAAATTAAACTTTTAGATGTTTATTATATCTAAACAGAGTGTAAAAGATACACACTGTCAGGAGTCTGTTACCTCTAATCAGTAACATAAATACAGGATTTGTTTTATTATATACCTTGTTTAATCAATTGACCTTTTATTTTATTTTATTTTTTTAGTGGTTTGCCTTTAAATCCCTTGGTAACCAGTTTAAGGCTGAGCAGGTTGTTACAAGTGCAGAGCCCTGTGTTTTCCTCCCATCTGACCTGATGTACTAATCACTAGGGTACTGTTGTGTTATTCAGAACATGGAATGAGGTCACATTTCTCCCTAGGGGAGAGTAAATAGCAAATGTTCTTTAACTGGCATTTAATGCCTAATCCTTAAGATGAGTTGATGATAAAAATAAATATAGCCAAGAAATGCTTACTTTCTCACAAAAAGAGAAAGTAAGAGAATGTTTGACCAACATTTTTTTGGTTAACAATTTTCTACATGTCCAATCATGTACATTTTAAATTTAAAAAAAAAAAAAAGTATGAGCATATTGGGCAATGAGTTGAAGCAATGTAAATAGAGTTTTTAAAATATAAAGCATGTATACACTTATATTCTTTTTTATTTTTCTTCTGACTCACACCTTTTAAATAACTTGAGATGATGATTTTTCCTCATCCATTATTATTTATTTTGTCTGTGATTTTAATGTGGATACTACCTAAAATAAATTATGGAAAAATATAACTATATAAAAGGAAAGAGTAAGGTAATGAACCTCTATGGATCCAATATCTAATTTCAAAATAGGCATTATATATTTTTTCTAAGTTTATACCTATTCTCCATCCATAACCCATCTTAGTTATTTTTTCAGGTAAATCTTAGATATCATTTTACGACCTCCATAGATTCCTCAATATATATGAATTAAAGGCACTTTAAAACCAGAATTCTAATATTTTTATTTTCTAAAGTATTTAAGTGCAAATCTTTCATGTTGTGAAAAACACCATATTCACATCTTTCAATATTTCATAGTATTTTTAATTTAGAGTTTGTTTGAATCAGAACCAAGGGGATTGATCCTATGTAACTTTGCACATTCTTGATTTTGCTCATTGTCTCCCTTTGTATTAGGTAGGGTCATCTGCATACCTTTTTATTTCCTGTTATATTTGGAAGGCTGATCAAGTTTGTCCTATCTTTTTTCATAATAATATTCATAGGGGGAGTTATAAGCTTCCTATTGTATCACATCAAGAAGTACATTATGTCCAGTTTTCATTCTTCTTGTTCTTAGTGGGATTGATCTAACCAGCTAGATTTTTCTCATTTTTAAAGTATTAATACAAACTCAGAATAATACCAATACCACTATTTTTATGAAATTTAAGATTGTGAAAAATTTTAAGATGTTCTTTTTTTTTCCTTCTACATTTATTTTTTTTCATTCCTTTGTATCTATCAGTTTATTTTTTTATGGCACAATAAATGTAAATTACCACTTTAGCATTTTATTTTTTTAAATAAATAAATAAATGAATAAATAATAAAATAATAAATAAAATAAATTTTATTTTTAAATTTTTTTTATTTATTTATTTGAGAGAAAGAGGGAGGGCAGGAGCAGAAGGAGAGGGGCAGAGGGAGAAGGTCATGCAGTCTCTAAGCTGAGCAAGGAGCCTGATAAGGGACTCAATCCTGGGACCCCGGGATCATGATCCAAGCTAAAGGCAGATGCTTAACTGACTGAGCCACCCAGGTGCTCCCATTTTAGCCATTTTAAAGTGTATAGAAAAATATGGAATGTCTCATGAACTTACATGTTAGTTTCCCAGGGTCCATGCTAATCTTCTCTTTGTCATTACTATTACTGTATGCATGCTGCTGAGCAACAACTTGTATCTGTTTTTATCTTTGGAATATACCTGAATATCCAACTTGGTCTGTAGTCCAAATTACCCTATCTTAAAATCTTAATGACTAGATCTGATGGCCTTTAAACATTTTTCATTACAAATGTGGTTCATTGTTTTGTCATTTGTTCTTTATTGATTATTATGTTTGTCATATTTTTTGGACAAGTAACATAACTAAAATTATTAATTTTATTCTTTATTGGTTATATTTTGTAAGTCATAATTAAGACTATTTTACCTACTTTCAAGTTTATAGATGAATTACTTTCTTCTAATACTGGTGTGTGCAGTGTGTGGAGATAATTCTGTGTTTTTCCTCATGTGGCTATGCCATTATTCCAACTCTAGTAATTATAAAGAATATTTTTTTCTCTCGGATTTCTGATGCTATGTTTGTAAAATACTGAATTTTTATTTCAGATATGTCTGTTTCCAGATTTTCTATCTTACTCCATTCATTTTCTAATATTATCTTACAAATAGAGAACATAATATACATCTCATATAGAGGGGACTAGAATATCCCTTTTATGGTTTTCTCTATTCTTATTTGTTCATTCAGATAGCCCTTATAATTTTGTATCTCAAGAAAAAGTGAAGATCTGTATCTTTATTGCAATAATATTAAATTTACAAATCAAAGATTTTTATTGATATTTACATGCATGGTTGGTTTGCAGATTTCTTTTTTGGAGCAATTTTTATCAGGTTTTATAATCAATATTACACTCACCTTATAACAAGAACTTAGAGGGTGTTTCCTCTTTGTTTATGTTTTCAAATAGTTTGAGTAGTACTTGGTTTATCATTAAAGTCATTTAAAGCACTTCACTTATGAAAACATTTGGAGCTTAAATCTAATAATTTTACCCTAATATGTATTGATTTGGGCTTTTCTTTTTGAGAAATGATATTTTCTTTCCATATGAAGGTATAATTCTTATTTCAGGAAAGTTATATTAAATTACAGTTTTTATTTTTTAATTTTTTTAATTACAGTTTTTAATACATATTCTTTGCTTTTGTTTTCACTTGAAGTGCATATGTGTACTTTCTCTACCTTTTCTATTACTTCCTCATTTTGTGACTCTATTAATTTTTGCTTGATTTTAAAATTTACTATTGTATTTTTCATTGTCCATTTCTTTTATTGTATCATGTAAGAGAACTATTCTTTTTCATTGTCTGGTTTTGTCTTTATTTCTAAGATTATTTAATATTTATGTCTAATCATTCTAGAATGCAGGCCTATTTTCAAGCTTTCCTATTTTCATAATTTTATTTTTCTCATTTTTCCTAGTTCTTATGTTTTCTTTCACATTTTAATTTTATTTGGCTTATTTTGAAATACTAAGCTTCAGTTTTTAAATCTTTTTTGGGAGATCATATTCTTTTGATATGTCTTCATTTGTCTGTAAGATGTTTATTCTGCTCATAATTTTTTTTTTTAACCTGGAGTGAATTGGTATGGAAGTCAACCACAGTTCTATTGTGTTATGAATGTTTATGTGAAATGAGTTTTCTTGAATTTTAAAAATTATCTTTCCAAATATGGGAATATGGCAAGGTAAGTTTCATAGACCTTCATGCCTTTGGGCTTTTCTTTCCTTTGAAGCATCAGACAGTTCAGGTACTATGAGAATTGTCTCCTTTTTTTTCTTTTTTTTTTCACTGTTGCCAGAGTATTTCCTTTCTTTCTCTCTTTTTTCCACACTGCCTGCCGCAAATCTTTCTCTTGTTTGCTGCATAGTATCTTTCTCCTGCTTAATTTGTATTCTATTCCCAACAGTTTCTTTGGAGCAGATGAAGGAAAGTTCAGGAAATGTATGGGAAATAAATAAATAATAAATGAATAAATAAATAAATAAATAAATAAATAAATAAATAAATAATCTGTACTGTGGGAAATAAAAATATTGGCAGATGAAATAGTTACCTTAGGGACATATTCATCTTTAGGTTTTGGTGATACATCTCAGTGGTGTTTTCAAAGTAGTTGAATGTGCAAATTTAGATTAGAGAGGATATTCCTAGAATTCACACACAATATATAATATCTTCTAAGAGTAACATACCAAAAGAACTATTTCAAATTAAGTACTCAAGGGATCCCTGGGTGGCGCAGCGGTTTGGCGCCTGCCTTTGGCCCAGGGCGCGATCCTGGAGACCCGGGATCGAATCCCACATCGGGCTCCTGGTGCATGGAGCCTGCTTCTCCCTCTGCCTATGTCTCTCCCTCTCTCTCTCTCTCTCTGTGACTATCATAAATAAATAAAAAAATTGGAGAAAAAAAAATTCAAATTAAGTACTCAAGAACTCTATGGTTAAAATTAAGTTTTAGAACTTACAAAAAATATTTTTTTACCTATATAAATCCATTAAATTTGATGGTCTAGTTTATGACATATATTCTAAAATCAAGGAATATGTATTTCCTGATTAGAACATAGCATTGGAACTGCATATATTGATGCTATCATATTTCCCAAAATTATTACTCTTATCCTGCTCATGATTAATTTTACTGAACTGTATAAGTTTGAAAAAGCAAATCTAATTAAGCTCTAATAAAAACATGTATATCATGGACAGTTTTATTGTTAATATTGTTTTCTAAATTATCCACTATTCTCTTTCATCAGCTCCCTTAGGATAAATTTCCCTTGGGATCCATGCACCATTTCTGTGTTTTCCTTTATAATTTGTTGGCATACATCTTAACAAACTCTGAATCAAATGGTTGATCACATAGCCTCATTATTTTTAGAGGAAAAGGTGTCGCCTACTTCTTACATACAGGCTGAACTTCTCAGCATATATTTTATTCATTAAATTCAGAGTTACTTTGCACCTCAGTTTTTATTGCCTCTGGGTTGAATGGGTTGATTTGCATCCTCCAAAAGTGTATATTAAAGCTCTAAGCTTCAGTACCTCGGAGTGTGACCTTATTTGGAATGAGTTGTTGCAGGTATAGTTAAGATGAAGTCATAGTGAAGCAGAGTGGGCCCATAATGCAGTATGACCAGTCCTTTTCTAAAAAGAGGGAAGACAAAGTGTAGACACAGGTACATAGAGAGTATGCCATGCACAACAGAGGCAGAGATTAGAGTGATGCAGCTGTAAGCTAGGGAATGTTAAGAGTTAGCAGCTACCGCCAGGCACTAGGAAGAGGCATGGAAGATTTTATACGCGGAGGGAGCATGGGCTTGCTGACACCTTAATTTCGGACTTTGGCCTCCAGAACTGTGAAAACATAAATTTCTGTTGTTCTAAGCCACCCACTTTGTGATATTTTGTTATCATAGCCCTACAAGACTAATATCCTGCCTTTATACTCAATTCCTTCACTTGTTTTTATTTTGTTTGCCATTATACTATATATAGTTTTTTTTTTAATTTGAGTATAGTTGACACTGTTATATTAGTTTCAGTTGTACATCTTAGTGATATGACAAGTTTATATCTTATGTTCATCCCAAGTGTAGCTACCATCTCTTGCATTATATTGCTGTTACAATATCATTGACTGTATACTTTATCCTCTGCCTTTTATTTCCCTGACATATTCATTCCAGAACTGGAAGCCCGTATCTCCCTCTCCCCTTCATCCATTTTTATATGATGTGTTTTTTTTTTTTTTTTTTTGAACCTCCCAGACTAATCCAATTTATTGCCTATAGGAAACAGGCACCTTCTCAACCTTGTTTATTACCTTCGTGCCAGTCTGGCTTTTTAGTGTTAAAGGGGAACAGCAGGTTGCGACTCCCAGGCACCCCACAAATTAGGTGGATCACTTTAGCAGAAACCTTGTCGAGCTCAAAAATTTGTCTCACATTAACAGTGAGGATTTAGGCATCACACTGAGTCATTATTTTGCTTACTCCTAAGTTTAAGGCATACGATATTGGTATTTTTAATAGGACTCCAAGCTTACTGTCTTAGAGATGCCCTACGACTCCATGCCCCTGCAAGTTAATGAAAATTACAAAATAATAGACACCCAAGCTGTAAATTACACCCAACAAATAATATCTCTATAAGAATTTAGATGGGATAATCAGAAGAGACCAAAGTAAATAGTAAACATACAAAGTGTCAGTAAATCAGGACCTAAGCAGAAGCTTAAGGAGTGGGAAGAAAGGATTTCAGCTAGGGAGAGGAGAGGATGGTATTTTCAAGAAGGAAGCAAATTGAGCAAGGTTTGGATGATAGTCAAGTGCATGGTGAAATAAATGATGATACCAGCTCTAGAGGAAGTTCTATGTTTGGGTTAGTGTAAAATAGTCTTATCTAAGTGGGAGGTAGAAAAATTGCAGGGAATCTGAAAAAGGAAAAAAAAAGCAGGAGCTGTTAAATCTGTTTAGGAAGGAATTGGGAGTTGTAGTTTTTGAACACTAATAGAATGAAAGGGCCTGAAGGAGATTAATCCAGAGATAGTGTACAAGATAAATTAGAGTCAGAGAAAAGAAAAGAGGCACAGAAAAGAGTCAAGAGAAAAGTGTCTGAGAGCTGTTTTAGAAAACTGATTACAGACTCCAGACCTGTGGTGTTAGGGACCTAAATGAATGCTCCTGACTCAGGAAGATCAGCTATGTTTTCTGAGTTTTTCTCGAAATTCTGATTTCTCTATACTATTCAATTTCTCTTTTTCATCTTGGTTGGATTTGGGCCATTGACATCTATTTCGGGGATCTTTTCATTGATAATAAAATATTTTTCTCTAACCTTGAAAGACTTTATATGAACTTTGATTTTTTAAAAGCACTTAACATGTGTGGCATGTGAGTGTATTTAGAAGACTCACAACTAAGCTCAGTATTGAGAGAATGCCAACTGAAATGTGCAGCTATCTTTAATTTCCAAGATGTGTTAATTTTGCTGGCTGTAAAGCCTTCCTTTCCACCTCATTATTTTCCCTTTTCTTGGGACTACTCTAGAGAGCATGCGTATTGGAGATAGGTGGATGCTTTTCCTTTGAATTTTAACTTCCTCATCCTTTTAGAAAATGGAGCCTCTTTATATACAGATTTCAAGAGTACTTTTTATGCCATAATTGATTTTGAGGACTCTTTGGCCTGACACTTCTGTTTAGATTGAAATTTATGGAAGTAATTTGAGATGTCCTTCAAATTGTAAAATCATCAGTATTATATGTCTTTTTTTTTTTTGAGCAGCCACACTGAAAAATTCATAACATCCATTTTTTAAAAATTGTTTTTTGTAGACATTTTTATTTTTTGAATGTAAAACATACTTATTTTTTTTTTATCTATAACATATGTATCTAATGGACACATTAGAGCTTTGAGCTCTAATGCAGATTTAGCCTAGGGAAAAGAAACTGGTTGATATGAAATAAATGACGTTGAATATCCTAAGTATATTCATTTGAGAGTTACTCATATTCACAGAATGAAAAACAGTTGATCAGGATTCAGAAAAATGGGATGAAGATTGCTCAGAACATGTGCTACAACTAAAAAAAAAAAAAATCAAATTGCAAGTGTTTGGTTTTAGGACATAATGTTCTGATAATTCTTTGAATCAGATTCATCTGTGCATCATACCTTTTAAAATCTCTACCCAGTGCTGAAAAACCAACCTGAATAGTTACATGGCAACATGTATTGCATTTTGGAACTTAGAATATTAATTTTGTGCTAGACATATTATTAGAAATATTGGAAGTGCTTTCATGGTACCATTTTTTTTCAAAATGCTGTAACTAAATTTTAGCTGGATCAATTATTTATTTTTTCAATTAAATGGCTATATTATTTAAATATAAAAATAATTAATATAACTCAATATAAACCAAAGTGCATTGTGTATTTTAAAAATTATATATATATATATATATATATTTTACTTTCTATCTCTGTAATAAGAAATGAAATTCATTTTATTCTCTGGCAGGAGCCTTGAACTATTTAATTATTTATTTATTTATTCCAAAAATATATGTAAGAAAACACTCCTATGATAAATACAATTGTCTTTATATTTACAAACATCATATATTTTACATTATAAATTGTATGATGTATAGTTAGAAAATGTTACTCTTTTCTTTAGCAGAGTATAAAGTCTTAAAAGCAGAAATTATAAAATCTTTAATAGGCAATAGAACCCAGCACATTTTTACTTATTGGTTTATACTTGGTAAGTGCTCAATAAATTTATTGATAAATGAATGTGTGAATTTTTCATGTTACTATTTTTTTTTTATTTTGGAGGGTTTTTTTTTTTTCAAAAAAACTGGCAACATTAATCTTTTAATTTCAATGAGTATATAGCTATGTCTGGACTTAAAAAATTAAATCCAGCTTAAAATTCTTCCACATTATAATAAATGGATCAGTTTCATATAATTATTCTTAAATATGTCTTCCTAGGTGATCCATTCCAGAGTACACTCCAAATTTCTTGTGAGGAGCTGTAATTCATGTATTCATTCTGATTTTGATTAGCAGTTCCTCTGAAAAAAAATACAATAGTTTCAAATTCAGTTTATGATTCCAAATCGTTGTAGATTTTTTTTATGATTACCATTAGGCTCATTTATAGCATCTTATTCAACTAGCAGTCTTATTAAGTTGATGGTCACTTAAGTTTATACCCATTCTAAAAGCACTGATTTTTTACCCCCCTTATTTTATATGTATGATACTATACTTTATATACTTTTATTCTGTGAATGCCTTAACTGATGTTTTTTACATATAGTTGATTTTATTGCTTTTGTATTTTCACCTCAGGACTGGTTTTATAAGTGATTAATCTAGTGCTTTCACTATCTTTTTATTTACCTGTAAGTTTTTTCCTTTCATACTTTTCTTTCTCCAGACTATGGTCTTTTCTTTCCACTCAAAGTATTCCCTTTAAGATTTCTTGTAAGTCTGGTTTCATGGTGATGAACTCTTATAAATTTTGTTTGTGTGGAAAACTCTTTATGTCTCCTTCAGTGTGAATGATAGTCTTGCTGGATAGAGTATTCTTGGCTGCAGGTTGTTTTTTCCTTTCAGCACTGTGAGTATATCATGCCACTCCCTTCTGACCTACAAAGTTGCTGCTGAAAAATCAACTGATAGATTTATGGAGTTTTGCTTCTATATAACTTCTTTTTTTCTTTTGATGCTTTCAAAATTCTCTCTTTGGGGCAGCCCCGGTGGCCTAGTGGTTTAGTGCTGCCTTCAGCCCAGGGCATGATCCTGAAGGCCCAGGATCGAGTCCCATGTCAGGTTCCCTGCATGGAGCCTGCTTTTCTCTCTGCCTCTGCCTCTCTCTCTCTCTCTCTCTCTCTCTCTGTCTCTCATGAATAAATAAATCAAATCTTTAAAAATAAAAAAAAAAAAAACCTCTCTTTATCCCGTTTAATCATTGTGTCTTGGTGTGGACCTCTTTGGGTTTCTTTTGTTGGGGGCTCTCTGTGCCTCCTGGATCTGTATATCAATTTCCTTTGAATGTTTTCAGCTATTCTTCAAGTAAAATTTCTGCTTTCTTTTCTCTCTCTTCACCTTTTAGGATCTCTATACTACAAATGTTATTACCCTTTTTGATGTCACTGTGTTCCCTTACCTTATTCTTTAGAACGTAGATCTTCTAGGCCATTTAGCACTAGTGTCCCCAAGCCCAATATATCCCTTACTATCCCCAGGTCTTACTTTGGAGACTCCATAACCACTTTCTCTTCTGTGGCCTTATGTTTTAAACCACCAGGATTAATTATTTATTTCAAGAAATTTCACCCTTCTCAGTGGGTGTTGGATATCCTTCTCTTTGAACTGCATTTGAGAAAATTAGCTACTACTCTGAAAGGCTACCTAAACCATAATCCCTTCCAAATAGGTAAGTTCTTTTTTTTTTTTTTTTTTTTTTTTTAATTTTTATTTCTTTATGATAGTCACAGAGAGAGAGAGAGAGAGAGAGAGAGAGAGAGAGAGGGGCAGAGGGAGAAGCAGGCTCCATGCACTGGGAGCCCGACGTGGGATTCGATCCCGGATCTCCAGGATCGCGCCCTGGGCCAAAGGCAGGCGCCAAACCGCTGCGCCACTCAGGGATCCCCAAATAGGTAAGTTCTTACACTAATAGCAATCATGCTTAGATTGTAGAAGTCTTTTAGACTTGATTCCAAAGCTGTCATCCTTAGCCTAGACACAGGAAAGTCCAGCATCCTATACAAGGATTAATGTGAAATTTCTACCCAACAGTAACACTTAGTCAGTTACTAGCTAATGCAATCTCAGGAGTGGTACAGATGCCAAGTATAGACAGATAAGAACTAGAAATAATGAAACAACACTTCCAGTGTTTCCATTTCAAGTGTGCAAAATGCAGGAACTTCTCCTAGATTGCTATATACTATCTCCTGAGCACTTCTTTACCTTTTCACCAAGAGATTCCATACATAAAATCTGATATCCCAGAGGAAGATAAATATAATTCTTAGACATATGTTATATCAAGATAATAGTACACAATGTAAGTTCCATGAATCCAGATAGGGAAATTACACTTTTGCCCTGAATCAATGCTTGAAAAAATCGCCAGGAAACTAACACACTTAGATAGATTTACATCCATGAGAGATTATGCCTTTTGACTGAAGAATAAATTTTTGACTGAAAGATACATGTTAGACAGGTTTTCGTCATGACTTTAGGCCCCTGACCTCCCTTGTCTTAGAACATTTGCTTTAGAAAACTGGTAATTGTAATTTTTTTTCTCTTACTCTTTGATATATAAATTTTCAAATCTTCTTGTGAGGTTTAAAACCCAGAAATGTCTTTCTCAAGTATCAGGAACCATCCCTTTGAAATGTAATCATCAAGGAAGACAGGGCTCCAGTTTTCCAATTTCTCTGGGGGAATGGGAGCCACCCTCTGACTTGACCCTGCCACAAGTTATAAAATTATCTTCTATCATGAAGATGGAAGAAAGTTTACTTACCCTTTGAGGAAGACCAGTTAGCAAACAGGGCAGCGTATGATTCCTCCCACGCTAACTCTTACAAATTCCCCAGTTCTTTTTTTTTTTTTTTTTTTTTTTTTTTTAGTTTGTTGAGCACAGACTGAGTTCTAGTCTCTTTCCCTTATTGCAGTATTCTCGAATAAAATCTTCATCCCCTTCTTAACTTTTCTGGTACAATTTTTGCTCTGACACTCTCATTCTTTCCTCTCCTTTGCCCTTTTTAAAACAATGCTGTTTATGGTATAAACCATAAAGTAAAAGATGCCAAGGCCACACTAAAATCATACACTGTTAGCAGAGAATAGAGAGAAGTAAGAGTGTATGACCAAGAAAGTTTCAATCAAAAGAAAGTAACTGGAGTGGGGAGAAATGAGTCCTGGCTTTTGAGGTGATAAGTTATCCTTTCTCTAGAGCTGCCCTAAATAACATTCCATTTCTTCATAAACTCACTGAGACAATTTTCTGTGATTTGTTGTACTAGATTTCAAGGATCATTACTTCTACTGTCTTTATTCCTCCCAAAGGATGATTACCAGCAAGTTCCCAGAATTCTCCCTTCACAAGGAGAATCAGAGTTCTCAGGTTTGAGTCAACTGTTCAGCAAAGATTTTTCAAAGGATGGAGAATTTTTTAAAAGAGGAATTACAGGACACATGGACACTGTAGTGACATTAACAGGTTAAAGGCACTGCAGTTTCCCCCACTTCTCCCAATTTCTCTTATTGGGCAAACACACTTCATTTATTTTATTCTGTTTCTTCTGGAATGGAGAAGTCTTTTATTCTTATACTGGTTATAACTTTTAAGCTTAAGTAGAAGGAAACTCCTTAGACCTCTCTAGACTAAAAAGAAAAGCAGATTTTCATATTGCCTGACTAAAGAGAAAAAAATGAAGTTTGGGGATATAGATCCACAAAATAATATTTTGGTTACTCTTGACTTTTTCAAGGTTATAATTCCTCACCAATACGAATTTTTCATATTTTCTTACCAACATATAAATATCTCCCAAACCAAGCCCAAACACAAACACATACACACACACACACACACACCCTGAGAACATTTGAGTGTAATGAAAATTATTTTGAGGTACAGACTTTTAAATTTTTAATACTGATATAGCTACATTGAACTAGGAATCAGAAGACTAGAATAATTTTCCAGTTGAGCTACTGTTAAGTTTTGCCTCAGAGCAAGATATTTAATATCTATGAGCCTCAGTATTTGGCCTATAAATAGAAATAGTGATCCCTGATCTAACAATTTCTAAAGAATATTTTAAACATTGAATGCAATAATGTGTGAAAATGATTCATGAAATACAAATTCTTATAAGACTGAAGACAGAAATATTAAGGAAAATAGTCCACTAGTGCTCGATGTGAATCTTAAATCAAGTGTTGACTTCAACTACATTGATCTTTCAAAATCTAGAAGTTAATACTAATCAGTTTGAGAAGAAATAGAGGATATAAAAAACATTTGGATGACACCCATGATGTGCTTATATAAGTTGAAGTTCAGGTATATTTATTTACCTGAGATTTTTATTCATACGGTTGAATACTTTGTTTTCCTACATTTTAGAGTCCTCCCATTGCACCTACTAAACTTGTAGGTGTATTGATAGAGCAGTGTTTAACTATGTTGATTATAATGAATTAAAATTTGACAA
This sequence comes from Canis aureus, assembly GCF_053574225.1. Taxonomy (NCBI): domain Eukaryota; kingdom Metazoa; phylum Chordata; class Mammalia; order Carnivora; family Canidae; genus Canis; species Canis aureus. Next base: position 6,975,021 of record NC_135612.1, on the reverse strand, counting down.
CAGTGATGGTTTTATGAAGTTATAGTCTCTCCCTCAATTAACTTGAAACTACGTTGTGATTACAATAAAAATATTGACAGGCTTTAAAATTTTTAAACTAGACAAAGTGTATTCTAAGGAATATATCAAAAATAAATATGTAAAAATAATCTAAAAGCAAATTTATAGAAGAAAAGTTAATAGATATTTGGATTTCCTCATGTCAGATATGCAATTGAATCTTTTTTTTTTAATTTTTATTTATTTATGATAGTCACAGAGAGAGAGAGAGAGAGAAAGAGAGAGGTGCAGAGACATAGGCAGAGGGAGAAGCAGGCTCCACGCACCAGGAGCCCGATATGGGATTCGATCCCGGGTCTCCAGGATCGCGCCCTGGGCCAAAGGCAGGCGCTAAACCACTGCGCCACCCAGGGATCCCTGCAATTGAATCTTAAAGTATTTCCAATCACCTTGTGATTTTACAGCAAGATCAATGAAATAGAACACAGGACATGAGATAAATCCAAATTCCTATATGGATTCAGAGGTGAATATCTGGCCGCTTCAAACTGGGGAGGAGAAAGAAATTGGTTGTTTTAATGCATGAGTTCAGTCTTCTGGTTCATGATAGAATTACAAACAAAAAATATAGATAGATGCCCTCCTCATTCCTTATACAATATGAAATGCCAGGTGGATAGTAATTCAGAAGCTAAAAATGAAACCATAAAAGTGCTAGAAGAAAACATTGGAGAATCTACTTTTATATGTTAGGAAGAGGGAAATGCTAATTTCTAAACAGAAGCCAAACCTTGAAATTATAAAAGAAAAAAATAACAAAATAACTAAAAATATTGTTAGTGGGAATTTTCTAGATAGAAACAAATCATAAAAATATGCAAGAAAGAAAAAACTTGGAAAATGTTTTTTCCTTTTTGTTTTTAAAGATTTATTTATTTAAGGGGAGGGGGCAGAGGGAGAGAGAGAATCTTTAAGCAGACTCCCTGCTGAGCCCACAGTCAGAGTTGGCAATGGATCTCATGACACATGAGATCATGACCTGAGCCAAAACCAAGAGTCCTGAGCTTAGCCAACTGACTGAGCCACCCAGTCTCCCCAACAGGAAAAATATTTCAATCACCTATTTCAAACAAATATACGCTTTTTTAGAAATCAGTAAAGATGCAACATTCAATAATGAAATGGACAAGGACATGCAGTTCATATAGTAAAAGGTCAAAAACATAAGAACTTGTCAAATACACATGTAATTTTAAAAAAAAGTTTTCAGGGATCCCTGGGTGGCGCAGCGGTTTGGCGCCTGCCTTTGGCTCGGGGCACGATCCTGGAGGCCTGGGATCGAATCCCACGTCGGGCTCCCTGCATGGAGCCTGCTTCTCCCTCTGCCTGTGTATCTGCCTCTCTGTCTCTCTCTGTGTAACTATCACGAATAAATAAATAAAATCTTTAAAAAAAAAAAAAAAAGTTTTCATCATTCAAAGCAATAATCAGGTTTAGTATTATGCAATGTGAAAATCATTCACATAAAAATAAATGTCCACATGGGAAATGCACATACACTCCACTGATTTATTGTACACATACGCTAATGTGTCTGTGCAAAAATAATAGAGGTGGTCAGTATTGCATTCTGTTTTAGCAAAAGATGAAACATAAAAAATTACCATCCCATTATGTACCATTTGCATGATATGTAACACCCTATTAAAATTAAATAAAATACTACATAAATGTTTTGACCTCTTTTGAAGACTAAGGTGGATCAATATTCAAGAGATGAAGAATCAGCAAAGTATGGATGTTTAAAAAGAAATAGTGAAGAGACTATGTTTTACTTGTGCAAGCCCTCTTTGTGTAAAAATAAATGCATGTTAGTTTTCATAAATGAAGAATTTTTATGAGAAAAGATTATGGAAGCATATTTAAAACAAACTAGTATTGATGTTTATTTTTGGAAAAATGTTATTGGGAATCTAAAGAAGGCAATGTTAGAGGTAGTATCTCCAAAACTTTTGCTTTTAATATCTATTTAACTTCCATTTTAGATCCAATTTTAACATGTTTTTTAATGCATTTTTATTTTTTAATTTGTGTTGGAAAACAATGCATTATTTATATTGGGGTTAATATAGTTTGAGATCTTATAGAAAAATTTTTAAAGAATTGTGTTTCTTGTAGAGTTTGTCTTTCAATGATTTTTAAAATGAACTATGAGCACTAAGTGATTGAAGTCAGTAAAAGTTATCACAGTGATTTTCTAGATAGACTAGAAATATAAAGTATAATAAAAAATGTTCTGAAGAAATATACATGACTGGGCGGGGGGTCAGACTGGTTCAAAGTAATGACAAGGTGCAGTTATTGACCTTCTTCTAAAAGTGTCATACTCAAAAAATAATAATAATAAAAATAAAATAAAAAATAATAAAATAATAATGCCATACTCTAATGCTGGATATCCAGGAAAGCACAGGAGGCTAAGAGTTTGGCCTCAAGCCCACAATCTGAATTGAGAGCATAAAATACACCATAAAGCATATAATACAATTTTATATTTAAGAAGAGTGGTCAGAAAATTAAGCTTCAGGAGTGGCTGCATGGCTAGTCAATTGTCCAACTCTTGATTTTGACTCAGGTCATGATCTCTGCTCAGGTCATTATTTCAGGATTGTGAGATCAAGCCCGTGCTGGGCATGGAGACTGCTTAAGATTCTGCTTCTCCCTCTTTCCCCTGCCCACTACCCCAAAAAAGAAATAGAAAGAAGAAAAAGACAAATTAAGCTTGGGAGGAGCTGTTTCAGATAGATTACACAGAATATTTTTTTGAGGAAATAACATTTCAACAAAACTACAATAAAGTGAGAAAGGTCTATGCAAAAAATGTCCGGGTGGAATTTAATAAAGTGTAGCCATAAAACCTGTGTATTTTTGAGGCGTGAGTTGGGTCAGAAGTTGAAAGAAAAGTAAGCCAGCAAGCTAAGCAGAGAGCAGATCATGTAAGGCCTTGTGGGTCACCAAATAGTCTTGAGCACAGGAAGGACAAAATAGGATATATGTTTTACAAAGATTACTTCACCTGCTTTCCAAAGAATAAAATGTGTGTGGTTTTGGTGGGTGTTGGCAAGCGTGGCAGTATAAGAACCAAGCTATTGCTATGGTTTCAACTAAAGAAGATGGTAGCTGGCTTGGACTGAAGAAGTCATGATGGACTTAGTGATAAGTTGTTTGATTCTGATTTTGAAACTTGAGCCTGGAGGGCTTGAAGATGGATCTCATGTTAGGTAGAGGCAAAGCGAGGGATTCCCCATGACTCCTATATTTTGCCGCTGGAAATGGGATAAATGGTGGTATGCTTTATGAAAATGGAGAATCCTGTGTGAGACGTAGGCTTTGCAGGGGTGCTCATAGTAAGATTTTTTTTTTTTTTCAGTATGCACAATTTGAGACACCTGCTACTCAGGGTGTTGAAGAGTCCTTGCAGTAATCAGAGTACATTTAAGGTCAGAGAATGTTTTCCCTTAACGTAACCATAGATGAAGAGGAAAAGAAGGCCAATATTTGTTCCTGGCATTTATGTTTTATATAAAAGATTATATTGTATGACTGAGAGGAGCAGCAATGGTAAGGTCAGTGACTTTCCTTTTTGCATGACATGATGTGGATGTTGGACAGGAAGCATCTAGGCAATCAAAGGGAGCAAGTTTAATTCATTTTTTTTTATTATGAGAAGAGACTAGTCACAGTAGGAATTCTATACATGAAAATAAGATATGTTTTTTTCCCTCTATAATCTACGGTATACTGGGTGACACAGACACCCTGGGAGGATAGTCATGACCCTCTAATTCATTGAGAGATAAGAATGACTTTCTCAAGAAGTTGACTCCTGACTTAGGAGTCCTAAGATGAAAAAAAAAAAAAAAAAAGCTAAATGAAGAAGGAGTTCCAGACCCAAGAAACCATATGAGTAAAGACACAGGTGAAAAGCATCATAGAGAATGCTGGGACTGCAGGCAGCTTTCCATCTTTAAACACAAGTGGGAGACATGGTATAGTGTCACAAAGGCCGGAGCGTGAAGAAATTGGCCTATTATCAGGGAATCCTAATTAGAAGGTGTATGAGTGAAACCATGTTGTAGGAAATAGTTTTTTTTTTTTTTTTCTGTTTTAACAGATAAGGTTTGTAATTAAAGATCTCACTGTGGTATTGCTGTAGAAAATAGGTTTGAAATGCTGAAAGTCTGAAGTCACAGAGATCAGTTCAATTGGTTGCAACAAACAGGGCATAATTTTTGCGTAGGTCTTTCTTATACAGGATCTGGTGAGTCTTGGCAAATATATATACCTGTGTAATTCAGCCTTTTATCAAGTCATAGGTGGTGTCTGTTAGCCGGAGATGGAACTTGTTAATGAAGTGAGTCCTTCCCCGGTCATCATAATGCAGCCTCCATTCAGATTTCTGTCCCCATTAATTCATTTGGCCAATTGTTGAACTTCATGTAAATGGAATCATAGTCTGTACTCTTTAGGGTCAGGCTTCTTTTTTTTAACCATTTTTAAATTCACATGTAGTTGAGACAATTATTACTTTCGTATAGCACAGTGATTCACCTTCTCTATAGGTTATGCCATCCTCTGGGTCAGGCTTCTTTATTTAAATTAATGTTTTCATAATCCATCCATGTGTATATAGCAGTTTGTTCCTATATATTATACAGAGAGCACATACACTACACGTATACGTGTATAACATGTCTACTAGTACACGTAGATAATTTTTTTTCATAATTTGTTTATTCATTTCCCTGGTGATGGAAATTTGGGATATTTCTAATTAGGGGCTGTTATTGTTTAAGATGCTATGGATTTTCTTCTATAATAATTTTGTGAGTGTTTTCGTTCTTTTGGGTAAATATTTAGGAATATAATTACTATGTCAGAGGGTAAGCGTGTAATTATAAAGAAGTAGCAAAACAAACGTACAAAGTAGTTGTAGAATTCCACATTCTCACAAACAAATTATGAAAAAATGTAATTGCTTTATAATCTTGCAACAATTTTGTTTTGTCAGTCTTCTTAATTTTAGCAATTCCGGAAGTCTGAAATGGCACTGTGTTATAATTTGTATTTCTTCTGTGACTAATGATGCGAAGTGCCTGTTATCTGTTTATGACATTTCTAAGGTCCAGTAGTTTAGTGATTGTTTAAGTCTTTTACCCACCTTTAATTTGTTCTTGTTGGTGGTGTTCTTTTTGTTTGTTTTTGTGTTTTTGGTCCTTTATTGAGTTGTACAGAATATATATATATATATATATATATATATATATATATATATATATGTATTCTATATGTGCTGTTTTATTCTATGTCTTTGGATTCATTTTCTGAATTGAGCTTTTAGATATTACTTTAATTTTGTGTATGATGTGAAGTAGGATAAAATATGTGTATATGTACATCTCTATGTGTGTATATATATATATATACATATAGCAATGGGTTATATTTTTATTTAACTAATAAAGATTATATAGTCATCAATAACCTTATTTGCATAACATAGTTAAAAAAATTTTTGATGTATACAAAGCTGTACATGATTAATATATACAACTTTGTGTGTTTGGAGATAATATACATCTGTGAAACCATGACCCAAAACTACGCCATAAACATCCATCATCTCCGAAAGTTTCTTCCTATTTCCTATTTTTAATTATTACTATTATCATTATTATTGTTTTGTGATACAAATACTTAACAGAAGAGCTGTTCTCAGCCAATTTTTAAGTATATAGTATAGTATTTTGTGTGCTATAGTATTAAATATTATAGTATTAAACATTAGATATCCATAGTATGCTGTACAGATCTAGGACTTACTCATCATCCTGTGTAACTGAAACTTTGTATTCCTTGGCTAAGACCTCCCTGTTTCCCCCTCCCCCAGCCTCTGGCATCCACTATTCCATTATCTGCTTCTGAGTTTGATTATTATTATTTTTTAAGATTTTATTTATTTGACAGAGAGAGAAAGAAAGCACAAGCAGAAGGAACAGCAGGCAAAGGGAAAGGGAGAGGGAAAGGGAGAAGGAGGCTCCCTGCTGAGCCACCCTGAAGTGGCTCCTGCCACAGCAGCCTAGGCAGGCAGGCACTTGCCCTTTATTCTGAATATAATGTATTTAACCTTAAGTTTATACAATTTAGTAGAAGCTGTATTTGTTTAAAATTGGTGAACACAATTCCTGAAAATTAAGTAATCATCTTTTAAATAAACACATTAATGCATAATTCTTTATCTCATGTAACTTTTTTTTTCTAAATTCAATCTTCAATTCAGGAAGATCATGACCTCAGAAATTTTTTGCTTTCATATACCCCATAAAACTTAGTCTATTATTTTATTTATTTATTTATTTTTAGATGAATTGCTCATAGGTGTGACATGCACAAAGCTCAGATTGGGATTTTGTATTATGAAAGATAATGTAGTTTGTCAGTTAAGAAAATGTACTCTGATTACAAATATGGATATCACTTCTTTTTCCAAAATATATTTAGTTGTAAAGATCAATCTTAAGAGATCAAAATCAATTTTGCATGATTTTATTTCCATAATCTACAATATTAGAAGGTTACTTTGTTAAAAAAAATTGTATATCCAAAATATATTGGAAATCTTAAAATTTACTGTAATTGCATAAAATCCATGGTATCCATTAGGTAGACACAGAAAATAACATACTAAGTTTATGTATATACAGATATTCTATGTTTAGTGAAAAATTATAAAATTGAACACTGGCAAAATCGAATTTATACATTCTAATAGTAAAAATAAAAGACTGAACTTTGTAGAAAAACTGTTTATATGCTGCTTGTATGCTGCCTCTTTGTCTTTTCCTGCCACTCATCTGCTGTGTGATGGTCCAATTTACTTAACCTCACTGTGCCCCAGTCTTCATCTCTAAAAACAGGAGTAAAATAACATATCATAAAAGTTTTTTCTTTGTTTGGTTTTGTTTGTTTACTTGATTTCATAAAAAAAAAAAAAAAGAAGGATCAGATGAAGAATAGCACTTAAAACAGTAAATGCCACATTTTTAGTACTATTATTACTATAGCTTAGCACCATAGAAGTAGTATTATTTAAAACGAATTTTTATGAGTGGGAAATATCAGAGAGGGAGACAGAACATGAGAGACTCCTAACTCTGGGAAACGAACAAGGGGTGGTGGAAAGGGAGGTGGGCAGGGGGTGGGGGTGACTGGGTGACAGGCACTGAGGGGCGCATTGATGGGATGAGCACTGGGTGTATGCTATATGTTGGCAAATTGAACTCCAATAATAAAATAAATAAAATGAAATAATAAAAATAAAATAAAATAATAAAATAAAATAAAATAATAAAATAAATAAAATAAAATAATGAATTTTTATTTTAATAGTTTTAAAATCTATTTTCATTTGTTAGTAGGTCGTCTACCTGTGTTCTTTGACTTGTCATATGTTATTGGCCTTTCTATTTTCATGGCACCAAAGAGTTTTACTAGTGTGTTTTCCTAATGAGTGCATGCATACATGTATATTCTTCTCATAATTTGAATGTTCATATTTATTCCTTATATTTATTTTGCATCCATAACCTTGCACACTTGACTCCTATAGTGCTTTTTTTAAAATTATCTATTGAGGGATCCCTGGGTGGCTCAGCGATTGAGTGTCTGCCTTTGGCCCGGGGTGTGATCCTGAAGTCCTGGGATCGAGTCCCCCATCAGGCTCCCTGCATGGAGCCTGCTTCTCCCTTTGCCTATGTCTCTGCCTCTCTCTCTGTGTGTCTCTCATGAATAAATAAACAAAATGTTAAAAAAAAAAATTGTCTATTGAATCTTTCTAATGGCAAAAATGGAAGTTAACATCCCTCACCTTTCCTCTCCTTCTGCCTCCTTCATGCTATTTAGGATGATTATATTACTTTAAGTATATATTGTATTATTAAATGTATTTAGAGTTTCTTTGTTTCATTTATCTACTTATCTTTTATCTTCATCTGTAAGATATAATCAGTTTACTAATTTATAGTTTCTCTTCCCCTTCTTCCTCCAATTTAGCTAAATATGCAAATCTTGGATTGGCTTAAGAAACTATACTTATTATCCACATTTCTAAGCCTTAATTTTTAAATAAAGTTCCATCCATATTTACCTCAAATTATTAGGAGGTTTAAAAAAAGTAATGACTTAAATTCTTTAAGATAGGTTTCAGTAACAATTATTCCTGGTTTCTAGTATGTTAAAAAATATTCTTTGATATTATATTACAACTAAAGCTGGTTAGGGCTCAAAATACTTGGGATATGCTTTCTTTTTTTGGATATTTTTATGGAATCATTCCATTATACTGTGTCATTGAATGTTGCTCTAAAATAGTATAAGCCAGCTTGAATTTTCCACTTCATGTAACTTGATTTTCTTGCCTTTTTAATCAAACAGAATTCTTTGAAATTCAGTAATTTTGTGAGTATGTATGCTAGTACTGACTATCTGAGCCTAATTTACTAGGGCCATTATGTGTCTTTCTATTTTTTTTTTAAAGATTTATTTATTTATTCATGAGAGACAGAGAGAGAGAGAGAGAGAGGCAGAGACACAGGCAGAGGGAGAAGCAGGCTCCTGCATGGAGCCTGATAATGAGATTCGATCCCAGGACCCCAGGCTCATGACCTGAGCTGAATGAAGACAGTTAGTTGCTCCATCACTGAGACACCCAGGCATCCCCATGATATGTCTTTTTAATCTGTGAATCTAAGTCATCTTTTCTCTCTGTAAATATTTTCTTTAATTACATTTATTAACTTCTGTTTAATTATTTCAGTTTCTTCTTTGAGAAAATCGATAATGTGCATTTTGGAATTTGACCATATTCAGTAGCTGACATTTTTCTCTAATACTTTTAAACAAATGCATTTGTATTTAATTTTGTTCCCTTCCTTCTTTTTTGTTGTCTACCATCTAAATCCCTTACTTCATTTTCAGCTATTTGGTTTTATTATTTTTTCAAGACCTTTAAATATACCTTTATTTTTAAAACAGTTTCCTTTTTTGCCTTTCCTTACACCTTAAACTTTCTGAGTCCTATATCTGTGCTTGATGGTCTTTTTGTAAGTTATATTACTTCAAAATTTATTTAGATTCATATTAATGTAAGTGGTCACAAGTTCTATTTGTTTCATGAAATCACTCTTTTACTAAAGAATTATCTTTCATGTATTTCTTTACTGGTTTCTTTGCCCACTTTTGGTAAATATCCTGTGCTGGTTCCTTTTTGGTTAATCATCTGAATAAGGTGAACTTTCTTGACGAGGATCCATTGTATCTGATCAGGAAGAGTAAGACCATGTCCTTATTCCCAGGGAGAACATGGGTTTTTTTGTTTGTTTTTGTTAAGCATTTACTACTCCCCTTATAGTCAGATGCAGATGTGAAGCAGTATTCATTATTTAAGTCTCACTCAACTCGTCTTCATAAGGCTCTTTTAGACACCTGGTTATTTTGATTCATGTAAGTGTGGCCTGAGTAATTTCCTCATCCAACTCCTCCAAGACTATTTTTTCAGTTCTAGGGAATTTATCAATGTTGAAGGTAAACGAAATGGTTAGCCTCACCGTAGTTTGTCAGATATTCCTGAGAACTTCAACTAAAAGCAAACTCTCCCTTATCTACTGAAATCACCGGTTTGGTGAAACTTTCCATCTATTTGGTTATTTGTTTACTTGTTATGTCTTTGAAAATGGGATTAGTATTATTGTTCTCCTTGTTGTTTTAGGGCTGTTTCCAAGATAAATAGAAGAAAATGCCAAATGTAAGCTTCAAAATTGTACCAGTTATGAAGCTATTGCCTTTAAGCACCAAATTCATTCATCTTTAGTCTGTTTTGTGATGTTGCATTGTTGCTGGAACTATCATCTAATTTTCTTTGAATTAGCTGGCTTCCTATTAGGTTCTTCTAATGAGAGATACTAGAGGTTGACTCACTCAAAGGTGGAAAGAAGAGACTTACTTTGTCCTTCTTCCTTGTTTCCAGTTGAATTTGCTGGCATTAATGGAACTTCATCTTCAGAAAAAGCAGTTGGTTTTAATTTTCAACCACCTGCACCAGCTTAGTGGCAGTTCCTTCCCAGGGGCCTAAATCTCTAGGCTTTGTTGTTATTCTTTAAGTTCCTGGGGTGCTGGAAGTAACTGGTCACTGGTCTCTTCTTAGAATCCAAGCTCCAAGGTGCTTTTCCTCCACGTTTCTCAGATTGGATAATTCCTTGTTTTTCAAACTCCATGGATTTTAGCTGCTTCCACAAATTTTGATTGCTATGTTACAGCAATGTACCTATTTGCTTTCTCTGGACTTGCAATCAATACCTCTTAAACCAATTCTCTAAATTAAGCTCCCTGTTTAAATACTTCACCTAGTTTCTGTTTCCCCGAGAAGAATTTGATTGATGCAACCTTCAAAGCATATCTTTCCTTGGTTTAAAAACAGGATAATAGTCAGTTATCTTTCCTATTAACTGTCCATAGTGGATGACCATAGAATTTAATCCAAGAAATTCTTGGTTCCTAGATCATTTAGAGACTTTTATAAATTTGTGGAACAGAGATTAAACCAGTTCCATAAAGGTTTCTCTTCCTTTGTGTTAGGCCAGCCAACCCCATCTGAAATTATAGTATAATTCCAAATAATTATAGAATATAATATATATATAGTGTTACAAAAATATAGTATATATAGTATAAGACCTATATATATTATACATTATATTATAGTATTATATAGTATATATAATATTATAGAATTCTATATTCTATTATATATGTATATTATAATTCCAAAGAATTATAGAATATAATGTTCTGTTCCTTGCTAATTCTCTCTTTTCTCTGCCCCTCTCACTTTGTTCCAAGCTCTCTTCTCCGATTGGTATCACTGCTCCCCGCTCCTACTTACTGTTCCCTGCTGTGTTTCCTTGGTCCTCGCTCCCTCACCTAGTTCTTTGCCTCTTCTTTCTCTACCTTGTCACTCTCCTTGCTTTGGATCCCTTGATCTTATTATCGCCCCCACACTGGGTTGGGAACAGGACTAGGGAGAAGAGGAATGATGATCTTAGCTACATGTACCACATTCTTCCATGAGGAAAGGGTTGGGTGCTTTCCTAAATACACAGTTTTGAATGGAACACCCCTACCCTGCATCCATCAAGTGCAAAAATTAAACAAGTTTAGCCTACCCTATGTAACTAACCAATGTAAATGGAACAAAAAAATTCATAGCCTTCTCTATTTCACCTGACAGACGTCTAGCCCCATTTCCAAGTTTACTATCCTCCATTAGCCAACCAATTTCTTCAAATTTCTAAATACCCAAATCTACTAATTTAACCAAGCCCTTAAACACTCCTTAAGTCATCGACCTCCACAAAACATCCAATGTCTCCAATCCCAAAACATCCCCAAATGCTGTCTTCACCCCAAGCCCCATCTTTACCACACTCACAAAAAAAAAAAAAAATTTTGCATATTATAAGACCTATATATACTATATGTAGTATATAGTATTATAGAATTATAGTATATAATATATATAGGTTAAGACCAAAGAGTCTGTTCTGGGAGTATCATCTGTAATATTATCTCAAATATTACCCAGTGATACCTCCCCTGGGTTAGAAGGAAGATAGTATATCCAGTGGAAGTTTCTTTTACTATGTATCAGGTCATTTCTTAAAAGGGAGAAGTTGTAACTCTAAACCGCCAAGGCTAATAATTCCATTTCTTGGAATCTAAGTGTTGCCAACACTGTTTCCTTGTTCTCAGCCTCTGTCTCACGCTATTACTTGGTTCTCAGGCTACCTTCAATTCTACCTTAAAATTTCAGGAATGGCACATAATAATTCCTCATCATAATTTAAAAAACATATTGTTCTGAAGTTTTAAAAATTTCTGTGAAAATATATGTACAGATTATCAACCTTGCATTTATCTCATAAGCTTTGACTTTAAAGACTTTGGTTTACTGAACACCTATGTGCCAGCTGCTCTTCTCTATACTGGAGATAAAACAGTGAACAAAACAAAACAAAAATCCATAATCTCATGAATCACATAGCAGTAATGGAGTGAAATGCTTCAAAATTAAGTCAATTACCATGCATGTGATGTTCCACTAAAACTGAGAATCAGTGAGCTAACTAATCTGATGACTACCTAGTTTTTGATGTCTCCATTCAGTGAAGTAGATTTAAAATCTACTGGATAGTTTAGTATGGTATGTATTCAAATATTGAATTTATATAGACAAGTTCTACTTTTATTTCCTCAAATGGAAAGTCAACATGAAAATAGTTGATTGGTATATTTAGTAAGATTAAAAACCTTTATTCAAGACTTCTTTCAAAATTAAAAGTAAACTACACTGTGATTTTAACATAGGCACACTTCTAATGGGTCAGTCCTGACACCAGAAACAAGAAAAAATACCTATTTGAAGTCTCACTGCAAATCATGCTTGCTGAGATAGTAAGTGTTAAAAAAAAAAAAAAAAAAAAAAAGCATCCTAATGTCTCAGAAATGATTTCTAAGTTAAATTGATAAGAAATGGTACAAAACAAGTGGATTTAGTGAAAAAAAGCAATAAACCAGAATGTTAAAATCTCCATGGCAAAATGAGACAGAAATGTTTGTTTTCAAAATTTTCAGTAAGATATTTTTAAATTATAGTTTTTATATAAGGCGATTTAGAGTATCTTTAAATATTACTGATCCTAATGAATTTAAACTTTGAATAATATTTAGAGTATACCACCTTCTCATCTTCAGCTGCTCGCCATGCATGCTGTCTGAGAACTCACTATGACTTGGCACTTACCCACTGACCGCAAGTTCAGATTTATGAGAAGGCAACAATCCAGCTCTGTTTGTTTGCCTTTGGTTCAGCAGTCTGTTCCTGTGGTGATTTCCACATGGCATACATGCAAGAAGGTCACAATCATCTTGGACCAGGGATTTGGAATCTAAATTACTTATTAGAAAAAACAAATCCATGGTCTTTAGAGGAATATGAAACATAGCTTTTTTTTTTTTTTTTTTTTGGAAGGTGTTGTCTTAAAACATTCAAAATCTTACTCTGAGGCAAAGAAAAGGCATTAACCATTGTGATGACTATGTACAAAGAGTGGAAACTTGCCTATCAGTGCTATCAGTGTCATTGCTGTGGGTATACAGTAAAATCTAGATTCTAAGAAAGATGCTATACCTTAGAAATATTTTAAAATATGGCAACAACTAAGATTACAGGCATGTGAAATTACAGTATTAGAAGGAAGGAAAAATATGTGTGTGTGTGTGTATAGATATATAAATATATATAGTGAAATTTGAATGCATTCAACATAAAGAATGGGGGCAGTTGTAGATGACTTGAGCAGAAAGCTCATCTATAGCATCTGAACCATCTGCCAGCCATTCAGTATCTCTGGGTTGCCAGTTGTATTTGGGACTTGCCAAGGAGCCAGATGCTCTCATGGCTTTCCATCGTATAGTATTTACTCTCCAAAGAACAAAAAAGTAAAAACGCAAGAATAATGTTATTTCTGTTACATATTTTAAATATTTTTGCTATTTTCTTTATTCTGATATAAGTGAAAATATTTGAATACAAAATACTTTTTTTTTTTAGAAATGAACTCATCCATTCCAAAATGGAATCTTTTATATTTCCTTCCACCATAAGAAGTAAATGGGTGAAGAAAATGGCCTAGGATCCCAACACATTCTGTGTGTGTCTATATTCTTGAAAGATTCTAAGGGTAGCTGAGGACAAGCTAAATGTTATCAGATGTAAAGGATAATAGCACCATATATTCAGTATGAAATTCACAGAATTTTTTTGAATAAATTGAATTAAGAGAGATGATAAACACAATTAGAACTATTATCTCTATCATACAAAGAGGACCTGGGATGGAAACTGGGCCCTTGACTTTTTTGCAGGATATAAAGATGTTTAAGTTAGCAGTTGGTGTGGAAGGAAGGGACAAGGTGAAAATGAAGGCCAGGTGGAGCATCCTGGCAGGACCTATGTGCTGTGTTAAAAAGGAATTTTGTCACCACTGACTCGTTCCATTTTCTGAAGACTTTAGCATAAAATCTGGCTCTCTGAATCTCTGATATTTTGGTTTTTTACTAACTTTAATGTCTATTTCCTAGTTTTCTCCAAGCCTGCTGAACTTAAGTAGGTAGAGACATCCCTTCTTTGTTGTACTAACAGCAGTCTTTCTCTCTCTGTCTCTCTCTCCCTCTTTCTCTCACACAAATATACACAAACACACAGACATGTCCATCAACCTAGTCTGAGATGTAGTATGTGTCCATAAATACTAGATGTTACTATTAATTTGTATACAAGAAGTATTCTTGCATTTCAGAAGAGTACATGATCCATGGTCTAAAAAGCACGGTTTCTGTTTCTCGTCATGGGAGTCCATTAAAAATCTCTGACCCTCATTTTCTCTTGTAAATAAAACAGAAGATAACTATTCTTGTGTAAGATTGATCAAAGATTAAGTTTTTAAAAATATCTAAAAATATTTTAGAAACAAAATGCGGTTTACAAGTCCTACTTATAGCTAATGAAAAGGGCACAGTTTCCTTTGGACTTTCTTCATCTGTAAAGCACATTTGAAAAATCCCTAACTCTTCTCTCGGTTTTAGCCCTGTATCAATCCCTTCCAGGAAGAAGTTAGTGAAAATATACTTTCATGAAGAATGGTGTTTTTAAAGAGGGGTCATGAACGTGGGGACTTCATTGATAATGGACTATATAAGAATGACAGGTCTTTGGCACAGCTAAAGGCAGAAGGAAGGCATCCCCAAAGCATAATCTCATATGAATTTCTTGCCACTTTTTCTTGCTTTTTACTAACATCTTTATGCTTGTATTTTTTATGCTTGTATTTTGTTAAGGTTGCTTTCTTTTATTCAAATAGTAGTTGAAGTTCTAAGAAAAATGTAGTTTACATTTGAGCATTTGAGTTATTTATACTTATTTCTGGATTGATATTATGGTATATTCTAAGAGTGCGGTGTGAATATGGGGGAAAAAGAAGAGTTTTCACTGAACATGGTGGAAACTTAGTGTTTTGTCTAGAATGTAGTAAATGTCCGTAAACATGAGATGGTATTATTAATTTGTATGTAAGTGAGAAACATTGTAGCATTTCAGAAGGGCATAGTCTAAATGTCTGTCAGAATCCATTGTCTAAAATACCTAGTTTTCCAATTCTGGTCACGGAAGTTTCATTTAAAAAAATCTCTGAACCTCTTTTCCTCTTGGAAATAAAATATAGATAATAACAATTCTTATGTGAGATTAAGCAAAGATTAAATTTAAAAATATATTTTAAAATATTTTGGAAATGAAATACAGTTTGTAAATCCTACTTACAACTCATGAAAAGGGCACAGCTTCCCCTGGACTCAAATTTCCTCATCCGTGAAGCAGAGGTGGAAAACACCTAACTCTTTGACTTATAATTTATGTTCTTTCTAAATAGAAAGTTTTTCTTTTCTCAATTATAAAAATAGTCACATAATTTTTGGGAAATGTAAAGGTGTAGCACCATCTAATAAAAAGTAAAAAAAAAAAAAAAAAAACGAAAACAAACAAACATGTTTATACCATTCAAGACTAACCATTGTACCATCTTAGTAAGAATGTTCCTAGGTTTCTCCCCCTGTGCATGGTAGATTGATTTACTGTTCCCAAATACTACCCTACCTCGCTGCCTATCTTGGGTCAAGTTGTCATGTTATCCATGCTCCTCCCGTGGCAAAGTATGCATCCTTGCTCACTGTCATTGTCTTGATTCGTGTGACTTGCTTTGGCCCATGACATGTGAATCGACGTGATGTACATCTTGCCTGAGCTAAAGCAGTTGAGACATTATGTGTTTTGCCCACCTTAATTCTTTTCTGTCCTCAACTAGCCAGGACTGCTTCATACTGGGGCTGCTCTTTCAGTTGGAGTCCCTGAATCCTTGAATGAGAAGAAAATAGAATAGAGCTTGTGCTATTGGAATTCTATGATGACCTCCATGACCTCTATCCCCTGATGTTGCTCCCATGATTATATTCTGGTACAAGGTGAAAGGATTTGGAGGATGTAATTTGAGGTTTCTAATCAATTGACTTTAAAACAGGGAGGATATCCAGCTAGGGCTAACCTAATCCCATGAGTCCTTTCACAGTCAAGACATTTTTTTTTCTGACATAGTAGAAGAGGAAATCAGAGATATTAAAAGCATGGGAGACATTCAATGTAAGGAATATTCTCTCTTGTTAAGAGGACTGTAAATGGCTCACAGTTGCAAGAAAAAGGGGGCTTCAGCTCCAAGACTTTGAACCACTGAATTATATGAAAAATATGAAGTTGGAAGCAGAGTATTTCCTTGAACTTCCGGGTGAAAACCCAAACTGGCTAAGCCCTTGACTTGGGCTTTGGGAGGCCCTAAGCAGAGAACCTAGTTGAGTTCCCTTAGACTTCTTACCCCACAGAACTGTGAGATGATAAATGAGTATCATTTTAAGACACTACAGAGGTGGTAATTTGTTACCCAGCAGCAGAAATGGAATACAGTGTCACAGCAACCAGCCCACCGTGACTGACCCATAACACAAACAAGGAACACATATGGTAATAAACCACTGGAACGTAGGGTTATTTTATTACTTTAAAGCTCCAATTAAATAGTGTGTCTTCATCCACATATTCTCTCTTTCTCTCTCAACACACACAGTGTTTTCATGCCATTCTCTGCATCATATTAAAAGTTCTTCTTTGTAACCTACTCATTCACTCCGTAAGTCATTTTAGAAAGTTTTTACACCCGTAGAAATAGGCCTGCAGTGTTGCTTGCAATGGCTGAGTAGTTTTCCATTGTTTAGGTGTGCACTATACTACTTCCTTTAAACAAGCACTACTTCTTTAACAAACCCTATTTATTTATTTTAAACATTTTATTTATTTATTCATGAGAGACAGAGAGAGAGGCAGAGACACAGGCTGAGAGAGAAGCAGGCTCCATGCAGGAAGCCCGATGTGGGGATCCTGGGACCCCAGGATCATGCCCTGGGCCAAAGGGAGGTGCTCAACTGCCGAGCCACCCAGGCATCCCAACAAACCCTATTTAGAGAATTTTTAGGTTACCCAACTATTCATGATTCAAAAGAGAAAAATCTAACACATCTCTTTGTATGAATAGTTTTTCACAGTTGTGCCTTCCTGAAAGGTCTTCCTAATTTATAGCCTTTTATTATTTTATTTCAATAATTTATCATCTTTACTATTTATGGTTATCACTATTTCCCCAATTTTTACGACTGATATATATGTGTGTGTGTATACATACACCTAGACATCCTTTCATACAGTTTTAAATGTTGTAAAGCCAAGTGTTTCTAGGTATCTTTTGTTTTTATTTTCTGATTCTCGTGTTCATGCCTTTAACGTAGAAAGAAACAAACATAAACTTTAAGTTAGCAATGACGGTATGAAAGCAAACATTCTTTCCTGTACCTTGCACATTTTCTGTTGGTATTTCAGACAACACTTGGAAAGTCCAAATTTTAAAGCCAGAGCAGCTGTTCAACAAAATGTTCACACAAGCCAGCAGGCTAGTATGCTCTCAATAGGTTTGTGTAACAAATAACTGCAAAGTTGTTTCTGCATAAATGAGAACTTCATGGCCAACTACAAAGTTTACATGTGTAATTTAGGTCTAACACCAGAAAAGATAACTAGGAATGTGTGTACTTGGTGTATATAATGAAGGAAAGTCAGGATAGCTATGGAAGCAATGAGGAGTTCAGAACATTTTTCATCTGGATAACTTAAGGTATTGGCTTGAGTTCAGCATCATTAATTACCACTTTCCTCAGTAAATTCCTTACAGTTCCTTTGAGACAAGCATCATTTTTCTCTATTCAAATATTCTGAGCTTGATGGCAGTAAACTAAATTGTTAACTGTTTTTCTTTTCTATACAATGGATGTCTACATATCATGATGCTGTTTGTGTGTCATGGAAATTGTATGAAGTATTTGGAGTTCTTTTGGAACAAAAGCCATTGCCTAGCCTGAAGATAACAGTGTCAAAGGTATGATATGATAAACATCATATCATATGATATGATAAATAAGTTATTTCCTTTTTGTTTGAACGACCACACAGTTTTATTTTAATTGATAATTTACCATTGGGAATAACAATAGTTCCAGGGCTTTCATCTGAACAAACAAAAATTGCTTTTGAAAAAAATATATCTTTAGGACATTTAACACACATAAAAATCTTGAATTCTTGGCCAATCTAAGTGGCTCTAGTGGTATTTCCTGTTATATTGGAAGTGCCTTTGCCAAGAAAAGACTAATAATGTATATAATGCCAGTGCTACCTGCATTGTTTGCTTGATTGCTTTTTAGCAGTAGGAGTTTGAAACTGAAAGGCAGTAAATGGAATTATAAGGTTCATACCTTATTGTATAAGAAAAATAATATGTTATGACCCAAATTTCAATGGCATATTTTATTTTTAATTTTGTGGCTACGTAAAAAAATTCTTACGAATATAAAAATTTATAGGACCTTCCTGTGGAACATTTTAATGTTCTAGTTCATGGGTTTTTTTGTTTTTGTTTTTTTGTTTTTTGTTTTTTTTGCTTTGAAAACAAATACACAAAGACCTCAACTCACAGCGATCCACACTACCAGTACCTTAACTTCATTAGTCATATTCTTTGTGACACAGAGGGAGTGAGAACATAGCATGTCATCCAACTAATTCTAAGAAAATAACAAAGGAAAAATCATCTAGGAGAGGTTGGTAATTTTACTTAAAAAAAAAAAAAAAGAAAAAAGAAAATCAAGTGACTGTGAGTCTCCACAAAATTACCCTCAACACTACCTGTTGATGTTTCAGGTAATTCTGTGGAGTTCCATAACCTCTGTGTTAAAATACCTCATATTATGATTTGTTCTGGTAAATAAGGATGAATTTTAAAGATCTTTATGTGAAAAGTGATGAGTCTGTATCATATTAAAATATTATTTGAATGGTGCTTTTTGTTTCTCTAATGAGAAAAAGAGATTGAGATCTAAGCCATCGCCTGTGTGGAAAGATAGACAAGAGTAGCAATACCCAACTTGATGATTTTTGCATTTTTGTCTTCCTGTGACCTGGGAATTCCAGCTGGACCCTGGAAGTTACTTTCTTCAAAGAAAATTTATCCTCTACGTCTCTTCCCCTGTGCCTTGATGCAACTAGGCACATTTTGTATGACTGACATATTTTTTGTAAAAGATTGGGGATAAGGTACTTGTTAATGAACACAGATCCCAATAATATTGTGTTTCGGTCTGAATCTATTTGACTTTGAACACTTTTTCTAGAGATACGTAACTCAGAGTGAAGAATGTCTACTCTCTCTCTGAAGCATTATAAGGGTACGAGTTTCATCAAAATCTACCATTTACTTTCAAACAATAAACCTCAAGGCCAGGTAGTTAGAAAAGAGAGTTTTATGCATCACTGTGGAAAAATATAATCAACTAGTATCTATTACGTATCAGATATTGTGATCACCAGAGAAAAAGTAATGAGCAAGCTGTTCAGTGTTTTGAGGAAGCTTACCACTTGGGAAAACAGACATTACCTGGTAATTCAAACTATTGCATAAATCATGGAGTTTGTGGTGGTAAATACAAAATGCTATAGGACCCAGATGGAGGGCACACACGCCATTATGAATTGTCGATGGGGATTGCAGTCAGTGAACTGATCCCAGAGTTCAGAGATATTTCTATGACTTAAATGATGAGTTTATTTTAGCCAGGTCATGAGGAATTAGCAACTGGGGGCTGGGGAGAGACGAAGAGGAGAGCTCGAGGAAGTGCCGTTGCAAAAGGCTGGGATGTAAGCATGGCAAATTGTGGAATGGAAATGAAGTCTTCAAACTGGCTTATCATTTTCTGTTATATCTTAAAACTAAGGTTTTATTATTTATTAACTTCCACTCCCTTTCATTATTTTATTTTGCTTTGCCTTGTTTTCTAGTTTTGTATTCTTATATTCCCCGTGTTATCTGGTTACTCCTAGGCCTGCTGCAAAATCAGAAAATATAGGCCGGATAGCAGAAAGGCATTGTGTCCCCATGAATTCTAACACTTTGATTTCTCCTGATGAGCATGACCTACCAAGTTGTTAACTTTTTTTTTTTTTTTTTTTTTTAATGAGAAAATGTGCACTGAGTTCCATCCAAGAGACTACTGATATTTAGGAATATATCTCTTTACAAGTAGCACTGAAAAATTAAATCGATAAGTTTGCCATGATTGGAATCTTCCTTGTAATTTCTGGTGAGTTATTTTTGAATTTCCTCTCAGAAAAGCTAAGAAGGTAGTTTCTGTTTATTTCCTTTCTGGAATTAAGGGGCTTACCAGAGACACACCAGGAGGCTTCGTATCTGTTACAACTAGCACCCTGACCATTGCAAATGAAAGAAATCTTCAGTACACGCTGACTGCTTGACTGAATATGGATCTGAGAAATGGGTACTTATTACCGATAATCGCTTACCAGACTCACCCAAGGTACAGATTATAAAATTTTGATAAACACACAAACATCCCTAAGATGCTAATAGGCATATTTACCCCTTTTTAAAAAATCAACAAGTTGATGTGTGATTCCACTAAATTATACATTGAAGAGTACTTTGTTGTTCCCCGTTTCTTTACATGTACTTACTGTGCTACTACTGATACTTTGGGAAGCCACTTTTGTTCCTAAGGTTAGAAGAGCTTTATTTAATACAGGTGGAGCAGTAATTATGATCAATGTAAATTTCCAAGCACAGATTGTGCAAGCTGCTGGTGCTGGCAGTGTGCTTTGTGTGTATTGATGTCCATGTGCCAAATGTTGTATCTATTAGCCTAGAGACATCAGCGGGATTGGACATCAGCTGAACATGGCATGCTGAAAAGTAAATAGACACTCGGTAGCTTAACTGAAGATGTAAAATCAGGATGAAAAATGAAGTGAATGAGAATTTAAAAAGTTGGTGAAGTGAAGTTTGCATACATTTAAAAATCTAAATTTAAGTTTCTCTAGAAATTCAAAATTATTACTGCTTCATTATATACAAATGCTTCTGTTTTTGTACTTTTTAAAAATTCCATAACAGTTTTGGAAATACTAAATTTTAGAATGATGTAAGAAAGGATTCCTGTGGAATCACTGAAACAATCAGTGTGAAATATTTAGTACATAAACTATGGAAAATGAGAGGAATACACATGCAAGTCATGTTATAAAGCTTAGTAATGAAACACACGTTGGGGAGCCTGTGCATCAACACGGAAGCTTCAACATCACAAATAACTACAGCTGCCTTCTCATTCCCCACAATCCCATATATGTTTTCTGTAAATTCTTCAGTTACAGAATTTGGAAAATATCATCCAAAACTGCGTGGATTGCCTTTTAACTCCCTTTAATGGTTTTATGGATGAACATAGATCTTATATTTAGTTAATGCATTTTATTTGTAGTTCAAATTTGTTTTATTTTTAATAATAAATCCTTCCCTAATGTGTAGATATGAAAATATTTGTTCTGTAGTTCTGGAAATGATTGAATATTTTGTTTTTCAAATTGAAACAGTCTATTAAATTAATTTTTTGAATGCTTGATATATGGACTTCATTTTAATTTTTGTTCTATTTGGATATCCAGTTGTTTCAACATCATTATTGTTAATTTCCTTTAAAACAACGTTTTGGTTTAGCTATAAATGTATTGATTCAATAGACCAATCTTTGTAGTATTGATCACTCTGTGGTACCTGTCTTCGAAAGGGACTTCTTTTAACATCTTTCAGTATGTTTCACATTTTATCTTCAAAGTTCTTTAACATCTTTTGTTTACTACAGTCCTTGACAACTTGTAGTTTTATTCTTGTTAAATATTGTTTTTAAAATGTTTGCAACTATTTTTACCGATGAATCAGTTTGTTGTTTACGCTACTATCTGCAATCTTACTGAATGCTTATATAATTCTAATAATGATAATTTGTCTAAAAATAAATTTTAGAGAACATCATATAAATATCCATTGGATCATCAATGAGATTTTGACCTTTTTCTCTCAAAGATTGTTTTTTCTTATATGGCCTAAGTCCCTTAGTGCATCTTTACACAGAGCCTGTTGTAATAGTCTTCTTTGCCTTGCTACTGATCTAAAGAAAGAACTCGAGCACTTTTTTAGAAGAAATTGTATTTGCTGAGTGTCTTGATAGAGTTTAGGAAGTTAAGAAAGTTTCCTCCTATCTCTAGTTTGCTAGGGGATGATACATTGAATAGGTCACAAATTTTGTCATGTGTTTTTTTCTGATTCTATTGAAATGATAATATAGATTTGTCCTTCCTTATCTGTTGATGAGATAACTTATATTTATGAATTTTATAATGAGAAGCTACTTTTGCAGTCCTAGCATATATCCCTAATATTTTATATGTTGTTGCTAATATTGTGTTTTAGATTTTTGCATCCCAAGGTCCTTGTTTGATTTTGATATCAAGGTAACATAGGACTTATTAACTCTCCCTCCACCCCTTTTATTGTATTCTGTTTAAGAGCTTGCTTAAGGCTGTTAATTATTAATTACTTGAACTCTTGCTTGAACTACATATTACTTGAACTTTTGCTTGAACGCACCTGTAAAACCATCCGGGCCTGGCTTCTTCTTTGTGATCACAGACTCAATTTATATTGTGATTATAGAAAGTTTACATTTTTTCTTTATTTTTTATTTTCATTTTTTACTTTTTTTTTGTTATGATGTTACATTAGTTTCAGGTGGATAACAGGGACTCTACATCTCTAACCATTATGCTATGCTCACCACAAGTGTGGCTGCCATCTGTCACCATATAATGCCATTGACTATATTTCCTAAGCAGTACCGTTTATTCCCATGACTTATTTTTTATTTAGTTTTATTAAATTATCTATCTTAAGGTATTTGCCGATTTAATTATACTATTTTAATCTTTACTGACATCGAGGTTTTTATAATATTCTCATTAATTTTTTAATGCATGCTATTTCTTTAATTTGTCTTCTTTTCAGTTTCCAGTATTATTTCATTATGTGCTCTTTCTCTCCTTCGTTTTGTCAATTTTGCCATAAGTTTTTCCTTTTCATTAGAGCCAACTTTGGAGCTTTGTTGGGCCTCCTTATTGCCCCTTTAAGGGTGCAAATAAATTGTGATGACAAATTGTGATGACTTTCTTCTGAGAGGGTTTGGAATCTCTCTTTCAGAATCTAGGTGAAGCTACCAATTGAACCTACTCAAATTCTGAATGTTTAGAGATCCATGGGATGATTTCACAGTCTACCTTCTGTTTGTCCAGTAGACATTCAAATTCTCAGCCTAGTTTTTCCATTTCGAATCTACATTGCCATTTTTCCTGAATGCAACCTGATTTCTGTGTGCACTAGTTTTCAAGTGTCAGTTTTACTTCACTGGCTTATTTTTATTTTTGTTTGTCCTTGGACATTTCTTTTGCTTACAACAGTGCATTGAAAGCATATTTACTGTAAATTATCTAGGATCAAGTATTTCTCTAGCCAGAAGTCCTGTCGGGGTATCTTTCTGTCATATTGCTAGAAATTAAATTCCCCTCTGAGATATTTTCAAAGGTTTAGGTATTTCAGATAACCTTTACTTAAATATTTGATCTTAGAGAATGTGTCTGTTTGAAGTCTGCTCTTCAAACCTTTAAGTAAATTAGGAAAGTATTTTAAGATTCAACAATTGAAGCCTTAGCTGTTTGTTATTCTTTGAAAATATGAAAATAAATTTGTCTACACTAAGAGAAATCTCTTTCCAGTGCTAACATCTTGCCAACTGTTTCATATTTTAGTTCTCTTGATATTACCAAAAAGGAAAGAAGAGAACTAATTTATTGAGCACTTGTAATGTACCAGAACTTTTTTAGTTGTTTTTCATTTGCCAGCTCAATAAATCCTCAGACCAATTTTATGGCTGAGTGTTACGACCATTTTTAATTTGAAGAAAGAAAAAGATAGGGATCCCTGGGTGGTGCAGCGGTTTGGCACCTGCCTTTGGCCCAGGGCGCGATCCTGGAGACCCGGGATCGAATCCCACGTCGGGCTCCCGGTGCATGGAGCCTGCTTCTCCCTCTGCCTGTGTCTCTGCCTCTCTCTCTCTCTCTCTCTCTCTCTCTCTGTGACTATCATGAATAAATAAATAAAATCTTTAAAAAAAAAGAAAAAAGAAAAAGTTGGAGAAATTTGCACAGGCTAATAATAGTTTAAGGAGTCAAACTAAGGCCTATTTGACCTATAATTATCCTACAGTATGGTAGCACTACCCACCTCTGTTTTATAGGTGTGGATATTGAGGCCTATGAGATTAAAAAAGTAACTTCTCTAAATAAAACTGGAATATGAGTCTCTTTGATTTTTAAGTCTGTATAATTTCCAAAATGTTTTTCTATGATATGTCCTATCCATACCATAAAATATAGGGTGACACTTCAAGTCTCACATATATATTTTTTAAGTCTCAGATATTTTTAATGATTTATTTATTTATTTATTTATTTATTTATTTATTTATTTAATAGAGAGCATGAACAGGGGTTGTGGGGGGGGGGCAGTGAAAAGAGGAGGAGGGAAGGGCAGAGGGAGAGGGAGAAGCAAACTCCCTATTTAGCAGGGAGCTGAGGTGGGCTCTATCCCAGGACCCTGAGATCATAACCTAATTTGAAAGCAGATGCTTAACCTACTGAGCCACCCAGGCACCCCAAGTTTCAGATATTCTTAAACCCATCAAGACTCTTATTTTTTTCCATCAGGACTCTTTAAGGATGACTCATTTTTATCACCACTCCTTTTTGTGTGTATAAATGCAGATATTGACCATCTAATTTAATAGTAACATTACAATTAAACCTATCCATTTACATTGTTCATTGTCATGAGTTTTGACAAATAGAGACACCTGAATCCACAGTCACAAATACAGTACTGAACATTCCATCACTTATGAAGGGGTTGCCTAGCCCAGTTGCAGTTCATCTCTCCCTCCACCCACAGCTCAACAACAACGGATAAGCTTTTTGCTACTATAGAATAGTTTGCGATTTTTAGAATTTTTATTACATAGAATTCTGTAGTATGTGCTCATTGTATCTGACTTTTCATTCATCACAGAGATGTTGAGGCTTATTCATGTTGCATATAGTATATGAGTATTTCATTCCTTTTTCAATGATTGGTATTCTATTATACCATATTTTGTTTATTTATTTCCCTATTGATGAACATTTGGGTTATTTTCAACTTTGGGCTATTGTCAATGAAACTGCTATAAAATAGATGGATAAGTCTTTGGGTTTACATATACCTTCATTCATCTTGGATAAATACTTAGAGTAGATGGGTAGTCTATGTGGAAGGTATATATGTAACTAAGAAATTGCCAGTTTTCCAAAGTGGTAATGATATTTTATGTTTTAACCAGTTTTTGAGAGTTCTGGTTATTTTGTGAACTCTCGAATACTTAGTATATTCAGAATTTTTAAAGATGTAGACATTCTAGTTTGTGTGTATGTGTGTGTGCATGTGTATGTGTGCATTTGTGTATCCATGCATACTCATGTAGAATGATCTTATGTGGTCCCAACTTACAACTGGTTGATGACTAATGATGTGGAGCCCTATGTGACCATTGATCATTTGTGTATCTTCTTTTGGTCATTCAGGGGTTTTGTCCACTCTTCAAATTGCCTTAGTTGTCTTCCTCTTGTGTTATAAGAGCACAATATATATTTAGGTTATAAATCCTCTGACTAATTTATGCATAGTGAGTATTTTCTCTCTACTCATGGCTTGACTTTTGATTTTCTTCCTTTTTTTAATTTTTAAACATTTTTTTGACTTCTGGTTTTCTTAGTGGTGTCTTCTGTTGAGCAGTTTTTCATTTCGATGAAGTCCTTAATTATCAATTTTTCTTCTTTTATGTTTGCATTCATTGCGCACTATCTAAAAATATTTGCCAACCCACAGGTCACAAGAATTCTATCTATGTTTTCTTCTGTAAGTTTTAATAACTTTAGTTTTTATATTTAAGTCCATTGTCTTACAGGTAAGAATAGATATTGACATTTTTCTATATAGAGATCCTGTTCCAACAAAGTTTCATGTAAAAGTCTTCTTTTTCTTTTTTTTTAAGATTTTATTTATTTATTCATGAGACACACACACACACAGGCAGAGGCAGAGGCAGAGGGAGAAGCAGGCTCCTCACAAGCAGCCTGATGTGGGACTCGATCCCAGATTCTGGGATCAGGACCTGAACCGAAGGCAGATGCTCAACCGCTGAGCCATTTAGGCATTCCAAGACTTATTTTTCAATAATAAATTATCTTGACAACCTTAAAAAATCAATTATGTGTGTGTGTATATATTATATATTATATATATATATATATATAAATGTAAAATCCATGTCAGTATATATATGTAGTTGTTTCTAGACAATCTAATATTTTTTATTGACTTCTATGTCTTCTTACCCATCATTTTCTTCATTAAAGCCTCATAAGAAAAAAATAAAATAAAATAAGGAAAAAAATAAAATAAAAATCAAGAAAAATAAAATAAAAAAAAAGCCTCATAAGAGTAGTTCATAAGATCAAGTATCCTGAGTCCCCAGGTTTTTGTTTTTGTTTTTAATTTAATTGCTTTGCCTCTTATGTGTGTGAATTTCCATATAAATTTTATAATAGAGTGTCAATTTCTACTTAAATTCCTGACAGAGGCACCTGGGGGGCTTAGTCAGTTAAGCATCTGTCTTCAACTCAGGTCATGATCCCAGGGTCATGGGCTCAAGCCCTGCTCAGCAGGGAATCTGCCTCTCCTTATTCATCTGCTTCTCCCCCAGCTCATGTTCTCTCTCTCATTCTCTCTCTCACTCTCTCAAGTAAATAAATAAATAAATAAATAAATAAATAAATAAATAAATAATAAAATCTTAAAAAAAATTCCTGACATAATTTTGATAGTTGTTATATTCAAATCTACAGGTCAGTTAAGGTAAAATAAACATCTTAATAATGTTAATCTCACTTTAACTGTTAATCTCATCTTAATCTCACTTTTCCAATCCATGTGCATAATACATTTTTCCATTCATTTTGAATTTCTTTAATTTATCACAGCAACATTTTATGGGTTTCCATACAATACCATGTGTATCTTTTAAAAGTTTGTGTACAAGTTTATTTTTGACGTTGTTGTAAATAGAACTTTTAGAAATTTCACTTTTCAACTTTTTTGCTGCTTTGGATTTTGTAGATTAACTGCGTGTACATGGCCTTTCTATTTATATTCGTGTAGTTGTTTTGTATATTCTTTTCAACTTTCTACTTAGATTTTCATGCATGTAATATATTTTTCTTGGTTCATTTCCATATTGATTTTCTCTTCATCTTTATTTTTTCAGTGGTTTAACTATGATGTACCTAGATGTGAATTTTCCTGTATTTATCCCATTTGGCTTTGCAGTTTCTTGATTAATAAAAATTCTTTATTTTTTATTTTTTATTTTTTTTTTGCATTTCACTAGTATTTGGCCTTCATTTTGTCAAATATTTTTACCTCAATATCATTACTTATATTAACTTATGTTAGGCTTTTTGTTACTGTTCCACTAGTCTAAAGGTCTGCTTCTTTTTTCCATTTTTTCCCCTGTCTTTCCTCTAACTGGATAATTTTTTTTTTTTTGATCCATAATCAAATTTCTAACTCTTCCATTATCTTCATTGCACTATTATTTCAGGCAGTTTCTGTTTTGTATTTTGTATTTATCAATTCTAGAATTTCCATTTTTAAACTATGTATTTACCATATTTCTATCTTTTCATTCATTATGAGCATATTTTTCTTTACCTCATCCAGTATAGGTTATAATAGACATCTTCAAGTCATTTTTTATAATTGTAGCATCTGGGTCTATTCAGTTTGGGTCTCTGTTAATTGTATTTCTGCAATTTCTATTTATTTAGACTCAAACTACTAGCTTTGTGAAAACTACAGTGTGCATTAACCCAGATCTCAGCTCAGTTCTTTGAGCTGAGCCAGTCTGTTCCAGTATACTTCACACATACGTGATTTGGGGGGTCAGCAGAATTTGGGTAAAATGTATCTGAGAATTTGGGATTTCTCTCTTTTCAGTGATATCCCTCTTCCTTTCCAGCTCAGTTCCTTTCCTTTATTTCTTCAGAACAGAAAGATTCCATGTCTTCCATTGGCGTTTTAACAACTCTGCTCTATGTTGCAACTGGCTTCAGGCTAAAGCTATAAAAATCTTATCCTTGTTGGTAAATCGAACTTAAATTTAAAAAAAATAAAAATAAATCTTATCACCTGCTCTATTTTCTTTAAAGTTTTAACTCTCCTCCAAAAGTTTGCCTATTTTTATTTTCTAGAGCTTTGTGGGATTGTTTGCTGGGAGGTGGGCGGGCGTTTGTTAGTTTGTTTAGCATTTGCTGAAATATTTATAGTTGTTATTTGTAGGATGACAAGTTATTACTTTACCATACCTACTGCAGAATAACTGTCATATAGTTGTTTCTTGTATGTAAAGAACACATCTCTTACATTTTTTATTCATTTCTTCTATCTTTTAGTACAGAAGAGGTGGAATTTTCATTTCCTTTATTTCATATCTGGCTTTGAAGACATGAAGTAGCTATCAAAATTAGTATTCTTTTCAGTATAAAAGAATTGCTATGATCTTAATCAGGTAATGATGGCTCCTGTCTAAACATTTTGAAATGATTCAGAATTAGGCATTATCAAGGATAAAGTAAATTAGCTCAAGCTTCCCAAATTACACTTCTTTTATATATATATGTGCATATAAAAGGTTATTAAATCAAACTTTTCTAATTCTATAAAAAATTGGCTTAAGGGTTAAAGGAATTTAAACATGACAAACACACCACTTTGCAAAGAGAGTCATTAAATGCATCACTGCTGGGTTTGAAAAAGCAACACATAAAACCAGAATTGCAAACCTTAACCCATCAGCAGATTGCAAACTATATGGAAGAGAAATCTAGAGACGGGTGAAACAGTGGATTTTTATTTAAAGATAGTTAGCATAGTATTCATAGTTTTGTCTCACTTATTTGTAGGGAAACAGAGGAGTAGGAATACTTCTCTCTCATCTAGTGCCAACTAAAGAAAGTATCAAGAAAACTGCTTTTAGGAAAACAGTGTACTTTCAAAGAGTGGAAGTTGTTACTGTCACTGTGTGCTTGCTCATAGGCAAAATCTCATGGGCTTGCCCTTTACTGCTTCAGGCCAAGCATGGGGAGAGAGCTCTTCAAACTACTTGAGTTATTACATAGAGTTTGGAGGGCCAAATCAATTTCTGGTTCTGTAACCCTCATTTCCAAGAACTACTCAGAGTTCAAAAATAATATGAATATATTTTCAAATAAATTCCTCTCCACTTCTTTTTTTTCTTTGAGAGTCTGTTTTTCTATTCCCTTTTGTTAAACATTTTAAGTAAATATTCAACTTCCTTATAATACTTCTGTTTGTATCAAGTTACAGAAATCTATCAAAAGATCTCACTATAATTAGAGATTTTTTTTGGCTTCTCATATATTATATCACTTAAAAATTTGTAGTTATTGATACTATAATATATGCAAACATATTGAAATTTGTTCTATCTTTCTGGTAGATTACAAAACCACACATAAAATACATTTTCTTCATTTAATTCCCTTTTGCACTTTGTGCTATGCTTTTGAATTAATAAATTCCATTAGATGCTACTTTTATTTTATATAGTCAACATTCACTTAGAAGCAGTCACTTATCTGCTCTTTCCTTCTTGTATCTCCATGCTTTCATCAACTCCATGCTTTCATAAAACTCCATTTTGTGTAGATTTGCTGACAGGTACTTTCTCTTGTTTGTCTTAAATTCGGTTATATTTTCATCATTGGAGGAAATTTTCACTAGATAGAGAATTTTTGATTAGGAGCTATTTCTTTGACCTTTTAAAATATTCACTCCACTGTTTTCTAGTACCTATTAAATGTGTTGCATATCAACTTAGCCTTATTGTTTTCTGTTTGAAGTAAACGTGTTTTTTCATATTTTCTGATTTAATTTTTTTTTCTTTAACTTGAATTTTAAATGGACTAACCATCAGTGGTTATCACTTTCCCTTGAATTAATCATGCTTGGAATTGTAATGTTTCTTAAATCTGTTGTTTGAGTTATGTATATCAGTTTTGGAAAATTAACCACCTCTATTTTTTCAAATATACGTATCAATTCCTTATCAATTCTGCTTCATTCCCTCTCTTCTTTCCTTCTGGAATGCTGATTGAAGAAAATAGATATTTCACTGAATTTTATTTCCATTTCTGGTGCTTTTGAGTAATTTCTTCCTTTGTTACTCTCCATGTGTCAGTCTGAATATTTTATTCAATTTTCTAGTTAACTAATTTTTAGTTACATCATAACTTCTTTCCTGTTAAAATGATGGATTGGTTGCTTATTTTCAGTTATTGTAATTTCTGTTTTAGGATTACTTTTTATGATTTAATAAAAATCTGTGATAAAATTCTCCATGTTACTCTTTATTTTTGTGTGTGTATAAATTAATCACATTTACACTTAATGTCTTTAGATCTGTTGGTCTGTTTCTGCTTTTAGCCATTCTGTCTTTTTGTATATTTGACTCTTTTATATTTGAGTTTCTAAAGTTTTGGGGCATATGAGTGGCTCAGTTGTTTAATGGTCCAACTTTTATTTCAGTTCAGCTCTTGATTTCTGTGTCTAGAGTTTGGGCCCCATGCTGGCCATGGAACCTACTTAACCAAGCACACAAACAAAAAACTTCAAGGTTTATATGAACACTCGAAGAGGTGATTTTAGTGTTATCTTCCTCTAGGGAGGATTATCTTTTGCTCTGGCCAAGCAGAGACAGGTTGCCTTCATTTGCTCAGGGGTTGACTGATTAGAAGCTGGGCTTCAGTCTTTGAGACAAGTTGTCTAATTCAATTTTATCCTTACTGTTGGAGTATAATACTTCAGGGATTACGTGAGAAATCCTGGGCTGTTTACCAATATTTCTTCATCATACATGGACTATACATTTGAAAGTTTTATAACCTAGTCTGTTAAGAATGTCAGAAATTCTGTTCCAAATAAAACTTCTGAGCAGCCACTTTCTGTTTGGCTTTTAAGTCTTTCAGCTGCTCCTTTGGACTCAGTAGACTATAAGAAGTGTGGTTCAAAATGTTAGCTTACCTTTCATCCATTTCTTTCCCACTAGGGTACTGGATCCTCAAGTTCACACTGCTTTAGTTCTCTCATTTTTTTTTTTTTTGCTTCCTCATTTTTTATGCCTGATATTTTAAAATTTATTCAAATCTAGCTTTGCTTGTTGATTGACAGTTATTGGTCTTGAAATAGCTAATCTTCCTTTGCTAGAAGGGGGATTCCTATTTCCCCTTTTGTGGTGTTCAATTAATATTAAACTCTTCAAATACAAATATTCAAATGCATATTAAACTATTTTAATGATACGTTTCTGAATTATTTTCATTAGCTAACCAATGCCATCTTATGATTATAGATTGAATTATCATTGACTCTTTGGCTAATGAATTCAGAAATCAGGAAAAATCAAAGATAGCTTAAATACTATGAGAATTAGGAATAGAACCTTTTCTATTTTATTCACTTAATAGATGTAATTTTAGTACATACTCTGCCACTCATTGTGTAGTATTTTGCAAATTGCAAATTACCTCTTCAGGTCTCAGTCTTCTCAGATAAAAGAAATGAGTTCAACTCGATGATCTTTAAAAGTCCTTCCATACCTAAAATTCTGTGATTTAATAAGAATAAATTAAACTTGAATCTTTGATGATTAGAGTTTAATTTGAATCTTGAAATCCATGAGATTTTTGTAGTTTCTAAATTTAGAAAAAAATAATATTCTCTCTCATCCCTAGTGCTAGAAGATGTCCCATATGACCTGGACAAGTTTCATTGCAATAATTACTTTTTGAATATTTAATTGCCAGGACATGTTGAAGAGGTGTAGTAATATCAGGGAGCACATCCTACCACATATAAATAAATATTATAATGAATAATAATCATAATGTGGAGCATTAATATTAGAATATACAAATTAATAAATTATACAGAATGGAGAACCTACAGGTTCATGTTTATGTGAAAGGTTCAATACAGTGAGATTTAGCATTGCATATCATTGAGGAAACACGAGGTAGTAAAAAAATGGTGTCGAGACAGTTAATTACGTAGAACAGGAAAGAAATCTTCACTTTATAATGTATATAGTCAAGATTATAAAATCCATATGTAAAAACCACATTTTTAATTACATTAGGGTTGCAAAAAAATGTTAAACTTGAAATAAAATTTTCAAGCCATAAGAAAGTGTGCAGGAGGTAGAGAAATTTTAATTAAGATAATGATTTAGAACTCATATATGGGGACACCTGGAGGGCTCAGCGGTTTAGTGCCTGCCTTTGGCCTAGGGCATGATCCTGGAGTCCCGTGTCAGACTCCCTGCATGGAGCCTACTTCTCCCTCTGCCTGTCTCTGCCTCTCTCTCTCTCTCTCTCTCTCTCTTTATCTCTTGGGAATAAATAAATAAAATCTTAAAAAAAAAAAAAGAACTCCTATATGATATCAGACACATGTCATCATGCCCTGTTCTTGCTATATAAACTTGGAAAAACTACTTAAAAGTTTAATAATAATCTTTCCCAAGTGTAAGATGTGAATAACAGTACCTGTTTTTTAAGAAATCCTGTGAAAAATAAATAGGGCGGTATCAAAATGCTTAGGGTGTTGCCTGAATCAAGTAGTATCCAGTTATTGTTAGGAATTGTATTTGCAAAACTCATTTTTTTTTTCTCTACTGAGATCAATAGTACTTAGAGAAAAATTAAGACTTGGAGAGAGACATTAATTTTAGAAAACTTGTGCTTTCATCTAGCATAGGCCAAGCCACTCCTAAATATTGAAGATACTAAAAACACAAGGCATGGTAATTATCTCTTATTTACTCCAATCTAATGACTTTTCTGAAGAATGAGAGAATGATGACAGGCAACTTTTGAAAGGATAACAAGTGAGGCTGAAGGCTCACTCTGGTAAGGCTGGAGACCATGAAATAGAATAGAAGGACAGCAGTCTGCAAGTTAGTTGATTTTATGTAGCACAGCTTAGCATGCCAAATGTGGGAACAGAGAAAGTGGTTTTTCTTGTTCTTAGATATAAAGATCTGTGGGACTGAAGTAGCCAAATGGTCACGTTTATGGTTCTTATTAGGTCAGCTAAGAGATCTTGATTTCTCAGACCTGTAGAAAGAGAACTGAAGCCATTCCACAATAATACATGAGAAGGAAGGACTGGGGGAATTAGATATTTAATAATTTCTGATAGCCTATAACTTGAAATAAGTGAGTAAGAAGGGAAAGGAATATGAAGTTGAGGCACAGAATTATATGCTAGGGTGTAAGTTTGCAGAAACAAGATATTTACATAGACATACAAATCTAAGAATTAACTATGGTTAGAACTTAGAAGTAGCGTAGACATGACAGTTCAAGCAGAATTTCCTAAAAATCTCTGGAGCCCAGCTGGCAAGAAAAGTACATTTGTTAAACATGGACATGTAGGAATTGCTGATGATGACTTAAGTTTAGTTTCTTTTGAATAACCAATATGTGAGAGTGCTTGGCCAGTATTGCAGAGTTTTGCATGAATTATTGCAAATATTCACATTAACCATTCTCTGTATCCTAGCTTGTTGATCTTTTTTTTTTTTTTTTAAAGATTTTATTTATTTGAGAGAGAGAACAAGCGATGGGGAGGGGCAGAGAGAAAGAGAAAGAGAAAGAGAATGAGAAGCAGACTCCCTGTTGAGCAGGAAGCCTGGGGTGGGGCTGGATCCCAGGACCCTGAGATCATGCCTGAGTTGAAGGCAGTTGCTTAACCAACTGAGCCACTCAGGCGCCCCCTCCCCTTTCTTTTTCTTTTTCTTTTTCTTTCTTTCTTTTTTTTTTAATTTATTTATTTGGGAAAGAGAGAAAATTAGTTTTTAGGGAGGAGCAGAGGGACTAGTTTGTTGATCTTAAAGGGATTCTAAAACTGCAAGGATAATGACACAGCTAAGTCTAGAGAAACAGGAATAACCCTGTAAATGAGCTTCACTGAGCAAGTCTTCATGGGAATTTCCATTTCCAAGCTAAAGGTATCACGTAGAATTCAACATCCTTTTTTTCCAGCTCAGAATGCAAAGCCACAGTTTGCCTTTTTTAAAAATGAGAAACCTAAAAGGTCAACTTGGGACAATTTGTATAACAAAAGGATGTAAAGTGTAAGTGACTGAAACATTTATTAATCATGGAACATGCTTTAGTGTCAGTATTTTTTTCTTTTAAATGGAGCCCTACTTCAGGCCTAAGAAGACAACAATTTGAGTATTTTTTAATCACCTTAGCTAAAATTAAAATATGAGAAAGATTATTTGTTTTTGAACTAGGTCTTTGAAATTAAGAACGCTTTGCATGGAAGAATTATTCTTGTTTCTTTTGATGTTTTCTTGAGTCTCTTAAAGATGATTCCTAATGAATTGCCAGATGTAGTTTTGAGACTAGAATTTATAGACCACAGTTATTCATTCCAGTCAAATGCCACAGACAAGAACAGCAACAAATCAAAGTTAATTCGTAATTGAAACCGACTATTACTAAAAGCAATTTAGCTTTAAAGAACCTTGACATGTTCAAAAGATGAATTACTTGGTGCAGCTTTGTTATTTAAAATTATTTTTAATCATTTAATAGAAGAGAAGGCTAAACTTAGGAAGGCCAGACAGGAGTGGAATCTATTTCATGTTCCTTTTAAAACTCAGAGGATAAAATACCTTTTGAAGATAAATTAAAATGTATTTCAGGGAATCGTAACAGGGTTAGGTAAAGTTTTAAGGGAATTTCCATACTGCAAATGATAATATAATTTAATGCAAAACTTCATACATTAAAAAAGAAATTACGTGGCTGCCATTACCCTTTCATTTCCTCCAAGTTACCTAGCAAATTGTCTTTTCTTTATTATTACTATTTTTTATTTTATTCATTGGTTCCATGAAATATATGAATAAGAAACTGAATAAATTAAGCTCATAATTTTGCTAGTAGCCTTACATTTTACAAATACACAATCCCACTCCACTTAATTTATACCCTTTGCTGTACCTGTACTGAATTTAATTCTATTTAACTTCAGCATGGTAGTTGGAGACACCCTTTCTCTACCAACATCAGTCTGGGCAGCAGTTATTTCCTCTCTCTTTTTTTTTTTTTTTTTTTAAACTGTAGAGTTGCTGAAATGAATATCTCTAAAGTCATGGCCTAAAAAATTAGAAATAATGAATCTTCTTAACTTGTCTCATTTGTTCATTTGTATGGAACTTGCATATAACTATTTCTTCCCTCAAGGAAGTCTCATTTAATATCTGCTTTTATATTGGCCTCCACTGCTTTTCTTGTATTGATGCTGTTCTACTTGTTCCGAAGTAGGAGGGAACATGGGTAGCAAACATAAAATTTCCTGTTAATAGTTGAATAAGGCAGAGATATTGTGGAACAAAAATGATAAGAAAAATATTCTTGGTTATTGAAAAACTTGATCATTTTGGTTTAAGACTCTTATTATATATATTTAGTAGATTCTGGGAAAAATGCACAATAGAAATACATGTCTAACATATGAAAGCGTTTCTGTGTTTTCATATGGAACCATTAAGTTTGGGAATAACAAAAGAAATGAAGCTTTTAAAAATTTTATTGAAAGCATTATTGCAGTTTTTATCTGCAGGTCCCCAGATAGATTGAAGGCCACAGTTTTAATGGAAATTTCATGAAGTGGAAAGTGAAAAGAGGAGAACTATGATGATAGATATAAAACAATGACAGGCAAATTGGTTGGTTAATTAAAGCATCCATGTTTGCAGATAATATTTGGCATGTCAAATTGAATGTCAGCATCTGAGATTAGAAATCTAAATATCCATCACCATAGGTTGAAATTATAGTCAAGATAAAAAATGAGAACGAGAAAGAAAAATGCCACACAATGAGGCAAGAATATATAAGATCAGATCTCTACTATGTCAGATTTAGTACAAAAAGAGAAAGTTAAGTCAGCGGACAAAAATCCAAGTGCTGATATTTGTTTCAAAACATGGTGTTTGATTATTCAGCTAAATTGTCAGATGGAACAGGATATAGAAGATAGATTTTATTTAGCTACATAATACACTGATTCTCTATCTTTGCTATATATTTTAATCACTTGGGTAGTTTTAAAGCTTCTGATATGCAGGTCACACCAAGATCATTGAAATTATATAGTTTTAGGGTGGGAACTAAGCAACAGTAATTCCAATTTGCTAAAATTTGGCAAGTTCCACATATCCATATTCCTGTATGAGTCAGGCTTATTAAATAGTTCCTAGTAACTTTCACTTATTTATTTATTTATTGCATAAGGAAAGGAAACATATATAACTCTAATCATGTTATTTTAAGTTTCTGGAAAAATATGAGTTCCAGCCTTGTGAAGAGCAATAATATTATGATTGCTTCATTTCCTTTGTAAAATAAATTTCATTTAGATTCTGTTCTAGGAAAATCTTGAAATGAGGATTAATGATTACCATACCATTATGTGGGGAAGAAGTTGAATATAAATGCTTTATTGAAGTCATTTACCTTGAATACCTATTTACCTTAAGTTTTCCTTGACAGTAAAGTGATTTTTTTGACAAAACAATTTACATTTTTTTTATTCCATGGAAGTTATAATCATCACTGTGTAGACGATTGGTGTGTTACAATGAAAAAGTAAGATTTATCCATATAGTATACTTTTATCATAATATAACAAGTGGCTGTTTGCTTGGATCTGAAGTCTAACGTACTTTGGGAATACATTTCCACCCTAATTAAAATAAATGGCCTTTAAATGTAAATTAACATTTTGTAAGTTTTCTCATACAGTATAAAAGATTTCTTAGAAAGAAATTATATTTACCGTATAGCAAGCATTTTATTTATTTATTTATTTTTGTTTTGTTTTTTTCCTACTTTACTAACAGTAGGATTAAGCCCATTTTGACTAAATATGTCTTTTGGCATTTTTCTGTACACTTAATGCATGTTTCACATTTAACACCTCACCTCAGTAGACATTTGGCTTTTTATTTTTTCTTCAGATTAATATAATCAGTTGATATAAACTAGTTTCAGAGACACAAAAGTGCTATTAGTCTATTCCAGCCATCTAACTAGGGTGACCAGCCAGCTGCAGGCTGGTGTTGTCAGGGTGTTCCTTTTTACTCTCAGAAGTGTCCTAGTTCAGATGATAAGTTATACTGTCCCTCTATATCTAAAAAGCTGCCACTTCTGATAAGACTGCTTAGAATTTAAAATCGTTAACATGATTTTTTTTTCCCAAAAAAAGAACCAGAACATTAATCATCATCTACCAGGACTGAGGGAGAACCCTTCTCTCAATGTTGAGCACGAGCATCACCATCCTAAATGTTTCTCCTATAATTTATATATGTTAATTGGTGAAACAGAATGCTGTGGTTTTCTTTTGATCACTCAACACGCTGAATCTGTGTTGTAACTTAATCAATGTCTACCTTTCAGTAAAGCAGACTCCCTATATTTAAAGTTTAGT
This sequence comes from Canis aureus, assembly GCF_053574225.1. Taxonomy (NCBI): domain Eukaryota; kingdom Metazoa; phylum Chordata; class Mammalia; order Carnivora; family Canidae; genus Canis; species Canis aureus. The sequence goes on along the minus strand of NC_135612.1, from coordinate 6,937,057 downwards.
TTTTATAAATGTGTAAACTTTGGCAATAGCAATAAGTTTTTTTAACTTTCCTTTTTTTTTAAAAAATTGTATTTAAATTCAATTTGCCAACATACAACACCCAGTGCTCATCCCATCAAATGCCCTCCTTAGTGCTTACCACCCAGTCACCCCATCCCCCCACCCCCTCCCCTCCTGCAAGCCCTTTGTGTGTGTCCCAGAGTTAGGAGACTCTAATGGTTTGTCCAGCAATTGCACTACTGGAAAATAAGGCGGTAGCAATAATCTTAATCACCTTTGAATTACTCTCTGTCTCAGCCTTTTAATTCTATCATACAGGAGGGGAATAATTTTCTTTTTTAACAGATGGGGAAAGGGAAAAGGGAGTAAGAAAGAATAAAGACTTACTATAGCAAATAATAATATGGAATTATAGAGGTAAATGTGTGAATGTATAGACTAGGACAGGCATTTTGAGTGCTGAGTGCACTGAAATATGGCCAGAGGGGTAACATAAGAAAAGTGCTGCTCTGGGAATAACATTATGACAATAATAAAAAAAAAAGAGAGAGAGAGAGACATTAACACAACAAGGAGATGAATTTTTCCAGTTTTCTTTAATATCTCTTTCTTCTCACCTGATTCTGCTTCTTTTCCTCTTCCTCTCTTTTCTTCTGCCCTGTGTTATTCTTAGGCCCTAATGATATTGGAGCCTTACGAGTAATTCTGGTTTAGAAATGAATGGGAATTATTACTGCCAGGCAAGCATGCATATTTTCTCTCTCTGTGCTCTAAACTGGAAACTAAAATAGTAGACCCTGGTAGAGATTATGTATTATCACTTCGGAAACATGAAAGAAAGAATCAGTTATAATGTCCTGGAATTGGTGTCATGGGAAAAAATACAAACAAGATCTTTAAAATCCACAGTAAATTCAATTACATAGTAAAGCAAGTAACTTGTAAGTAGATTCCGTTTTCAGTACCTACCAGTTTTCCAAACGGTCATAATACACCTTTTAAAGTACCTCCTAGATGTTCTAAAAATAAATAAATAAATACAATACTGAATTCATTAGTGAACAGAAAGAATAATCCTCACTAAAAGATTTGTTCTTGTGCTTTAAAATACATCTCAGGAAGTCTTCTTGATCGTCAATTATCAATTCTTTCAAGCACGTAAGACTAGTCACGTAATGGTAATGTGTAGCCTATTGTGTGGCAAAGGTCTGATTCTTCTTACTTCAGGGCTCATCCGTGTATCATTTAATACCCTTTATCAGATTATTTCCCATAGTCTGTGCAAAGGGCAAGATAAACCAGTGATTTTTACAGTCAAGTTCTATACATTTGCATAAAACTTTATAACCTCGCAGTCTTGGCAATCAACCTCAGTTGTGGATGCTCCAGTCTCTCACAGATAGCCTTTTAAGAAAAGCAGTCTCAGAAGAATTACTGTAGCAGAGAGCCATCCTTGATTCTCTCATTTGCATGTTAATACCCAAAATACTCTTCACGTTTATTCAGGGTGGCTGTTTTATTGCAGAAATGCCATCTGAACTCCAAGAATAAACTAAAAAGACTTGTGAGGACCTCTGAGCCCACTGAGTTCTTTTTTATAAATGTAAGTGATCATAAAAAGCTCAGCGCCTGTAAGGAAAAACAAAAGAACAGACCGTCTTTTAATATGCAAATACAAGAACTCAACATCAACACTGTGTTAACTCCTAATCTTTTTTTTTTTTTTTAACAGATCTTTAATTTTGTGATCCCATTTCTTTGCCAGACTGCATTAGATTCATTGTTCATAAATCGGCCCTGGATTCTCTGAGGCAGAAAAGCCAGGCAGTCAGCTTAATACAGCTTTATTCTCCGTCAGAGAGATCTGTAGACATTTTCCAAAGAGGGGAGAAAAGAAGAAGATGGCCAAAATCTAATACATGGCTAGATATATTGGAATGATACAACATTTGAAAAAGATTTGCTCTTGTAGTTTCTTAGTCCAGGTGCTTCTGACATGAGAGGCTCAACTGTAGAGCACAAATGAACCATTTTGAAAACAACAACAACAACAACAAAACCAGACAAATGGCAAAGTGCATATTGTATGTGGTAGGACATTAGATGCCTTGGAAGTTCCAGCACCTTTCAGCCAACCGTCATGTTTTCTATCTGATAATAACTTGTTCCAAGTCGAATCACCACGGTTGGCTGCACCCTATCACACCTTTGGATTAGGAAAGTGGAATTTAGAAGTTTGTGAAGTATTTCTTGATTATTCACAAGTTAACTCCTGATTGAAACAGGCTGCACCAAATACTCCACTCCCCCCGCCATATAGCAAAAGCACTGAGCTGTGGCTCAAAAAATTGACCTTCAGAGATTATTATGACCTTCAAATTGTCACTCACATCAATGATGCATCTTTTTCTTGTTTAATTTTTTCAGTGGAATTTGATGGTAAACCTCTGGGGAAGAAGGGAGCATTGCATTTCTTTGATAATTTTCTGAAAAGGGTAGGAATCACTGATATTTGTAGACATGTTAGTCAAAAAATACAATATTTCAATGTTGGTGTTTGCTCTTATTTGAAAGACTATATGCCTGCATTCTTAGTATGTTAAATTCTACTGGAAAGAATAAGGTCTGCTGCTGTGCAGATATAAATATTTAATCCTGCTTTTTTGGTACACATTGCAATGAATCTATTTGTGGAGCATTTCATAACAATTAAATATTGTAATAACTTCAAGTTTAGGCATTTTGTACTGAGGTCATGTTGACTTTAACAGCACTGAAATGATTTACAGGCCAAAGCTGGCTTAGTTTTCTCATCGACACTGATACTAAACTCAGAGTCTTAAAATTTACAACTTGAAGGTGAGGTGTAGCAACAGAGAATGACAGCTATGGCTATTATCTCTTGTTTTTTGGTTTAATCTGAGAAGTGAAGAAGACACTTTTGCCCCTTCAAGAAGTTCTATAACACAAAGAGCTTGTGCCCAAAGTGTTTTGAAGCGTTAGCTGGTGTGCGTGCAGACGCTGTAAGGCATCCAGTGTGGCTGGACAGAAAATGTGGGGATGTGAGGAAATGCTGCAAAGACCTCATTTAGGTACAATTTTTAAAATGAGTTGCTCAGCGTTTTGTGAAGTTTTTGTGTCACTGCAATCTAACGTTTGGAGGAAAAACTGACATCTTCCTTCAAAAAGTAGTTGCTTTTGTATATGGAAGGAGATATTTGAGAAAGAGTTCAGAGGACGTTAAGAGTCCACATTTCAATTAAAAAAATCCCTTCTAGAAATGTGGATGAGTGAACAGAAATTTCTCCATGCCAAGCAGCTTTCATTCCATCATTAGGCAGTTCTAGATCATACAAATTTTCATTCTAATACTGACCCAAAATTAGACCTTATTTAATTGCCATCTATTCATCCAGGGTTTTTTTTTTTTTTTTTTTCAATTTGTAACGATTCAGAAGAAATATCATCTCTATTGCATATTAGAGCTCTTCGGATGTTTGAAAATATTTACCAATGCTTCAGCATCACAAATACTTGATTGATGGATTTCAAGTACCATGTCTTCTGTTTCAAAATCATTAAAAAACATAGAAAATATCACATTTTTCTTGTTCATATATGACCGCAATTGTTGGCAGATTGGTTCTATGTGTTGTTACTGAATGCCTTGGAGAGATTAGTTAGCGTGTGAAGCTGTTTATTTTATTGCCTACTGGACTCCAGGCTGCTATGCTTTGTTGAATCCATTTATATCGTCCTGTATTCTGTTAACTTTTGCTTCAGGCATGGTTATGCTTAAGACATCCCATTTACTTATAATCCTTATAATATATAAGTTGGGTAAAATAAAGCCTCACAGATCAAATTAAATAACCAAATTCCCTTAAATTAATAACATTAATTTCAGACTGAGCTCAACATCAATAAAGCTATGGGACGGAGATTTTTAAAGCAGTTCTTAAAGTGTGTTCTTGAGCTCTGTGATGGGTGTTTTTCTCATAATGAATAGTTAATGGGGCTTACTAGAGAAATTATTATTTGAATAAATAAGGCTGGACCTGTTGATATTTTAAAAACAAGACATATAAGAAGTAAAAGAACTGTTGATGAATTTCTGATTTAAAAGGAAAGGTTTGGGGGCACCTGGGTGGCTCAGTTGGTTAAGCGTCTACCTTTGGGTCAGGTCATGATACCAAGGTCCAGGGATAGCCCCATCGGGACGCCTGCTCAGTGGGCAGCCTGCTTCTCCCTCTCCTTCTGCAGCTCCCCCTGCTTGTGCACTTGTTCTCTCTCTGCCAAATAAATAAGAAAAAATCTTTAAAAAAAAGAAAAAAGGTAAAGATTTGGGAAGGTTTTTGTTTTTGTTTTGCCTGTGTAATTAAAATAATCTTTTCCACACACCCTATATTGTCTGCTGAATGTTTTTTCTGTCATTCATTTTCTCTCTGCCTATTTTATTGGCTACTGCTAACAGAACGCTATTTCCATTCTAGAAGATGGCTTTGCCCCATATCTAAATAACAGGTGGCAAGCAGCCAACTATAACAGATTTTGACAGCTGTAATCTGGAAGCTCCGCACTGGTCCTGTGTTTATAATGGCTAGTAAATGAATGTTGCAATCCGTCTTGAAAAGACTACAGTAGGTGATACTTGTTATTTGAAGAAAGTTTCAGAATCTGAGTTATATCTAGAAATGATTCCTAAAAACCATCATATGTGATCCTGGCACTTGGTCCTCCGTGGTTTCACTCTCTCATGCCCTATGTTGTGTGAGGGAGGTAGGCTCTACTAAGGCTTTGAGAGAGTGGCTGTGTCTTAGGTGTCTTTTCTCGTTTTGTGGCTGTCGGTTTCTTTTATCTAGACAGTAGGCCTGATTCTTTTGTAAATTGGAGGAAACTCTTTGGTTTAAAATAATCTAGTGATCAATTCCTATTCAAACCCTATTTTTATGCCCCAGAACTTTAACATTAGCTTTGATCTGTATAACCACTTTTATGCACTTCCACACTTCACATTATTTAACTTCCTTTTCATTTAATATGAAAAAGAATATTCACAATTACTTACCATAGCAACCACTGTAGAAATAGATTCAAATGCCAAGACTGGCACAGAGTTCACAGTGGATATAATCATGCCAAACAGTTTGCAACATGACCCTGTGCAGTTATTTTAAGGCTTTTGTGTTTTGATGAGTTCATTGAATGTACTATAATAGGAAAGGAATTTTTTTTTAAGTTGGCACACCTGAATATATTATCGTCATCATCATCATCAACAATAATAACAACAAAAAACTATCTTGAGTGCTTCTATACGGGACACAGTGCTACATTTCATAGAATATGTGATTTCATTTTAAATATGTAGTATTGGTTGCATAATGATGTAAAATGCTGGTGATGCTTACGTCTCGTGCACACACACACAATCGGATGGTGTATGCAGGATGCAATAAATACATAAACAAATACAAGTTTATTCTCAAAATAACAAATGATTAGATCATTTTAGAAAGAGCATGATTAAAGTGTTTAGCATCAACTCCATAAATAAGAGATAATATACGTCATCCTTATACACAGCTGTAGCTGGATCTGCCCGTTGTGTTAACCCTGAGGTGGCCAATGCCAGAGGCCTAATGCTTTCAACTGTTGGAATCATTTGTCTACTCTACTATTTAGTGTCTCTTCTGTGGTAGAGATTTTCTCCTGGGTGCTAACCTGCAATTAAAATATTTCCACTCTAAACACTCATTTCCATATGTCAGCCCACACGTCTCTACTCCATAGTTTCTTTTCTCTGATCTTCCTATATTTCTCCTTCTAGGCACCTGAACAGGCAGTCATCCATTTACTACTTTTGAGTGTATGTGTTTTTTAACTTCAGGCCACTCTCCCCTCCGCGTGAAGTTGGATAACGGGGTGCAACACCTAAAGCCCTGTTCAGTGAGAGACTTCCCTACAGAGCACTTTCTTTCAAAGCCATCTTTTGGTGGGCCCGTATTGTGGCCATTGTCCATTTTTGGCTTCCACCCACTAAGCTAATGTTTCTGTGAGCCAAATTCAGGCTAAGGCCTCCCTATCAGCTGATCAAAAGGGTCCAATCCCTTGTATTCATAGGCATGAATTGAAGTGCCAGGCACCTCGATAATGGTGGGAGGTCATGTGGGGTACCTGTTCATGCAGCTAGTTTGTGTCCTCTGGCCCGTGCTTGATTCCTGATGTGATTTCTAATGTGTGATTGCTTGCTGCTGAGTGTGTCTTCTTTATGACCATGAATGTGTAAATCTGTTAGAAATCAGCTCATAACAGGCAGTTCTGGCTGCAGGCTTACTTCATACAATATGGTAAACACTTCTGTCTTTACTAGGGCTTTGCAGCCTGTCAGTGCCTATTTTTTTCCAAATGTTTATAATTATTTACTATAGACAATGTGCATTTTTTTCACAGAACTTTAAGGAAACACATTGTGATTCTTTCATTGGGGATTGCCAGAAAGTTTTCTTGGTGCCTTTTTCAAATAAGGAAAATTTTGAAAGCATAGGGTTTGCTGAATCATATGACCCAAGCTGTTGGGCCACTTACACTGCAGTTTAGACCTATTGTAATTAATTTTCTCTCTGAGCTACAAACTCGCAAGTCTTTTGGGCCATCTAGTTATGGATTCAAATAGTATCTCAGGTAAAATCCAAAGAATTCTAGCAGACATTGTACATCATTCTTTGTGGTGAGAGGGTTAAAATGAACCTTTTATTGTCTTTTATTTATCTGCTTTTATTTTTATTATTTTATTATTATTTATTTTTTTATTTTTATTGTCTTTGTCTTTTATTTTGGGAGGATAATCTGGCGTACCCAGATTGTGGAGTGCTGTATAAACTTTTGATGTAACAGATACCTTTACCTCTCACTCCTGGGAATATATATGTTTTACCAAGTTCTCCAAAATATTAGTCACTTCTTGCTCATCCTGTGAAATTGGTATACTCATGAATATAATACCTCAGTGTGATAATCTGCAGGATGCCAAGCTGATCCAGATCTCTTTAGAATATGTATTTGCAAAGGGTGAGAGAGCCCAGTGGCAAGACTGTAAATATATGCTGTGTTCCATTCAAACTGCATGTGAAATGTTTTTGATCATCCTTTCTGATAAAGTTGGAAATAATGGATTTTCCAGGTCAGTTGCTGCATATCATGGATCTGAAATCATGTCAATTTGGCTCTAGCAAAGATACCAAGAAGAGAACAACTGCAATTCATGTTATGATTTTGTTGATTTTTCCATACCCCATTTCCATTCTCCAAAGTTATTTGTTTTTGGCAAGGGACATACATAAAATAAATGACAGGGATCACTATCCCTGTATCATTTAGATCTTTAAGGGTGGCACTAGTTTCTGTCTTTGCCCTTTACATTTTATATTGCTTTTTATTTTCTATGTTGGCCCAATGCAAAAGGAACTTTCAGAGTCTTCCAGCTGGATTTCAGTATAATGAAAGTTCTTAACTGTGGCCACCATTTCTCTCCCTCCTTCTCTTTCTCTTGCTTTTGCTCTTGCTCTCGCTCTTCCTCTTTCTCTTTCGATAGATCTATCTATATACCAATTATGTGCAATCCAGTCATATGTTTGTACAGGTGTATAAATTAGAAATTTATACATTCTGTGACTAGGAAAATGCCCACTCTGTATGTCCACAAATCTAATAAGATCCATACCTGAACCACACTCCATTTGTTAACTTGCTCCCGTACTATTACTCTTTAATAGGGGATCAGTGATGATGCTTGGAGTCTCTTGGTATCAATATCAACCAGAAATCCATATTAAACAGTCTTGAAAATATGTGAGTTTCTTTCCCCCAAATGTCAAGGGAATAGATATTTACAGTGCCACTGGGATAGACAGGGAGAATCATTGCTATGTATACTTGCCATTGTATTTGAGGGCTCTTCAGTCAATGATTCCCAGGTTAGCAAACTTGTTATATTCAGAATCTCAACATGGGGAATATCCATTTTCTTTTTTGTTTCTTTTTGAGAAAAAAAAAAATTATAGATTCACAGAAAATGTCAAAAGTAATATGGAGAGATCCTATATATACTTATCCCAGGTTTTCCCATCTTATGTAATCATAGTAAAATATCTAAACAAGGAATTTTTTTGGAATGGTATATTTTTATAGTTCTGTGCCATTTCATCATCTGTGTAGGTTTGTACAACTGCAACCACCGTCAAGACAAAGAACCATTCTATCACCCAAAGATTTCCCTCATGCTACCCATTTGCAGTTATACTGCTCCTTTTCCTCAACACTCCAACCTTTGAAATACACTAATCTGTTTCCTCTCTTTATAATTTTATCATTTAAAATATAGTATATAAATAGAATCATACAGGATATAACCTTTTTAGATTGGCTTTTTCACTTAGCATGGTGTCTTTGAGTTCTGAATAAGTTGTTTTGTACATCAATAAGTCATTTTTCAATTCTATGGCGGGAACACTTTAACATTCACCCATCGGAGGACATTTTGATTGTTTCCTGTTTTTGGCTTTTACAAATAAAACTGCTATAAGCAATTGTGCACTGGTTGTATGAACATATTTTTTTCCCTTTCTCTGCAGTACCCAAAAGCAAATTTCAGGATAATATGGCAAATGTATGTTTCTTTGCTTATAAAACTACAGGCTATTTTTACCTGGAGTGTCTCTACCATTTTATATTCCTACCAACAGTGTGTGAGAGATATCTGAAAGATCCTGTTTCTCATATCCTCATCAGCATTTAGTGTTATCACATTTCTGTCCACTTTTCCCTCCCTGACTTTCTTTCTGCTATTCCAATGAGTGTGTAATGATGTCTCATTGTGATCTTAATTTGTAACTCCCTAATAGCTAGTGATGGTAAAGATCTTTTCACATGCTTGCATGTCTTCTTTATACTTTCTTTGGATTTGTTTAACTGTTAAATTTTGAGGTTTATATACTCTAGATAAAAGCGTTTCATCAAATACATGGTTTGCAAGTATTTATCTCTGAGTCTACAATTTGTTTGATCATCTTTATAGTCTTTTGCAGACCAAAAGTTTTTTATTTTGATGAAGCCAAATTTATATTTCCCCTTTTATGGATTATGCTTTTAGTGCCTAGTTTAAGAACTCTTTTCCTTGCTCTAAACCTGAAGATTTTATTGTATTTATTTATTTATTATTATTTTTAAAGATTTTATTTATTTATTCATGAGAGACGTAGAGAGAGAGGCAGAGACACAGGCAGAGGGAGAAACAGGCTTCCTGCAGGAAGTCCGATATGGGACTCGATCCCAGGGCCCCAGGATCATGACCTGAGCTGAAGGCAGATGCTCAACCACTGAACCACCCAGGTGCCCCTAATCCTGAAGATTTTATTTTATCTATTTATGTATTTTTAAATCCTGAAGATTTTAAATTTACAGTTTCACATCTTACATTTAGTCAGTATTATATTTTATTTTTTTAAGTGTGAAATTTTAGTGGAGGTTTATTATTTTATCTACAGTTATCTAATTATTGCAATTATATTTATTAAAAAGATTATCTTCATTGAATTCTGTTTGTACATATATCATAAATGAGTTGGCCACATTTTGTGTGAGACTCCTCTTAAGTTTTCTTTTCTGTTCTGTAGAGCTAGGTGTCTACCTTTAGGTAGACATTTGTTAAACTTTTCAAAACGAATAATGACTACAAGTTTGAAATGATTTTACTAGTGTATATTCTAGAAAGACTACTAAACCTTTGCTAAAACAGAGGCTTTGTGGCCTCTTCACTTACTGTACTCTTCTTAATAGCTGTGTTCTAGTCACTCCAAGATACATGTCAGTTTTGAAAGCGAGCCACATGCAATCATTAAAGAGGGCTGAAACTCCCCTAAAAGCCTCATCCTTTAGCATTAAAAGTGTTTAAACTCTCTCACATCTCGCTAGAAAAATCCCCATTTGCAAAATATTGTTACTATTTGAACTGGCAGATTTTGTTCTGCAAGAGAAATCCTTATCCCTGGGGTATTTATAACAAACCATTTGGGATAATTTTTTAACGTTGCAATTGCCTGAAGCTGCAATACAGTTGGGGCACACAAGTGCCTTGGCAAAACTTAAAATGAATATATGGGTAATGGGATGTACATAGGGAGCTTAGAAATGCTCTGAAAATATTTATGGGATTTAAAAAAAAAGATTTTATTTATTTATTTATTTATTTATTTATTTAAGAGGGTGGGAGGAGAGAACACACAAGCAGGGGAAGCAGCAGAGGGAGAGAGAGAAGCAGAGTCCTCAAGAGCAGCGAGCCCTATGGGAGAGCAAGGAGTCCCAGGACTCTAGGATCATGACCTGAACCAAAGGCAGATGCTTGACTAACTGAACTACCCAGGTGCCCCTATTTATGGGAATTTTGAAGACTGTGTACATGTACATGATTATATACCTGTCCAGAAAAAGTGATAGAGAGAGTCTCAGTCCCTTAGAACTGCCTAACCTAGAGGCATAGTTGTAATCTTCTTAGTCTTTGAACACATAGGGCTCCTCAGTAAAAGACAGAAGGCATGTTGGTCATTTAAGGACATCTCTGACTAATCATTAGCTGACAATAAAATCTTTGAGCAGAAAGTTCAATGGTCACATACTAGGGTAAATATGCTTTATAGCATCAGTCCAGAAAAGTCACTGTATAAACAGAGCGATAACAAGATGCACAAGAAAATCTAGTCAGGGGTGAGGGAATATATTATTTCCACAATTCACATAATGTTATCTAAAATTTTCAGGTTTTGAGAAGAAAATATGAAACATATAGAAACAGTTAAGAGTGTCATATACACATAAAATAAAAGCAGTTGACAGAATTTGTCTCTTGCAGGTGCCTAGAGGCCATAAAACAGAAAGTATAAATGTATTCAAGTAACTAAAGGGTAACATACAAAGTATGACAATGATCTGTCATGAAATAGGGTATATAAATAAAGAACTATAAATTATATTTAAAAACTAAATGTAAATTCTAGAGTTGAAAAATACAGCGACCAAATGGAAAATTCGCTACTGTGAGAATTGCTAGAGCAGATGCAAACCATAAGAAAAAAGAATCGACAAGCTTGAATATAGATCAATTGATATTATACAGTTTGAAGATCAGAATTAAAAAAAAAGATTAGAATTTAGAAGGTATAAAGAAAAATATTATAGAACCTCAGATATTTGCGGATATCATTAACTATGCCAACATATGTATAACAGCAGTTCCAAAAGGAGAAAGAAAAAAAAATGGAACTGGGAAAGTGTTTGAAGAAATAATGCATGAAATGTCCCTATATTTTTTTCTTTCTTTAAAGGTTTTATTTATGTGTGTGTGAGAGAGAGAGCCCAAGCAGGAGGGGGAGAGGGAGAGGGAGAGGGAGAGAGAAAATCTCAAGCAATCTCTGAGCTGAGCATGGAGTCCAACATCCAGGACCTCAAGATCATGACCTGAGCTGAAACCAAGAGTCTGATGCTTAACCAACTGCATTAACCAGGCACCCCTGAAATTTCCCAAATTTGCTGAAAATATTAATCTATACATCGAAGATGCCCAACAAACTTCAAGCAGGATAAGCTCAAAGAGATCTACAATGGCTTCTGGTTTCATTTCTTCAGGTAGAGTTTAGAAGTCACCACTCTATCCTAAATAAAAAGCTAAACAGACTGGAAAATTAACTCTTCTTGGATCTATCAGAGAGAGGAGCATGCTGACCCAAGATTGAGGAGACAGGATGGCAAATACAGGGAGTTATGGTACACTGAAGCAGAGGCTCACCAGCAGAAATGAACAGAGGAACCAGAGCCAGGATGGGAAAACCTGAACTGTATTAAGGACTGGCTGAAAGATCAATGTGTAGAAATCTGAAAGTTAAAAAATCCTGAAGGAGCCCCACAATTTTGTGAGATTTACCTCCAGAAATTTGACCAGATTCTCATGGTAAAAATGGAAGAAAAATCCTTTCCTGTTTCCAGGAGGGTGAGGGAAAAAGGAATCATTTTGAATTATGACAGTATATTCTTCTGAACAAGGCCTGCCCTAAGGAGAAACAGTTAATCAGAGCCTAACAAGCTGGGGTATTATCAGAGCCAAAAGGACCAGGGGAATGAAAATACCCAACTCCATCCCACTCCAGCCATCCTGTACCACTTACAAGGAGAAGAAAAAACTAAGAAACACTTGTGAAGTTCATAGTCCAGAGCCATAGGTTCATTAAAAGACTGAGACCTACTTGTAGGACTGTAGAACACTTTCCCTCCCCTCACACCTCACCACTTCATCACAAAAAAGCAGCAGTTTTTTGTTTGTTTGTTTGTTTGTTTGCTTGTTTGTTTGTTTTTTACCCAGCTGTACCTAGTATAGCAACCAACGGAACAATTCTAAGGCATACCAGAAGGAAAAAACAAACAAACAAACAAAAAAAAACAGAACTTGAAAAGACAAAGCAAACATCAGAACCAGACATGGCAATGATGTTGGAATTGTCAGACCAGGAATTTAAAAACAATGATAATTAATATGTTGACTCTATTGAATAAAGTTGAGACCGTACAAGAAGAGGGATGGACAAGGTAAGCAAAGAGATGGAAATCCAAAGAAATAACCAGAAAGGGATGATAGAGACAAAAACCTTATAACAGAAATTAAGAATGCCCTTGAGGGTGGCACAGTCAGTTAAGCATCCAACTCTTGGTTTCAGCTCAGGTCTTGATCTCAGGGTTGTTAAGATTGAGACCTGCATCGGGCTCTACACTCAGCATGAAGTCTGCTTGAGGCACTCTCTCAATCTCGCTCTTTCTCTAAAATAAATAAATCTTTAAAAAAGAAATAATGCTTTTGATGGACTTGTAGGTAGACTAGACATAGCTGAGGAATGAATCTCTAAAAGTATAAAATATATCAATAAAATCAGAAACCTAGGAGTGAAGGAAAAGAACCAGTGCATACATTAATTAAAACAAAAACAACAATCACAAAAAAGAATCCCCCCAAACCAGAACAGCATATCCCAAGATTTTGTGAGCAAAGGTTTAACATACGTGTAATGAGAAAACCAGAGACAAAAAAAGAAAAGGAAATATTTGACATAATAATGACTGAGAATTAGTGCAAATTAATGTCAGACACCAAACCACATATCCATTAAACTCAGAGAACAGGAGAAATGCCCAAACAACGATACCTAGAGATATTATTTTCAGACCATGGAAAATCAAAGATTTTTGTTACCTAGTGAAAGAAGCAATCTGAAAAGGTGACATACTATGTGATTCCAACTGTATGACATTTTAGAATAGGCAAAACTATGGAGAAAATAACATGATTAGTGGTTTCCAGCACTGGTGGTAGGGAGAGATGAATACAGAGAACACTGAAAATTTTTGGGGCAATGAAAATACTCTGTATGGTATTATAATGATATATATCATTATACATGTGTCCAGACCCATAGAATATACAACACCAAGAGTGAATCCTGGGTGATGATGATACGTCAGTGTCAGGAGTATTTGGGAAATCTTTGTATCTAACCTCTCAATTTTGCTGCAAACCTAAAACTGCTCCGGAAAAAAAAAAAAAAGTCTTTAAAGAGAGAGATCCACAGTAAGCATAAATCAAGGCAAAGAGAGCATCTGGAGAGCAGAGAAAAATAAGGCGTCATGTACAAGGAATCCTCAAGAATTAACAGCTCTTTTCTTCAGAAACCATGGAAGCCTGAAGGCATGACATATTCAAAGTGCTGAGAGAGAAAGACTGGGGAGGGCACGGAAGCTCCCTACCCTTCCCCCATACACGCCCTGGCTCCAATCCTGACAGTATCTACCTGGAGATAGCATGAGATCCCACAGGTTAAGGGTGGATTCCTAAAGACTGTCCTGCTCTCCACTTTAAATGCCGTTCACATGCCCACGTCATCACCTATGCTTCTGACCAACTGGCTATAGATTGGGGGTTCCAGGGACCCCCTTCTTCGGTTGTAACTAAAAAGGTATTCTGAGAGCCAGTTTTTGATGTGATGGTGCTGAGGTTGCCCACACCAACAAGAAATACTCCAAACACCAGTCAGGTATCTTATAATCCAACTCAATATCTAACAGTATCCACCCAGAGATAGCATCAGATTCCACAGGTTATGGGCTCAATCCTGCAAGACGTCCAAGACAACCCCCCAGTTCAGAGGCCAGCTGCAAGTCCAGGTTAGTACCCATATTTTTTAATGACTGACTGCCTATAAACCAGAGCTTCCCACAACCCCCTTCTTGGGTCCAATTAACTTGTGAGAGCAGTTCACAGAAGTCAAGGAGAGGTTTTATGTACTAGGTTGCTGATTTATTTTAAACAGATACAGCTTAGAAATAGCCACATGGCTTTTCAATTGGTCTCAGAGAAGTGGGATTTGCTAGATTAGCCCTGGCCCATGGGAAAATATCTTTGAGAAGAGACAGGATGGGAGGGCAGGGAATGAGGATTTGGGAAAAGTGGCAAGACTTGTTCACTGATAAATACATAACATTGTTGAAGAGTTAAAGAGGACTTAATATGAAAATATCCATATCTGTGGACAAGAAGATCAAATAGACTCCTTGCTTACCCCATACACAAAGATTAGCCCAAAATAAATTATGGACCCATATGTAAGGACTAAATTGCTAAAATTCTTAGGAGAAAACATATGAGTAACTCTGTGACCTTGTCTTAGGCAGTGGTTTCTTAAATATGACACCAATTGCACATATCACAAAGGGATAAAATGGGTAAATTGGACTTCATCAAAATTAAAAAAAAAATTTGTTCTTCTAACCATACTGTCAAGAAAGTGAAGGTCAGAGATGCCAGGGTGGCTCAGCAATTGAGTGTCTGCCTACAGCTCAGGGCGTGGTCCCAGGCCCAGGATCAACTCCCACATCGGGAAAAGTCCTGCTTCTGCCTCTGCCTGTGTCTCTGTCTCTTTCTGTGTCTCTCATGAATAAATAAATAAAATCTTAAAAAAAAAATGTAAGCCAGTCCATAGTACCTGAGAAAACATTTGCAAATCTTATAGCTAATAAGGCCCTTTTATCCAGAATATGTAAAAAATTCTAACAAGTCAATAATAAATACACAAATATTCCAATTTAAAATGGGTAACACATTTGAATAAACATTTATCCAAAGTAGACATACGAAAGGCCAATAAGGACATGAAACATGGTCAATATCATTAGATAAATGCAAATCAAAGCCACCAGATACCACTTTATAACTACAAGAGTTGCTGCAATAAAAAAGAGAGGCAATAAAATGTGTTAGCAAGCGATATGGAGAAATCGGAACACTCACATATTAATAGTGAGAATATAAAATGTTGCCATGAAGGACCGCTTCAGTGGTTCCTCAGATAACTACTATGTGACACAGCAGTTCTGCTCCTAGGTATATACCCAAAAGAATAAAAAGCAAGCTTTCAAAAAAACTTCTACACAGATCTTCAGAGCAGCATTATTCTTAATAGAGAAACAGAAGACAACCCAAATCTCCATCCACTGATGAATAAATTAACAAAGTATATATTTACGCAATGCAATAGTGTTTGGCCATCAAAAGGGAAGCCTTGGTACATGGTGCAATGTGGCTAAACCTGAAAAAATATTATAAGTAAATGAAATAAGTAACAAAAGATTACTGATTCATGTTTTCATTTATATGATATCAAAATAGGCAAATCTATAGAGGCAGAGAGTAGACTTGTGTTTACTTAAGGCAAGAGGGTGACCCTTACTATGTATAGTGTTTATTATGGAGTAATTAAGACTATGTAAAAGTGGATTTTGGTGATGATTTCACAACTCTGTGAACATGCTAAAAACCATTGAATTGTATACCTTCAGTGAATTGTTAGTATGTTAATTATATCTCAGGGAAACAGTTTACATAAAAAAAAAAAAACTTACAGAAAACATACTTTTCTTTATGAAGACTCACCTGAATCAGTAGTTACCTGGCCTTTCTAATTTTACGGCTGGAATGGTTTCTATGTCACCATTCCAGCATGAAATCTAATGTATTTATTTATATAATTGTTTCCTCTAGACTGTAAGATTCTTATAAATGAGAGCTTTTCATGTGTTCCTTGTACTTTTTTTTTTTCTTTCCTAGAAAGAGAGAGAGAGAGAGCATGCATGGGGGCAGAGGGAGGGAGAGAGAGAGAATCTTAAACAGGTTCCATGCTTGGTGGGGAGCCCACTTGAGGCTCAGTGTCACCACCCTGAGATCATGACCTGAGACAAAATCAAGAGTTAGATGCTTTACCAACTGAGCCACCCGGACACCCCTATGTTCTTTGTATTTTTATCTTGAGCACTGTGACTGGAACACAAAAGAATAAAAGGCTAGCCTCTTCAGTATTTCTGGGAAAAGTTGTATTTTTCTGGCACATTTTTCTCCATGAATTTTGATTCTGATACATCATGTGTGGGGAGAAAATTCTTTGATTGCCCTAATGGACCAGCCAAAAAACATGTAATAATAACCAATATTCTATAGAATTGAATCCAGTCTGTGTGTATGGTGGGGAAAACTATCATTGTACATGTCACTTGTTTCCAGAAAGGCCCCAAGGTGATTGTTAAAATTTGAAAAGGAAGTTGAAGAAATGTAAAGATAAGCAGCTTATATGAGGAGATTATACATTGAGTGATAGAGACATTTGTTCTGTGAACTCAGGAGTGATTCATAATCTCATTAAACAAAAGAGCAATAATTCAGATATAAGACAACAATATATCATTGATTTCCAATGAAAATGCTAGTTTTTTTTTTTTTAATTTTTATTTATTTATGATAGTCACAGAGAGAGAGAGAGAGAGAGAGGCGGAGACATAGGCAGAGGGAGAAGCAGGCTCCATGCACCGGGAGCCCGATGTGGGATTCGATCCCGGGTCTCCAGGATCGTGCCCTGGGCCAAAGGCAGGCGCCAAACCGCTGCGCCACCCAGGGATCCCGAAAATGCTAGTTTTTTATGGCGACACATCGACCTGAGCGTGGGCCTTTGTAAGTGTGGTTCAAGAAATTTGTATTTGAAAAAAAAAAAAAAAAAAGAAATTTGTATTTGTTTTTCTCCATTAAATAAATTGTGTCAATAGAATAAAATGGAATTTTGACTGGTTACTCTGCTTTTGTACTCAAGTGTCAATAACCTATATCCTGGTATCAATGATCTTGTTTTCTTTAAATGTCAGAGAATCTCCATATCCTTTTAGGGCCTAGAGGATCAATCTCTTTCTCTTTGCCGATGATTTACAAAGGTTTGAAGAACCCAAAGCCACTTTTTTTGGATTAGGTAGTGATTTTAGGTGGTATGATGGAATAGATTCTATAACTGATTGCTTCTTTATAACTTTTCAGAGATAGATGTATTTTCATAAATAAATAATTTTCCTCTTACCCTATTTTTTTTTTATCACTGGAGAATGTTGGATGTTAACATTTTTTTTTTCTTTCAAATGTGTTAACTTCTTATTCCTTAGATATTCCCTTAATTTAATAGTTTCAGTCTTCATGTCAAAATATCTAAACAAATTTGTTGTTTGTTTCCCTTAACTGTTCCTCTTTTTTGTACCAGTTTCCTCACATAGTCATTATTTTTGCTCCTGAGGCCAGAAAACATGAACTTGATTTTTCATTCTGATCTTCATTCTCCCCTCCTATGCACGTTTCTACATCTACCTACCATTACCCCTGGCAATATTGCCTGGAATTGTCCTGTTTTCACCTCGCATCTATTCTTTTTTCTGCCAAGCACTTTATTCTCTGCTATTTCACTTCTCTAGTTTATGATGTTTCTAAATCCACTCCTCTATGTCCGAGGCCCTAGAGAGACAGGGATCTTTGTAGTTTTATTTGAGGAAAATAATTTTTAGCATTTTTTTAAAAGATAAAGTGAACATGGAGTATATTTTGTTGAATGTATTTTGAAAATAAAAGAACCTTATTGTAAGGATAAAAGGAGTGAGGAAGACATAGAATAAGGAAAGCAAAAGAACTACAGTGAAAAATACAATCTGTGAGAGTAAGATGCTTGAGTAACAGAAAAAAGAAGAATGCGTAGTGTGGTCTATGAAGAACAAAAGTTAATACATGAAAAAGCAGGGTGGATACTAAATAATTGTACAAGGGGTGGGAAAAAATGTCCAAAAATCAACAAGAACAGGAAGTGAATAGGGACATGGGAAAGTTCGGGAAAGGAGACTCTGCTTTTAAAACACATAGTGAAGGCTTTGATTGTTCGGGCTGTGAGCTCATCAAGAGGGAGCCCCCAAAGCCTTTGGGTATAGAATGCCTTTAGTAGATGGAGTGGAACCAAGCAGCTCAGTGTCTGGAGAATGGGCTGCCTGCACTCTATGCTTTGGCCCTCATAGCTGCCGCACAACACGCTATTCATAAGTGGCCCCAGTGTTCCCTGCCTCTGAGAAATTCAATGTGTAAGCTTTAGTTAAGAATGAAAAGCCATTATAAATTTTTGTCTCCATGCATATGGATAAGCTTTGGTAATAATGTGTGTTAAAAAAAAAAAAAAACACTACGTAGTGAAACCTATTAGAAACTTTCACATGGTATTGTTTCCACCATGCATAATTCATAGAGAAGAAATTAGAAGAAAGCAGGCAGACATTGACTTCCTTAAGTTTTTGTTTTAGATTTTTTTCCTGACTTTTAATTTATTCCTTTGAGGGGGAAAAAAAAATGCTTCTCTTGTGCTCTATTGATATTGTTTTGCAGGGAGCTTTAAGTGTCATTCAGTTTTTCTTGTTCAATCTAAAATCATATTTTATATGTTAATTTTACCCTTCATTGTTTGTTGTCTGATTTGTTTTTAATCATCATCTTTTAGAGAATTTTATTCAGGATTCAAGCACTATTATCCTTTAGTGATTCTACAATATAATGAAGCATATTTGCAACACAATATTTTTCTTAAATCCATGGATATTATCATCATATGTATTTTCAAAGTCTCCTAGAATGTCTTCGTGTAACTGAATTAAATATAGTTTAATTAAATTAAGTAAATTAAATTACTCATTACCAGTCATAACGTTAAGCTTTAGAATGCATTTGAATGGGAAAAGAATTTGAATACCTGGCTTAAGAGCTCTAGTGTGGTGTGAAATTAATTTGCATTATACATATCTTACCTTTTTTCAATAAATGCCTAGATGGAAGACAGAATGAGAAAGATAAGAGGCTCTGCAAACCACTTTTAAAATTTATTAATTAAAAAGGGCATTTTCCATGGTGAGCAACTGAACTAAAACATGGTTACTTATTGAAGAAAAAATGTTCAATTATATAATAACATTAAATAATGAATCATAAAATACCTAAAACATTATTTTCCTAGAGGCCATATCATTTCATTGTAACTCAATATAAGCACTAAGACTATTGTTGCCAATCCTAATAAATTCATTCTGAAGGGTTTAGTTTAGGTAATTGGTTACAGGAGGGAAGGAATAACAGATAATGAAGCCAGGAGTATAACCTATCATTTGATTCATTTCACTTGATATTTTTGCTCCTGTAAATTTCTAATACCAAGATTATTTTTTATTTGTATTTTGCCAAATAAACGTTTTTATTTTTCTGCAGACAAATGGAACCCACCAGCCACTTCATAAGATGATAGACTTCTCCCTACAATACATTTATGTAAGACAGTCAAAAATAGGTAAGTGCTTATCTTGACTTAATTACATGAATGTGTGTAATCCTATAGAGTGTTGGATAATATATACATCATTTTCACTACCTGATAATGGAAGATTGCAATTCTAAGGATGGAATCTGTGGCTTTCTGTCCTAGTCTGCTATCATTAAATCTTAATTGATCAGTTGGTCTGAAACATCCAGTAGAGGATATCTATAAGCTGAAAGATCAAATATTTAAAAAGGTATTAAACTAAAAATGCTGCTTCCAGAGAGCCTAAACAGACCTGATTTCAGGAAAATGAGGCGTTTGAAAGTCTTTGTTAGATGCTTTAAGCATGATGAGTGCTCAACAATGAGTTTATTAAAAAGAGGCAAATGGAAATTTCTTATTCAAAAAAGAAGGAAGCAACTAACACACACACAATCTGTAACCACAAAAGAAAATGGAAAGAAGGAGAAGATATAACAAACAGTTTTTCATAAGAAAGGTGTAACAGAATCAGAACATGTGGAAATATTTAATATAGTCAGATTTTTCCCCATAAACCAAGAATCACTCAATCAAATAATGTCCCTGACAAGAGTACCTTTTAGAGATATTAAATCATGCTTATGACATCAGTAACACAGCAGAACGCAGAAAAAGAGAAATATGGCTTTGAGAAATTATTTACGTTGTTCCAATTGCAATATATATAAGGAAGAGGGAAGTTAATTATAGCATACATATATCAAAGTCTTGTGTTTCCTAATATGTAATGAGGGAGGAAAATGGAGCATCATTATCTGTTTAATTCTTAAGGCTTTTAAAGGTCTAACTTTATCTACAATCATATTTCATTCAAAGCTATAAATTCAAAATCTATTCTCCAGTTTTTGAAAAATCATTTATACAAATTATATTAAATGTTAGAAGGGATACATTAAAATAATTTAATATTACCTGAGCTAATTTGACTATGTAAATATAATAAGCAACTTCAAGTCATTTTATATGTGCATAATTAGTCTTAAAACTATAACTTGCTAATAAATTTTATTTTTAATAATGTTGCACACCATTTATTTTAATATTATTGCTTTACATATTACCAAAGTAAAATCTCATTCTGATATGGCACATGGAGCTGCTAGGAATTATCTAGACCTCTAAAGTGAAAACTACTCTTGAAGAATGGAACTGGCCGAAATCGATATGTTAGTGATAAAGTCAGTAATCTGGTTAAAATAAAAAAGTTCAGTCATTAAACAAATGTTATTTAAATACCTAGAGTCTGCTGGCACATTTACAAGCATATAATGGGAATGAACACTCAATATCCATTAGAGGGAAACTGACTGTACCTTTTAGAATCTTTAAAGTCATAAGGATTCTATCTGAATCATAACTTTAAAAGATTCTTGTGTCTTTGCATGCCTATGAACGCTATTCTTTCAGAAGATAGAATGTGATATTTAAGGAAGATGATTTGCATGTGATTTATAAAAGTCAAGCAATCTATTTGGACCAAACTGAGAGTGTGTGTCCATCACTAACCAAGGCAGAAAATGACCAGATCTGTCAGGAAAATATCTCTAGGCTGTAAACCAGATCTGTCATTACAAAGGAGATGGATTCATCCAGTGTTCATGGCTTGAGGACGTTAATCATAAAGATCGTACAATTTACCTCCAACTCTAGTTATGATTCTCTAGCATGAAGCAATATTCCGATTTTAATTTGACTTTTCCCAGAACTTTGCTGAAACAGAGTGATTATCAACCCACGTATCATATTATATGTCCTACTTTAACACCTTGGCATTCTGATTTTAATGCATTAGTTTCTGAGAGCTCATTTAATATAAATTTCCCCCCATGTGATTATCCCACCGTTATATAATTGATAACAAATGAAACTTTGATATCTGTGATCTGATAGGTTCGGTTTTTTTTTTCAAGTCAACGTTACACTGCAGGACCCTTAGAAATCTTACATGGATTCCAAACTTAACGATGCAAAAATCTCTTCACACCTTTAAAAAAAAAAAAAAACTACTTTTACATCACAATAACCAGGCAATGTTAGAAGTAGAATGCTAGACAATGTGTAGCTTACTACTTTCCTTCATTAATAAAGTAGAAGCCCAAAGAAAAATGATCTGCATGGTGTGTCAGTAGAGAACGGACAGAAGAGTCAGGAAGTTACCTTCTGACTCCTTCACACCTTACAGATCTCACCTGAGTACTTGTAACTGTCGGAACTTAATGCATATCTAAGACTCTAATTGCCTGAATTCTGGGAAACGTAGTATGTAGCGTCTAGACTCTGCAGTGAAGAAGTATAAGAGAAGGAAGTAGAATGGATTTGGAGCTATGCCATACAGTGCAGTAATTTTTATAAATGTTTCAGAGAAATATGTATTTTCTCCAGATAAGGTGTGTAAGGATATTTATTATGGAATTGTTTGTGATAGCAGTCCATTGGAACATATCTAAGTCTCATCTAGAGAGAAAAAGGAAAGCAACATATGGTAGATACATACTATAGATTAGTGTGCAGCAGTAAGAAGCAACAAACTAGATATACATACCCCAAGAAGATAGATATATAAAGTTTCGAGGTAAAGAAGGGTCTATGTGAGATACCTTGCAAAAATAGCACTTAAGGAAATCTAAGACAGTATAAACACTTTGTGTTTTATGATATGCGTGAATTATTAAAATACTTGCAAACATATTCAATTACATATTTATCAAATATATTAATGTGGGCACCGATGAGAATGCTTCTTTTCAGCCACTTGAACCTAGAAACTATAGCTAGAAGGGGATTCTGGAGTATATCGTTCCTGTCTCCTCCTCTATGATGGAGAAACAATGTCACTTAAACCATGCAAACCAGCACAGTCCACCCTTTGCCAAGTTACCATCCATCTATGTCCCATTTTAATCATATCAATCTTAAGAATAAGCAGCATTATTCCTAATCCGATGTAACTATTCTTAGTACAACCATAGACTAACCTTCTTTGCTCCAAAATGCACCCTTATGGTCTAGGTTCTAAATCATTTATTTTCCAGTTTAACCACAGTCCCCCTTCACATTTTAACATACACTGAATTATAATGCAGCCACTATTAATCCACCTTGACATTAGGTAGGAGGACAGTAGGGAAGGGAAATAATCAGTTTATTATATGCAAATACATTCTTGTCAAGTAAGAAATAGTCATGGCTGTTACTGTATCAGATCCTGCAATGTGTGGTTGGGTTTGGATTTATATTTTCCTTTGATCACCATCTGTTCCATGATCTTGTTTTCAGCATCTGCATCTATCGTTATTATTTACCTTAGGGGGGTACCCAGAAGGGTCTGAATCAACAAGACCTGCCGCTAATGGGTCCTCAAGTATCTACACAAAATATTGGTCCTATCTGTGTGTGGATAAGGCATACTCTTGGGTGTCTTTTAGTACTTTTTTATCAAATTAAAATTAACAGAAAACTGTAGCCTCTATAGTCTAGCCATGCTATTACTGGCTGAACTCTTTATATGCCTCTGTTCCCCAAGGAGACTGGCTAGCTACTGTTCATGGAAGATTTTGTCATAAAAAGTTTTGCACTGATTTCTACTATTGGCAGCTATGTGTGTGTGTGTCTTTGTGTGCATTTATTTTTTTAAACTCAGTAATAGTTGCAGCTGAGATATCCTTGGTGAGGAAAAAAGCATACTGGTGTGATCACATATAACATTCACCTTTGCTGCAATCCATAAACCCATTGTTAAATAACTGGATGGTAGAGGAAGAGACTGACTGATATGCACAGAAAATGTTCTTCTGTCCATGAGATTATTGAATTCTTTCTCTATGGTAGATATCCTCTGGTGAATGTTTACGTGGGATATAGATATAATTATATGTGTGTTGAGAGGCCCTGCACACACACACACACACACACACACGTATTTTTAAGGATTCTATTTTATTTATTATTTTAGAGAGAAAGAGCATGAGTAGAGGAAAGATCAGAAGGGGAGGGAGGGAGAGAAAGGGAAAGAATCTCAAGTAGACTCCAATCTAACTGTAGAACTCCATGCAGGGCTCAATTGCATGACCCTGAGATCACAGCCTCAGCCGAAACCAAGTCAGATACTCAACAAACTGAGCCATCCAGATGCTCTGCAGAGGCCCTGCACATATTTTTAACCCAGATCTCCACTTCTCCAATTATACTCCTTCAAGTCCCTGAACAACCAACCATACCATTATTAGCTGCTCATGAATTTGAATAGATCCACATCCCTGATTTTTTTTTCCTCCAAGCAAAGTGCATAAGCAGGTGTACTATTTAAAATCCTTTTCGCTGGGAATATTGCCCTTCCCTCCTGAGAAGTTACACTGCCTGAGCCATCATCTCTTGAATGCTGCCAAAACGTCATGTGGAATTTTCTGAAAACAGCTCCAAGTATCATCTTTCCAAGTCCATTGGATGTATGTGATTGGCCACATGGCTATCAGTGGAGGTGTGAAGAAGGACAGGTATGAGTGAAATTTGAGCTGTATCTCGTGCAAATTATTTGTGACTCCAGAATCTGTTTTAAAACTATGTCGATTACTAGCACATGATAGTCATGTCCTTTTTTGCATGCCCAACTTTATGGTTTGGTAGGTCAGACAACGGGAAGAACATCAAAGATTTTATGTTAGTAAAGGAATCATTGTCTTTTATAGGCTGTTAATAACAACAACAAAAAAAGAGTTATATGGTAAAGAGAGCATGGCTGTTTTCCAGATCCTTAAGAGAGGACACAATTTTCCTATTGAGGAATGTGGAAGTCTCATACATCATCTCTGTCAGCCATAAACATTTTAAGCGCCATTGGATGTGCAAGATTATATGACCAAAGGATAAAGGACCTTGTGTGGCTGTATGGACTTTCATTAATGGCCCTTCTTTCTAGTTATAGTTTGCTTGGTAAATGAACTAAAGCAACATACTCAACCGTGTGGTACAAGTTGCTTTCAGAAACTGAAAAGACCCACCAAGCATGGCTTCCCCTTTTTAATGTTAGAGGGTACAAGGTACAATATAACTGTCTTTTCCTGTCATCTGTAGCTCAATATGATGCAGATCACTGGGCTATTATAAGCTTTCCTGAGGTGATAGTCCCTTAAACCTTGGGAGAATATATTGCCCACTTTCTGGCACACATAAATATTAAAAAGGTTTCTAAGGTATTTTATTTGTCTTGCTCACTAAGTCCAATGAGCATGAGGTCATCAGTACAGATGAGGTCATACAATACAGGATTGAAATGAAATCTTGAGTAATGGAAAGATAATCAAGGTCTATAAGGACTAGATGACGTTGGAGGAAGGGAGCTAATACAATTCTGCTCCAGGATAAAAAATAAATAAAAACAAAAGCAGCATTCTTAGATTAACAGACACATGCAAAGTACTACTAATTTGCTCCTAAAAAGAGCAAATTAATTCCACATCTGGAATATAGCTGTAATTGTAAGAGTTTCTGGAAACCCACTTTAATTCTCCAAGACCAGTGTTTCTTTTGCACAGACCAACTAGGAGTTTGGGAATGTGAATGTAATATCTACCACTGAGTCTTTCAGGTCTTTGATTGTGATGTTAATCTCTTCAGGTCTTTTAGGATGTGGTATATTACTTTTGGTTTATTTTTTTGGTAGGAAGAGCGAGTCCTAGGGATTTGTGCTTAGCCCTTTCCATCCCGTTACTCCACACTTCATTTATCATGGGACTGATATGGGAATTCTGACAATGTGGAATTTATCTGTTCATATTGGATATCTAAGAACTGGAGAAAAACCACAGAGTAAGTTATGTGACCCACCAGGTACACTGTGAAATGGACCAAGACAAAATCTTCATTTATCATCTCACTACCAATAGCCCTTGCTTTTACTGGTGAGCCAGAGTACTGTTTCCAGTCCCAAGGAATCAACTTCAGTTCAGAGGTAGTGCCAACTAGTCTGTGAAAAGCCACCCCCCCAAAAAAATTTTTTTTTTCACTCTGGCAAATGGGTTCAGGTTCCCTTGAGGAAGACTGGGAGAAGCATTATAATATCTAATTGTGGCAGCATTTCAAGCTATTTGTGGAAGGAGTCCTTGCCGCTGCCTGTCATGGAGATCTGGGTTATGAATGGGCTTATATCTAGGAGTTGAAGTATGGGTCCATGACTGTTCCAGTGTCCAAGATGATTTAATATACAGGAATGGATGCTTATGCAATCATTGAAAGGCCTAGGGCAGTGAGGTTAGGAAGTATTATCACTGAGAATATTAGCTTTTTAGTGAAAAACCTCAACTCTGAGAAGCTTTGATAAACAGTATCAGTCTGAGGCAACAAAGAAAGTTGTTCACAAGGACTCAACCTGAAGAAGCAAGTATCTTTGCTGGTTCCACAAGTGTGGCTTTCTCTAGCTCCAGATAATAATGGCTTCTTCTTGGAAGACTTTAGGCTAGTGCCATAAAGGGAAGAGAGTTATGGCAAAGGGAGCTCCCAACACCTCTGTAATTGAGAGGAATTACAAGTTGGTAGTGATAAAGCTGGGTTAATAACCAACAATTCAGTACATATGTAAAATATGGTCCAGAGGGCTTTCTAGCTTCTTTGAATATATGGAATAACGATTTTCCATTTGTGGATATATTTGTTCTTTTTTAGAACTTATGATTTCATACTATTACCTCTGAATTCTGAATTCTTTCAGATATGTACTCTAAGAAAAGAAGGATCTTTTGTTTTATTTGCTGATATACTTTTAGGGACTAGAAGAGTGCCTATCATTTATTAGTTCATAATAATATAGATAGATGGACAGATAAATAGGACTTTATATATGAAATTATATCGAGGTAAAATTCTGATAGTTAGAATATACTTCTTTAAATGGGGCTTAAAATTATCCTTGTAACTCTTCTACTCTTTCATTTCTAAATTTAAGCCTTGGGGATATGCGAGGTAAATCCAATCATTTTTTTCTAATAACGTCCTTTCGAATATTTAAAGACTTATCGTCCTGGATCTATTTCAGTGCAGGCTAAATATCTCATTTCCTTGGAAACATATCACAAGTGATATGTTTCCAAATCACCATTCTAATCATTTAAAAAATAAACTAAAGCTTATAAATATCTCTATTAAATCCTTATAAATCAGGATGTCTGAAACTAGGAGAGATGGTTCCAAATTGTTTCAAGCAGAGTGTTGTTATTATTCACCTTATTCTACTCTTATTCTACTCTCTCTCTTGCTGTGTGTGTGTGTGTGTGTATATATATATATATATATATATATAGTGTATATATATATCTTGGTAGATATATATATACATAGAGAGCTTGGTAACCATATCACACAATTGTTTAATGTTGACTATACTGTCATGTAAAACACACGTGGTTTTGAAATGTTGCATTTAAGCCATAGGTACCTCTTTGTGTAGATCTTGTATTGATTTGATGGTCTCAGGTGTATAAGAATTAATTCTTACCTGTTAAAGCATTCAATTCTAAAGCAAGTGCAGGTCTGAGTTTTGAGCTAAAAGCCCTCCACAGTCCATTGTACCAGTAAGATTTCCTTAGGCATCCAGATTGGTGGCAGCAATGAGAGAACTCAGTTATCAGCATTCATAACCCATGATAACAAGTGAAACAATAGTTGACCCTGTCTATTTTGAAGAATAATTGTGCACAATAGAGTTCTCTTGACAGGAAGAGGAAGCTCAGGAAAAATGAACTTAAAATTGACAGTAGAGCAAAAGGGGCTCAAAAGCAAAAATAAAAAATAAAAATAAAACAACAACAACAACAAAAACAACCCCCCCCCACACACACACAAAACCTAGGCTTCATCAAATGAAGTTATAAAGAGAATGAGATCTTGTACATTAAATTAAATTTTACAAAATCTAGAACCAGCAATTATTTGGGCTAAAATCATGGCTTAGGGCTATAAAGCACTTTGTTTTAGGAATCTTGTCGTGAAAGAAATTCATAGTCTAAGCAAGGCACAGTTTTGTGATAATAATACCTACCTTATGTTGTAATTGTGTTTTATAAATATTTAAATATGTTTTAATGAATTCAGACAATGTTCTTTTTCAAAATGGTATCCATTGTTCTAAAAGTTGTCTTTTTTTTTTCTTAATCACACCTGAATGTACTTGCTACAGTAAAAGTATTCTTTTAGTTAACAGAAAAGCCAAACTTGAATTTCCATTGAGAGTATTGCAGTTGACAATGAAGTATTTGGAGGATACACTCATCACATGGCAATACTTACATGATTCTTATATGGGTCTTTGGTGCACCATGAAGATAAATAGCCAAGAAAGTTATGAGAAAAAGAACTGTCTGAGTGTAGAGTTAAAAGAAATGTTCAAAGACTATAGTTGGTGATTTATTGTTTTAATAACACTTGATGATTTGTCAAAATCTTTTAAAGGTCACTTATCTTCTTTCATAGAGTATGACAGATTGCAACCATGAAATACTGTACTTCCAAAAAGGCACAGAATTCCCACTGATACCCTTGATCTAATGGCAGTTTTCAGAGAAAGAGAGTTCTATTTCCCATGGCTATATATATCCTGATGACCATACCTCCACAGAATAATCAGTTTACAACGTCACTATTACCTGAGCAGAGATTCACAAGAGACTCACATGCCCTATATATGTGTTGTTCATATTACCATGGGTTATCTTAATGTTTAAATATGTCTTCTCACTTGTGTAGTGGACATTTAGCAATGTTTTATTTTGCACATATTCTATTATAAACAATGCATTCCTATTTTCATTCTATATAGATTTTAACATTCAGAGGTGCATATAAAAAATATAATCCTGTATTCCACATATTTCTTAACCACTTGTGAGTAGGCTCTCCTACTTTATTGCCATGGAGCCTTGTTCCAACAGTTTCTTCTTTCTCATCTCTCTCATCTCTCTCATCGGTGTGTTCTTATCAGCAAATATACCCATAGACAGTGCATGTTAAAATAAACAAGCCGAATAGTGTCCTTTACACTGGACACCTTCCCATCCAGGCACCTATTCCCCACATTCACACACTCAAAACATACATACTTTCCCCTCTATCTCTTTTTTCCCACTACCATTTTTTTTTGCTCTGTTTTTCTCAAATATTCTCTATATCCCTCAAATTAAGTGTTCTGATTCTTGCCTCATCTCTAAAATACAGTTCAAAGTCTTTGGCAAATCGTACATCATGACCTCTCTCTTACCCTCACACACTCTTGTATATCTTATGTCCCAATTCCATCAAACACCTACATTTTCTTACATTTGCTGGGTAAATTCCCACTCTTTGCTTCTGTACTATTTATTATTGAAGAAGTACTCTTCTTTGTGTCTTTTTTTTTTTTTTTTTTTTTAATTTTTCCAACCTGGAACAAAATAGTAATCAACCTTCAAGGGAAATTTCACTTCACATTCAACTGTCCTGTACAAATTTTCCAGTTCCTTGGTAGTTATTTCTATGCTGAATAATTTTTTGTTCTCTGTTCAAACACTGTAGTGCCTATAAATTGAAACAACAAAAGTATATATATACAAATTTACAAATTTCAGATCCTTTTGGAAAATAAGTTATATTTCTAAATAAATAAATAGAAGAGGGATCCCTGGTTGGCGCATCGGTTTGGCGCCTGCCTTTGGCCCAGGGCGCGATCCTGGAGATCCGGGATTGAGTCCCACGTCGGGCTCCCGGTGCATGGAGCCTGCTTCTCCCTCTGCCTGTGTCTCTGCCTCTCTCTCTCTGTGACTATCATAAAAGAAAAATAAAAAAAAATTAAAAAAAATAAATAGATGAATAAGTAAATAAAGCTTACTATGGATAGGAATTCCTAACCTTTTAAAGTTCAAAAGTATAATATATATGATAAATAGTATGTACATGTTCATAAAGCCTGTATTTGCATGTATATATGTGCATATGTACAATTAATTACAAAATAAATACTCAATATTTTGGTATAATAAATCTCAAAAGCTAATAGTCAAATTATAAAAAGAATTTTAAAAGGCATTAAATTAAAATATTATTTGTTAAGGAATGGCGAACTAGTTGAATTCCACATCAATGATCAGGGAAAAACCAAGTAAGCATAAGAAACAACAGAGGGGCACCTGAGTGGCTCATTTAGTTAATCATCTGCCTTTGGCTCAGGGTCCTGAGGTCCAACCCCAAATAGGGCTCCCTGCTCAGTGGAGAGCCTACTTCTGCCTCTCCCTCACCCTTCTCTTTGTCAGAAAAATAAAATCATTTATTTTTTTTTTTTAAGAAAGAACAGGAAATTCCTGCTTTTGTCAAAAAATTTGTGAAAATGCAAATTTATTTATTTATTTATTTATTTTTTTAATATTTTATTTATTTATTCATGATAGTCGCAGAGAGAGAGAGAGAGAGGCAGAGACACAGGCAGAGGGAGAAGCAGGCTCCATGCACCGGGAGCCCGACGTGGGATTCGATCCCGGGTCTCCAGGATCGCGCCCTGGGCCAAAGGCAGGCGCCAAACCGATGCGCCACCCAGGGATCCCTGCAAATTTATTTTTATTTAAAGATTGGAAATGTATATTCGAATCCATCTCTGATATCTATTTCAGCTTTTTAAATTCATATTTTGTTGATGTTATTGAAATAAAATTGAAGTGACTCATTTTGGAAAAATAATATATATATTTTAAGATTTTTTTTTATTTGAGAGAGGGAGAATTGGGGGAAGGGCAGAGGGAAAGGGAGACGCAGACTCCCTCCTGAGCAGGGGGGCTAACACAAGGCTCAATCTCAGGACCCCAGGATCATGACCTGAGTCAAAGAATGATACCTAACCAACTGAGCCACCCAGGCACCCCTGGAAAAACAGTATTTTTAAGTCCAGTCTCCTAATCCTTAATCTCACTGATTAATGCATTTTCCATTTTGGGGGGCTTAGATTAGTCTCAATTTTGTCATAAATTTTATAATCCGATTAAAAAGAAGCATGTGAAGAACTAATTTTTTATCAGTAATTAATCTACAATGAGTCAACTAGGTACATTATTCATAAATAAAGTTTTAATTAATAAGTAATTAAATGTTCAAACTTTGAATATAGTTGACACACAATATTGCATTATTTTCAGGTCTACAACACAATAATTCAACAAGTTTATATGCTGTGCTGACCATAAGTATAGCTACCATCTGTCCTGATAAAATATCAGTTACTATATTCCTTATGCTCTGCCTTTGATTCCTATGACTTATTCATTCTTTATAAATGGGAGCCTGTAGGTGGATAAAATTTTAATTCCTGAACTGAGGATACAGTGTTGACTGTATAGTTTATACAATCAAGTACAATTTATGACTTGTTCTTGATCATAGGAGAGTAACAATTAATAAATTAAAAATATAGAACTTAATTGCTACTCATCGGAGTAGAGTTTTGAGTCTTTGCTCCATGTATCAAAGGCAACACAAAGCTGCTTTGAATAGTTTTTGCAGTCTGCTGTACAATATTATTGATGGTTTTTTTGCTTATAAAACAGAATTTTTGGATAAACTAATGCTGCACATTTATATATATAAGCTGGCTAATTGTAAGTCATGGGCTCCTTATCCATTTCAGCTTTACTGTATTTTTATGGAGTATAAAGACAGCTAGAAATAGTAATAGAAGCCCTTTATTGATTTCTTACTGGACACTGGGCTTTATTTACATGACATGCATGGAAATGTACTAAGGCTCAAGTTTGTGAAATCATTTAAAGGCTTAGCAGTGAAGTTCCCAAATGACTATGAATGTATCCTAGGACGTATATTCTATTTAGTTAACATAGCATTTGATAAAACAGTAATTGTAAACATTTAAAAATCAGGATAATATTACTTTGAGTTATCTTGAAAAAAAATGTTGCATTTGCCAGGACTGGTATTCATTCTTGCAAAAGATTACATAGTGTCTGCCTATTTAAATGTTCCTAATCTGTTTTCATCACTTGTACCACCTTCCTAGTCCTCAGAGACATTTGTCACTCTTAAACCCGTAAAAGATTCCAGGTTTTGAATGCCATATAATCACTCTAGCCATACTACCACCATACTGCCTCATGTGATGTGGCCCAGCCAAACTCTTTGGAAAGATCTAGAAAGCCTGCAAGAAAGAGAATGCTCAGTCTTCTCAGGAGTTCATGTCATTCCATTGCTATTAGAAGTATTCCTTTTATCCTTCCATTTTGCCATGCATTTTTTTTCTTTTTCTTTGTACTCTAAGAAGGTATTTCATTTGTACTTTATACCTTTGGCATATGAAAAATATTTTTGCTAGCTCATAGTGAAAGGGATTGAACATGGTAAATTACTGGTTTACTTCAGTACTTACCTCCATGTAAGGACTGGAGAAGACTCTAGGCTCTGTCTCCCAGAAAAAAACAAAAAACAAAAAACAAAAACAAAACACCAGAACCTGCCCCTAAGGGAGCTGCACTATGATGAGAAACCTAAAGAATCAGGAACTGGCTGCTCTGCTAGCTTGCAAACCACGTTGGCCTGCCTGTTACCTGGGGACCAGAAAGCTATCTCCCAAACTATTGTATCCAGGCCCACACTACCTCAGCCCTAGTCTTTATCAGCAAAAAGAGCATCTCATGCCATGATAGAGCTTGCTAGCACAAGGATCAGCTAAAGAGTGGAAATATTCTCCACCACAGAAATTCCCTCTAAATCTCCTGCTGTATGTCTGCTTAGTAAAAGCTGAACTGCAATCCAAAGCCAAGCTGCAAAGAAATCTGAGGAGTGTATTCTTTGGATTTCTGATTTCTAGCATCAGTGACTTTATATTACTTCAAGTTCCTTCCACTCTGGTGGCCTCTAATCATCTGGATGCTTGTTGGAAATGCAGGACCTGAAGTCCCACCCTAAACCTATTGAGTCACCATCTGCATTTTAACAAGATACCCATGAGATTCTTAAACACATTGAGATTGAGAAAGTAAGTCATCTACAAATGAGTTGAAAAGGACAGAATGAGTCAGGTAGCCATGTGTACCCTGCGCTAAGGCCACAGATGTCACAGATCAGAAGAGTTTCCTGATGTTTTTTCTTAACACTTCAGTATTATTTCAGACAGTATTCTTTTATCTTCCTAATTGTGAGTGTAATTTTGTCGATCAGGACTCTGTAAATTTTACATGATAGGAAACCACTACAAGTTGGCTCCAGCAAAAAGACACTAAATGTTTAAGCTAAGTTTCAAACATAAAAGGACATTGGCTTTCAAATGACATCATCAGAAATTTGTCTCCCTTCTTATCTTCTCTGTATTTTGCTTTTATGCTTAGTTTTCTCATAATTGATGATCAGATAGTTGCCAGAGCTCTAATCTGACAACCCCATGTAAAAAGAGATTTTTCATTCTGAAATTTATAGTAAAATGTATAGGGCCAATGCTATTTGCGTTTGGAAGACTGAATTTAAGTCATCTTCCCATTCCTGAGATGATCTTTATGGCCAGGCGTGGGGAGTGGTACTCATGCCCACTCAGAGAGTGACCAGTTAGGATCAACCCCACCTACAGAGAATTGCTGATGAAGAAGAAGAGGTGGTTCTACAAAAGGAAATCTGGGTGCTAGTGTCAGAAGATAATAATTGCATGAGCAGTAGAAAGTAATAGATACAGTATTATTTCACAGTAATTGCTTATAGGACTATTTAGTAGTTATGTGTTCTACTCTTTAGATAAGCAAATAAATAGGTTTGAGTTGGATGTTGTATAGCTATCAGTCCAGAGAATTTTGTGGATGTAGATTCATGTTACAAAGTGGGATTTTTTTAAAGTTCAGTTTCATATTTCTATATAATTTGTAAGTTCCTTTGATTCATAACACATACATGACCAACTTCAGGCAGATACCTTGATACACCAATCTTTTTGATGCAGCATTTTCCTCCCATACGTAGGACAAGAATGTTGACTATGTGTCTTTATTCATAATAAAATAACTCAGAACATTTTTGTACTACTTGAGCCTAAGTAGCAAATATATTGTCCCAATTTTCACTTTCCCAAGCAGTTAATTCAAGATAAAAAATTATTTTCCCCTCTGTCTTGAATGCCAGCCAGTTTCTTCCTTGTGGAAAATTATGAAAAACATAAACTAAAGAAAGAGTTATAAAACTTGATTCTAAGTCCATAAAAACATCCAACACTACAGAGAATTTTGTTTTCCCATTTAAAATGTATCCTCTGTTGCATATCTTCAGTATATAGCCCTTCTGAAGAAGTATTGGACTGTTCTTCAATTGTTTCAAGCTCCCTAATGACAGAGAGTGAATACAGGATTTCCCTGGAACTTACCCTAAAGTTACTTCTATCATCTACTATATTATGAGTAAATTATATTTAGGTATCCTTAAGGCATTTTCAGGGCTTATTTTGTAACCCAATTACAATACTAGTGTGTAAAGAAATCTCAGTCTGAAGTTTCGGTAGACTTGTTATTGAAAAACTAACTCAGAGATTTGCCTACAACTTGTTAGTGTGATTAAACAAATATGACCATCAAAGAAATCTTCAAAAAGAGCTGATACGAACAACGCTTTGTGTTGAACAGTCATTTCAAGAAACAATTTCCATCTAAAAACATCTCCCAGTTTGAATTAGGGAAACCACCGCACGACTTTAAGCTGTAACACTTGGGCAGCTGTATTTTTGTGAAGAAAATTTTGTGGTTCCCAATAGGATGCATCGGCTGTAAAGAGATAGCTTTTAAGAGTATGTGAGTGAATTAAATTGAATATAACCACGGGAGGTATTTACGGACATTTCTCTCTCTCAGGAGATCAAGCAAGTATTGGTCTTGAGATCTGTGATAATTATGCTCTGTCATTGATATTTTGGATTTCTATATCCCAACTGTGTAATAGTTTGATGGTTGCTAATAATTGCAGCTGCCCTAAGATGGGGTTGCCCTAGAAACACTTTCTGTGTTTGGAGAGCCATTTATTACTAATATGGCACAGAAGTAGAACTAGCGCTGTGTAGATGGCAGAAAGGTTATGCTTAGTGAGCAGGGGCTCCCTAGGGAAAGACAACTTTATTTTATTTATTTATTTATTTATTTATTTATTTATTTATTTATTTATTTTGGAAAGACAACTTTAAAGTCATGTAGCTCTGATTTTAGGTGCCCATCAACCTGTCCTTACACGAAGGTGGTAGATGGTTTTCCCTGGCACTCTTTCCCACAAAATTGTCCTTTGCGCTTTCTTGTAAATTAATAGGATGTGTTTTCTGACATTGAGGCATCACTCATAGTCTCTGCTTACCTTCTGGAACCCTTCCCCTAAAAGTTCAGGGAAACTCACTGGTCCTGAATTACATCTTCCCAGAGCTGCTATTAATGATCGAAGGTCATATGTTTCCAAGACCTAGAACATAAAACTTCAAAACTACAAACTACCTTAATGCTAAGCTTGCTTTTGTATTCAAAATCTATAAATAAT
This sequence comes from Canis aureus, assembly GCF_053574225.1. Lineage (NCBI taxonomy): Eukaryota > Metazoa > Chordata > Mammalia > Carnivora > Canidae > Canis > Canis aureus. The sequence goes on along the minus strand of NC_135612.1, from coordinate 6,901,769 downwards.
TTGCCATAACCCCATCTCTCATTATCAGCAGAATCAAGAGTAGCCAAAGATATGACTTTCTGTTTGCTACAAAGGTCAAGTACACAATCTCTTCCACAAAGTTATGGTCAAAATTAAATAAGAATTTTATGGAATATTTCCATTACTTTGTTGCATTACTAAAGGAAATGGCCATCAGGAAGGGAATTTTCGGAGAGGCTAAAAAGAAGACCCAAGGTGTGAGAAGCTATTTGGGATTATGTTAAATGAGGTGGATGAGTTGATATGATGTGAAAATACGCTTTGTGTGGTGTCTTGAACATGGAAAATTCCTTATGAGTGATGATTTTCATTGCTATCATTATTTATCTTTATTATTAAATTACCATGCCCTTAAATGCCCCAAATAATGATTGGATCTATATTTTGTCTGCATTTTAATTATCAAATAAAATTATTCATTATGAAGTTATTCACTTAAATTTCAGTAGCCTTGAACATTTTAGTCCAATCACAAGTAGTAAAAATGAGATAAAAACTTTGGTTGCAAAATTAAGCAGATGACACTTTGATTGGAATAATTTTTAAACACCTGAAAAACACTGATTGATTCTCAATGTAAATCATCAGCTGTAATTATCTAAGTAAGCAAACAGTTTGGGTCCCTAACCCTTCATTATATTATTAAATGTCCACAGTTCCACATAATTTTGTTCCATTATTTAATTCCTTTTTGAGTATACAAGTCCTTAATTATGTCAAACAAGAATACTTCTGGCAGTTTTACTACTGTTTCTTGATAAGCTCTCTGTGATGAGAGGATATTCAGTAGCATAATCAAGATGACCTATTTGAAGAAAATCACTGTTACCTATTCTATCTGATAAACCTCATGTCCTTTGACTTAGATTCCAAGAAGAACCATTTCCCCTCACTGTGGTGCCGAGTGACGTTTAAAAAGTTAGCTAATTCTCCTCACCCTTCCTGCATAATCTCCATCCGCAGCAATAGCGGTGATGTGGGGGCTGGTATAAAGAGAGAGGATTCCAGAGATTTTCAGGCACTGATTGCCCAACTTGAGTTCTAATAATCAAACAAACAAACAAACAAACAAACAAAATCAAACGTGAGTCTCCAAATAGCAGTGTAGTTTCCAGAATGCAGTTCAGCTCCAGTGTGGCCAGAGCAATATCAGAAATGACTGAGTACTTTTCATATTTTATAAGAAGCCCTATTGTCATCTGGTCTGGGATAATTTGCACAATTATGATAAAACAGAAATAGAAGAGAAAAATGTAGATACAATTTCCTCCGCCTATCACAAAATCAAGTCAAAGCAAGCTGTTAGAAAGCGAGGCAAAAACCCAACAAAGTGCATTATTGTTCAGTATTAAATGCCCATGTTATGCTAGGAATGGCAAAACAGCATTGCTATTTGACAATATTCTTTTTTTTTTAATTTTTATTTATTTATGACAGTCACAGAGAGAAAGAGAGGCAGAGACACAGGCAGAGGGAGAAGCAGGCTCCATGCACCGGGAGCCCGACGTGGGATTCGATCCCGGGTCTCCAGGATCGCGCCCTGGGCCAAAGGCAGGCGCCAAACCGCTGCGCCACCCAGGGATCCCGACAATATTCTTTTTTTTAAGATTTTATTTATTTATTCATGAGATAGATACAGAGAGAGAGAGAGAGAGGGAAAGAGAGAGGCAGAGGGAAAAGCAGGCTCCATGCAGGGAGCCCAATGTGGGACTCGATCCCAGGTCTCCAGGATCATGCCCTGGGCCAAAGGCAGCGCTCAACCACTGAGCCACCCAGGGATCCCCCTATTTGACAGTATTCTTACAGGTCAATGACTTTTGAAAAAAATCATGTCATTCTGAATTTTTTTACTGAGGGATTTTGTCAGGACTCCAGCTTTCCCTAATCAGGCAAGGTGGAATTTCTAAAAGGTAGGAGACTTAGATTCACATTTAGAATTACTAAATTAAGTGGATGGAAATTTGATGTTTTGTAGAAATTTCAGGTATGTATCCTCTTCTACTCTCCTTTTCTTCCCCATTACCTGGAGGGATTTGGAGGTTGGGCATATGTTGGATTATTTAAGAATGTAAAAATCAAAGGGGAACCAGTTAAATTCAAAAGCTATTATGCTGAAATCTTTAAACTAATATATCTGGATAACTCCTTCCTTAGGAAGACAAAAATTTATGGAACCCATAGCAATATAATACTTTTTTTTATTCCATGTCTGGGTAACCTAGGCTAGAATCAGCAAAGCACTCAATGAATCTGTTAGGGTAGCCTCCGTTTTTTTCTAAAGAACAAATGTGTTGTTGGTGATTTGAAATAATATTTACCTTCTTAATTGTTTCTTCGTCTGTGTATGAGGAGACCTTGCAAGGTAATCTGACTTGGACATCTTCCTAATTTTGAAGGAATTATAAATAAATAATAGAAATACCTGCAGTACTTGAGAGTAATGATAAGGCTGTCAGGAATTTGCTTTTGGGATCTTCATTTGGATATTAATGATAACCTACTGATACACTTGCTAATTCACTGAAGGATGATAGATGTTTTCAGATTCAAAAACAAACTCAAACTGCTCTTAAAGGGAAAGAAGAACGTGGAAAACAGTCCTGGGGAAAAGGTGTGTGGTGAGCGCCTACTGTCTTATTCAAGGTTGGCAAAGAAGTAATTAAATTACAGGACATTTATTATTTGATTTGGGTCTTTTGTCATTCACCCAGGACTCTAGGGAGATGATTTGAACATGGGGTTGAGGTTGGGGAAAACCACTCTCAGTTATGCCAGAGGCAATTATTTAGTTTATGTACCATCAGCCAGGTCCTTTGACTCCCCTTCTCCTTCCTGTCGCTTTCTTCAGCTGTTTGTTTTATTTTTCATAAGTATCTCCACAAGATAGAAATAGGAAACATGTAATGGAAGGGAAAATACACCAGGTAATTTATCTCTGAGGTAGATTTGGAAAAAGCAGCTCATAACAGAGGATTCATTAAAGACCTCTTCATACCTTCTGGAGCTTCTGTAGAAAGGATATGCGAGATTTTTTCCCTCTTTTTTGACAACACACACATACACACGCAGAGAGACAGAAAGACAGAGAGAAAGTGGAAAGAGAGATTCATTTGTTTTTTCTGTTACCCCCATGCAGGCTTTCACTCTCTAAGACACAGGTTTGGGGGGTCATTCCTCTTTCTACTCCATACTGCATATCCTTGCTGTACAAGCTTCCTTAAACATTCTACTTTCATTCCATAGAGTGACTTGCAGACATCTACTCAATTAAATCCAGATCCTTTCCATGGTGTTTATTATCTTTCACATTCTACAGATACCTATCTCCTCCCTCTCACTTCAAATAATTTGCTGAAAATCCCCCAGATTGCCGGACCGGGGACTCCTCACCATCTTCCCAACATAGTAAGTCCTTCCACTCTTCACCACAGTTTGTGTACTCCGTGCCACCCTAGGCTATGATGCTTTCCCCTCATCTCTCTAATCATCCAAATGCTGCTATCACTCAAGGGCAAATGAAGGTCTCTCTCTTCGATTGTGCTACTGGGAGCTCAAATCTGATGCTAAGATCTCTGTGCGAAAGCTTCTTGAAGCTTGCTCTCAAGCAACCCTCAATGATGAAATAAGAGAAGCAGTACTGGGCACATTGAGGAGGGAACAGCAATGGCTTATCTGATCCCACTGGGGAGCATGGCCACTGTGGTGGCCTTCTAGGGAGGCCTGAAACCGAGGCACGAGTGCCCACGTGGAACCCCCATGGATCACCAGATGCGGACTGAGGTGAAGGCAAGCAAGTTTGTGAGACAGTTTCTGTAGGTGACGAGTCCTTGCAGGGGACTCAGCTGGGGAGGGCTGTCAATGGCGAACATCCCTAGTGGCTGGGATAAGAAGTGCCCTATTCCTGCAGGTGGACCTGGGGAGGGTAACACACTTCCCACCATAGTCTTGCTGTAACTTTCTTGACCTTGGTAGCTCTAGAAAATTGCGGCGAACTTATACTTAGTTTTGTACTTGTTTCATATTTGTTAGACTAGTCTCATCCACAGAATCTCAAGCTGCAGAAGAAACCTCTTTCCTAGCCCCTGGCGCCACCCTGAACTCAGAAAGGCACTCCAAGTACTGTATATTTCTGTATACATAAATACTGTAGATTTCTCTTTTCCCCTCAAACTCGCAGCTTTGCTATGTATCAATTTAAGGGAATAGAATTATCACAAGGGAATATATTTATCACAATATATCATGTTTCAGACACACCTGCGCACTGTACTCTATCTGTATGAAATACACTCTGTGCTGAACAGAAATGTTGAACACAGGCCTTTAGCGGGGCTGGGATATTTATAGAAATTGCAGTTTAACACATCAAAATCAAGATGTTTACCTTTGGCATAAAGTTGTCTTACATTTTATTTGAAAATTAAAAAGTTAAAATTTTAATTTAAAAGAATAGAAGAGCCGTGATTTTAATTGGCACTAATGGTGATGGTCCTGCTACAAATTTCATCTATAATTTTGTCATAGTGGTGAGCCTTCAAAGAGTACTGTTTTGAATATTGTATAATGTTTCTACGTTTAGTATTAGGATGGCTGGATTTAAATGACGGCATTACTATTTTGTAAAAATAAGGGCATTAAAGAGCTTTAATAAGAAAAAAGGGCAGAGAATCTTTAAAATTGGAATAACATTTGAAAAATATACAGAAAAATGTTTGAACTAAAAAATTTGGACATTTCATTATAACTTATTCATGCAAACTACTCAGATTTGTTGAGCTATTTTAGTGTTTATCTTATTTTAACAAGAAATGACAAGCAACTAAGCTGTACCTTTGCAAGGTATTATTACAATAAGGTATTTTTTACTCACTTAAATGAAAAGTTGAATCAATATTTTCACCTCTGCATCTATTTTATGTACAATATCCTGACAGCTAATAAGTTTGAGAGGGGGAGAAAAACTATCAAAGATAATTTTAATGGTTTAAATCGTCAAGGATAATTAAAAAAAAAACTGTGTTTATGATATTATTTTTTTCTCTCTGGTGCAAGATAAGATACATTTCATTTTGCTTTTGAAAAGACTGAATCATCTTAAGGGATTTATATTGTTTAAGAAACATGTTGTATTTTAACCTTTTTAAAGCTGTTCTTTTAGGAATATTTATTTTTACATCTTGTTTTTTTATGTCAAAAAATGATTCACTTTCAAACACCCTCTAAGATTTTGTTAGCCATTAAAAATATTCAGCTACTAGATAGCCATTCAAGGCAATGTCACAAATGTCTGAGTTATTTCCAATGAAGCCTCAATTATATGTCTTCATTTTTCTTTCTTTTTGATATGAGCAACCATCAAAGACGAAAATGATTTCTATGATGGACAAAAGACATTTTATATTGACTTCTGGGTTTCCCAGAGAATGAAGAGGATAATGAAAAATAAAAAGGAGTGAATAAAGAATGTAATGCTTTGTAATCTTGAAATCTATTCTTAAAGAATCTGTAACTGAAATCCACTTCTGAATGACACCATACAACATTATATCTGTGCTTCCCCAGAAAGACAGCTTTTCTTTTCACAAAAGTTTTATCAATTATATATTTCAAAAATGCCAGGCAGATGAGAGCTTAGTTGGTCTAAACCATCTTAAGTCCTTGCAGGTCAATGGGGCCATTGATTCTGTTCTTTGGACATATCATGAATGTGTTATGAATTGTTGGGTTTCTGTCATATAAGGAAAAATATCTCAGAATAGATAGTTTTGAAGGAGTAACTAGGTTGGTAGTGGTTTTTTTTTTTTTTTTTTTTCTCCAACTCCAAGAGGTCTGCTTAGTTTAATCCTACTCTCATTTCTTTTTAGGAATGATCTTAACTTGTTTCAAGTCATATCTTCAATTCAATAATTTAGGTAAACAGTAAGTTCAGGAGAAAAAAAAATTGATCCCTCAAAGTAGGCCTTCGTCTGCAGGGACTAAATGACAATTTACAGCATATTTCAATAGTGCATGATTTTTTTCACAAATTTCATTAGCACACCATTGATTGCTCATTTTTCAGCTCTCAAAACAATTTAACATAGTCTCTTTCATGCAGAGGATAACATATTCATATTATTTGATTTTTGATGAAACCAAATGACCCTTTAAATTTGCAATACAGTTCTTTAATTTTGTATGAGTTTCTTTACTGCTGTTCATTTAATTTTCTGTTTCCATTAACCACCTGCAAGCATTTGACTCTATGACAATTATTCAGCTGTGCTACATCATGACTGACATATTTTATAAGTAAAAAAAAAAAAAGAAGAAGAAAAGAAAATGGAGGAGGGTTAAAGATCACAAGAGAAAGGAGGAGAAAGCAATCGAACACAAATGTCATGGTTTGGAATCATGTATTTTCCATTCAGCTGAAACATCTGAGTGGTAATTATTGGTCCAACTGTAAATCTAGCCTAATTGCATTTTGTCTTCATTTCTGATAAGCACTTCACGATGATGATGATTACTCCTGCTAAATGCATTCGTTCCATGAATGTTTTCCCACACTGATGGCCAGGGGGCCTTGCAGATAAAAAGACTGCAGACAAAATAGCTCAATTCTGCTACAACTAAATCAGTATTGATTTCTCTTTCCAAGTGACAGAGGGACCCACTATCTATGCCTTTCGTTTCTCTGCCTACACACCACATCGAGGGGTTTGGTCAGTACATATGAGAATGTACTTTAATTAACTGACATAACTGAGAGGCCAATCCTGGGCAATTAGCACTGATTAACTGTGTCACTTGTCTAACAAATAAAGAACATTACATCTTGCCCATTTCCTTAAAGGCCTCAATTGAAAAGAACCCCAGTGTTTGATTTAATTTTTCTTTGTACCATGGAAACCTTTTGCCATGTTGATTTAAATGTAATTTTTGCCTCTTTATACTTATGCTTTTTTTTTCTTTCTTATTATTGAATACCCAGCGAGCCTTTTCAATGATGGCACAGGGACAGGCTGTTAGCATCTTTTCATAAATCTCTGTATTTCATAGTAGGGCAATTAAGCTAAACATTTGGATTTCTGCTACAAATTTAAATGTGCAAGTGGGAGCAAATGGCTATGGAATTGAAGGCCATTATATGGTTTCATCATTGCAGTGCAGCTTTTCAAATTCAGTGAGCTTTCTGACAAAGAAATTCTAGAAAAACTGTAGTTCTGGAGTCTTTCTGGGAAACTCTCCGTATCTTAGCGTCAAGTAAAAGCTATGCAGACTGCAAATTACATTTGACTATTCATTTGGCTGATTTAGACATTTTGTCTTCTTCTTAAACATTTATGAGGAGTACTTGAACCCATCTTTGACAGTAGGGCAAGGGAGAGAGACTGTCATCAAGCTTCTGGAACAGAGGCTCTGAACAAGTCTTATTATGACCCAGGGCTGAACACCTGCAGATGGTGGATAACAGTCAAAGACATAAAAAGCTAATACAGAAGTAAGAAGTATGAAGACTGTGCTTTGTAGCAAAAAGGCTTAAATTAAACAGATCTGGTTCTTAAAATCTGGCCTAGTGCTTGGAATGTTTAGAAATAAGTAAATCCTGCTAGAATAGAACTTTCACAAAAAAACATTCTCAGGAGTTGGTTATTTGCTTTCCTGGCATCCAGTTCTCTTTCTTCCTGTGACAGCCCTGGCTTTTCACTTGGGGTTCTGTCCTTCTCTTAATTTCAGTCTGTGTGATCTGAAGCAATTTTCACTCTAGCGACAAGTATGGGGCACATGAACCAGACCAATGCCTGTGCTTGGGTACATTTCCTGACCACATGATTCATTTGGGAATCAGCACGTAATCTAAACTTGTCTGATCAAAGTGACGCAGAAGGCTTTTTCTGATGACTTCAAGCAGGGCTCTCTCTTCCCCTGGACTTTAAAGAAGGGGTGTCTATTGTATCTGCTTGGGTTGCCATTATGCACTCACAGAATGAAGTCAACACATAGAAGAAGGTAGGAAGAAGGAGCCAGGGTCATCATTTGGGTTAGTGGTTATGAGTCAATATATTCCCTTGTTGCTTTTTTTTTTTGTTTAAGTTTTTTTTTTTAATTTTTATTTATTTATGATAGTCACAGAGAGAGAGAGAGAGAGGCAGAGACACAGGCAGAGGGAGAAGCAGGCTCCATGCACTGGGAGCCCGACGTGGGATTCGATCCCGGGTCTCCAGGATCGCGCCCTGGGCCAAAGGCAGGCGCTAAACCGCTGCGCCACCCAGGGATCCCTATTCCCTTGTTGCTTAAGCCAGTTTGCATTGAGAAATAGTTAATTATAGAGACTAAATCTGTCTGAGCAAGAACACTATGAAAAGAAAATCGACAGGGGTAAGAATATGCCCAAGCTTTAGCTGGTGGCCAGCACCATTTATTGTCTTCACCAGCCCCCTTAAACTGTATTCATTAAGCATAAACTTCCCTGACCCAGATGAAAATCCTAACATGGTCATGGTTTGACTGCATATTACCATATAAACGGTTCCAAAATCACTTTTAATTTTAGTAATTCAAAAATAAGATTGCACCATCCCATAGAAGAACACAAACTCTAAGTTGCCTCTGTGTTTGGTCTTTTTACCAGCCTCACAAAGGAAGCCTATAAAAGGAAGAACATGATCCTTTTTAATTTTCTCCAGCTTGTTTTTTTTTTTTTTTTTTTTTTCCCTCCTTCTTTACTGTGGCTTCAGAATTGTGTGTTTCAAGGCAATGAGGCTTAGGAGGCTCTTTGAGGAAGTCAAGGAGGGGAAACCAATTTATTTGGTGGCTACTGATAGGATGGATATAGACAAGATGGAGAGTCATTTGAATTGAGAAAGAAAAGCAGCTCCAGAATAAGATAGATGGTTAGCACTTTGTTCGTCTTCCATTGGCTGTGACCTCAGAGTAAGTTGTTAAACTTCAGCCTTTGCATTTGAGGTTAAAATCTATCTTTTAGGAGTTCTGTAAGACATACGAGATCCATGTACTCAGCAGGCTTACCCTTTACAGGAGTTTAGTAAATCATTAAGGTCATTTGGGAAGAGTTATCAGCAGGGGTTGGGAGCAGGACATCATACCCCTTGTTAGTCATACAGAGTGAAAACAAATGAAGAATAGTTACTTCATTGGGAGTGTTATTATTTCTCAGAATGTAAAAAACAGATAAAATCCATTTTATAGATTTATTCTAATTATCTATCCTTGCTGGCAAACATTTTGAATCAGGAGTTAACTATTTCTGAGTAGGGTAGACACTAGCACCAACTAAGTGACTTCAGCTCTCTCTGAGCAGATAACCATCTAGGCATCCCTAGGAGCACGTTGGAGAGTGCTTTGCAAGTAGTATCATTAACCCCCTGGCTAGCACATAAATGGCTGTTGGCCAAATAGTTTCTACGAGCAACTGTGATGAATATTAGAGAAGATAATACATCTTGCTTTTTTTACTTAAAAAAATGTTACTTTTTGGGTGTGTGTGTCAATTACAAAACAGCAAACTAAAAGTCATCACAGCAGTTTATTCCTTCCTCAAATATTCATGCTTGTATATGGTTGCCTAATTCCTACAACTCTTTATGTATTGCACTCATGTGCTTTGTAAGTTTCATGGCCACATGCATTATGAAACATTCAGTTCTTCAATTCTGAGTGTTAATTTAGGGTTCTACCAATAAACATGCTTTGGTGAGTAGTTGGGGCCTACTTATGAGTAAAAAGTAGAAATTAATTTATTCAAATTATACCTGTGTCTAAAGGAGGTTGAATATTGTCCCTCAGGGAGGAATATATAGGGTATTTGTGTGTGAAACGTAGGCTTGAAAAACAAAAATTATATGGGATTTTGGAAAAAATGTGATCTGACTTGAATTAAGAGATATGATTATAATAAAAATAGTAAATAAAGCTTATGTTAGTTCTGTAGGAAGGAGTTGGAGGTTACTCTGAGGATTAGAGTTGGTAGAGGTTTTCTATCACGACATAACAAGTCACCAAAACCTAAAGCATATAAAAATAATATACATGTATTGTCCCATAGTCTCTACATGTCTGGGCCTATCTTCACTGGATTCTCCACTCAGAGTCTCACAAGGATGAAATTAAAGTGGTTGTCCTGTTGTATTCCTTTCTGTTGCTTGGAGCCCTCTCCCAAACCCAAGTAGTTGTTAGCAGAATTCAGTTTTTTGTGGCTATATGATTAAGGTCCCATTTTCTTGCTCACTGCTAGTTGGACACTAATAGCCAGGTCACTTCTTTGCCATTTGCTCTGCACAAGCTCTCTCACTTGACAGCTTATATTTTTAGAGCATCCAGCAGGGGAACATGTCTGATGCCCATGAAGGCTCTCGTGCTTTCGTTACCTGATTAGATCAAGCTCTTCCAGCATAACTCCTCTTTAATTAAGTCAAACACAACTGATTAGGGGCTTTAATGACACCTGAAAATATTTTTTCATATAAAATAGCTAGTTTTATATCTCACCACATTCAGGAGTTCTTCCCAGAATTGAGGGGGGAGGTTGTAGAGACATGTATACCAGGGTATGCGAACCTTGAAGGCCATCTAGAATTCTCCTTACCTATTTCTATTTGAGCAGTATGACTTTAAGTGCCACTAATATTCCCCCTCCCCCCCGCCCCAAGTATAGTGTCCTGGGTAATGATGAAAAGGGATTCACTGAATCTAAGTATCTAAATACAATCATGAACAATCATGGTTCTTTTGGTCTCTCTTTAGTATATTCTTTACTCTCTAATAGGAAATTACATGGAGATATCTGCTTCTTGCTTCAGGACTATCATTACTAAACCTTAGTCATTGTTTATTAATTTGCCTAAAGAACAATCTTTAATTATGCAGTCTTCACCAATTGTTTTTAGGATCGGCTTTGATTCCATCTAAAATGCTCAGAAAAATATTGGCTGTGATTCTGGGAAGCTATAGTGTTCTTTCCTTTAACTAATTATTGTTTTGCTTTAATCAGTGCCATCCATGTATTCTATTTATGAAAATGGAAGTTTGATGTCTCCGTGAAGGAATGAGCTAATTTTATCCTGAAGTCTGAGACCGTAACGTCTGCTTTAATATCATTACATATCCAGTGACATTAGTAGCTTACTTTATGCCCAATATCATACATAATTAACTATTGCAGGATCAACGCCTCAGGGATGAGGCTTAAAGCCCCCATTTAAAACGTTTTGTTTTCCTGATTTTGAGAGTTTGAAATTTACTCCACCTTAAAATAGCAGGACCTGAGGTTACTGGTAGCCTTGCATCCTTCACCTATTGGATGTTGGAAGCAGTTAAAATTAGAGGAAAACTAGAAGGTTCACCACTGACTTGAGCCAGAGGGTTTGGGGATGAAACATATGTTTTCCTTGTATGCTATCAAAATCAGCAACTGCATACAATGAAGAAAACTATGTGTTCTCAGTGTTAGTTCAGGTACTTTTCCAAGTGTAGCAGTCTAGGGGTGTGTGTGTGTGTGTGTGTGTGTGTGTGCGTGCATTTATGGTGAATGACTTTACAGAGTTCTGAAATTACACAATTGTAAATGTTATTTTCCAGTACACCTATTTGGGGTTAGTTGAGTAAGTTGTATTTAGCATTTTTCTCTTTGTCAATTTATTGACTGCCAATTGGGAAGTCAACAGATGTGAAATTATCCTTAAAAATGTACTGCCCATTCTGGGAAGTGGCTTATTTCATAATATAGGTGTTTATTTTACTAAATAATTATTTTTAATTTCTGACATACAATATAAATACGTTTTTAAAGAGTTGCAAATCATGCAAATGTGCCAAGTGGTCATCAAGTCAGACACCTAGGATGCAGCAGGCCCAGCCTAGCCTCTGAGCCTTTTGGTCTGATTCCATCAGGGTGATCACTACCCTCCCCATGGGGTGGGCCTCTTATATTGCAGTTGATGCACCAGCTGGTATGTCCATGAACTCTGCATACCTGCATGCAGTGTGTACCTGTGAGCCTCTCCTACCCAGCACTGGTGACTCTTACTGGCCAGCTTGATGGGCCACAGACAGCACTGTCCATGATAGTGACTTGGTTGCAGTCAGGCCAAGTGCTAACTCAAGTAATTCTTAAAGTTTTGACAGCTGGTGCAGAGTTGCTTTTCAGAATTGATTTTTTTCAAAATATATAATATGTTCATCTTTTCATTCTTCATTTGATCTTTAGAATTAAAATTGATCATGAATTCAGGTAAAGGGATAGACAGGACTCGAGATTATATATGATGACTATTAATAATGCAACTTGTTTTATCCTCCTTTGTAGGAAGAGCTTGATCATTTCACTCTCCATCAGTAAACATCCTTTATCTATGATAAATCTCACTTATATGTTCCCGGATCCACAATTCAAAGTCAACTGAACGAAGCTGCAGGTGCTACACATGAATGAGAAGGCTGAGCCTGATGGTATGCCTGCATACATTCTCAGAATAAAAATTTAGGATTAAAAAACCTACTATGTGCTAAATACTAGTTTTGAAAAAAAGAGTTGTTATGTTGTATTAGATATAGTTTTTTAATCTTTTTTTTAGAATGTAATCTCTATAAGTGGCTTAAAGGGGTACTAAAAATAGGATAGTAACTGATGTCCACCACAGGCTCAGCAAAATATGTAAAGATATTAATAGATTTTAGTAAATATACTATGGTTAGGATATTTGTAAATTCTCCTCAACCTTCTAAAGAAAAATGGCATGTTGTTTACATCCATAGCAGGCACAATAGATTCCATTTTGCCCAACGATTAGCTGAAAATTGTTCTGTTTTGTTTTTTGATAGTAAGCTAAAGGATTTTTTCCTTCTGTTCATGGTAATTTTACCTTTTGTAGGTGTCAGAAACTTCACCTTGGTACAATTATTTGATGATTTGGGTAACATGTTTTGTTTACTCTTCCCTTACGCACAAGGTTTTTTGGTTTTTGTTTTTGAGAGAGAGAGAATGTGCATAAGAGAATGTAAGTAGGGGATGGGGAGGGGCAGAAGGAGAGGGAGAGAGTCTCAAGAAGACTCCATGCAGAATGCAGAGCCAGATAGAGTGCTCTATTCCACAACCCTGAGATCTTACAACCTATGCTGAAATCAAGAGTGGGATGCTTAACTGACTGAGATACCCAGGAACCCCTAGCCCACGAAGATTTTAAAAGACAGTGTAATCATAAACAAATTCAAGATATGTAATAGGGATTAAGAACATATCACTTTAGAAATAGTTCAGATTTGAATATTCCCCATACTACTAAGAGGTATAACTATGAGCAACTACCCAGATGAATCTATTAACTATAATTGAGATTGTACATAAAGCATTTATTACAATGCTGCTTTAGGGTTAAGCATCAGCAAATATTAGCTATTAATATCATTTTATTAGCATCATGATCATTTTATAAGGACAAAATTATACTGCTTATGAGAAGAAAACATATATAAACAGTTATTTGGGTTTATACGGCTATTATAAATAACACTCTGATCATAAAATTTTATAAAAATATTTAGGAGATAAGAAACTTTACAAGTTAAGTGCTAAATATATAGTAAAAGTCAGGTTGTGAAGTTTGACCAGCAATATTGATAGCATAGTTTTGAGATTTTGTATTCATTGAGATCACTTTAAGTTCAGATTTACTGAAGAATTTATTATTTTTCAGAGGTGAAACCATTGCTTTTTTTTTTTACATAAAAAGGAGTATTACAAACACATTTAATAAATAAAGATGAAGGGTTCTGAGATTCTAAAACTATAGTGTGTGTGTGTGTGTATGCGTCCTTGCAAATATATGTGTGTGTGTACACACATATATTCAAATATATGCAAAAATTCACATATTTGCTACCATTATTAATGATTGGCTTTAAAAATTTCATCTATTAATCTGATTCTTTTTTGAATATTTTTTTCTTATCACATATTTACTACCATTATTAATGATTGGCTTTAAAATTTTCATCTATTAATCTGATTCTTTTTCGAATATTTTTTTCTTATCAGAAGGAGAAAAGTAATATTTTTACCATTTTAAGCATTAATTTGAAGAATCATTATCACTAGAATCTTTTTTCGACTAGTGTTTTATAGTATTCAAACACAGGGTTATGGAATTTTGATATTTCTTTTTGTATCACCTTACTCTCTAGTAAGTTATGAATGACCCTGAATGTAGCAAGCAATGTAGCTACTATAAATATGCTATTTTGCTCTACTGTGCACTTTCTTGCCTTCAATTAAAGCATATTTTCTCCTTAAAATTCTCTATGTTTTAGAGTGTGGCTCTTTTTTTTTTTTTTTTTTTTTTTACTTATTAAAATATGAACTAAAATCTGGTAAATGAGAAAAAATCTTCAGAACTATAGAACGTTTAATGTATGGGGAATAAGCTTCTACAGTCATCATGAATATTATAAATTTTAAACATTGACTGGATGTTTTCTATCAAACCACTGATCCCAAACAACCACCATCTTAGCCTCTTTACCTTTGTTTTTTTTTTATTATTATTCATGAGAGAGAAAGAGACAGAGACACAGGCAGAGGGAAAAGCAGGCTCCCTGCAGGGAGCTCAATGTGGAACTTGATCCTGGGACCCTGGGATCACGCCCTGAGCTGAAGGCAGATGCTTAACCGCTGAGAATAACCCTGTTATTCCTGGCATCCCTCTTTTTTATTTTATTTTTTTTAATTAGTCTTCCCTCTTCTAAAGGCACAGTCTGTGTCTCAATTCTGCATTACATCATTTCTTGCCTTGTCTGTTTTGTACCTTGTAACTATGTCCCCATACAAGATCCGTCTCTCTAAAATCTAAGTCTACTCATACCACTTTCACATGTGAAATGCTTCAATAAACCTAGAACTTCCAAGGAGGTGCCATATATGCATTTCTTCCTTTTCCACCCTCAGAGTGGAAAGCTAATCATTTTGTAACATATATAAACATTATATATGTTACAAAATTAACGCAGAAAGTTAGAAAGAGAGCAAACAGTCTTGGGCCCTTGGGAGCCAGTGAAAGATGAAATTCCTCAGTTTTCTTTTTGCTTCACATATCCTAGACTAAGTTCTGAAGAAGTTGGCAACCTGGAAACACCAACAGATATAGACTAAAAAAGGCCTTAAAACAGCAGATCAGAAAAGAAACAGCTGGCAAGACAGAAATCTTTCAAATGTGACTATTGTACTCTGCAGAAAAAGAAAACAAAACAAAACCCAGAAACAGTGCTGTCCATTGTCCAGCACTGACAGCTGCTTAGCTTTCTAGTTGCACCAGGTTCAATGAGCACGCCTGACGCCATACCATACCCACTGACGTAATCTCAAGGCACAATCTGAAGTAGGGACTTTCATCATCACAGTATGGAGTCTTTTCAGATCAGCTTCTTTCACTTTGTAGTGTGCATTTTTTTTTTTTTTTTGGAATGTGCATTTAAGTTTCTTCCATGTATTTTCCTGGCTTGATGGTTCATTTCTTTTTAGCACTGAATAATATTCCATTGTCTGGAGGTACTACAGTTTATCCACTCATCCACTGTAAGACATCTTCATTGATTCCAAGTTTGGCAATTATATATAAAGCTGCTATATACCTGTGTAGGTTTGGTGCGGACATACATTTTGACCTACTTTGATAAATACCAAGGAACATAATTGCTGGATCACATGGTAAGAGTATATTAAGTTCTGTAGGAAACCACCAAAGGTGTCTTCCTTTGTGGCTGTACCATTTTCATTCCCACTGGTAATGAACAGGGTTCCCATTACTTCACATCCTTGTCATATTCTTGCTAACATTTGGTGTTGCGAGTATTCTGGATTTTGGCCATTCTTCTAAGTGGTATCTTAGTGTTGTTTTAATCTGCATTTCTCTCATGACAAATGATGCCAAGCATCTTTTCACATGCTTATGACATCTATATATGCTTACACATCTCTTTGGCGATGTGTCTGTTCTGGTTTAGGGACATTTTCTATTTGGTTTGTTTGTTTTCTTGTTGAATTCTAAGATTTATTTGTATATTTTGGATAGCAGTTTGTTTTTTTAAGTCATATATGACTTTTGAAAATATTTTCTACAGTCTGTGGCTTATCTTCTCATTCTTTGTGAGGTCTCTGTAGAGCAAAAGTTTTAAATTTTAATCAAGTCCACCTTATCAATTACTTTTTTTTCATGGATCACATCTTTGGTATTTAAAAAATCATCACTATACCTAAAATCTTCCAGTTTCTTTCATCGACATAAGCCTGTTAAGATTGTCCGTTTTTTCTATGAGTTTTGGCAGCTTTTGTCTTTCAAGGTGTTGACTCATTTCATCTTGATTCTCAAATTTGTGGATATAGAGTTGTTCATAACATTTCTTTATTACCCTTTTAATGTTTGTTGGATCTGTATTAATGTCCCCTCTTTCATTTCTGTTATAAGTAATTTGTGCCCCCCCCCCTTAGTTATCCTAGCTTAGGCTTATCAATTTTATTGATTTTTTTTTTTTTAACAGCTTTCGGTTTCATTATTTTGTCTATGTTTTTCCTGTTTTCAAGGTTTTTTTTTTTTTTTTTTTCTGCTCTAATTCTTCTTTTTTTTTTTTTTTTCTCCTACTTGCTTGGAATTCAGTTTGCTCTTCTTTTTCTAGTTCCATTAGAACTAAAAACTTATAGATTTTAGATTTTTCTTTTTTTATAATATGTTTAATATTATAAACTTCCCTCTAAGCACTGCTTTTACTTCATCCTCCAAACTTGGATAAATTATGTTTTCACTTTCATTTACTCAAAACATTTCTTAATTTCTTTTGAGATTTCTCCTTTGGCCAATGTGTTATTTAGTGGTGCATCGTTTAATCTCCACATATCCTTCCAGGAGATGGATGAGCTCTGCATAGCCACTTCCTTCCAAGGGCACAGTATGGAAAAAGCAAAACAGGAGTAGCGTTACAGTGTCATTCATGACAAACACTGCTTCAGGCAAATGAGCAAAAGTAACAACAATGGTAATGAGTAATGCTGATATCATGTACCCTTGATATGGATGTGTGAGAATGCCCTTCACATCTGTCTTCCTTCCTCAGAAAGCCCATAACCACAACCTAATCATGAGAAGAATATTAGACAAATCAAGAGGTATTCTATAAATTATTTGACCAGTACTTTTTAAAAATTTTCCAGGTCATTGAAAACAATTGAAGTCTAAGAAATGTTGCAGAAAGAGGAACCTAATGAGCCATGGGGACTAAATATAATGTTCTCTGGATGGGATTCTGGAACATTATGTATTAAGTAAGGAAATCTGGATAAATATGAACTTCTGTTGGTAATAATGCTTCAATATTTGTTTATTGTGACAAATATATAACAGTAATATAAGATGTTAATGATAGGAAAATCTAGGATTGAAGTATATGGGGTATGTGGAGCATATACTATTATCTTAACAACTTTTTATACATCTACAACTATTCTGGTATAAACCTTTTATTAAAAAATAGAAAATAAATAAAAAATAAAATTAAGTTATATCTCCAAGGCATAAAGTCTAGGATGCTAGAGACAGAAATAGATAATTATAAGGGTAGAAGACTTGTATTTCACTTCAATAGGAGGAGGACCATATACAGAAATGATACGAGTGTTTTGAACAAAATTACAGACAAGTCTAATATGCAGGCAGTCTTATACCTTTAAGGAAATGAATTACAGACTTTCACTGCAGAATTCACCTAAAAAGGGAGAGAATAGACTATATATGATAATTTCAACAATGTAAAAGATATTCCTGTCTGATTAGCTCATAATTTGCTGAGGATACATAGTGGGTCATATTATCTAAGAGGTAAATAGGCTGAACTGTGATTATTCATGAGTTGTGATCAATCATGAAAATGTTTTCTGAAAAGTAGATTTCAAACTTTAGAAAACTAGTTACCCAGTAGGCTTGGAGGTAACTGTGTATGTGGGCAGGGCATCTGAAAACTTTGTAGAACATTATCCAGAATGATAGACTTAAATATGGTGTTTATATGAAAAGTCAAATAACTTAGTAAATTAAATAAAAGGAAGCAAGTGAGATCTAAACCATAAAAGTAGTTAAAAGTTGGGTCAGGTTTTCTTTCGATGTGCTGCTCTCTATCCCCTTTCCTCCGGCCATTAAACCAGAAATTAGGAACAGGAAATATGAAGAGAGCAAATTCTAAGGTTATCATCACAAAATAAATGTTAATAACCATAAACTATGACTTGATAATCTCCCAAATGTAGATATTATAAGATTCAATATTCATCATGAGTCATGAGCAAAAATACATCCTGAAACACAGAAACAAAACTCTGGAGAAAATAATCGTACTTTATTTTTCAAATATTTAAAATCAGACACTTATTTAAACTTACTTAACCCAAAACAAAGGAAGACATACAAGTGTTGAAATCCAAGTAGCTAAGTGTATCCATTTGAGTTTACCTTATTTTGCCTAAGTAATATAAGGATATTATAAAATCAGATTTTATAATTTGAATATATGTTGGGGTATTTTGTTTGGGATGTCAACTTTAAATCCCTTTCAATGCATGTCTTTATTCAAATGGAGCTCATGCCTGAAAAATACACCTATATACACATATGTTCATGCAAATGAACATGAAACTCTACAAAATAATAAAAACTTGAGCTCATTTTATTCTTACTATAAACAATGGCCACGACAAATCTGCACACTAAGAAAGTATCATCAATGAATATTATGATCAGCCATATTTGCTGATCATCAATGAATATTATGATCAGCCATATTTGCATAGGAACTGTTAACAGTTAACCATACCTTTAGAATACTAGAGCACTCATTTTTAATTGGTTATGTGAAAAATCTAAAATAACTGTGGACTACACTGTATATTATTACTCTATTCTCTAATCCACTGTGTCTGCTTATCTCCTGCTGATATACATAGCATAATTCAATTCATCATGAAATACTTTTGGATTTTCCTTGCGATAGCCATTATCACTAGAATAACATTCTGTGTTATCCTTTCTTGCTGCAAAAGTGTACTCATTCAATGTTGAAGGAATCAAACCTTCCTTTCAATTCACATGAATATTTCCTGTCTCTGAATTGCACTTTTCTCCTTTTAATTTTGATAACTTCCTAAATTGCTTTTTGTTTTTCTCACATAAATGAGATGACAATGGCGTTTGAAGGGAAATGAAAAAAATACAGAAATGATTACCATTGATTATCTTCCTTCTCTTTGCTTCCTTACACTCTTTGACTGAGTGTGCCTGGATGAGCTGAACAGTTTGTTAGCACATGCTGGGCAATTACTGTGCTGCAAATTTGCAGCTACAGTGATCCTACAAAACACTGCTTTCTTGATCTTTCTGTCCTCAATTAGGAGAGGACATGACTAACAAAAGTTATTCTTATTTTTAGAATTAGAAAAGACCGAATTGTGCTTTCAATTTATGAAAAGAAAGTAAAAATAAGGATAAATACGTGAGTGAATTTAATTTAGGGTGATTTGTAACATAGGCTGCTGCCACTTTGTTGTAAGACTTCATGGATAGCAATGGTTTTGGGAGCTTTTTGGGTTGTTCTTTGTTTTAATCCATTGGGAACTGGATAACCCATTTATCTTAAATAATAGGCATATATGTTTTATTTTTTGAGAAAAAGCCAGTAGATTTAGAAAATTCAACTCAGCCCCAGTAATTCTGCTGGCAGACAATAGGATAGAAGAGACAGTCCTCAATAATCACAGTTCTGATTCAGATGAAGTATTTTGAATATAAAGTGACAGTAGAAAATGGCATAGATTTCAATAACTTTGAGAACCAATCTTCCATTGTCTGAGCAAAGTCTTTGGCTGGTAGTTATTGAATAAGCATGTTTACCTGTGATTTTACACAGGAAAGAGTATCATTTCATAGCAAACTGAGGATCCATGAATTATAAAAGGAATTATTAATGTTCAAATAGTACATCCTAGGAATAGATCAAACTGGAAAGTAATTTTCCACATTTGCAATTGAATAAAGCATTTGATTTTACTACAAATAGCAAAAGCTGAATCATTTTTAGAATAGTGTTAAAAAAAAGAAAGAAGGAAAGAATGAAAAGTGTCACTCAAGAGCCTTAGTATAATCTTAACATATTCCAATAAACATTCATAATAACTGAGTTGCTTTTCTGAAAGGAACATAAAGGAGTCAAGGTCTACTGTGAGTTACCATCCAAATTTGCTATTTTCGAGGCTATTTCTGACATGAACAGACTGTTGTAAATTGAAAAGAATTATTATGAAATGAGCTTAGTAAGCAGCCTGCTGATGGATCAGAACACATTATCCAGGATTCTTAGCTCAGGACAAATCTGATCAGGAGACAACCAGGAAATCCCAGCTAGCAAAGAGGAACATCAACTGGCATTGATGCACATCCATGCAGAGAAAGTTTGCATCAGGAAGGTTGATGGCATCAGACATGGGACTGAGTCAAAAAACTTCAGACCTAGGTTGGATAGGGAGCAAATTAGAAATATGTTTTAGGGCAGTGTACTACAGTTTTGCCTATTGTGAGAGTTAAAAGAGACATTAGTGAAAAACAGATTTCTAGAATCCATCAAGACCAATTCAATCACAGTAGCTCCAGGTGAGGGAAACTCTGCAAATCTGTGTTGTTTAACAAACATCAGAGATGATTCTAGAAAATTTTAATAAAGGAAATTATCCTAAAAGAGCTATAAAAGACAATTATTCATTCATTGACTCATTTACAATATTTCTTTAGAAAGTAATATATATTTTATATATTTTTAAAATTTTATTCATTTGAGGGCATGTGTGTGAGTGGGGGGAGGGGCAAATGGAAAGGGAGAGGGAGAGAGAGCCTCAAGAGGACTCTGTACCACTGAAAAGCCCAGCATGGGGCTTGATCTCAGACCTTGAGATCATGACCTGAGCCTAAATCAAGGTTTGATCACTCAACTGACTGAGGCACTCAGGCATCCCTTAAATTAATATATATTTTCAAAATGAATTCCATGGTCTACATGATGCTAATCTTTGTAAACAATACAAAAAATCCTCTTTTGTAGCAATTAGACTTTTTAAATTGATAATTCAATTTGTTGAGTCAATATATGAGAAAATAGATTGAACATTTAAATTCAACCAACAGATATCATCTCTAGTAAATTAGTATAATTTAATTATCGCAATGAAAATGACTTCTACAATTTTTGTAACTTACACATTTAAATGTTATCAGAATTTATAATTTAGTAATTTATGTTCTTTCTAAGCCCTTAAATTGTCTGAATAAACAAAAGAACTCTCACAAGCACTTAGGTAATTCCTAGAGTCTAATGAGTCAAGCTTAAATGTGGTGAATCACAATTGTTTTTGAGAATTTAAAGTTGAATTATCTTTTATTTACAACTTAAACTCAAAGACTCAAGCAATTATTCGATTACATATTTTAAAATAGGATCACAATTTTCTGTGACAAAATATATTAAACAATTAAGTCCAAAAGTAACATACAAAATGTACTGATAAAATACAAATAAGAATACCATTGATTTATGTCATCTTTCTATTTAATTCTATAAACCTTCCTTAATCACTAGCAAATAATTACACAATCACAAAATTGTGTAATGTTATCATTTCAAGAAATTGTTTATAACAATGTAATTGGTGTTACATTTTCCCCTGGTTGAGTTGCATATCAATCAGATCTGGACTAGAAAGAGGGAATTAAAAAAAAAAAAAAAGAAAGTAGGAATTTGGGTGGACATTGTTTGAGGCTCTCTTACAGTCCTTAAGTGGGGACTATATAACAAAGGTTTTGGTCTCTGAGCCCACATCCATAAATTGAAGTTAACTATTACTTGATTCTTAGATCTGTTCATGCTTACAATTCTTTTCCCTACCCCCATCCCCAAACTGATTCAACACTTCATTGGATTTAATTAATCTATGTACTAACTGACTCAATTTTTTCCTTATTCTCCTTCATGGTGGGATGTGATTCAAACCTATTTCAAAGATAATCAATTAGACATCACATTTATACATAGTGGTACAGCTTTTGCTGCCCTTATATTTTCAGGCTCTAGTCCTGGCTCTGGAGATAGAAGAGTAAAGAAGTTAAAAAAAAAATGCAGGCAAATTGTTGCTGTTATGCATCTTATATTGTATGATGGGAGAAACATAATAAGTTAAAACGCCAACACATGCATATCTTCACATACACCCAAATATACACATACATTTAATGATTTTCTAATTGTGATAAACACTATGAAGAAAATAATATAGAGTAGAAGGATAAAAATGACAGGTTGATGGGAAAGGGTCTTTTTTTTTTTTTGGAAAGAGTCTTTTTAAATAAAAATGACAAGAAAGGCCATTCAGGTGATTTACAGTGGGATCTTAATGATATGAAGAGTGAGTTATAGGAAGATAAGGAGGAAAGTGTTCTAGAGAAGCTATCAACAGAGCAAAGCCTCAGGCAAGGAAAAGGTAGAAGGGAAGAGCAATGAAAAATAAATAAAGAAAGAAAGAAAGGGGAAAAAAGGAAAAAAGGAAGGAAGGAAGGAAGGAAGGAAGGAAGGAAGGAAGGAAGGAAGGAAAGAAGGAAGGAAGAAACTAACTCCAGATACAGCTAGTTTCAAGGGGGGAGCTTGGGGTCAGGGCAGAATCGGATCCCATTTACTTATCATCAACGTACTGATGAATCTTAAATATATACTGTGCCCTTTACCAGACCCAGTTTAGGCAGTTTCTAGAGGTCCTTAGTCCTTCCTGTTCCATGGGCCTCTGCATCATGCTCTAAGGAGAAGCTAGATACCTCTCCTACTGGCTATCCCAACCTTCCAAGGCATGGAGATTTGATTTTACCATTGCCTTATTAGACTCTTTCATTGTAAGACACCATAACTTGGCCAGATCCAGGCAAGACAATTTGATTGATTGGCAAAATGAGTCAGTATTATAACCCAGAAATGTGAAATATTAATTTCTCACTGGATGATGCTGGAACACTGAGAGATAAGAGATAGGTTGGAATAGGCAAAGTACCCTCCTGTCTTCCTCCAAGATGTGGTAGTTTCATAAGTCTACCCATAAGTCTACCCATAAGTCTACCCATAAGTCTACCCATACCACTTTACCTGGTAAACTTCCTCATTGGGAAGTGAGGCCTGCTCAGTTATGAATAATTTTAAATTTGCTTCTGAAGTATCATCTCTTCTTTCTTTTTTTCCTCACTCTTGTTATCTTGAAATCTCCCCCAAACTTAAGATTGGCTTTTGGAGCTAGATCACATACTCCTATTAAGACATTAAGGACCACACTGCTGATGGTTAAGTGGTACAGCATTAAATCCCGATGTGTGATGGCAGTACAATTAACTAGTTTTAACCTTTAGTCAACTGGATGAACTCAAGGTGCAAGAAAAGACACTGGGAAGTAAGTATCTATCTCTGAACAGTAATCAATTATGGACGGTATGGTTGGTAGATAGTTGCTTTAATGATTTTTGTCCTAGTTTGGGCAACTACACCAAGTTTACTTCTCTGCTGGAATTTCAGGAGTGCTGATGAATGAAAAGTAAACCACGAACTATTTGAATTTTAAACCAGCCTTGGATCAGCAAAGTCTTTAAATAGATTGAGGAGATTTAATGCTGTATTGACTACTACAGGAGAGATCAATCTCTACGTGATGACGACATCATCCAGAGTATCCACAATTTTTCCAAACATAATACTGGCAACTCAAAACTAAAGCAGTTACTCAATTACATGTTTTGTGATTCTTGCTTCTGCACCTGCTTGGTATTCTCTCTCCCAAAGCTAGAGTGACATTAATAAAACAAATGAATAAATAATATCATGTCTGACCTGTGTACGATGGTATCTCATCTGTTTTAAAATATCACACAGAGTCGTTTCCATGGTCTAGAACTCCATGTTATTTTCTTTCCCAGAAAACCCTATTCCTCTTACTCTTTTTTTTTTTTTTTTGGATCCCAGACGAGCTTTATTGCAAGTACCATCGGGCGAGGTTCCACGACTCACGGGGGGGGGGGGGGGGGGGCTCTTACTCTTTTATGGCCTTTCTGGCCTTTTATTTCCCCCTCAAATGTTTCAAGCTTGTGCTCAAATTAGATGCCTTTGATATCCTTCCACTTAATACCTTCCTTACTCCTTTAATTCTTTCTAGTCTCTGTTTACTGAAGACTTCTCAGAGTGGTTTTTTGTTGTTGTTGTTTGTTTTGTTGTGTTTTTTTTTTTTTTGCCCCACTATCCACAGTACCTCTCCTCCCCATCAATCTTTACTTCTTACTCTTAATGTTGAGTATTTGAGGCTAAACTTTGCTTCACCTGCTTTGTTATTGGTCATGTAATAGTATCAATTTACTTACTTATGCATTTATTTGTTTATTATGTGTCTTCTTCATTAAAGTACTAGTTTTCATGGCAAGGACTCATAACTCTTTTCACTATTAAGTCTCTGTAATAATAAATCTATTCATTTCCTGGCAAAAAATAATTTTTTTGAGAAATTCATACATTTTAAAAATCATTAGTGCTTATGTGAATATTTGTCATACAGTTATGTGCCTAATATTCCTTATGCTGCCCTTGACCAGTGATATGACCAGTCAGTTCCAATGTTTCATGTAAGTGCCTTTGATGAATGTAGTTGGTAGGATCAGAGTCAGGAGGAAACTATATGGATGACTTGTAAAATAGTTGGGATTTATAAAGTTTTTATTGTCAAAAGCAACACAGATTTCTATGATTTTAAAAATTATTATTCTAAAAAGTTAAAATGATAGAACAGTTATGAGTGCATCTATTTGGTACCTACTACTAATTATTCTATTTTCTAGTGTTCTTTCCTTCACCCACCTAAACTCTTAAGATAAGTTTATTGAGGATAGCTAGCTCTTGTTAACTTGTGAATACATGAAGTCTAACACAACGTCTGGTACATTTAGTTGTTACATAAATATTTGATAAGTGAAAAACTAAGTCCCAAGTACAAACAATTAACCTTATATATTTTTGATGGATTCAAAATGTGATTTCCACTTACATACCTTCCTTCAATGTCTTCATTGCATTAATGACTATCTTAAAAGCAAAAGACTAAGAGTTAATAATTTTGTTTCTTAGTAAACTACACCACTGTGAATTTCTTTTTCTCCTTTTTCAAACAAATGAAAAATCTTATTTTTTAGCTTGAACATGCTTTCTCTTTCTTATGAAATGTTATCTTTGGAATTTAAATTTTACTTAACACAGGAGTTCCTCTGCTCTTTGTATAGCTGAGGCTGCATTACTTGTAGCCAATAGTGCTTGTTTTTGTCTTTTTTCTACTGGTTTTTCAGGGTGTTTTGGGCTTAAGAGTGCACAGAGCATTGTTTTTATAAGTTATCTTTTAATTTGAAAAGAGCTTCTAAAAAATGCAGATGAAATATCTCATGCTCTGACTGGAGGATTAGCATAGGAGCACTGATAATCCAACCGACTTGATGGCTACTGTTTAAATCTACTACTGAGATAGATCTTTTCTGGCAAGCCCCATTTGAGGGGTCTCTTCAAAGTAATCCTTTTTCCAATTAATTGGATTTGCCTCCTCCAGGGTCACTGTCAAACTATGCAATTGGCTTTCTTTGGGGTTCAGATTTTATTATGCGTGAGTCCAGCTCCAGACATTTTTCTTTTACTTTTATACTTCTGACCCGTAGTGGTTGAATAAGCTACCTCTTTGGAACCCATGCTTCAGAAATACAAAGACCAGGTTCTGACTTCTGCATAGCCTCTCTAATTAGCCTCTTATTTAAAATTTGAATTCAATTAGTCAATATATAGTACATCATCAGTTCCAGATGTAGTGTTCAGTAATTCATCAGTTGCACATAACACCAGTGCTCATCATATCACTTGCCCAATTAGCTTCTAATTCCATCACTCACTCATTTTCTTGAAAAGAGATATGGTGAAGGTACCTTTCAAATCCATAGATTAAGTCATTATGTCACTTTATAAAGGAAGCATAAAAAGGGGGGGGGGGGAGAAAATACATTTTCTATCCATTCCAGGAAACTCATAAAATCCACATACAGATTCACGTTCTTGTGTTGAGGTTAAAAACATAGTATTTATCACAAAGGTAAATTATATTACATTATACATCTTGCGAGGTAAGGGAAAAACTTAAATACTCCAATGATATTATGAAATATGTGGACTTTTCTCATCTTTAATATATGTATATACTATTGTGAACCCAAAATTATTGACACAAAAATGAAATGAGCCATGTAATATTCATAACTTAAGTCTATATTTGAACTCTTCATAGCTAAACATAGCATTAAGATGTTGTCCAAAAGCTAACACTCAGATGGTTGCATAGTTGAGGTGTTTGGAGGTTATTTGGTTTTTAGGTATTGAATTTTTTAAAGTACTTATATGAATATTTCTATATGCTTTCATTTCTCTTGGAGAAATAGCTAGTACAGGAGTCAATGGATCTCACAGTAAGTGTTTTGTTGTTGTTGTTTTTTGTTTTCTTTTAAGAAATTGACATTGACATTTTACCAAAGTGGTCTACCACTGTGCATTCCTCCCAAAAATGTAAAAGATTTTCTTCACACTTTTCCAACACTTATCATAGTTTAAATTTATCCATTCTAATAAATACATAGTTTTCTCTTATTGTTGTTTTAATTTATACTTCCCAAATGACTGAGGATGTGTAGCATCTTTTAATGTGCTTATTTTCTGTCTATACATATTATTTGATAAAATGTTGAAATACTTTGCCAACTTTAATTGTTTTTTGGGTTTTTTTCTAATTAAGTTTTGAACAGACTTGAGCGTTTGAGGATATTCACAATTTTCAAATATTTTCTCCCAATCCCTATTTTGTGTTTCTAGTCTCTGTGTTTTTTGGATAATGGAAGTTTTCATTTTGATGAAGACCAATTTGCCAACTACTTTTTTTAAAATAGATTGTGCTTTTGGTGCCATATCTAAGAAATTGATGCCTTTTGATAGATTACAAAGGTCTTCTACATTTTCTTCAAGAATTTTTACAGTTTATATTTTACTTTTAGAATTACAAAAGATTTTTAATTTATTTTTGTATATGATATGAAGTATGGATCAAAGACTTTTGTATATGAATATTCAGTGGTCCCCAAAACACTTATGCAACAAAACAATCCTTTCTCTAATGATTCGTATCACAAAATTTACACACATACCTGTATATACACAACATGCATTATGTATTACATGCAACACACATATATATAAAACATATTCATATATCATGCATGTAAATTATATATTATATATAAAGTTTCCTTAATAGCTACATATAGTTTCATTTAAGAATCAGTAAACTTAGCATGTTCACTTAATCAGAACTCTGCTCCATTATATGGAAAGTGAATCAGAAAATACCTATTTGTGTATATGCTGTATTCATTTTGCACTACTATGAACAAAGGAATATTTTTGCATAGTTATTAGTCCAAACTTATAAAAATTATGTGGAGTAGACATTATTACAGATATTAAAAAATATATTTGGTAATTAGAGATTACAAAGAAAGTGTTTAAAGTCATAGACCTTTTAAGTGGTGTAGGTAGAAGGCAAACCCAGATGCCGGATACTCCTTCTAGCACAGCCTATCATGAGGGATTCAATCATAGCATCAGTTAATTGACAACCACAATACAGTGTACTTTGGCCTAGAGCAGTTCTAAGATTGCTCGGATGAATCAGTATTTCCAATATTATTACTTTCATTCTTCAAAATATAATCACTTGTTTACCCTTTACCTACATAAGGAAAGTAAAGAAGAGAGAGGAAATAAATTATGAATTTTGATCAGAAAGTCTGCAAGTCAAACTACTAAAAAGCCAGAGGTGCCCAGGTGGCTCAGTCAATTAAGTGTCTGACTCTTGATTTCAGCTCAGGTCATGATCTCAGTGTCCTGGGATTGAGCCGCCTGTCAGACTCCATACTCAGCAGAGAGTCTGCTTAAGGACTCTCTTTCATTCTCTTCCTCTGCACCTTCCCCTGCCCACATGCTCTCTTTTATAAGTAAGTAAGTAAGTAAGTAAGTAAGTAAGTAAATCCTAAAAAAATAAGTAAATTGTAAAAAGCCAAACAAAATCCACTTCTTCCTCACTACAGAATTTTCTCTTAATGCAGACTGTAAAGTGATTCTTCTTAAATTTTAGGTACTTATGGCCTGACATAATAGAACTAGTTTAAGTGAACCTAACTGAATTTCTATACAAGTTTGATTTTCCCTGCAACATGAATGCCTTCCTGAATGATTCCATAGAAGCAACATGACTGACATTATGTATCCTGGAGAGATCAGCCATTCATTGATCAATGGCAGTGGTTTTGGCATACGGTCTCAGCCAGCACTTCGCCTCATTCCCAAAGCAGAGGTCATCTGGCAAAGTTCAGAGTCAAGAGGGACGATTGGCTCTGGGAAGCGTATCTGCTCCGGGCACTGGACTCTGCTCGAATCCCAGGTCATTCAGTGTACCGAGGCATGAAAGATATGTGTCAAAGTTTTAATGGCCAAAGCAAATATCTCTCAGTATTTTTCACTTCAAGTTTTTTTACAGAGAGGGAAACTTACAAGGACCTTGTAGTAGTAATTTCAATAAATCCTATGAAGATTTACTTTCAACATCTTGAGTTGAAGACTATATTCTAAACTACAGGGCCAACAAAACCTAAACTGTTCACAAATCTCTGCCCTATAATTATGGTAGTGTGACTCCAGTAATGACATGGATATGCATTTGATCTAATTTTCCTATAAAACATGTAAGAATATTAGATTCAATTCCATGGTTTTAAAGCTTCTGTAATTCCAGACACATTTTTCTATTCATCCATGTTTTGTGTTCAATTCAATACTCCAGGACAGAACATTGTACTAAATTAGAGAAATTCATTTATAAGCAATTAAATACTCTCTCTGAGCCTTGGTTTCTTCACCTGAACTTCTAGATGATAAAGTATGACTTCAAATGGATGTTGTAAATATTCTAGAATGGTGTGGTAAGGAAATCAATACACTTCTCAATAAAGCAACTACTTAACTGGTACAAACTAATTTTTTTTAAATGTAAGGTCTCTGGAAATTTTCCTAAGGACATATATAAAGTGTATATTTATTCAGGAAAATTTGCTAAATTTCATTAAGAATGTCAAGCATCTGAGCCATGCATTTGAGCCATGACATTGTACCACATTACCCTCTTCCTAACCGTGTGAGAGAGTTCTAATATGAATGTAGACTCTGGGCATGTGTGACCAAGAAGACACAAGATCCCAGTCTAGCCAGCTCCTAGGCTAGGGCTATGGTTAGACCCCAGAAAAGTTAGGCCACCAGAGTCTTTAGTCCTCTCCAGGTCTATATTTAGAAGTTCTATAATAGACAAGCACAAATGAGAAGACTGGGGTTCCCTTCCCCCCACACAATTCCCAGTCCTAGGATAAGGGCTTCAAGAATACTGAGATCCCAGTCAAGTCCAAAACAGCTTGCCTTTAGAGTAGAGGATCCATGCCAGATGGGGCAAGCCAGGAAGATTAGAGGCTGTTACTACGCTGCTCCCTACTATCTCAATGCCTATCCTTAGAGCACTAGTGTCACTCAAGGAAAAGTGGGCCACTGCCCTCCCCTGCTAACAGCTTCAATAGAGTGGGGTGGAAGTTCTGCCCTGGGAGAGAAGCAAGCCATTACAGATGGGAAGATCTACAGCTCTGTCTTTAAAAATTGACTATGTAATCACTTCACTGGTTAAGCCCGTACTAGGGAGATGATTATTTGTAGGTGGGTGCATCCTAATTGATGCATTCTCATTGGTAATCTATACAGGGTCACCTAGGTCTGTTTTTACTTTCTCCTTTAATAGCTAGCTATTTGGAAGATTTTTATAAAATTTAAAATATATTGGAAGGTACTATTTGACATGAAGTCACCATTGACTCTTCTGAATACCACGATACTTTCTTCCCCATCAGGTAATAGCTGTCTCATTCTTCTCATGAAAACCGAGGTCAATAACACTTGTGAGCATCGTAACTCCTTTCTTTGCCTCTTGATCTAGTTAGACGAGGAGGAAAATGACTGGCAGGTGGCTTTAGGTTTAGTGGAGTCCCTACTGTGTCTTCTGACAGAAGGGTTATCCCTATTTGGGAACCAGGATTCTAGTCCATCAGAGCCAGAAATTGTGGGGAAGGTAAGCTCATGCTTCTCAGGGCAATCACAGGAAGGAAGGATAAACAGGGACTGTTCCTCTGCCCCTTGGAGACACAGCATTACACCAATCAGGGACGTGGCATCAGTAAGTTAGTTTGTTTAAAGACTATACCACATCTAGAAGGTCAGCACTCTAATCCTATGGTACATCTAGTGGAATCACCCTTTGGCTCATCCTCTCACAGAACAAGCTATTGCACCTTCCAACCCCTACCACCAAGAAAGAGGCACATGACCAGTAGGTAGGTCTGCTTCATGGTGTCCATTACAGAAGGAAATATTACTTCAACTTATTCATTGGGTGTTTCGGAACGCTGTCACACCTGAGGGCACCCAGATCAGAATATAGAAGCAATATAACAAAACCTCTAAGTAGCATGCCACATGGGCCATTGGACCAAAACAAATATGACTTTAAAGAACTTGGTGGTAGAAAAGATGCTGTGTGGAGTTTCTGCCAAGTTCTTTTTTTTTTTTTTTTAAGATTTTATTTATTCATTCATAGACTTTATTTATTCATTCATGAGAGACACAGAGAGAAGGTAGAGACATAGGAAGGCTCCTTGCAGGGATCCCAATGTGGGACTTGATCCCATTACTCTGGAATCACACCCTGGGTCAAAGGTAGACGCTCAACCACTGAGCCACCCAGGCAGCTCTGCCAAGTTCTTTATAATAACAATGTACACCTTATCACTAATGGTTGAGTACAGTCAGGAGGTCTCTGCTGTTCCAGAATTCTGTCTTTACCAGTAACAGCATCAAGTTAACTTCCACAGAAGATTTCCCTGCAATCACCTCTAGCCAATAGAGGTTGGAACTACTGAGCTTCTCAGCAATTGGTGGCCCCCTCACTAGTGCATTTTTTGTTGCTTTGGTGGAAGGATGGGCCTCTAGGCCCTCTTCAAAAACACAGTTGGGTTTTCTAGTCTCTATAATAAATCTGTTTTTTTTTTAATTTTTAAAAAGATTTTTATTTATTTATTCATAAGAGACATAGAGAGAGACAGAGGGAGGGGCAGAGACACAGGCAAAGGGAGAAGCGGGCTACAGGCAGGGAGCCTGATGTGGGACTCGATTCTGGGACTCCAGGATCACGCTCAGGGCCAAAGGCGGGTGCTGAACTGCTGAACCACCCAGGGATCTCCAATAAATCTCTTTTAGTATGCTTCTATCTCTGAATATATTCCTCAATACTTCGTCAGGG
The DNA here is from genome assembly GCF_053574225.1 of Canis aureus. Taxonomy (NCBI): domain Eukaryota; kingdom Metazoa; phylum Chordata; class Mammalia; order Carnivora; family Canidae; genus Canis; species Canis aureus. The sequence goes on along the minus strand of NC_135612.1, from coordinate 6,870,187 downwards.
CAGTGGCAGGATCTCCGCTGTATCAGCCATCATTGTACTTATACCCTGGCAGGATATTGAATACTGACACTTAACTTCTGCTTATCCATGTTCCTATCACATCCTGGATGTTCACAATGTTCAAAGCTGTTTCCCATTTATGTTACTTTCACACTGTGCAGTACATAGCCAAGTCATCTCATTTCCTTCCAGGATTAGTCACTTAACTCCTGGATCATAAACAATATTTCTCCAGTTATACCATGTTGAAATTTGGCACTAGTTACCTAGAAGCATTTCAAGGCAGTGATTTCAGACCTTGACTAAGGTAAGTATTAGCTTGCACAAAATCGTGTAAACTCTGTATGATCGTGGTCACGGTCGGGTCACTTAATCACTTTTGTAAGCTCAGAGGTTCCGGGGAAATCGAGAATTCTTAACTCAGTTAAAACATCTTAATTTTGCACTCAATTGTCTTAACACAGTTCTTAACTATGTCAGTGCACATATCCTTATCCCAGGCTCCTCCTCTAACCTTATCATTGAGCTTCCTTTAGCCTCAGAGACTTGACCATGCTCTATAGTTAGCTTTATCTAGAGCATCTCTCTTCTTACAATCAGAGCTTGAGTGTGAATTTGAGCACAGACTTGTCTTTTGATGCAGGAGATCAAGGTCTCTTTACAGTGTGTTAGAAATTCTTTAACTTTTACACCATGTTTCAGATAATAGCTGGTTGACCTGAGCTCATTATGTTCTTCCGTAAGTGCTTCAGAGGTACTTAGAAACAAATAACTAACTCCACATCCCTTATTATCACCACTGTCTGCATATCTCTCCACTGCTAGACGTATCATAGAAGTCATGGATCCTCTAACATATGTATCCGATCCCAACCTGTCACATGTGAGAGTTGCAGTAATTGTGATGCCATAACCCACTGAGACGCATCATAACCCACTTACCACCAGTGATGTAATCCTTGTTGTCATCCTGATAGAAAGTTATTGAATTTCTAAATCTTATCCTGAGAAACTGCTTCTATAATCCCCATGACTGTTAATAGCCATTTCCAGTTTGGTTTCTGCTAGAAGAAGACCCTTAGGCAAGTAGGATTTGATGCAAGTAACTTTAATAAAAGATCATCCTTTAAAAAAGTTTTATGGAAAAAAATAAATAAAAATGTGTTATGGAAAAGAAGAAGGAAAACAGAAAGGGAAACGCGGGTAATAGAGGATGTCTTATTGTCAGCTTATCACCAGAGGCAACATGTTCTTCAACCACTGAAGAACTCAGAGCCAATGAAAACCATGGACTTCAGAACGATCCAAGTGGAAGGGCAAAAAACAGTAACAACAACAAAACTAGGATGATTTCTATCAAGCATATATGAAAGTCTGCTCTTTGGGGCTTATTTATTTCTCCTACATTCAACTTACTACGTGCATAGGCAGAGAAGACTTCAGAAGACTTCTCAAAACGCTTTCAGGAGAAGAGAAAGAGACGCTGGTAGTGAACAGGTGGCCAGAATGCACTGAAATGGTAAAGCACAGAGGAACGGGGGAGGTACCAGAAGTATCTGTTGCATTTATAGTCTATTTGAATCTTTTCATGTATTCCCCTCTTTCTTTTTCATTTTATTTGTTTTCTCATCCTATACTCCATATTAACTATTGAGTTTTCAAGGTTATACACTCTTGTAATTGAATCTCTCTCATACGCTCTTGCAATTGAATCTTTATTTCTGAAATAATTTTCCCATCAATCTGTTTCCTAAATTCTTACCACTTATGTTTCCTGTGTTTTCTAGATACCACCTCTTGTTGTTTGTTAATCTGAGCACATATATTTGCTTTGAGATATTTTATCATACCTGTAATTGCTTCATTAACTTTCCAAGTTCATGTTGGATTGTTGTGGCACAACATTCCTGTATTTTGTGATAAATTTTATATTATTTTGTTTTTACTATTGATAAAAATTGATGCTTTTTTCTGCATGTGATTTTTATATACATGCTGCAGTTGGATTTTATATTTTTAATACTTGAATAAGTTGGGGTTTTGATCACTTATCAGCGGACAGACCTCATAATACTTTCTACCACATAGTTTCAATTAATATGTAAGTTGAAGGTTTTTTTGTTAGTATGTTTATTTTTTTCTTATTCAATTTGCTTTTCAATATGGCTTATAGGAAGAGAAGTAGTTGGATTCAGATCCAGAATCTGTAATTAATTTAAGTTTTGTTTGTTTCCTGTTTTGTTTTGTTTACTTCTATAGGACTGTCAGCAAGTTACATAACCTCAGCCAGCCTCCATTTCCACTCTATAACATGATATTAACAGCACTATACAATAATAATGGCTATTATTTGGGGCATTTATTAAGAGCCAGCTGCTGTGCTAAGCACTTTGCTGACATCACCATATGCATAAAATGAGGATAATAATGCGCACCTGCTCTGATTCTTCTGCACCTTCAGGAATTCCCTACAGTGGTAACATCTTACCTAGCTATCACACAATATCACAACCAATTGGATCACAAAGGGACATGTATAACATCCATCATTCTTAGTCACACTCAACCAACCTTTCCATGCTGTGTGTATTTAGTTCCATATGATTTCATAACATGTAGATTTTTGTCACAACTGCCACAGTGAAAATACAGAACAGCTCCATCACAATGTTCCCTTGTGCTGTCCAGTTTTGGCACCACCACTTCCCTCCGTCTCTGTACCCTAACTCCTAGGAACAGCTAATGTGTTCTCCATCTCTATGCTTTGTCATTTCAAGACCGTTACATGAATGCATTGTACAGCACGTAACCTTTGAGATTGGCTTTTATCATTAAGCATAATTAAGTTGAGATCCATCAAAATTATAGTGGCTATTGATAGCTGTTCCTTTCTGTTGCTGAATGGTGTTCTGTGATATGAATGATTTAACACAGTTTTTTAAACCTTTCATTTCACTCTTGATTGGAATATCAGTATATTTATTTTGGGTCAATTTCATATTACAATGTTATTTTTAACTATTGGAGTATACATTTTCCACTTCGTTAGATCTTCTAAAGTCTCTCACGAAGGAGATTATCAACTCATGATGTTTTCAAATTCCGGTCGTGACATTTGGTTTGTTTTCCTTTAGCTAAACCATTACCTTCATAGGTAGTGTGGGTGCCTTACACCAACAAAATAATCTTAATTTCTTCTTCCCATTCTTTGTGTCATTGCTCATTTGTTTCATTTCTATGTAAGCACACGTAAGCATATATATAAACACACACAAGCTATATGCATAAGTGTGCATAATTCAATACATTGTTGCTGCTATTTTGAACAAACCTAGATCAAATTTAGATCAATTAAAAATAAAGAAAACAAAAGTCTTTACTTTACCTTCATTATTTTTCCTTCAATATTCTTTCTTATGTAGATCTGAGTTTCTGACCTTTATTATTTGTCTTCTTCCTAAAGAACTTCTAACATTTCTTGCAATACTCTCTGCTGGCAACAAATTCCCTCAAGTTTTGTCTCAGAAAGTCTATTTCTCCTTCATTTTTCAAGGATAATTATGAAGAGTTGGTGGGTTTTTTTCTCTACTTTTTAAATAGTTTACCCTACTCTCTTTTGGCCTGCCAGTTTTTAAGAAGTCAGATGTGGGGGCACCCGGGTGGCCTGTCAGTTAAGCACCGGCCTTCAGCTCAGGTCATGATCCCAGAGTCCTGGGTTGGAGCCCCACATTGGGCTCCCTGCTCCACAGGGAGTCTGCTTCCCCCTCTCCTTCTGGCTGCCGCTTCCCCTGTTTGTGCTCGCTCTCTCTTTCTGTCAAATAAATAAAAATCTTTTATAAAAGGGACATCTGCATGGCTCAGTGGTTGAGCGTCTGCCTTTGGCTCAGGTCGTGATCCCAGAGTCCCAGGATCCAGTCCCACATTGGGCTCCCTGCATGGAGCCTGCTTCTCCCTCTGCCTGTGTCTCTGCCTCTCTGTGTGTCTCATGAATAAATAAATAAAATCTTAAAAAAAAAAAAAAGTCAGATGTGATTTTTTTTTTTTTTTTGTCAGATGTGATTCTTATTTCTGTTCCTTTACAGGTAAGATGTTTCCTTCCACCTCTTTGGCTTCCTTCAGGAATTTTTGCTTATTTCTGAATTTCTGTATCTGATAATGACATGCCAAGCATAGTGGGCTTTTTGGTTGTTTTGCTTTTGTTTTTTGCATATATATTCCACTTGGTGTTCTCTGAGTTTCCCGGGTCTATAATTTAGTCCCTGACCTTATTTTGGGTAAATTCTTAATCATTTTGTAAAATATTTCTTCTTTTCCTGTTTTGTTTTTCCTTCTGGTATTCCCATTATGTGTATGTTACTCCTTTTGCAATTATCCCACAGTCCTTGGATATTCTGTTCTGCCTTTTTTTTTTTTTTTTGGAAAAAACCCCTCCAGTCTCATTGTCTTTGCTTTTCAGTAATGGAGGCTTCTGTTGGAATGTCCTCTAGCTCAGAGATTATTTCCCTGGCCAAGTCCAGTCTTACTAATAAGTTTGTCAAAGTCATCCTTCATTTCTGGTAGTGTTTTCCTTTTCTAGCATTTCTTTTTGGCTATTTCATAAGATATCTATCTTTCTGCTTAGGTTTTCCATCTTTTCTTAAATGCTGTCTACGTTATCCATTGGAGCCCTTAGCACATTGATCATACTTGTTTTCAACAGCCAGATAATTCCAACATCGCCACCACGTCTGGTTCTTATGATTGTCGTGCCTCTTCTAGTTGTGTTTGTTGCCTTTTCGTATTTCTTGTCAGTTTTTCCTGAAGACCAGATACGTTGTGGTAGGTTAAAAACATCTGTTGTAAATTGACCTTTAATGATGCGGGGTAAATTGGTGAGGACAAGGGAAGAGTTCCTTAGGCCTGTAGTTAGGTCTCGGGTTTTTAGCGAGCTTATAGCTCTGGATTGTGAACTTCACAAATGCTTCTCTGTTCTCACATCTCCCCCTTTGAATTGGATGGAATGGTTAAAGTGAGCCTGCAGTTGACATGTGCCTCTTCCCCAGTGAAAGGCAAAGTGCTAGCTGGAGTCAAGTATTTTGCTTCCTAAAGGCCAGTAAGGCTTTGATTAAACCCCAACAGTTTAGGCTCTAGTTAAATAGCTTCTCCTGAGGGTAAGCTTGTTAAAAATAGCCAGGTGTTCTGGAGTATTTAAAAATCGTTCCTTTTCCTCTCCCCCTGCCAGAGCATAAAGAAGTTTCTCTCCAGTATTTACTCCAAAACTCTAGTCCACCTCCTGGAGGTAAAACTCAAAGGTGTGTGAGTAGGGCGGTGGCCTCTCTTGACCTGGATCCCTGTGGAGTTTTTAACTCCGAGACTTGTCCACACTGAGCCTCCAGTCGGTCATCAACTACAGCTCAAGTTCCTGCTCTGGCACTGACTTCCGTTCATGAGAATGCATCCTGGTAAGACATGGCTCCCTGTATTCACCTATCTGTCCAAATTTTGAGGCACTGGTTTGTCCTGTGTCTTCCCCTCTCTTATGAATCCAAGAAAGGCTATTGGTTTTTCAGTTTGTTCAGTTTTTTACTTGTTAAAGGGTGGTGAATCCAATCTCCTTACAAGGGAACCTGAAATCAGGCCTGGCTTATTTTTTAAAGCGTTGATTGCTATGGCATGTTTATGTGTTCTGGGCCTTAAAGCACACTCACATGCTACTTTTGGTAGTTTCATGTTTGTCTCACTCCTCTGGACATCAACCATTGCAGTTACATAATTTTCTTAATTTTAAGGTTTCCACATTCCTTTCATAAGATCAGTGGTTATTGCATGCAGATGTTTTGTGCAGCCTCAGGTTCAGCTTGCTTTGGGATGATCGTTTAAACACAGCTTTACCTGTGCAGAGAGGAAACTCTTGTTCTTAAGCAAATGGGAAGGTATTTTCTAGCACAGAGTTTTACAGAGAAGGAAAATTCTTGTGTCCTTAAACTGGCCAAGCTAGGTGTTGAATCTCCAGGTGTCACCCATATATATGGGGAAGATCTATTGGGGGCTTAAGGAAACAAATCCAAATATCAACATGCATTCTCTTTTCTGTTAAAGAGACATATTTTATATGCAAATAACAACACACCCAAGGTTGACAGTTAGTGTTCTAAGTAAAGCATAAAGAACTATTCAAAATCAGAGGTAGGGGCACATGAAAACCACTAAGTGAGCATTGACTAAGGGGAGAAAGCTGTGGATCTCTGCCAGCTGTTCTCTTCATTATTCCTGGCATCTATCTTCTGTCCAACATTACCCCCTTGTAGTGAGAAGTAATGACTAATTTTACTCAAAACAAAAGTGGGGAAAAAAGAAAACATACTGCTTTACCAAGCTGAACAATTTATCGTTTACTGTATGTGAACATTTTTCTATTTCGATATGCTGCTAGACATCACAGCATGAGCAAAAGTGAGACGGGGCATGTTTTTGGAAATTGAGGTTGGGACCAGATTATAAGGGGATCGGATCCTAAGGAGCAAGGGTTATAATTCTGTAGGCAATAGGGCATTATTGATTATGGTTTGAGCTAGGGATTAGCATGATCTAATTGTACTTCTGGAAGAAGGCTTAGGAAGAAGTGTAAAGATGATTAGAGAAAAAGCCTGTTAGGTGTTTTGTATATTCTCAAGTATAAAATACACAGCTGTAATAAGCAGTAAATATGAAACAAAAGACCAGTTAAGTTTATGTCAAAAATACTTCAACTGGATGATGCGTAGCTACGTGACATATCCAACAACACATGAGCATTTGGTTGAAGGCAGTTCCCTATGGTTAATACTGTGTTCCTTCTGAGCTCAATCCGTCGGCCTATCGATTATTACATCTGTGAGAGATGTTACGGTAATAATTACTTCACTGAAACATTTTAAACTTGAGGTATGTGTAATAATCTATTATGATAAGTATGGGGTCCTTAAAAGTCTTTCTTTTAAAAGTGAAATCCTATTTCCTTTAACTTAACAGGCTGTTACAGTGTTGATAGAAAAATGTTTTCTCTTTTCATCTGAAATTCTCCACAATGATTTCTGAAAACAACCATATAATGGAAAGGTTGCTACCTTGAACGAGTTGAGGAACAATTTTTGACTCGGTAAACAAAAAATTTAAGTGATCAGAGTATTCACAAATATGAAAAATCTTCTTCCATTGTGAGATTTTATAGTTAGGCACCTCTACATGAAGAAATAAGAGTGATTATTTTAATTTGATTGAGTAAAAAAAAATTCAGTTACTAAATAAATATTATTGGACATATAATTTGTATGTAGAACTTTAAATCCACAGGTTCATATTTTAATCAGAAATATTTCTCTAAAAGTGTTCTTTTACCGTGTCAGAAAATGCCTGCAGCCTTTCATGACACAGTATTTCTGTTAATTCTCTTCACCTTCCACATATTACCTCCTTGGTCAGATACCTTCTTACTGAATGTCACAAGCTCCGTCCGTATCCTATTTCTACCAATTCATTTGCTTAATTTTGCTTTGATGGTTGTTATTTTGAAGCTACTCCATTTAGAATAGAAGGAGGTTATTTGGATTTTACAAGTAAATGACAACAATCAAATCCAATTTGTTTTCTTTCAACATTCTTTGCTATTACAACTTAGTATTTCCACACCTTCTTCGATCTATTAAATAGTGTGGTCTTTTTATCATGGAATCTTTGTCTTCAAAGATACAAGCATATTTGGCATTAGCATAATTTATTTGGGGGAAGGCCAATTGGATACACAAATCACCAAAAAAAAATCTAGAGTAGAAAAATGATTCTGTAAATGTCTGAGAGTTCACGATGGACACAAGAGGCTCTGAGATCCTGAACAAGAACCTAATGTGATCTCTGAGAAAATTATCTGAACTGAGGCTACTGATTCCCAATAGTTTTAATGGGTGAATTGGCTGAATGCTTTAGACTATATCAGAATTCTGTATTTGTTGATGAGGAAAAGGAATAAATAAAATGAGTGGATGGACAAATGTATGACATGAATACATGTGAAGGCAAATTAAGAAAATCACACAAAAACAGCAAAGTTTATGGGGAGAAAAAAAAAAAGGTAGTGTATAAAGATTGGACCAGTATCAGAGGAGGTAAATGATAAGGAAAGGGTAAGTTTAGGTTATGGCTAGTTAAGAACCCTACAGCTACCTATGTATCTTTTGGTGAATGGAGTGGGCAATTTAAACATCTAGTACTTGGATTGTGTTCTAATGATGGAGTTCTAGTCAAAGCCTTAAACAAAGGGATATATTCTTGCAAGGGAAGAAGTATAGAGTGGAGATGGAGACGTTCATGTAGAACATATGTCCACATTTTTTCTTATGTGTTTGAAACAATGTCTAGGTCCTGACCTCTCATAAGTACTTATTAATCAGTTAATCAATGGATGAAGTTCTGAGACCGAAATGTTCTCCTGAACTCCCCAGTGATAATGGCTTAAAAGCTGCAGCCAGGCTACCTAAAACCTAGTAGAATCATGGCAATAGAATTATTTTTTTCAAATTTTAGTCTGTTTACTGCATATTGTTACCTATTGTTCATGTGGGTCATTTTCTTAATGGGGATTGTGGCTCAGGCTTTAAATGTTGGTAACGCCTGTCAGTAGCAACATTTTTTATTTTATATTAATCAGTTTATTGACTTCCCACCTGTAACTCTTACTGTATTCATTTAGTATATCTTTTTTTTTTTTCAGCATAAATGTTCCCATGTATCTCATGTTAGTTATTTGAACATAATATTAGAAATGTAATATACAGGAATTATGCCAAATTAGTATTGGTATTTTTTCTGCAGAACTGATGGGTGAATGTTTGAGTTACCCTTATTTGTTTGTAAAAATGTTTCCCCCCGACCCCCAGGAATTTTTGAGGAAAAATATTCCTGTCAGCATAGTTTTTTTTTAATACATAGTAAAATATTATCTCTTAATACAAACTTGAATGTATAGGCATTATATATCACTTCTTAAATTTGATGCCAGAGATTTCTAATTTTTACTTCAAATGTTTTTTTTTTGGGGGGGGGGGGATCATAGAGATGCTGTTCAGTGGTGTGAAACTTCCTAAACCTCACAACTTGTGAGACACACACACACACACACACACACACACACACACCGAGTGTATGTGTATATATGTGATTACTTAATGCCTTCATGAAGCTTTGTAGCAGGTGAATAATTACTTGTATAAACTGACCTTAGTGGCTACCATAAAACATTCTAATTATTGCATTCTTAAAGTGACTGTAATTAATGTAATCTCCAAAGCCGTAAAATACCAATATTTCAGGTAGCAGATTATCTGTAACATTTGTTGCACAAGATGGTAGTTTAATGTGCAATCAGTGCTATAATTCACAGTTAATCTTTTAATACGGAACCTTAAAAGTGCCAGTTCTTAATAAATTGCTGCTGTAGTATCACAGGCTTGAACTCAACTCCCAGTGAAAATGAGCAATTAAATGTGCAACAAAACTGAAACTTGAGGGGAAAAAATGCTCCCCTTAAAAATGAATGTTGAGTATCTATAATATTTCATAAGTAAGAAATTTGAGCACTGGATAAGCATCAAGCAAAATTAATAACTCGACTTGACTTTCCATTGCAAAGGCTTTGCCAGCCTATGAAATTAACAAAAACCGTGTACGGATTTGAGCACAGTTCGGGAAAACCTGATCTGTGAAATATATGTTAAAACTATTTATTTTGGAAATATTATTCTTACTCAGCAAGTATAAAAGTTGTCAATTTCAATTGTTGCACATATTGAATAGTTTGGGCCTTTAACCTTGCGGCAACAAAAAAAAGTGGCAGTGTGGAGTGGGTCAATAACTAAATAAAAAGATCTATAAAGTGTTATTTTTGTATCAAAAGTTATCTTAGCCACCAGTGCACCTTGTTCTTGAGACCCTGTTAAGCATGCTTAAAGGATTTGAAACTCCAAAAACTTTTATTAAACTGTGGACCACAGTAAATATGTTATTAAAAAGTAAAGAACAGGCTTCTTTCAATAAAACTGTCCTTGGCATTGGGAGACCCCTTAGGAACACAGTACAATTGATCCTCTGAGATGATTTTTCTTATTGTACTTAGCTGTGGCTTTCTTATACTTTAAAAAAATGTGTATTTATGCTATTTAATTATGACAACTAAACTATTGATGGTCTCTCATTTGGATCCTCTTTGATCAAATAAGCGCAAAAATCATTCTGCTTTTACTTATTTCTATTAAAATCGGTAAATGAATTTGAGTATTTATCAGTTAAACCTGTTTAGAGTGTGTGTCTACTTCCCCTGAAGCACTTAGGTAAAAAATCCATTCCTGTAAAAGAAAATAAAGGAATGAAGTAGAAATAATAGTGTGTGTGCTTCTTCCCAACTCCTACTTACCTCCAAATTCTCTATATTATAAATGAGTAGTATTTATGCCTCACAGAAGTGAGAAGGAACATATGCTGTATTGAGGAAAGGGTAAAAGACAACCGTGTAAGGACTTCTCATTGGAAAATGGAAATGTTCAAAGAAACTCTCATTTTCTCAAACTAAAATATAGACATGATAGGAGTTGAATATGAAGAGTGGTTCATAAAATTTAGACCTTGAGACGAAGTAGAAAGAGGACTTAAAATGAAGAAAATATTTTCTTTACACAGCTTTGGTGTGAGCATATTTTGACTACACGTATCAAAAAATATTTCAAAAAAAATTAAAAAAATATTTCAGTGATACTCATGGAGTGGACAAGGGCTTGAGACTGTCTACGACATACATCACAATGGTTTTTTATTTATTATTTGTTTTTTTATTTTATTTATTTTTTTCATCACAATGGTTTTTTAAAGAGAAATGTATTAGATCAGTCACTGGAACCTATTCCTGAACAATAATGTTACACATTATTGTTTAAAAAAATTACATAGTCTTTTCTGGGGACTATTTTGGAATTGATTCAAAGCCTAAATTCTATACTTTGTCCTTTCCTGCCCCACTTCTGTGTCTGTTTCTCTCTGCCTCCCTCCTCACTCCCACATGTGCTGATTCTCTCTGGCTCTCTCTAATATGTTACTTTATATACTACTGTATTTATAGAAGAAATAGAAATGTCTAATTAATTTTACTGTAGATTTAGAGGACTTTATATCTTATCTATGAGGGCATGCATCAATTTATTTTGTAATCCAATTTAAATATTCTCCTTTGAGAGTTTGTTTTTTAAGGATCATTTCATATGGAAACATGTTTGAGGATGAAGATTCCTTTCTGTGTTTATTGGGTTTTTATAGTTTTCAAAAAAAAAAAAAAAGAGAACACCTATTAGCAAAAATTTAAATAGTAACACCGATAAACCATGAACTATGAATAACTGTGAATGTAAAAAAGGTGCATTTAATCTCAAATTTTAGAATGTATCTCCTTGTAAAATTTTCATGAAGTCATATAGCTTTAAGTGTAGTATTTAAGAGCCTCCAGGAGGTAAGCCTGATGCTCTCTATAATCACAAGCCTAAGTCATCTTTTTTTATGAATCAGTTCTTTTAAACTCAAGCATCTTTAATTTTCATAATTCTTTATCGCTGAAAGATCTTAAAATATGCTATTGAGTTTTACTGGATCTCTAGGTAGATGTAAGTCCATTCAAGAGAACATGTTTAATAGTTGAATAAAAGCTTTATCGCTTTATTTCAAAATGAAATTCACATACATTTCCAGGATAGCATCAAAGGTGTTGCTCAGGGATTAAGAGACATTTGGGGGGAAAATATGAAAGCATTTAATTCGAGTCCATTTAATTCAATGTTCATTTCCCTGACCTCCTGCTAGTCATACCAATATTCCTTCAGTTACCCTTGCTACTATGAGTGGATTATAATACAAAACATCATGAGCTAACATAAAGAATATAAGCAGATCCTAAATAAACCCTGTTCGTTCTTCCACTGTTAACTGTGAGGTCTTGCATGTGTCCAGTAAGATCCCTTGGATGCAGTTTACCCCTGGTTAGATACAAGTACTGGGCTAGTTGAATATTACATTTTGCATATATTCAGCTGTAGGGAATGGATACAATCTGAAGACTCTGAGGCCCATGTATGTCTCTCGAAATAAAGGACCATTGGGTTTTTAAATTCTAAATAATCCTCCCTTGTCTAAAGGTGTCCTTAAACCAAACCAAATATAATTTTCAACTTAGACATAATGTATTTCTACTTCATGTCTAAGGTTTATATATTAGACATTGCTTTGTTCAAAAATAAGATACTATAAAATGTAGACAATTTATGTAGATCATATTTTGTTTCATAATGAAGGATGAATGATACTTTAAAAATTATTTTTAATTGAATTATAGTTGCCATACATTATTTCCACGTATACAGCAGAATGATTTGACAATTGTATACATTATGAAACGCTCACAATGATAAGCGTAGTTCTTATCTGTTGACAAAGTTACTACAGTATTATTGACCAGAGTGTTAACCATTGAATAACATGGGGGTTGGGATCACCAGCTTCCCATGCAGTAGAATGGGAATTCTACTGTGTAGAATTTTTGACTCACCTAAAACTTAACTACTCATAGCCTACTGTTGACCAGAGCCTTACTGATTAAAAAAACAAAAACAAAACCCACTTGATTAAAACATAATTCAGTGTTAGAATGATATATACCATATTTTTAGAATAGAGCAAACTAGAGAAAGAAAATGTTAAAAAAAAAAAACTGTAAGGAAAATATATTTATACCACTGAATTGTATTTATCAATACTCTAAGTTTATATCCTCTCCTGATAAGATGAATCCCGTCAGTAACTAAATCAATATTGTCTTTCATGATAAAAATACCAAGTAACTTATCCAGATGAGTAACATTGTATGTCAGAAATGCAAAGGTAATATGAAAAAGAAATTTATAGTTCTTTATAGGATTAGTGAGTCATGTGTTGATAACGAAGAAATGGCAATATGCTTATGCTGTGGTAGCCTAATGGAGTCAATTGCTTCTTGGCAGCCTAGCCTCTACACTAATGAATAGATCCTTATAAAATTTTATGACACACAGTATTATAGTATTACAATACAGTATTGGTAACATTGTTCAGGTTTTTTTTTTAAACTAACCTAGGATAGGTATGGAGTTTCTTGAATTAGGAGACAGGTGTACTTCATGCAATGCAGTTTTTTTCTTTTTTAAGATTTTATTTTAAAAAAAATTATTTATTTATTCATGAGAGACAGAGAGAGGCAGGGACACAGACAGAGGGAGAAACAGGCTCCGTGTGGGGAGCTTGATGTGGGACTCGATCCCAGGACCCCAGGGTCCTGACCTGAGCCAAAGACAGACATAGAACCACTGAGCCACACAGGTGTCTCCATGCAATGTCATTCTTAAACCAAAGTTATAAAGCAGTAAGAAAACTAACACATTACTAATTGTAGGTTAAAGATCTCTCCCTTTATGCCTGTGTAAGGCTGGACGATACACTCCCACAAAGTCTCACACATGATGTCTTATGCACTGAATGCTTATGTGGTGAAGAGGACATTGTGCCTGTTCTAGCTCTAGATTTTCACATAAAGACCATGACTTACACAACAGAAGTTTATTAACTCTAAGGCGTAATTATTAATCATGAAGTGGAAATGGATCATTATAAAGGTCTTCATGTGCATTGTCACCTTGAGTAGCTGAGGGGGCAGGGGAAGGGTGTTGGTCTTGCAGCCTCAGGGAGGTGGAGGCTGTGGAGGATCTAGAAGGGGAGGCAGGAACCTTGGTCTAACTTGACAGAACTACATTGTAATTTGACGTTTTGCTTTCTCGTTTCCCTAAAAGTGTTTCTACATGACAACCTTCCACCTTTTGCTTTAGTTTCAGTGTGTGTTTCTACGCTGTAAAACAACTCAGAAGCACTCCTGACTCATCAGGCTCCTTCTACTACATTGTCCAAGGTCAATTTGTGTCCAGGTATTGCCAAGAATTCTTTCCAAGATGATCAAACCATCCTTGGCTGGCCTGAAATTCTCCAGGTTTCAATCCTTTACCTTCCTTTTTGCTTTAAGTTGTCATGCAGTGACTTGGCTCTGTCTCAAAACTAATCACAGTCTATAAAGAATGCCTTTCTCACATGGAGCAAACCTGTATCCACATAACAGCTACATTTTTAATGAGGATAAAAAAACTATTTTGCAAAAAGTACAAAGTTTTTATGCCTGCTGTAGGGAGAGCCTCACACATTTCCTTTTTTCAGTTGTTTTTACCATGGTTCTTAGGTTGGATTCATTCTGAGCTGGTGGTGAGCTGCAGACCTCACTGCACAGTACACATCAAGCCTTTCAGCCCATTCTTGTAAGGTCATGACTTTTCTCTACTTTGGGAGCATTTCCAACATCACTAGTGTTACTTCATGTGGGTCCCATGGTATTATTAAAGGTTCATGGCATTACACTGAACTCGGTGAAAAATGTGTGAGAACTGTGAGAAGTCTTTGTACTGTGATAAGGGGTGACTGGAGAGACAAATTGTTCTGTGGACATGACTAGCATCACATGGTGTTTTAAATGGATGTGCTCAAGCTCATCACAATGACAACAGGCAATAGCTATAAAATTATTACAGTTGCACTGTTTGTATTACAGTTAATTTTATGCATTTATGATTTAATGCTGCATCTTTAGATTTAAGATCCCTTTTAAGAGAAGAGTCTGAGTTTGCTATAGCCCTATGTCTGACCTGGGGTTAAGCCCTGCAGATTTTCAGAGGCAGATGTTAGGGGGGCTTCGCTTCCTGCTGCAGATTCCTGGGGTTAAGGTGCCAACTTGGGAGCCTGATGTCCTTGCTCCTCAGGGAAGACTTCTATGCCTGTGCTATTCCTTCCACTTGTGGATCAGTCCCTCCGGGGTTTGATCCCTGCACCTGCTATCCTTCTCAATACCACTTTTTGTTTATTTCCATAGTTCTGGAAAAGGTGTTCTGCTAGTCCTGAGGTCATTTTCAGAGTGTGTTGCATTACATGCATTTTTTTTTTTTTGCATTACATGCATTTGAAGCCTTGGTGTATTTATGGGAGGAAGTGAGCTACAGATCCTCCTGCTTTACATCTTCCCTGAAATTCCGATTTAATGCTTTATATTAATATAAATATGAACTTTTAAAAAGCATAAGTTTGGATTCTCCCTTTGATCCTTCAGAATTGAATATTTGTGCTAGACAAGACTTTTTAGGGAGATACAACTTAAACAATTCCATAAAAACAAAGACGGTGATTTGTGTACTTCAGATATCTGCATGGCATAGTTCCACCAAAATTTAAAAAACATACAAACTTGAAAGAAAAACATTTCAATACACAAAAACACTAAATATGGATTAATGCTGTGACCCTATTAGTACATCTTACTAATTGATATAAATAATGATTTAAAGCTCAATAGAAAATGTAGGAAAGAATTGAAAACTGGCAACAGAAATAAAAGCAATAAACATGTAGGAATGTGTTCGTTCCTTTAGCATAAAAGAAATCTTAAAAGTAGGGGTGTATTTCCATCTTTCAAATTGATGAAGATTGGTGACAAATAGTATTAGTGGACAGTTAAGGAAATAGACATTGGAGGGAAGTTTGTGTGTGTCAAAAGTACACAAATGGGTCTGTTGGCATGTAACAACTCTACTTTTAGTATTTGTCTTAAACAACCATGTACAGTGATAGATCCAAAGACTTCACAGCATCTGCACTGCTCTTTATTCCTGAGCTGTTGCAAGTTCTTGACCACACCCACCTGTGACCTGTGTGGTTTCGGGCAAAATTTGACTATGGTGGGGAAATAGCTCAATAGATTTTGAGGTCCCAATTAAGTGTGATCACAAAGTTAATCTAAGATTTAATGACATGCATTGTTATTATGATGCTGTTTAAGTAAAAATGACCACGTATTCACTTAAATCATTACAATTAGTATTATGCTTAGAGATTAAAGCAAATTTCTCCATTATGCTTAGCTCAATCCAAGAAGTATTATTGTTTATGGTGTTTGCAAGTAACTATACTTTTTTTAAGATTTTATTTATTCGAGAAAGAGAGAGAGAGAGAGAGAGAGGCCGAGACACAGGCAGAGGGAGAAGCAGGCTCCATTCAGGGAGCCTGACGTGGGACTTGATCCTGGGTCTCCAGGATGATGCCCTGGGCTGAAGGCAGGTGCTCAACCACTGAGCCACCCAGGGATCCCCCAAGTAACTATACTTTTTAAATTATGGGGAATGACTTGTATCTAATTTATGGGACTTGTGCTTTTACTGCATACATTTCCATGTGTATCTCAACTGTTTCAATAAAACTAAAATTTAGTTATAGCTAGGATGGTTTATAAATGTGCCAAAATATAAATTCTTAGATAGGCTTTAAAAATATACAATTTTAAGTTTGGTTATTTTTGATAATATTTAAATCAATTTATTGCAATCTATTTCTTTCACTCTATTCCCCAGATTTGATCTTGAAGTGTAAGTGCTGCTTTATTTCTTCACTGAATTAGTATTAAAAATGTATGATATTGGTAATGCTTTTTCAAAAAATTGTTTCATTATTCCTTCAAAATAACACAAATTTGCAATTTTGTTTTCAGATTATGACACTTTTTTCTCATGTCTAACATTTGTGCTTCAAAAAGTAGAATCAACTGAATAAATATAATATTTAAGTACACTATAAACAAAATAAATATAGAGGAGTGTTTCATTCTATATTAGTGAGGTCAACCAAAAAACATGATTTTTTTAATATTCTTGTTATAGACATTTAAACGCAAATATTTCTAAGACAAATGTTTTTTCTTTCTTGTAACTGTCATTTTCAAACACCAGCATTCATTATAAGTAAAATATTCATATTGTTACAAGTGAACATATCTTACCAAATATCTTTTTGGAATAAATACTAATCAGTATTTATATTATAAATTGAAAAGGATGGACAGTTATGTAGTTTAAGGTTGTTAAAGTAAATGTTTATAAATGTTTTTTTTTCAAAGCTGCTTGCTAAAGATAGATGGAGAAAGAACCGATTGATTAAAAACAATGTCAATTGATAAGATAATTTTTTGGTATTTATATTTAGAAAAAAAATTGATTCGAGCATAAGGACTATAAAGGGATTTTCACACGATGAATTACTGACAATGCTAAAATGCTCTAAGTTCAATAGATGAAACTAAAAATTCATCAGTATAGTGATGTCTAGGGGGCTCAGTGGTTGAGCTTCTGCCTTTGGCTCAGGGTGTGATCCTGGGGTCCCGGAATCAAGTCCCACATCAGGCTCCCTGCATGGAGCCTGCTTCTCCCTCTGCCTGTGTCTCTGACTCTCTCTGTGTCTCTCATGAATAAAAAAATAAATTAAAAAAAATTTCATCAGTATAAAGTAACATATCACATGCACTTATTGTCTAAAATAAGGAGTCTGAAATAAGCAAGTAAGTATGCAAATACCTTCCCTCATTCTTTAGGCTGCCTTTTAGTTTTGTTGATTGCTTCCTTTGCTGTGCAGAAGCTTTTTATCTTGATGACATCCCAGTTGTTCATTTTTTGCTTTTGTTTCCCTTGCCTGTGGTAACGTGTCTAATGAGAAGTTGGTACGAACGAGGTCAAAGAGGTTTCTGCCTGTGTTCTCTATGATTTTGACAGTTTTGTCTCCCATTAAGGTCTTCAATCCTTTTTGAATTTATTTTTGTGTACGGTGTTAGAAAGTGGTCCCATTTCATTCTTCTGCATGTTGCTGTCCCATTTTCCCAACACCATTTGTTGAAGAGACTTTTTCCCATTGGATTTTCTTTCCTGCATTGTTGAAGATTAGGTGACCTATAGTTGTAGATCCACTTAATAAAGGGTTAGTATCCAAAATCTACAAAGAACTTCTCAAACTCAATACCCCAAAAACAAATAACCCAGTTAAGAAATGGGCAGAAGACACGAACAGATACTTTTCCAAAAAAAGACATCCAGGTGGCCAACAGACATATGACGAGATGCTCAACATCATTCGGCATCAGGGAAACACAAATCAAAACCACAAGGGGATACTATCTCACACCGATTAGGATGTTAAAATTAACAACACAAGAAACCACAGGTGTTAGGATGCGGAGAAAGGGGAATCTTCTTGCCCTTTTGATTGGAATGCAAACTGGTGCAGCCACTCTAGAGGTTTCTCAAAATGTTAAAAATAGAACTACCCTACGATCCAGCAATTGTACTACTAGGTATTCACCTAAAGGATACAAAAATACAGATTTGAAGCAATACAAGCACCCCAATGTTTATAGCAGCATGAACAGCCAAATAATGGAGAGAGCCCATAGGTCCATTGACTGATGAATGGATAAAGTAGATAGATAGATATAGATATTTATATCTATATATTTATATCTAGATAGATTTATATGAGGTGGTATCTCCTTGTGCTTTTGATTTGTATTTCCCTGATGCCAAATTATGTTGAGCATCTTTTCATGTGTCTGTTGGCCACCTAATGTCTTTTTTGGAAAAGTATCTATTCATGTCTTCTGCCCATTTCTTAACTGGGTTATTTTATCTATCTATAGATAGATATATTTATATATCTATTTATACACACATATACAATGGAATTTACTTTGCATCAAAAAGTGAACTCTTGCCATTTGTAGTGACATGACTGGAGCTAGAGGGTATTAGGCTAAGTGAAATAAGTCAGTCAAAGGAAGACAAATACCATATGATTTGACTCATATGTGGAATTAAAAAACATGAACATATAGGAAGGGAGAAAAAGATTTTAAAAATAGGGAAAACTGTAAGACTTTTAACTGTATAGAACAAACAGGTTGAAAGAGGTGGATGGACTAGATGGCTGAGGAGTATGAAGGGAGGGCACTTGTTTTGATCAGCAGTGGGTGTGGTATATAAGTGATGAATCATTGCATTCTATTCCAAAAATCAATATTCTGTTCTATATTAACTACCTAAAATTTAAATTAAAAATAATATTAAAGGACAATGGAAGTTTGTGATGGGAGTTAACGAATGTACAATATATAAATCAGCTGGCATGTATAGATGATCCAAGGAAAATTCTCCTTAGAAGATTTTCATTGAATGAGAATTATTTTTGTTATACATTACCATCACCAGAATGTTTCCAAGACTTGAAGACAATCTTGATAAATCTGTTTAGACTAAGTAAGCATTTGAATTAGTACAGGATCTGTAAGTCAGGAATGAAATATTTGGTAGAATGGTACAAAAATTCTCTCTCTCTACATACACACACACATATATTCACACACAACTACACTATGCCTATCTTCTTGTTAGCAATTTGCCTGCTATTGGCATAACTTGGCACTCCTTATTTAGAATCAATAACAGTCCTTAGTCCTTCATAATTTTGCTCAAAAGGAACTTATTTTAGCCTTAAATTCCAGTAAAATGTAATTATTAATATTGGTCCATGGTTTGAAGCATTATTGTAGATTACATTATTGAAGTTTGTTATTGCTGTTTTTCTTAGACTTCTGATGTTTCAGTCCATTCTAGTGGAGTTAATAATGGGGCAGAGTTGCTATATGGTCTTGACCCTTACTGAGAACTCCAATTTTTCAATGGTTGGTGGGCATTAATCTGCTACCATGATGACAAAATTTGTCAAGAAAATTAAAATACAGGTTTAAAATACAGTAGTCAAAATTGACCATAATTATTTCTTAGGAAGAATTGATTGGTTGCTGTCATACCAATGAAAATTAGAGAAACTCAATAATTTATGACTTAACAGGAAATATCTAAATGTTCATGGTATGTTATTTCTACACTAAACCAAATACAGAATAGTTTTGATTATAACCCCACGCCATTCCCCCCACCCCTGCATTTGGAGAAGGGGCTAAAATATTGCTTCTCTCTGTTTCCATTTTGATGTCAGTTGTTCCAAAATGAAAATATGTTATTGGAAGTTGCTAATGATATTTTTTGAGCTAAACTGTTGCTATAAAACACATTCTCTTGGAAACAAGTAAACTTCAAATGATACACAGCTCAATCACGTCATTTTATTCTAAGAAAGATCTATGAAAAGTTAACCAAAATATTGTTCTGGAATTATGATAATTTCTCCTTTGAATTTTTGGTAGAGTTCATCCTGAAACCGTCTGGGCCTACTGTTTTTTTGGGGGAAGGTAGTTAATATTGATTCAGTTGATTCAGGTTAATAGACATGGGTGCATTCAAATTATCCATTTATCATTGTTTGCATTTTGGTGTTTTTCATCTTTAAGAAATTGGCCTATTTCATCTAAGTCATCAATTTTTGTAGCATAGACTTGTTTATATTCTTTTCTTTATTCCTTTAATGTCCATGACATAAGTAGTGATGATTTCATTTCTAATATTAGTAATTTGTGTTCTCTTTTTTTCTCTAGTATGGCTAGAAATTATTAATTTCATTGTTCTTTTTAAATAACTAGCTTTTGATTTTGTGGATTTTCTGTTATTCTCCTGTTTTCAGTTTTAGTGATTAATTTTAATGTTTTCTTTTGCTTGCTTTGGGTTTGTATTGCTCTTCTTTCTCTATTTTCCTATGGCTGTTATTTAAATTATTGGCATAAAATATTCCTTCTTTTTAACATATGTTGAATGTTGTATGATTTCCTTGACAGTATATTTGTTGCATACTACAAATTTAGATCTGTTGTATTTTCAATTTTATTTAGTTTTAAATATTTGTAATAGGTTTTACCTATGTGTTGTGAATATTCAACAATATACTTCTAGACATTTTTAAGAATATTCTAGCTATCTTTCTATTATTGATTTCTAATTATCTTTTCCATTTGGGCTTCCATAGAAAAATACCAGAGGCTGAGTAATTTATAAGCAACATAAATTAATTCCTCAGAATTCTGGAGCCTGAGAAGTCCAAGATCCTGGTGCTGGCAGTTTTGGTGTGCTGGCTGGTGAGGATCCACTTCCTTGTTCATAGACAATGCCTTCGGTTGTGTCCTCACATGGTGGGAGGTTGGTCACTATAGTATCTCTTTTATAGGAGCACTAATACCATTCATGAGTGCTCCATCTTCATGACCTAAGCACCTCCCAGTACCATCACATGGAGGGTACAAATTCAACATATGTATTTTGGAGGGAAACAAACACTTAGACTATAGCACAAGTTTAATTCTCATGTCTGAGAACATTTTTATATGATTTTTATTCTTTTAACTTTCTCAAAATGTTTTATACCCAAGAATGTTGTCCATGTTAGTGAATATTTCATGACAGCTTGAGAAGAATGTGTATTCAGATGTTGTTGGAGTATTATATGAATGCAACTTATATTAAGTTGATTGATAAATGTTATTTGTGTTAACAGTATCCGTCCAGATTTTTCTGCCTTCCTTATTTATAATGTAAAGAGTCTATGATATCTCCCACAATTAGTGTTTCGACTCCTGCTGTTTTTGACTCTTGTTATTTAATGACTCTCTTTATTCCTAATTATTTCCCTTGTTTTGATGTTTTCTTTGGGTAAAATTAATATGGTTATCCAGCTTATTTTTGCTTGGTGTTACGATGTTATGCATTTTTCTATTATTTACTTTCACCTAATTCTTTGTTTATAGGAGGTCCCCTATAGACAGCATGCAGTTGGGTCCTGTTTGTAGTTCGTTAACAGAAAGGTTTCAGAACAAGGAAAATTATCAGGAATAATAATCATGATGAGGCTCAAAAATGGATAGAAGGAGAAATAGAGAAGTCTATTGTTGTTGGAGCCATCTATACCCCTCTTTGAGACTTCCTTGTTTTTGATTCTTTTCTTGGTAGATGTCTTTCTCCTCAAAGAGAACATTTGATAGCTGATTCAGCTGTAACTCACTATTACTATACTGAAGCCCTTTTGATGTGTTTTTCAGTTGTTAGGTATAGGGACCATTCTATAATCTTCTACTTAAGTCTTTTTAGTGGGGACCTCTATAGGGCTGAGTTCATCATAAGTGCTATTCCAGTGGCAGAGCTTACTTCTTTTCTCCTTTTGATGAGGTAGGAAAATAAAGCTTGCTGGTATGGAAGGAATGCCCTTCTCCAGTTGGGGTAAGGTTCTAGAAAATTCTCCCTTGGAGAGTAGGCCTTTGATATGGAGAGGGCTCTAGTAATTATTCACAATGATTACCTTTCTTTTCCCTCTGTTGGACTCGAGAGAGGCTCTTTCTTGGCACTTTACGTTGAGAATCTGCTGGTTCTTAGAGCTAAAACCATTGAAAATGTGGTCATCTCTCCCCAGACTTTGTCATCCAGAGATTTTTACTTTCAGTCTTGTCCCCACTCAGCCTCCAGCGATTTATAAAAGTTACCATATAAGTGCTACAACTAGATCTTCTGTACTTTCTCAGATCTGCAGGCTGATATAAGCTTTGGCTCTGTTTTAAGCTGTCTTTTCAAATTTGGGGGTGACTGTTCTGCAGTCACAGTTCTCTGATGGTTTCAGGAAAAATAATGTTCAATGTGTTCAACTTTTTCCCCTTACAAGAATGAGAATGAGCGTTTCTAGGCTCTTTAAATGTTGGGACTCAAACTAGAAATCAACATTATTCTTTTTGTTGCTTAAATTGTTCCAATTTTGGAAATGGGGAAATCTTTCAGATTGACCTCCATTTCTCTGAACATGTCATTATCATCTTCATCATCAACATTTAGTATCTCCTTACTTTCTGACAATACATGATTCTCTACTCTCATCTTCAATTTTCACTGCCCTTGCATTAAAACAGCCATTTCTCCGAAGAATTCAGGTTCCTTTTATTGGAGAATATATTTAAAAATCATAAGGATGTGCTTGTTGCTACTGCAGTTCTAGAACTTTCCAACTTTCCCTCCATCCAGTTTCTACCACACCATCTTTGTTTCCAGCAATTGTTTTTGAGTATAAGAAAAATGCACACCAAAAGCACAATGTTGTTTAAAATTCTTTGTTTTCTTATTACCTGTTATCTTATTACCTAACATAGAATATCTGGAGATATGACAAAGGAATTTTTATGTTTCAGATACTCTGTAAGTTGTTTCTGTATCCTCTAAAGTTAAAAAAAAAAAAAAAAAACAATTGTTTTAAAATATTCGGTGATAATGGGGCATCTGAGTCACTCAGTTGGTTAAGCATCTGACTCTTGGTTTAGGTTCAGGTCATGATGTCAAGGCCCTGGGATCGAGTCCTGTCTTGGCTCTAAGAACCAGAAGATTCTCAAGGTAAAGTGCCAGGAAAGTCCTCTCTCGAGTCCATCAGAGAGAAAAGAAAGGTAATCCTTGTGAATAATTCCTAGAGCCTTCTCCATACCAAAGTCCTACTCTCCAAGGGAGAATTTTCTGAAGAAATCTGAAGAAAAAAATCACTAGATTTGACACAGGAATTTTATGAGACTAGTAAAATTAACAAGCTTGAATGCATGTTGTACTCTATTTCTATTTATCACCCTTTACCACCCCTTTGAAGATGGAAGCACTTTTTTTCCTACTTGTTAGGAGTGTTAGTAGCAGCTAAGTCTTAATACTACTCTGGTAATTGCCCTACTTAAAAAGAGCTACTTATACCAAGGCTACACAACCTCATTTTTAGAAGTAACCTGAATCCAGTGACAGGTCAACAAAGGGCTAGGAAGAGTGAGTGACCTTCTCTTGATTGGGGACAACTCTGAAGAGTCATGCCAGGTCCACAACCATGTTGAGGATAGCCTAGGCTGCTGTCATGCAAAGTGTTCCCTGCCCAGTTCTGCTTTTCTTCTACCTGAGTGGTAGTTTTTTTTTTTTTTTTTTTTTTAAGATTTTAATTATTCAGAGAGAGGGAGACAGAGACAGAGACAGGCAGAGGGAGAAGCAGGCTCCATGCAGAGAGCCCGATGTACTTGATCCCAGGTCTCCAGGATCACAACCCGGGTTGCAGGTGGCGCTAAACCGCTGCACCACTGGGGCTGCCCCTGACTGGTAGTATTTTTGAGACAACTTCACTCTAGATTTGTACCCAAGTCTTAGAACCTCAGATTCTGTGTCTAAGGAACCTAACCTGTGACAATGTTATTTCCTTATAATGTATTGTGCGATGAAACAGTAGAAGGATGACAAAATTCTTAAGTCTATTGTGCACTTAGGATTTGGATGTCATATATACATACTATTTCCATTTAATATTTCCAGTAACACCTTGAAGTTAGTTTATGAAATAGACCTCCCTCCTAATTATGCCATCATCCAAATAGCATCTATTTTGAACTTTGATTCTAGTCAGGATGTTGATTAAAGTACTTTCAAATAAATAAATAAAAGATACTTTCAATATTTAAAAGGCACTTTGAAATAAATAAATAATGCATCTAAAATTAATTTTCCTGACTAGAAAAAAAAAATTAACAACCTGAAGTTTACAAAAAGACTACAAAAAGGTTAATGACCTAGAGATTGCTGGAGCTACTTTTATTCCATTTGCCATCAAGTAGAGAAAAGAGGAAAATAATGATTATTTTGTTAAATGGTTTTTCCTTTATATATTCTCATAATGGTAAATGCAGATAATAAGAAAAGAGGAGGAAAGCTAAAATAATTGAATCACTGAGCTATTACCACTGTTAATGCTTTTGTGTATTTTTTGTTTTTGTTTTAATTGAGCTATGATTATATTCCAGATATAAATTTAAACCCACTTTATATGTTTATAGTTCAAAATTTCATATATTATCAACCTATCATATATTATCAAAATTTCATATATTATCAACCTAGCATTGATTATATAAATACTCTTCTGAAATACTTTGAGTATATAATATTCTGTTGAATGGATACTTCCTACTTTATTTCCTTGGTGTTATTTTTATGTTGTTTTAAATAGCTCCATTATTCTATTACCACAGTAGGTATTTTTGTGCATGATTCTTTCATAGCATTTGATAAGATTTTGTTGTAGTGCCTTTGAAATGGAATTATAAATGAAAAGGTATATTGCTGTTTTTTATCTTGAAATATATATGATTTATCAAATATATTTTAAATCATTTAAAATGTTACATAAGTATACCTATCTTATCATTTCCTCACTAGCATTATATATTCAATATAGGCTAATTTTAATAATGAAAATGAAAGGTGATGAGTAATCATTGAATGAATGTAAATGTTAAGAGTTGTGTAATATGAATTGTATTGTGAAATTGTGTTCTGAAATGGTTGTGTTCTGAAATGGTTACACAGTTCAAATTGTACAGGATTGATAGGGGAAAATAGGGCAAAATTGAAAAATGTTAGGACTTAGATAAACAATGGTATATCTAGGTGAGTGGCATAGAAAATGGGAATACATAGGGAAATTCTAGACTTCCTTTTTAGGAGGAATTGACAGTTTTAGGTGATGAAATTAGGATGCAGTTGTGAGGAAAAGGTAGTCTTAGACCTTTCAGAAAATGAGCCAGAACCTGAAATTGAGTTTTTACTCTGTGTCGTCATGATTTCATTTTTTGAACATGCACCCTCCATGTCTGAAAGAAGTATGTGTGGTGCATGCTTGAGAGTACATGACTGTGCACATGTAAAACTTGCATGTACATGTATATTAGTATGTAGGGAGGCTGTGTGTGCATTTGTATCTGAGTGTATAAGGGTGATGCATGTATATATATGTATGTGAGTATGCATGGAAAATGCGTTTGTCAGTTTAGGTGAGGGAATGCCTATGTGTAAGTGACTGTGTGGAGTTACCCATAATTTATAGGATTGCCTTTTGGTAATATCTGTGTATATATGGATCTACAGCATTATGCGTGTTTATACATGAGAGTATGTTTATATGGGGATGCACATGTGTGTATGGGAGTGTGTATGTGAATTGTGCATAGCTGTGGAGTTTACATCTCTTTTTGAGAATGTGCTTGTGTGTGTGCTTTCTGAGGGCATACATACTTGGATTTAGTCCTGTAAAGTATGAGATGGCATTCAAGACTGAGATGAGATGATCAACTATCAGGGAGGATATTAAGAGTTGGTACAACCACAGATGCAAAGGGAGGAAAATATTTAACAAAATAAAGAGTCATCAGAATCAGCCAAGATGTAGAATGAGGTGAAGTTGCAAAAGGTGACTGGATTACACTACATGAAATCGTTAGTCGCTTTGGCCAGATCAGTTTGAATCAGGTATAACCCAGATTGGAGGATGTCTAAGAATAATCAGGGAGTTGAGAAGAGGAGACAGTACACACTATTGTTTCAAGAAGTGGGTTTAAGAAGAACAGAATTAGGAATTTGATAGTGTTATAGGCAAATAGGAATAGTTAGTTTTTTTTAGTTTTATTTTAGGATAAAAATAATATATGTTTTTATACTTATAGAGATAATCTATTAGAAATGGAGAAAGAAAGGACATTTAAAGATTAAGGAGGAGAGGATTCAGTAGACAATTAGAGATATTGGCTTTAAGAGTTTTACAGACATTTCTTCTTTTGAAATTGTACTGTTAAAAGGACAATGTACTTATTTAACAGATTTTTACCAAATGGTGAAGGGAAGGTAAGAGTTCTCCAGTCTGATGGCATCTGTTTTGTCAACAAATAAGTAGATGCCAGTCTAAATTATAAGATAACAGCTGGTACCAAAGAAAATAAATATGAAATAACAAACAAACATGATACATTTCCAGGGAAGTTTTGAGTGTCCTTTTAACCATAATAGTCTTCAATGTTCTGGACTCTAATCCAAGTGCATAATTTTCAGAAGTAATGCTCACCCAGTCAGAGGTGATTATGGAAAATGGAATATATTGGGTTCATCACAATTAAAAATTATTAGGTAATTTCATCTAAAGGAAACAAAGACTAAAGATTTGAGTCAGTTGCAAAGCCGCATTTGTAATTGTTGTTCA
This sequence comes from Canis aureus, assembly GCF_053574225.1. Taxonomy (NCBI): domain Eukaryota; kingdom Metazoa; phylum Chordata; class Mammalia; order Carnivora; family Canidae; genus Canis; species Canis aureus. The sequence continues at coordinate 6,843,232 of NC_135612.1, read as the reverse complement.
TTGAATATAAGCTTGAAAATGATAAAAATAAGGCAGAAAATGATAGAAAAATATTTTGAGGTTACTAGATTGGGCTGTAGAACTATATTTCCTACAGTATATATTTCTTCCTTCAGTGAAGTCTGTAGAGATTCAAAAGGAAGTGGACCAAAATACAGGATGTTTCATTTGTTATTTGTTACCTTAACAAGTGTCTTAACTCCTACTATTTACCAAGTATTTTCTAAGTACTAGAGAAACTGTAAAAAATAAAGAAATAAAGCTAAGAATACAGGAAAAGAATAAAGGAAAAATCCTTCACCCCCTGGAATTTATATCCTAATGCCAGTGGAAGGGGATAAATAAACGAATGCTTCTATAATATGTTAAAAACCAGTAAATGCTATAAATAAAATAAACATAGCCAATGACTGAAAAGTATATCCTTAAAATTGAGTTGTTTGGACTAAACTAAAAGATAACATTTAAAAAGCAATTTGATGAAGTGAAAACATAAGCGATAAGAATACTTGAGAAAAAAAAGAAAAAAAAAAAAAAAAAAAAAGAATACTTGAGAAAAGAAAGAATACTCAAGGGAGTACATTTAGGCAGAAGGAATAGCAAGTTAGGGTCCTTAATTTGCGACACACTTGACTGGTTTGGGGAAGAGAAAGCAGTTAATATGGCTGTAAAAAATTGCATGTAAATTTTTAGAGATAACCAAGGACTTATGATGGAAAGGTTAGGTTTTATTGTTAGGGTGGTGGAAGCTTTTTCTTTTTAAGATTTAATCTATTATCCACAAAGGACACACAGAGAAAGGCAGAGAGACACAGGCAGAAGGAGAAGCAGACTCCATTAAGGGAGCCTGATGTGGGAATTGATCCCAGGACTCCAGGATCACGCCCTTGGACCGAAGGCAGATACTCAACCCCTGAGCCACCAAGGCATCCCAGGGTGATGGAAACTTACTGAAATATCCTTAGTAGAGTAATGCCATATTATGGTTCATGTACTGAAATCACTGCTGTGGTTTTGGTGGACGGTAGGAGGACAAGGATAGAAATAGAGCTGTTGGGAGGTTATGGAAACATTCCAGTTGAGGCAAGTATGGAATAGAGAAGGGTTGTATCCAATTAAGGTTCTTAAGAATTTAACCATTTACTCACCATGTGCTCAGCCATTGCATTTCCTAAGTATTTATTCAAGAAGTTAAAACTTGCGTTATTCTGGAAAGGAAGTCTAAAGGTATCACTCGCTTAAACAAGGAAGAGCCGTAACTGTGTGGCCCCGCTTTTATTGAACAAAGCATAGATCTCTTTTTATATTAGGTTCTAGTAGACTTTGAGTTCACCATTTGATACACTTACAATGCTACAGCGTTGCTGAAAGGGATCGGTTCAATCTTAAATGTAGAAAGAAGCACTTTGATTATTATGAAGCTGGTGATGGATGTTTCTCGAAGAGAGTGGGTACTTTTAATTCTCATTCTTGATTTTTATCACAAGCCATCATCTCTGCATTGAAATGTTTAAGTCCTGTGGTTGCCAAGATGTGGTAACATGAGGAATTGGGAAGATGTAGTATGAACTATACTTTTGACGTAAGAATGAGAAGAAACACAAATTTAAAACAAGTGTGAAAAGGGGAGTTAATTAAAACATTCTACTAGGATAATAATACACATAAAAAGTGTAACCTAGGTGGCTTGGCTGCCTCAGCGGGTAGAGTGTAAGACTCTTGATCTCGAGTTTGTGAGTTTAAGCCCCTAATAGAGCATACTTAAAAAAAAAAAAAAAAAAGAAAAAATATAACTCAGTAGAAAGTATACACTTTTTTTTTCCCTGAGGAAAAACAGAAGTGGATACATAAAAAATAATTTGAGATGTAAGGAATGTAGTGCATTACATATTTTGCCAACAAGGTAAATTTCTGAGGCTGAAGAATGCTGAGCGTTGCATTGGATTTTTACTAGTGTGAGAAAATTAAAGATGTTAAGCCTAATTTAGAAACTTGAGGATTCGAAGGGCATCTTTTTGTAGATGAGATAATTGTTATAAAATATCATTTAAAAATAATATATTATACTTTCTTCTAAATTATTATTTTATGGCCCTCTGGGGCATTTAACCTTGTAAATCTCATTCATTTCCAACATTTGCCATTGACCTACTTCTCCTAAAGGCTCTATTTTAATGTATTTATGATCATATTTATATTTTATATGCTACTAATTGGTCTTGTAGTACCTCGAGCAGGAACCTCATTTATCTTTGTCCCACGACTTTAATGCAATTTTAGGTAGCCTGTAAGAACTCTGTGAAGATATGTCAGGGACGAGAAAAGTTTTTTGTAGTAAGTGGGAACACATTAAACCTTTGTATATCATTTCATTTAAAAAATGATAGCAACCCTAGGTGCTGTGTTTTCTGATGCAATAAATGCTCTACATCAAAACAAATAAACCAAACAGCAGCACATACACAAATAAGCAGGACAGTGTTGGCAGTGAGTCTGCATTCATTTAATGTAAATTTATTGGACACCTAGTGTCAAGCCCTGGATCACATGCAGATTTATATGACCTGCTATGGCATTGAGCAGTTTTTAAACTGCTTCATGAGTGAACCGATTACTTTGTGTAAATTCTAAAATTTAATATAAGATAGAAACATAAAAAATAATCATTTATGGAGCCTTTTCTGAAACATTATGTTATGATGTCTTTAAAAAGAAGATGAATGGATAAAGAAGATACAGTATATGTGATACACATGCACACACACTGAAATATTACTCAGCCATCAAAAAGAATGAAATCTTGCCATTTGCAACGATGTGGATGGCGCTAGAGAGCATCATGCAAAGCGAAACAAGTCCGTGAAAGACAAATACCATATGATTTTACTCATATATGGTATTTAAGAAATAAAACCAATGAGTAAAGTTAAGAAAACAGAGAGAGGCAAACCAAAAAATAAACACTTAACTCTAGAGAATAAACCAATGGTTACAGAGGGGAGGAGGTTTTGGGAGATGGGCTGATAGATGACAGGATTAGGGAGGGCACTTGCCGTGATGAGCACCGGGTGATGTATGGAAGTGTTGAGTCATTGTATTGTACACCTGAAATTGATATTACACTGTATATTAACTAGCTAGAATTTAAATAAAAACCTAAAAAAAATTAGAAAGGAGGAAGGAAAGATACAGACTTAAGGGTGAGAGTATTGCAAGATGACCGTACAGGAGAATGTCAAACTCAAAACGATCTTTTCAGTGTCTACACCACTGAGTTTTGATTGAACAGCTCCAGCAACATCTTGTTTTGCCAAATAATAAAGGGTGGGGATCCCTGGGTGGCGCAGCGGTTTAGCGCCTGCCTTTGGTCCGGGGCCTGATCCTGGACACCAGGGATCCAGTCCCACATCGGGCTCCCTGCATGGAGCCTGCTTCTCCCTCTGCCTGTGTCTCTGCCTCTCTCTCTCTCTCTCTCTCCCTCTCTGTCTATCATGAATAAATAAATAAAATCTTAAAAAAAAAAGTTGCTAAGAGAGTAAATCTGAAATGCTCTCATTAAAACAAAAACAAAAATAATAAAGGGTGATGGGAGAAAAATATCCAGCTTCACCTTACTTTGACAGATGGATATTTCCAACATGGTTGTTTCTAATTTGGAGTATGTTTAGGGGATGGCAATATGAGGGAGAAGTTTTTTTTTCTTTACAGTCTATTATTCAAGTTTGAATCATTAATATGTAAATTTTCTAATAAAAACATGAACCACTCAGGATGTATGTACACATATTTAACAAACCAATGATAGTGTAAGTATTCTGAAAAATCCTTGTTTTAGAAGAGATGACTAACTTAAGGTCTGCAAGATAAAACTACCTTATAAACTTCTCAACTTTGAGAAAACCTAATAAGAGAGCTTAATGCAACTAAAGGCTATTCACATTTTGTTTTTCCTCTCGTGTTTATATTGTGTTATCTTGTGTTAGATTTCTGTAGTGTCTGGAATTAAATTCCTGAAACTTTCTTGCCTAAACCTGACAGTACCTTTGTGATCCTGGCATCAATCTCAAGAAACCCTGATGCTCCCCGATCTTACTATTTGAGATCGAAGGAAAGCTTTCATTATTTGTAATGGACTGTATATATAATCTTTGCCCACCTTCCTTTTCTATGTAATTCCCTGGTTACAAAAAAAAATTAAAAAGTCTTGACAAGTATGTAATCATTAAAGAATTTAGGACCTAAGCACGGTCTTTCATCTATATCTGGAAGCTAAAAAAAAATTGAAAATCCCTCCAATTTTTGTCATCAGTCTTTATTTTCATTATACGTGAAGTATGACCACATTTTATTATTTTTGAATTGGCATTGTTAAAAGCTTTTGATATATTGATGTCATAAACAAAGACCACTCTTCATTTGGTTTCCCATAACTTATAGAATCCAAATAAAAATTTGTCCATTTATCTAGCTTTACCTTCATAGTGTACTTAAATTTGGATTCTATGTTTTATTTCCATAATTCAATTTTATCTATATGAAGTTTCTCATTTTGAATCTAAAATTAAAATTGAACTTAAGATTTCTAGAAGTGTCTGCATGTACGAAACTGCTAAAACATTTTGAGAAGCTAGATACATGGAGAGAGGAATTAATATATTTACCAATTAAATTATTTGCCTCAAGTTTTATTCTACATGAAAAAAAATCTTTAGCACTCACAATACATAAGATTTCTGTTTTAGATTAAAGAAATCTGGATTAGAATCCTAGATCTCCTAAAATAATTGTACCTTAACAGAGTGATTTAGTAAATAGATAAATGATATGCAACCAAGAGAGAAAAAAATTTATTTCAGCAAGACTTTCTTTTTTTAAGATTATATTTATTTATTTGACAGAGAGAGAGAGAGACTGGCACAAGCAGGGGTTGCTGCAACGAGAGAGAGAGAGAGAGAGAGAAGGAAAGGAAGGAAGGAAAGGAAGGAAGGAAGGAAAGGAAGGAAAGCAGGCTCCCCACTGAGCCCGGAGCCAGACCTGGGGCTTGGGCCTCGATCCCAGCACCCTGGCACCATGACCTGGGCCTAAGGCAGAAGCTTAACTGACTGAGCCACCCAGGGTCCTTCAGCAAGAGTCCCTAATGATTGATTATTTGGAAGATAAATTATGTTAAGAAAGGATCTGAAGAAGATAGTTGAGAGCCAGATGCAAATTTCCTTACAATACTTTATATTAGCATATAATATATTAGATTATTTGCTTTGATTAAATACTAAAAACCTGCCCCCCCCCCCCTTGCCCAGTTACTAATAGGGCATCGTTAGAGTATAGAGGGGGCGATATTGGAACATGTGACATTGTTTCTAATGGCTTAAAAACCCTTTGTTTTCTGAATTCCCTATCACATTTAGAAGAATGCATGGTAAAAGAAAGATAATCTAACCCCAGACTTCTGGAACAGAAATTTTGGTCTGATAGCATTGTTTGGAAATCAGCTAAAATTGGAACTGTCCTTGACTACTGCCATTAGGAATTTAAGACTGAAATGAGCCTGCATATTTAGTTGGCACACACGGGCTCTCTTTCAACTGATGAGAGTTTTGATTGAAAAGCAGTGTTTTGTTTTGTTTTGTTTTTCCTATTAAATGCACCAGAAACTTTTCCCAATTAAACTTCTTTTCTAGGGCAGCCCGGTGGTTTAGCGCTGCCTTCAGCCCAGGGCCTGATCCCGAGACTGGGATGGAGTCCCATGTCAGGTTCCCTGCATGGGGCCTGCTTCTCTCCCTCTGCCTCTGCCTGTGTCTCTGCCTCTCTCTCTCTCTCTCTGTCTGTCATGAATAAATAAATAAAATCTTTAAAAAAATAAATAAACTTCTTTTCTATTTTATAAGAGATAGACATTTTTTTTTTGTCTAGGAAGTATATCTAGGAAGTATCTAATTCTTGATTTTTTTCCCACTATTTATTAACCTATATAATCATCTGTTTTAATGAAACATGGTATTTTGTGATTACAGTGATTAAATTTTGAATAAACTTTAAAATGTGAGAATGGTAAAAACTTGTTTCAATAGAATAGTCTATTTAAAAATATTTTAAGTTCTTCTTGGGGTGCCTGGGTGGCTCACTCGGTTAAGTCTTGGACGTTTGATTGTGGCTCAGGTCATGATCTCAGGGTCCTGGGCTGGGGTCCTGCAGGCCCTACGCTCAGTGTGGATCCTGCTTCTCCTTCTCCATCTGTTCCTCCCTCCCACTCGTGTGTGCTCTGTCTCCATCTCTTTAAAATAAAAATCTTTTAAAAACAAGTTTCCACATCTTCTAAAACAATTTCATTTTAAGAAGTATTTTTCTTTGGTAGTAATAATCTTGCATAAATATATCTAACTTGTATGATGTTAACCATTTCTTGAAATTGCCTTCGGACCTTCTATAATCATTCTCGAGAATGCTCAAGTTGGGATTTGTTGAAGTGAAACCATTTTCATTTGCTTGTGAACTCCTTCTTTGATGGGGGGTGGGGGGGTGGGGAGGTTAGGCCCGTAATACTGAATGAGCACAGTTTAGGAAAACTAGAAGGTTAATGGCACAGAAGCACATGTCCAAAGCAAAGTTTACTTTCTCATTTTCACTCTATTCCTTTGTGATTTAGAAAAAAGTGCTTGAGTTTCACAGGAGAAAAAGAGGCAGTTAATGAAGAAGGACAGAGGCCTCATTCTGTGAAATGAACTAGGTTTGGTCCTCTTTCTTCTTATTTCAGTTGCTAATAAGTCACAAGAAGGTGCCTACGCTTTTATTCCTTGATGAGAAAGTGTAGCTTCCCACACTGACCTTGGTTTGAAAAAATTTCTCTTCATATTAATCTTTTTTTTTTAATTTTTATTTATTTATGATAGTAACAGAGAGACAGAGAGAGAGAGAGAGGCAGAGACACAGGCAGAGGGAGAAGCAGGCTCCATGCACCGGGAGCCCGACGTGGGATTTGATCCCGGGTCTCCAGGATCGCGCCCTGGGCCAAAGGCAGGCGCCAAACCGCTGCGCCACCCAGGGATCCCCATATTAATCTTTTAAAATTCTTCTTACCTTTCTTTATGATGAGAATACAGACGTTCTACTCCCTTAGCAAACTTCCTATAGAATATAGTATTATCGACTCTAGTTGCCATAAAAGACATTAGAGCCTCAGAATTAATTGTTCTTGGAGCTGACATTTTTGTATCCTTTTGTCAGACTCTCCCTACTGCCACCACCATGAAGCTCCTGGCAGCAATCACACTTCATGATTTCTAAAGTTTAAAATTTTCGTAGATTCTGTATACAGTTGACTCTTGAACAGTTCAGGGGTTAGGGGCACCAACTCCCTGCAGTGTCGAAATTTCACGTATGATTTTAGAGGCCCCCAAAACTTAACAACCGTTGACCTACGGTTGACCAGAAGCCTTGCCAATAAAATGAACAGATGATTAACATGTATTTTGGATGTTATATATAATATACTGTATTCAAGAAGCTAGAGAAGATAAAATGTTATTAAAATCATAAGGAAGAGAAAATACGTTTATAGTACTGTACTACAAAAAAAAATCTGCATATAAGTGAATCTGTGCAGTTAAAAAATGCACGTTATTCAAGGATCAGATGTATAAGAGACTCTGTGTGGTGTTGGTCATTATCTGTCTGGCTTATTTTGGTTGGCATAACACCCCTCAGGGTCACCCATGTCATTGGCAATGACACTTTTTCCTTATTTGTTTTAGGATCATAATAATCCTCTGTGTATATGTGTTTATGTATGTGTATGTGTGTGTATCACACTTCCACTATCCATTAATCTCTTGGCTGACACTCAGATGGTTTCCATACCTTGGCTCTTATGAACGTGGCTGCAATGAACGTGGGAATACAGGTATCTCTTAGAGATAGCCCGAGTTGGCTTCCTTTGACTATATACCCAGAGAGGGCTTGCTGAATCATATGGTAATTCTATTTTTAATTTCTTCAGGAAACCCTATACTGTTTTTCACAGTGGCTGTAAGAACTCACACTCCCACAGGAAGGTGCAGTGGTTCCCTTTTCTCCACGTCCTCACCAGCATTGGTTAATCTCCAGACAGTTTGATAACAGAGATCCTCATAAGGGTGTAGTGATATCTCCTGTGGCTTTGATTTGCATTCTCTGATGATTAATCATGGTGAGCACCTTTTCAGGTACTTGTTGGCCATCTGCATCTCTTCTTTGGAAATGGGTCCATTTAGGTCCTTTGCCCATTTTTTTTAAGTTATTTTGTGGTATTTTTTTTTAATATTGAAAGAGTCTATTATAATTTTTGGATATTAATCCCTTATTGTATCTAATCTCTTATTGGTTTGCAAGTATGTTCTCATATTCCATAGGTTGCCTTTAGTTGATGACCTCCTGCTGCTGCAGAAGCATTTGAGGTTGATGTAGTTTTTACCTGTTTATTTCTGTTGACTTGGCTTTGCTGTCACATCCAAGAAATCATTGCCTAGACCATTGTCGCAGAGCTCACCCTCGGTTTTCTTGGACAGGTTTTATGGTTTCAGGTCTTCCATTCAAGCCTTATTTTATTTTTATTGAGTTGATTTTCACGTACAGTATAACACAAAACTCTGATTTCATTCTTCACGTATGGATATCCAGTTTTCCCAGTGCCATTGGCTGAAGAACTGTCCTTTCCTCACTGTATATTCTTGGCTCCTTTGTCAAAAAATAATTTACTATATGTGCAATAGGCTTATTTGGGGGCCCTCTATTCTGTTCCCATCTGTATATGTATTGTTTTATATCTAATCATAATGTTCTAATGACTCTTGCTTTGTAATACAGTTTGAGATCAGGAAGTGTGATGCCCTCCTCTATGTTCTTTCCCAAGATTTCTTTGGGTTATTCAGGGTCTGGTGGTATTCCACATTTTTTTTTCCACATTTTTTTTTTCTATTTTAGGATACTCTTTTTCTATTTTGGTGAAAAATGAACTTGTGATAGAGATTTTATCGTCAATGCGGATTACTTTGGGTACTATGGACCTTGGACTTGTGATAGAGATTTTATTGTCAATGCGGATTACTTTGGGTACTATGGACATTTTGACAATATTTTTTAATTGCTGAGCACAGGTTATATTTCCATTTATATGTGTTGCCTTCAGTTTCTTTCATCAATATTTCATAGTTTGTGGTGTACAAATCTTTCATCTTAAATTAATTCTAATTTTTAATTGCAAAGCCATCATAAAAGGAATTGTTTTCACAATTTCTCTTTTTGATTGGTGACTGTTAGTGTGTAGACATACAACTGATTTTTTGTAGGTTGTTTTTTCGTTTTGTTTTGTTTTTTAAATCTTGTGACTTGACTGAATTTATCTTAACTGGTTTTTGGTGGAATCTTTAGGTTTTTCTATGAGAGATGTCATCATCTTCAAACAGATAATTTCCTTCTTTCTGAGTTGGGTGCCTTTTATTTCTTGATTACTTGCTCTGGCTAGGACTTCTGGTACTATGCTTAAAAGTTGTAAGAGTGAGCAGCCTTGTCTTATTACTGATCTTAGCAGAAAAACTGAGTTTTCCCTTGATATGATAGCTGTGGGCTTGTCATACATGGCATTTAATACATTGTTATATATTCCTTCTATAGTCACTAAGTTTTTTAATCTCAAAATGTGTTTTGTCAAGTGTTTTTCTGCAGCTGTTCAGATTATTATATAATTGTTATCTTCTCTTTTGTAAATGATGTATCACGTTTATTGATACACAAATGTTGAACCATCCTTGCAGCTCTGGAATAAATCCCACTCGATATGGTATATGGTCCTTCTGATGTACTATTGAAATTGGATTGCTAATATTTTGTTGAGGATTTTCACATTGATATCCACCTGGGATATTAGCCTGTAGATTTTATTTTTTGTAGTATCCTTATGTGGCTTTGGTATAAAGATAACGCTGCCTCATAAAATGAATTTATAAGGTTCTTTTCATTCTCTATTTCTTGGGAGGATTAGTATTAATTCTTCAAATATTTGGTAGGATTCACTAATCAAATCATCTAGTCATGGTCTTACCTTGTTAAGTTTTTGTTTACTGATTTAGTCTATTCATTTACTGGTCTGTTTAAATTTTCTCTTTTGCCACCGTTCAGTCTTGGTTGATTGTACATTTCTAGAAATTTATCTAGTTCCTCTAAGTTGTCTAATTTTGAGACATGTAACTGTATATAGTAGAATCTTAGAAACTTTTCTATTTCTGTGATTATATGTGATTATGCTCAAAATGTCTTATCTTTCATTTTGAGTCTTTTTTTCCCTTAGTAAATCTAGCTAAAATTTGTCTATTTTAATATTTTTTTAAAAACCCAACTTAGTTTTGATAATGCTTTCTATTGTTTTTCTTGTCCTCTATTTAACATATTTTCAGTTTGATCTTCATTCCTTTATTATTTTGAGCTTAGATAGTTCTTTTTCTAGTTCTTTGAAATAAAGTTAGGATGTTTGAGATCTTTCTTTTCCTTCCTCTTAAAATTACTTGTGCTGCATTGCATGTGGTTTTGTAAGTTTTCATTTTAATTTATCTCAAGATATTTATTGATTTCTTCTTTTCTTGACCCGTTAGTTGTTCAAAAGCATACTGCTTAATTTCCACATTTTGTCAATTTATAGTTTTTTTGGATTTGACTTCTCATTTTTTTAAAGATTTATTTATTCATGAGAGAGACACAGAGAGAGGCAGAGGCTCCCTGTGGGGAGCCTGATGTGAGGCTCCATCCCAAGACCCCAGGATCACACCCTGAGCCAAAGGCAGATGCTCAACCACTACCACTGAGTCACCCAGGCACCCCTAGATGTAGGACTTAAATGAGTGTGGAGTTCATTGGGGATGTGGAGTTTTAGGGTCTTTGCTCTCACAAAAGAGCTTACATAGCGAGTTTGGTAGGGTTTTAAATTCTAATGCATGTCCCTAACTGTAGAAGACATGGGGAGAGGGAGAAGCAGGCTCCTTGCCGGGAGCTCAATGTGGGACTCCATCCCAGGACTCCAGGATCAGGATCTGACCCAAAGGCAGACACTCAACCACTGAGCCACCCAGGTGCCCCTGACTTCTTATTTTGAACCATCGTGGTTGGAAAAGATGCTTGATAGGATTTCAGTGTTCTTAAATTTGCTAAGACTTGTTTTGGAGCTTGATATATCACCTTGGAGAATGTTCCACGTGTGGTTCAGAAATCTTGTTTTGGGCTGGAATATTGTGTGTATGTCTCTTAGCCCCATCTTCTCTAAAGTGTAATTTATAGTCTATTGGTTCCTTATTAATTTTCTGAGTGACCTATCCATTGTTGAAATTGAGGTATTGAAACCTCCTATTATTGATATTTCTTCCTTCAGATCTGTTAATATTTGCTTTATATATTTATGTGTTCTAATGTAGGATACACAAATATTTACTATTGCTATATCCTCTTGCTGAATTGACCCCATTAGCATTATATAATGCCCTTCTTGGTCTCTTGCTACAGATTTTGGCTTAAAGTCCATTTTTTCTGATACATCTACCCATGCCTTTTTTTTTTTTTTTTTTGGTTTCCATTTGCATGGATTGTGTTTTCTCATACCTTCACTTTAAATCTGTGTGTATTCTTTATCCATTTAGCCGCTCCGGCTTTTAAGAATTTAATCCTTTCACATTTTAAAAAAATTATGGATAGAAATTTGCCATTCCAATTTATTAATGGTTTTCTGGCTGTTTTGTACTTCCTTTCTTTCTCTTTTATGATTAGAGGACTTATTATGGTGGTATGCTTTAATTTCTTTTGAGTATAGATTTTTGCTTTGTGATTACTGTAAGGCTACGTAAAGCCTCTCATTGTTCTAACAGTGTATTTTAAGCTGATAACTTTGAATATATACAAATACTCTACAATTCTCCTCTCCTCTCTCGCATTTCTTTTTTATCTTAACATTTACATATTTTCATATTGCATATACATTAATAATATACACTTGTTGAAGTTACAGTATTTCTTATACGTTTGTTCTTTAACCCTTATTACCAGAGTTGTCATGTATCTACCAACACTATAATTTTAAAATTTCTGTATTTATCTATTTACCTACCAGTGACTTCTATACATTCATATGTTTTCATGTTACTAATTAATGTCCTTTCATTTCTGCTTGAAGAACTCCCTTTAACATTACTTGTAAGGTTGGTCTATTGGTGATTAACTCTTTCAGCTTTCATTTGCCTGGAGAATTATTTCTACTTTGATTCTAAAGGTCAACTGTGTTGGGTAGAGTGTTCCTGGTTGGCAGTTTCTTCTCTGAAACCTTTGAAAAGTGTTTTTTTTTTTATTTTTTATTTTTTATTATTTTTTTTTTTTTCCAAAAACATTTCCTTCTGTCCTGAAAAGAGGGTATCTTTTGCCTGTTCCCTTGGGTTTGAGCTCAGGTGGGATAGCCATTGTGAGTGTCCATGCATCCATTGAGAACTACTTTTTTGTTTGCTATTATGTTGTGGGATTTGTGAATATAAGCCTTATTGGTTCTTAGAGTCTGATATTTCAAAGGTCCATCTCTGGTAGGAGCTTAAAAGTTGGGGCATTAGAGGTATTGTATAAACCCTTAACTCAGGGAGAAGCTGGGAGGTGGCATTTCCTTCTTATCTAATGATGTTGTGCAGGGGTAGGGTTTATTATGAGAGTCTGTCTCAGGCTTTACTACTCGTTATTTGTGGATGTGGATATTTTCTTATTTGCCCAGTATATAGGAGGCAATTAGCTTGTTTGTGTCTTTCTCTCAGAGGAAATGCTTCATGTGTGCCTGTACAATGTATCCATGGGAAAAGGAAGGTTGAGGAGCCTGTTTATCCATCATTGTCCTGATAGAATGTTTGTAAATATACTTACTTTAATAAAATTATTAAGTAACCCCAAACTTATGGAATATATACAACCAACTCTCTGCTGGGCATTGAGATAGGGAAATAATAAAACAAGGTCCTAGGCCCCATGTAATTATTGGGAGCAACATATATGACCTATACATAAACCTTACATATACATAAACTTTATAATTCTGCAGTAAAACACTGCCCTTTAAGGATGGACAAAGATGATTCTTATGATGGAAGGGGAGGAGCCATGGAAATCTTTATGGAACAGGTAACTTTTGACCTAACTTGAGAAAATTCACTCTGAACTCTAAAAGATTGTAGACAAGAATAATGAATGCAAAACATGGATTGGGGGGGGGGGGAAGGATGGAACACATACAGAATAGAAAATATGTCAAGACTGGAACATTTCATGTGTATTGCAGCACAATGGGAAATGCACAGAAAAGATAGGAGCCATGTGTATTGACTTGTATGTCCTATGGAAGAGTCCCTACTTTATCACACAGGCAATAGGGAATTATAAAAGTATTTTAACAGGACAGCAATGTACCCTATTCTAGCCCCCATTTGGTAAAAGTAGTAAACTTTTCTGATTGCCAAATAAATTCTTAAACACTGTCAATAAAGTAAATTCATCTTTATCCCTGTCCTCTCTTCTAAGACTCAGTTCTTGCAGCCACAACAATAAATACGGGAGGTAGATCCAGCTTGATTTCTCTCAGTGATTAGCAATGAGTGAGGACAGGGTTAGTGGTAGAGGTATACCTGTAAAACTGCAGATCTTCCCCAAAATGCATGCTTTAATATGCATTCCTCTAAGGAAAAAACAAACAAACAAACAAAAACAACACCTTTGTTAATTAACTCTTGATTCCATCCATGTTTTCTCACGAAATAATCCTTAAAACAGATTTCAGGCATAATAGTCATTTTGGGAAAGGCAAAGGCATCCACATAAAATAAATAATATTGGACTCATGATTATTACTTTGATTTACACAGAAAGGGAAAGGATAAAGTTAAGTAGATCTAGGTATTAGCTTGAAAACAATGTAGAGAAGAATATTTTAAATGGTAAGGGGATTTGTATGGGAGAGAGAGATCAAATTCTCAGGAATAGATAAAGACTGGATAAAGAATTTCCATAAAATTTGTTGTTGAAATGTTAACATTTTCTAAATAAAACAGTAATTTACCCTATGGAAAATTTAGAAAGTATACTACGACAATATAAAAATCACTTAAAATCTTATCTATAGAAAACCTGAATATTTCATATTTCTTTTAAATCTTTTCCTAATCCTCTTTAAAACTCCTTTTGTATATTTAAGACTAATTTTTATTTTAGAACCTGTACATATATGAGAGCAGGCATGTTTTTGATCTGTTGTTGGTTATCAGTGGAATGTCTTAGAACATAGCAATGACCTTGGTCAAACAGAGAATGATGTTCACATACTTACTGATCGAGATATTTTTCTGTACATCTAAAGCATTGGGTCAGATGCACCAGGCTTTCAGTATTTTTTACAGTCAACATAAATTTAATAATAGGCACCTGCTTTCTGGTTTGGTGTTAGCACATAGCTATTTGTTTAGCTCTCTTTTAAAAACTACACTTAGAGCACCTTCCTGGCTCATTGGTAGAGCATGTGAGTCTTGATCTTGAGATTGTGAGCTTGAGCCCCACGTTGGGTATAGACATTGATTAAAAATAAAACCATAAAAATGTAAATAAATAAAATGATAAAACCTTACACTTAAAAATCCAAGTAGGCTTCCAGCTGGAAAGATTTGGAACTGAAGAGAATGTAAATCTTTGAGACACAAGAACGTAAGGACTCAATGCATAACCTCTCAATCCTTCACACATGTATGTATTTGTTCTGGACTGACTGAATTGTCCTCCCCAGAACTCATTTGTTGAAGTCCTAATCCCCAATATCTTAAAGTGGGACTGTATTGGAGGTAAGGCCTTTAAATAGGGAATCAACATTAAATGAGGTCATGCAGGTGGGTTTTAATCCAATATGAACAGTGTATTTATATTGTGCATAGTTTCTTAAGCCACACTGTATAATTTATAGAATAAATAATTTTTAAGTACATAAATATCTTAAAGTTTTGCTAGGTTGTGCTTCTTAACTATATAAATTTGTATTGCCAAATAATGCATTTACAAGGATTTTAATCCCTGGTCCTTTTTGTTAAACTCTCCTTTTTTGTTAATGTGATTTTTTCCCCCTAATGAAATAGCAGATCTAAGTGATTTGATGAGAGGGAGAGAGCAATTGGATGCCTTTTTGGCTCTTCCTTGATTTTATATTTCCACTAAAGATCTGAGATTTTTTTTTTTCAAAAATCCTCTGCATCCACACATCACATGACATTGTGGGCTCTTTCTATTACCTTCCAGGAATTATGAGTCTTTATTTCTTCTCATCTTATTCTTCATATAGTAATATAAATTTGACATAGAGGTAAGTAGGTAGAGCGAGATAGATAGATGTTGAGACTGGGACAAAAGAAAGCAAAATATTTGGTATGATATGTAATAGGAAAAACTTTTTAATTAAATATTAAGCTCCCTTTTAAAGTTCAATTATTTATGTAATTTTTTTCACAGTAAGCATACATGGAAAAGCCTATCACTTTTTAAATCAACATCCTTATATTTTATTTACAAATCATTATAGAGAAAAGAGCACAAATAAGGAAATATTGTGTCAGTTGTCCCAGTTATGTAACTAAGCACACAAAGCTATATCTTTCCCACTTTTAGTTTATATTTTTTTATAAATATAGGTTTAGTGAAACTTTATTATATATAAAAACATACTGTGCATTTCTCCTAACATGAGAAGTTTTTACTTATATGTTTTGAAAACATCACATCTTCAGTGTATTGTCATGATCATTTGACATGGATACTGCAAATATCTAATTGAAAGCTTCAATTTTCTTAAGGTAGAATAATAAATATGATCAAACCCAAAAATAAACACTGTAAAACAGAAGGTAAATTAATATTTTTAGATCACAGAAATCTGTCTGCAAATCTTTCTTTGGGTATAGGAAAGAAGGAAACCAAAATTTTTAAAAACTGAGTTAAAACAGCCAAATTGAAAATATCAGAAATTATCGTTTGGCTTCCATGAAGTTAGTTTTCTTCCTCATCTGTTTATCAAATAAAAAAGAACACTCATGAATTAGTTCTTAATATATATTTAAATCATTAGTATTTGTGGAAAAATTGATAAAAATCTTACTTTCAGGATTTAGTTTTAATTAGAATTAAATAACATTGAAGGACTAAAGTGAAATCAATAATTTAAAAAATTATTGAAAGAATAAATTTAAGAAAGGTATAGCTTATTTCCAATATTTAGTAGTTTGATACTTTAAGTTTTTGATGACTAGTCAACTTTATGAAGTGTCATTACTTTTCTTTCATGCTTTCTGGCCAAATATCTAAACTAGCATTTCCTATGTTGTGCCATGGTATCTCTTTAATAGCTTGGGGATAATTCAGAGGTATTGTAGAAGGATAATTGTAGACAATGTATTATATTTTTTGTGTCTATGAAGAGCAATGCTTTAGTAAATGACAAGGCTCTTACACTTGCAACTAAAATTTATTTAGATAATTTAAATATTAAATAAAATATAATTGAATAACTTGTGAGTTTAAAGTAGGTCTGGATTGTGGTAGTAATTATTAATATTATTCTATGAATTTTTTCAACAAATACTTACTGTCCATAATATTTGAGGCAATACTTTACAGTACAAAGAGGTGAGTTAAAGAGTGTCTTCAACTTGAAGAAATGCCTTTGTTGATCAAAGTTGAATCAATACATTCTTCATGTGTACGTCTGTGTTTGCCAACTTCTCCTCATGATGTTTCTTTCTCTTTGACTCTTAAATATATCCTAGTTGTAAAAATTTTGTAATAGAATATAAAACCAATTGGCAAAGAGAAATGAAGGCAAATTTTGCAATGGAAAGCATAATTAAATGCCTTTGAAGCCATTTACATTGATGAGATTACACTGGTTTTTGATCAATCACTTTTTTGAAACCCAGTGGTCTTCTGGGGATAAAATACTTGCAACATTACTGAGTTGAAATATAAAGAGTTGAAATTTTGGCATTTGCTACAAAGTATCGGTGGTCATGACCATGATTATTTTCCATATTCAAGGCAAGCTAATGCAAAACAAATGTTTACATTTTTATTCAGGGAAAAACTTGGCAGTTGATAAGAATGAATAATGAGAAATGAGATCTGAAATTGAATACTTCAAAAGATCATGTCACTATAGTCAAAATAAAACTAAAAATAGAAAAAACAGTTATTTACTTCTTTTGAGAAAATAATCCCCTTCTGGTACTGTGTTCATGGTTCTAAACATGTATATTAATTACACCTGCTTATAGAGTTATATCACCCAGTGATTGACTACAGAAAAAATTGGTAATGTGCATACACATGTATCTGTACACTATTAGTGTGATGGTTTCAATGATGTCTGGGTAAATATTTGAACTCCTAGTACTTAAATGAGTTAGGTTCTTTTCCACTGCTGAATTGTAAATAATTGTAAACAAGCTTTCCTAGTATAGGATTATGTCTCTTAGCTGTTCAGAACCACATTTGAACCCAACAGGATGTGTGTGTGTGTATCTATCTACACACACATATATATAGTATGCATATATTTATTGATAAATACATATATAAATATATAAAAGTGTAAAAATGACTCCTATGTTTGTGGGGCCTGGCAAGTCCAAAATTTTCAAGGAAGATTAACAAGAGAGAGATCCTGGAAAATATTAATGATGTATCTTAATCCCAAAGACAGAATTACTTCGTCCTCCGAGAAGGTTAGGCTTTGTTTCATTAAGGTCCTCAATCGATTGGATGAGGCCCATCCGTGTTATGGAAGACAATCTGCTTTACTCAAATTCTACTGATTTAAATTCTACTCTCTTCCAGAAAATATCTTCAAAGTGACATGCACTCTGGCCTTTGGTTAGACCACCTCATACCTGGATGTGGTGGCCTAACTAAATCGGTACACAAAAGCAACCACCACAATGGCTGGCTAATCTCCTAACTTCTGGGTTTCAAATGCAAACAGAGAAAAGAAAACTATTTTGGTGAAGTAACTATATTTATCCAATAAATTTTCTTGACATCGCCTTGGATACTTTTGCTAGGATAAAGAATGTTTGAGATAGTTTTTATAGTTACAATATTTGTGGAGTGCTGCAAGGTGAAAAACAGACATACACAGTTTGTTTTTTCTTCATGAATTGGTTGCTAACCATTTAGCATTTACTCATAATCCATAAACATGGTAGTCAAATTCCACATTTTTAGAAGGTATTTCCTAAACTAGCCTGGAAGATATGGTATGACCAAATTTAACATACATGGTTTTGACCATCTATTCATACTAGAATTGACATTGAGCCTAGAATGGTGTGACAAACAGTAAATACTTTTGATTTGTAAGAACAAAAGTGGAAATTAAAGCATCATCAAATGGGTGCAACATGATTCAAGCCTGCATTCTTGGATGGAGCATCTACAATATTACATTATTATGCAAATTAGGGGTTGCTGTCACATTTTCCTCTTATTTTCAAGTTTTGCTTTCATTGCCATATTTCTGTATATTTAGAGTATATCCTTTGATTAATTTTCTCCAAATGCTTGTCCTTCTTTCACTTTTTTCCCAGATTAAAAAAAAAAACTTTTTTTCCGATGCATTTCAAATAAAACATACTACCTCAATTGATTCTGAAATGCACTTTATACAAATGGAATCAAATGGAGTAGTTAAGCAAAAACATGGGACCCTTCTTTAAGTATATGGTAGATATTTTAAGAGCTTTCAAATACTCAATTACTGCGTTGTTAACTGTGAATTGTGGCCAGAGAAAAAAGAAATGCGAACAAACATCTAGTCTGATGAAAGCTATTTCTATTCATTAAGAAATCCTCTGAAATGTTTTTTCCCAAGACCAGTGTACTCCTGACAGTACAGCTAACAAATTGTATATTCCTCACCATTTATTTTCATGAACTTAATTGACCATTTTAGGAAAGAAATGGCCCTTTATGATAACAACAAGATAAAAGCTGGTAATTGACTGAAATGCTTGAGTACAGCTAGCTAAAACCACTTTCCACTAATGGAGACCTGAATGAAAGGCATGAAAGTTTCAGCCAATTGCAGAGAAGGTCAGAAGATTTTTTTTTTACCTTCTTTTTTTGAAATGCATAAGAAAACAAAATGTTTTGATGATGCATCAACTTTAAAAAGGTATAAAAGAAAAGAGATCACATCAAAAATTGTTTTGTAGAGCAACTTATTATCATACACCATGCATGATGTATTATGGAAAATTGATATTATTTTAAAAGCTTTTTTTCAGTATTATGCTGTCAGCCCAAGGTTATTTCATGTGAATAAGACCAAGAGGATTCATTAATATTTTCAGAAGTTGGTAACAAAAAATATTTTAGGAAACAAATGTTTGATAATCTAAATTATTGAAGCTTTTAAAAGCTCATAAATGATTAAAGATTTTATATTTATCGACCAAAGAGTATTTGGCAAAATGATTAAAGTAAATTTTATAATTATTTGTATAAATTTATCTTAAAATAACAGAATTCCCATGCATGTTATTATACAGTTTAATTTTTATATTCATCTATTTATTTTTAAATGTAGTAAAGCTGGTAAAGTCCCTCAGCAAGGATAAAGATATTTAATAGTTTATATCTATTTATGATTTTACTTTTCCATCTAGTCATTTAACAGGGACCTTATCTATTTATTATTAGTATAAATTAATTGCATAAATTGAGTACCCAAATCATTAGTCCCGTCACAAAGTCACTCAAAGGTACACATGAATTTATATCCCGCTAATCATTTTAAATGGGCATTCTCAATGAATCACAAGAAACTAGAATTATTCTGCCTTGTTATTTTATAGAAACCTTAAATGAGGGTATGTTGCTTTATTAACAAAAAGAGGTTTTCTTAAAATGTATGTGCCTATGAAGAAAAATGTAAAAAAATAGTAATAGAAAATACTAACACCTGTTGATTTACCACATCCTCTAGATAAAACACTGCTTTTTGTAACTAGTCAGATGTCCTTCCCTAGACCCCAAGGATAATCCATGTCTTATGAAAGGCATTAAATAGTGAACACTTTTTTTTTTTTTTTTAATCATCCTCTATCAACTTGTTTTCCTTTCTACTTTCCAAAGTTAAAACTAAGGAGTCTACCTGCAATGAACACTTGTGTTCCCCTTCATTCTTCCCTAAAACAAGTCACTTGTCAGGAAACAGATTTTTCTGCTTTCTCGAACTTTGCCATTTTCATTTTAAAATCCACTGGATCCTCTCGTAACTGCACTTAGAGAAAATTTCGCAGTACTTTACCAGTTATACAGTTCCTGGTAGTTTATTCTATCCTGGTTGTTGGAAATAATCCTGTTAGACAACTTTGACCTTTTCTTTTTTGTGTTTCCATAGTGGGTCCAGGCTATGCTTCCACTTTCTTCTTGATAGTGACTAATGCCATGTACCCATAAATCCAGATCATCTGTTATATTTTTCACTGATTCTGTATTTCAACTATTACCCTAAAGTGAATGATTGTTCTTTTATATACCACCAGGCCTCATGGGTTCCAGTTAGGCTGTCTACTGGAAAAACTCACACAAGTATGTTTATATTTTCATAAATAATCTAAAAAACTAACCTCATTTTTCCCCTTCCAAAACAAGTCAGTGTTTCTTTTAATCATCCATGAAATTGGACTTACCTTCAGTTTTTGAGCCCAATATTTTTCAGTCACTTAAATTCCATCAGTAAGATGACACAAAGCTCCTTTCATGTATTAATGTTATTTGACAACTATTAGTTTCACCTCATACCTGCTACTCGTCCTTCCATGTTTTATCAAGTGAGTAAACTGAGCTTGAGAAAGATGAAACTTCTTTCAAGTTACTATGTGGAATTCCTAATCCATTATTGATGATAAATGTGAAATCGAGAGGGACAATAGTAAGCTGCCTTATATAGACGGTTGTAAATATTCGAAAATTGATTAAGGCTAGGAAAATAGGAAAGCTATAAGATGATAAGAACATGGACTAGGTAAATGACAATGTAAGGAAGAAATTAACATTAAGAAGTTTGAATTAGTAGAATTATTTCACTGAATTTACGCTAGTGCCTGTATTTGCAATTTTCTTCCTTTAGTTTTGATTAGTGTCTTGATCTTTTGAAGTATTCAACTTTGTATCTGATTTCTCATTTATTCACTCTCCCGTCAGCTGCCAAAATAATTTTAAAGTTTGATGAGATATGTAAAATCCCTGTGGCAAATTCCACAGGAAGATACTTCTTACTGAGTATTCACTAGAAGAATTATGTATAGAGTTTGCCCAATTATGGTGACTCATAGAGTGAGGGAAGAGGAAACTAAAGAAAAAGCTAAGCTGAATAATCTCAGAAATATGGTGCTGTGTAAGTTAATGATTAATACATTCCTCTTTAACTTCTTTTGTAGACTTAAGTGATGCTTTCTGGCACCCCATCCTTATCCTCAGCACTGCCTGACTCAAAGGTTAGGGCGGTCCTGCAAATATGCCAAACCTTCTATCTTCATCTTTTATAATCTCCCACAATGAATGCTTTTACTCAGAGCTCTGACTTTATTTACAATTTTTGTCAATTGTATAAATTGATAGTTTCTTACATCTAGTTCTTAGAGAGTGCAGCTAACTTTAGAACTGCCTGATTTAAGTATATACTCATTCAAAAGCTTCAGCTGGAAGAATTTTAATACAATCAAGTCTATATTTAAATTGAAGTCTTTCTCTCTTATTGAGCTTTTCCAGCAAGGGAGTCCTGATATCAAGGACTTCGTGGAGGTTTCTAAGTTTACATTGACCATTCTGGCAATGTCACGGTGATTACAGTAGTTTACTAGGGCTGGCATAACAAAATAGCACAGATTGAATGGCTGAAACAACAGAAATTTGTTTACAGTTCTGGTGGCTAGAAAGCCAAGATCAAGGTATTGGCAGATTTAGTTTCTTAGGAGGTTTTCCTAAGAAAACCTTGGCTTGCAGATGGCTGTCTCCTTGCAGTGCCCTCACGTGGTCTTTTCTGTGCGTGCATTCCTGCTGTCTTGTCTCTTTAGGTGTCAGAGCTTCCTCTTCTTGAGTCAGATTAAATTAGAGCCTACCTTAATAGCCTCATTTTTTAACCTAAATCACTTTTTAAAAGATCTTCTCTTCCAAGCATTTATGTTCTGAGGTACTGGGGGTTAGGGCTTTGACTGAATTTTGAGGGATACATTTGAGCCCTTAACACTCCATACTCTGGGCCCCCAAAATTCATGTCCTTCTCACGTGCAAATGATCTCCATGCCAGTAAAGCCAAAGGTCTTGACCCACTCCACCATCAATCCTAAGTCCCAAATCTCATCTAAATTAAAATGTAGTTGAGTCTGAAAATACGATTCATTCTTCCTCATCATTCCTTTCCAACTGTGAACCTGGGAAATGAGACAAGTTATTTGCTTCCAAAATACACTGGTAGCACTGGCGTAAGATAGATGTTTCCATTCCAAAGGGAAGAAATTGGAAGGGAAAAAAAGGGTCACAGGAACCAAGCAAATCCAAAACCTAGCAGGGTGACTTCTGTAGACTTTAAGGATGGAGAATAATTTTTTTTTTTTTTTTTTTTTTGTCTTGGTGGTCTGTCTTCTGAGCCACCAGCATTGGTGCCTCCGCTTCCAAACCCAGTGGGGCTGTAGTAGGAATCTTCCTTCATTTTGTCCCATCTCTGTCCCCTTTTGTACAAACTGACAGGGTTTCCACTGGTACTGATAGAACTCTAGCTCTGTTTTTGGTTTCTGATTAGATGGCTGGTTAAATCATGAGTCCTATACATAATCTCTTTATCAACTGATCATACAGGCACAATCTTGGTGCTTTCACCAGAACATGCTTTCTTATTTTTTTGCAATAAGCATCAGTTGAGAATTTTTCAAATCTTAAAGTTGGGCTCCCTTGTGCTTAACAGTTTCTTAGGTTCATAACTCTCCTCTCACATTTTACTATAAAGGTGAAGAGAAACCAGGCTGAACATTCAACACATTCTAAATTCTTAGCTAAATATCCAACTGCATCTCTTACAAGTTATACCTTCCGCATAACACGTAAGCACAATTCAGTTCATTGCTACTTTTTGACAAAGATCACCTTTCCAGCAATGTCCAATAACATAATCCTTATTTCCAGCTGAGATTTTGCCAGAAACACCTTTACCACCAATTTTTTCTACTAATGGTCTTTGTAAACAATCTAAGCTTTGTCTATCGTGCACCTCAAAACTCTTCCAGCATCTACGTATCAATTCCAAAGCCTCTTTTCGCATATTTTGATGTTTGTTGTAGCAGCACCCCAGTTCCTGGTATGCAAAATCTGTATTCAGGTTTTCCAGAGAAACAGAACCGACAGGATATGCATGGTGTGTGTATGTATATATACGTACACGTATACCCACACATATGTGGAAAGTGAGATACTGAGATTTATTTAAGGAATTGAGTCATGAGAATGTGTGGGTATAATAAATCCAAAACCCGGAGGGGAGGTTGGCAAGAAGGGGACCCAGGGAAGATAGTTTGAGACCAAAGACCCTTTGAGGGCACAACTTGATTCTCAGAGGACGTCAGTCTTTGTTTTATTGAGGCCTTCACTTGATTCTATGAGGCACCCGTGCCCATATCATGAAGGGTGATCTGCTTTACATACTTAAATATTAAGCTCATCCAAAAAACACCTTTATAGAAACCTCTATAATGATGATTGTACAAATATTCAGGAAACATGGCAAGGCCCTATTAACATATACAACTAACCATCACAATTATGCTGCTTTTTAAGTTTGTAATACTTATTTGATAACATTTAGTTTGACCTTTAACTCTAGAAGTACATTGAATTGATGTCCTTGAGCTTCCTTAATTAGTACAAGCCTATACATAGAACTACAAAAATTGTGTCCCAAACATAAGCAGAGCCACAGTCACAGTCGTACCAACTTGATTAGTTAATAGTATCTGCTTTCATTTCATTTTATTCCAGCCCAGGCTATGTCAAACCCTGCACAGAGAAATCATCAAGTAATTTTTATCATGATATTTTTACGATCAGTCTGAAATTTACATTTAGCTAATTTGGCTGTGGGATATGTGGATAATTAAGTGAACAGACCACATAGTTCTGCTTTCTTCTCTTTTTATTCAATTTTAAATTTATATATTTTGCATCTACAGACAATCATGTATATGTAGGGTTTTTTTAATACAGGCACTTGTCTACTAAATTGAAGTACATAAAAGCACACATGAACAATAAAAGAGGCCTTATTTGTTTCCAGGTTATCTTACATACCATTTATTGATTAGTATACAAATAGGCAATTGTAGTACTTTGTTGGGGAAGATACCAGTTCAAGGAGAACTGACTTAACAAAGAGCTATAAAACAAAGCATGGGCTATACAGATAATGATATTTCACATAATTTGACTTCACATATAATTCTTGTTTACAATGAAATAGGACAATAGAACAGTATCTTGGTGATTTCGGATTCTTAAAGTGTTGTACCAACAAGATCTGTATTTGTGTGTACTGCATCTAAATAGTATGTCCGTACTTTGTATTGTCTCATAATTTTATAGTGTCAAATGATGCTGATGTACCTCTTGATAAAACCTGTCAGAATAAGTGAGCATATGTAATCAAATCACTCTAGGTAAAAGTGATGCCAATCTCATCTAAACCTTTTCTTCCCTTTGCTTTTTTTTTTTCTTTTTTAACCCCTGAAAGACCTCAATTTTACTTCACTTAGAATATCATACATAAGTGGAGGACTATTAGAGGATTTCAAGTATAATATTTGCAAATAGACAGTGGTGTCTGACATGGAGAGTGTTGCAAGATGTGCCTACATCTTTGGAAGTTCAACTAATCTGTTGAATTATCTTTTATTATCTCTGGAGCATATTGTCTTTTGTTGCCTGAGATCTTTTGTGAACAGATACTAACAAAGGAAAACAAGCTAACACCTTGAGAAATTATATCTGACATGTTTTCTCTGATTTTCTGCATTGATAATAGCCCTGCATCAGACACAATGAATATCAAAACATGCTATAGGTATTTCCATGTAAGTTTCAGTAGAAGAGACATGTAATTTATTTTCCTATTATACAAATTAAATACTCCCATATAGTATCACAGAAAGCATGTCCTTAGGGGAGAAGATTTGAAATAAAATTTATGCTCATTGGAAGAGCCACTTGTTTCAATGATTATATGTTATTTTCATGGCAGTACTATAGGAGAATTGCTAACATGGAGTAAATTTTATAGGTTTAAGAGGAAAAGGAAATAGTGAGGCATCTGGAAACCAAAGGTTCAGAGGGGAGATTGCTGTAATATGTTATTTTTGTTTAGCAAAATGATACAGAAATTGTATGGCCCTATCTATACTTAGCTGTTAAACTGTCCAGAGATAAAAAACAAGGCTAAAATGTTTTTAAGTCTTATACCCATAGTAGACATTTTAACAAGGGGAAGATTAAACTTATCGATACCTGTAAAAATGTACAATTACCATTTTCCTGATTTGCCTGTTACATAATAATCAGAAAATTTACATTTTAAGGTAAACATAAGTTTCTCGAGGACAGGAATTCATCTCTGCTTGTATATATTAATTGCTCACAACATTTTGTAAACTGCCAGGCATGTGAAAATTAATCAATATATATCTGCCTATGGATTAACATTTGAATAGATAATTCTAAATCAGCAGAGTTTCCGTTTTCAACAGAAATACAGAAAGGAAAATCACAAGTTATATAAAAAGAAATCCAAGGATGATATTTAACATTTGAAAGGATTCCATTAAATAGGACATTCAATAGTACATTACTAAGGGAAATTACTTAGCATATTTATTTAGGTATAGTTGTATGTCTAATTTGCAATAATCATATCATCATGTCTGAGATGGTGATTTTGGATTTTTTCCCCCAAAAGAAAAAAAAAAAATCTATGCTTTGTTCCTGATGAAAACAGTAAAACAAAATTCTAGGGTAAAATGTCACTGTCAGCACTGGTCCTAAAATCTGCTTCCATATCAACTACATAGATAAAATTTGAGTGAGGCACAATTTATAATTAAAATTGGTGTAGCCACGATGAAAAACAAAACAAAGATGTGATCAGCAGAAACACAGGCAGTCTGGGACTGAAACAAAGGAACTTTTGGGGGTTGCAGGTAGCAAGTAGTCCTAGACCTTAGGGAATTTGACGCCTGGGGGCTAATTGAGATTAAGTTATCCCAGCTGGTAGATGATCACAATCTATGTGAGGAGTTAGGAATATCTGGAGGAAAAAAAAGTAACACCATAAAAAGTGTACCCATTCATCGTGGTTGGAATACTTAGGGTAGTGGGAAATCAACAGAGAAGCCTTGCAGTGTAGGTAGCCAAGGCTGGTGACTGAACTTCTAATATACTAAATATCATCTTACACAAGAAACTCTTACTGGCTAATAACCAAAAACATTTAAAATTAAAAAAAAAAAAAAAAAAAGGAAAAACAACCTTTGCATTTGAACTTTGGACCTAATATTGTGTTCATAAAACCTTGACAGGAGAAAGACAAATACAACAAAACTATGATGATAATAAAACCTCCCAGCACAGAGGAGTGTGCACTGGCCCTGACTGCCCTTTGCTCCAGATAACCCTTCCTAGGATGTGTGCACCTACCCACTTTGGGGGCTCTAGAGAGTGTGTCCTTCTGGAGCAAAGAGCAAGAAGGCAGAGTCTGCTTCTGTAAGCCCATGGATCCTTTCCTGGACTGCTAACCATCACAACTGCAGCCATCTGTTTGGGCCCATCGATCATTGCCCTGAAACTCTGTGGATGCTGGGAGAACTGATGCAAATATGCCGATAACGATGAAATTTGTTACGCCTTTGACTCAAGCCTTCTGTGTTCAGTCAGCATCCGTGAAGCTGTAGCAGGCTAATTTGTTAGATGGCAAATACAGACCTAAGCAACACCACGGTGAATTTCCTGGCTTTTAATTTTGCCTTATACATTCCCAACAGGGTACTGGAGAAGCCTGCAATCTAGAATTGTCAGAGTATACAGACAAAAAAAAAAAAAAAAAAAAAAAAAGCCTCAACAAACACATACTCTGTCTAAACAAAAACAAGAAAAGGACATCCAAGCCAGACAAAATATGTAGGCCGTTGCTACTCCAGCCAGACAACAGCAAATGCTGTGGTCCCACTCCCAGCCGTGTGGCAAAGGCTGAGTGGGAAGACACAGGCTTTCATGCAAGGGCCAGGGAGGCACCCTGACTTCCTGCCAGGGTATTATAACATGATACCAAACATGTCAGAGTTTCCCTGAGAAAGTACTCCTCAAACTCAGACCCAGGAAGACCTCAAATGGAGTTTAAGAAAGACAATAAATAGATAGCAACACTGAAATGACAGAGGTGAGAATTCTCTGACAAATATTTTAAAGAAGCATCATAAAAATATTTGAATAAGTGATTATACACACGCATTTAAAAATAAAAACAAAAGAAGTAAGCAGAGAAATGTCAGGGGGGGAAAACAACAGATGGAATGGAGAGCCAAATATAAAGCTTGGTAACAAAACTGTAAGAACCAAAACACACAAAACACTTGAATAGATGGTTTCAACATTAAAAGGGAGAGGACAGAAGAAATAATCACTGAATTTGAAAATAGGATAATGGAGCAATAAGTAGAGAAACTGCAGACACATTTCTATAGAACATGTGGGAATATATAACAAATATTAGTGATTGTGTCACTAGAATTTGAGAAGGGCTGACAAAAACCTACTCAAATAAATAATGGCTGAAAACTCAGCAAATTTTGCAGAAGATACGCACCTACCAATTCAAGAACCTGATCCAATCCAAACAGGAAAACTGTAAATACACAAGGCATATGTCACAAACTTCTAAAGAGAAAAACATACAAATCTTGACAGTAGTGAGCGAGAAAAGGTGTCTTCCTAAAGATGATAAAAACAAATAATGACAGAATGTCATCAGAAATGCTAGAGGCCAGAAGAAATGGTCATAGCATTTTGTAAGTGGTAAAAGAAACCTCAACCCTAAATGGAGTAAAAGTATCTTCAGGAATTAAGGAGAAATGGAGACATCCTCAGATGGGAGAAAAATTAACCTAATCTGTTACCAGCAGACCTCTTCTAAAAGAAATGTTAAGGAGTGTTGTAAACAAGAAAAAAAAAAATAGCAACGAAGTAACCATGGAGTATCATGAAGGAAAAATAAGGTGGTAAGCAAAAGTATGGGTTAAAAAAAAAATTGATTTTCTTTTTCTTCTTGATTCTCCCAAACTATGTTTGATGGTCAAAGTAAAAATTATAAAACAAACGTTTGAGTTTCTCGGTTTACATAACAGACATACCTAAGACCATTGAAAGTGGGAGAGGATGAAGGGACATAGAGGGGGTAGTGTTTGTGCCCTTAAATTGCTATACTGATACCAGTAGACCATGATAAATTGTGTATCTAGTACCTAGAATAACTACTCAACTGCATACACACTCAAAAAAAAAAAAATCATATGACGGGGATAAAAGGCACAGCAAAGGGAATATAGTCAGTGGTATTGTAATAGCCTTGTGCGGTGACAGATGGGGGCTACCCTTGTGGTGAGCGCAGCATAATGTATAGACCTGTCAAATCAGTATGTTGTACACCTGAAACTAATGTAATGTATGTCAACTGTACTTCAATTAAATAATAACCCACTCAGCAGGAATCCAAAAGGAAGTTAAAAAAATAAAAATGACCCATAGAAAGGCAGGCAAAACGAAGCAGAAAGAAAACAGAAAAAATAACAGTAAAACAGCAGACTTAGGCTCACATGTATCAACATTACATTATAGGTACATGGTCTCCCTACACTAATTAAAAGACTGATAAAGGCAGCAGAGATTAAAAAAATAACCTCCCAAATTAATGCTGCCTATAGGAACATCACTTCAGGTATAATGATATAAACAAGATGGAAAAAAGAGATCATGAAAATATTAAATCAGAAGGGGCTTCATGGATAATCAGATAAAGTAGGCTTCAAAACAAAGAATTGCCTTAGAGGACACTATACAATAATAAAAGGATAATAATAGCTCTGATTCTACATAATGTTTTCAGAAAATTCAAGAAGGGGAACACTACTCAGTTCATTTTGTTAAGACTGTATTACTCTGATGTCAAAAAAAAAAGGAGAACTGTTCTGTCACTCATGAATATAGATCAATATCTCTTATGCAAAAATCTTTAACAGCAAATAACAGTCAACGGTTCTATAGCATGACTGAGTGGGGTTTGTTTCAGTGATGCATGGCTAGTTACATATTGAAAAATCAATTAATGTAACCCACCATATTAGGAGGGAAAAAAAAGAAAATTATCAATGCAGGCAAAGGAATGCAGAAAAAACAAATTTCACCTCTCATACTTGTAACCTGTTCAGAAAAATAGGAATCTGTGACATCTCAATGTCATACATAGTGATGGAAACTCTAGCCACTGCAATAAAGCAAGAATGAGAATAAAACACACACTGTAAAGAAAGAAATACTGTCCTTATTTGAGGATGATCTATTTGTCTAATCAGAAAATCTTACAGAATCTATAAAAACAAACTCCTATAACTACTTAAAGCAAGTTTTAGCTGTAACTAAAAAAGTCAATTAAATTTCATTCATTGTTCAATGTACACGTGGGCATTGGAATGCAAAATTAACATAACTCCTAAATGGTGAAAAAATTAGATGTATACCTAATAAAACTTGTACGGGACTTATATGCTAAAAACAGCACTTAAAAACAAAAATTGAAGTAGATCTAAAAATTACAGAGATATGGCATGTTTATGGGTTAAAGTACTCAATGTAGTAATGATACCAGTCCTACCCAAATTATTGTATACATTTAACAGAATTCCTAACAATATCTCAACAAGATGTTTTTGAGCTATAGACAAAAATATTCTAAAATTTATGTGAAAAGTCAAACTGGAATACTTGTCAATTTTGAAAATGAATAAAGTTAGAGGGAATCAGTCTACCCAGTTCAAGGATTATGATATAGCTGTGTTAATCAAGGACATATAGTGTTGGTGGAGTGATAAGGACACACATCCATGGTATAGAACAAAAAACCCAGACAAAGATCCATGCATATACTCTCAACTGATATTTTGACAAAGCTGGAAAGGCAATTTAATGGAGGAAAGAGCTTTTTAGGAAATGATATGGGAGTAATTGGACATATATGGTCAAAAAAAAAAAAAAAAACAACCAACCCCAACCTAAGTCTCATGTGTTATACAACAATTAAATAAAAAGTCATGTACTTAAATATAAAATATGGGACCATAAAACTTTTAGGAAAAATAATTGGGGATCTAGAACTAAGCAAAGAGTATTTGGGGTTGACATCAAAAGCATAATCCATGAAAGGAAAAAAGTAATAAATTGGACTTCATCAAATTTAAGAACTTTTATTCTGATAAAGAGCCCATTAAGTGGATCTATCTAAAAAATTATCTACAGACTTGGAAAAAATAGGTGTAAACCACAAGTCCAAGAAAAGATCCTTATCTACAGTATGTAAACAAACAAAAAAACACTTCAAACACATGTAAAACACAAGGAAATGGATAGACATAAGACATGGATAGACGTTTCACCAAAGGAGAAAAACACAGAATAAGCACATGAAAGATTTTGAATACCTTTAGCCATTAGTAAATACAAGTTAAAATCACAATGAGATACACATCTGTCCGAAAAGCTAACTAAAAAGTAGTGATAAGACCAAATGCTGATGAAAATTTATAGGAACTGAAACACTTATACATTGGTGAGCAGAATGTAAATGGTAGAGCCACTTAGAAAACAGTCTGGAAGTTTCTTTAAATGCTAAACGTGCAGCTAATATATGACCCTGAAATTTCACTCAGAAAAAAATGAGAACATATATTCACACAAACACTTACACATGTATTTATAGATGCTTTATTCATAATAGTTAAAAAAAAAAAAAAGGAAAGAATTCAGACTTCAACAGGTGAGAAGGGAAACCAACTGTGGCACATCCCGACCCTGGAATATTATTCAGCAATAAAAAGGAACAAACTATTGACACATGCAATAACCTGCTTAAATTCTCAGAAGATTACACAGTAAAATCCCAATAGTTTACATCGTATCTGATTCCGTGTGTACAACATTTCTGAAATGACATCATTATGAAAATAGGTGGTAGATTAGTGGTTGCTTGGGGTTAATGAGGTATGAGACTTAGAATGAAGTAGTTGTGGTTATAAAAGTGCAAACTAATTGACCCTGTGGTGATGGAAATCTTCTTTACCTTCACTCTATCAACATCCGTATCTTGGTTACGATATTGTACTATAGTTTTGGAGCAAAAGAGAATTGGGTAGTTGTACTTGGTATCTCTCTGTATTATTTATTATATTTGCATTTGAATCTAGAATTATCTAAAAATGTAAAGAATAATTTTAGAAAAACAATATCAACTTTTGTGCAAATGAAAAGTAGTTCGGGGAGTCGGTTTGATAATTCAAGGGCCTTAGGATAATTTCATCGAATTACCACACTCTTAGATTTACATTGAGCAGACTTATTAGAACATTTGACTATTTATGAAGATCCATTGTCTATTTAGCTGCCTGACAGGATCCCAGATTAAACTTACTAAAGAAAATGTAGAATCATCATCACCATATTGCATTTGGTTTTTGTGTTGTTGTTGCTGTTATTGTTTTTACCATCGTTGCATTATATAGGGAATTATGCAAAGACTTTATTGTAATTAAGAAGAGTAATTCACCCTAAGCTAAAATTTTTTCATGGCTATTTATTGATTATATTGCTGATTTTAGGCATACATGTGGGAAGAGGCACGGTTATCAGCTTTGCCCCTCGTAACAAACATTCTAAATCAAAATATAAATGTGTGACTTAGAATATATTCCTGCAGTACTAGTATCCTACTGCGGCTAAAAATATCTTTATGAAACCCCTACAACATACCTGCCTCAATTTGGGCATTGAATTTAAAATTTTTGTCATGATTTTTACTTCATCTAAGTGTTTTTTTTGTTTTGTTTTTTTTTGTTTTTGTTTTTGTTTTTTTGAGTATAGTACAGTATGAAATAGTGGGGATTCACTAAATTCACTACTTGGGCATCAATATTGAAATTCACCCCCTCCCAATACCAAAAAATAAAATGAGGAAGATAATACAATGCTTATCTCACAATGCAACAGTTAGAAATCAGGTGGAAAATGCATGGGAAGATACTTTTTAAAAATAATAACTTGCTCCATTCCCATTTTCATGTACCACTAGTATTTTCTCACTGTTTAAAGTGCTCACTTAGGTGCCTGATACTTTAATCAGACTGTGGCAAGGTTGGTGTTTTATTTGATCTGTATTTCAGATCCCTAGCAGTCTGTGCACCACAACTAGTTCTCTAATTGTTGAATGAATAAATAAATAAATGCAGAGATAAATTAATTTGATTTTAAAAAGCTCCAAATTGTTTGCTTATAACCAACTTGACTTTGAAGCACATAAAAAGTACTTTTTAACTTAGATCCTGACCCAAAGCCCACCTCGTACTTTTATTTTTTCCTTAGCAAAAGGAATTTAATTCACAAGGTTTATATGTGAAATCAATTTTGAGCAGTATCTCTTTCCAGTGAACAGTGCAGTATATCATGTGAAGGGCATTTTCAATCATTTCACTCTCGCCTTAACCCTCACTGTCACCCCTAACCTGAGTCACTATGAACTTAGTCTGGGCTTTTTTTTCCCCCCTGTAAGAGGATTGACCTGTAAGAATCACATATTTTTCTCAGGGTTGGAGGTGAACACTTTATTCATCAGGCAGTTTAACAGATTCTTTTTCAAGTTACTTCCAAGTGCCTACCTTCAACAAATGGTCTTAGAAATGATGTTCAAAATAAACTCAATAGTTCACTTTGGACCCATTTCCAGTCCTATTCCAAGAAAAGGATTTATTGACTTGATGTGTGAGCTCAGGTACTCTGCATCTTGGTGGATGGGATAGGACAGTAAATCTCTGTGAAGACTAAAGGAGCAGGGGAGCAAGGGTAGGCAAGGAGAGCCCATTGACTGCAAGCAGGTCTGACACCTGTGAGGGAAGACAGCAAGGACAGGTCAGTTCAACAGCCTGAGGCAGATTCCTGGGCAGTTTGCAGAAGAATTTGATGAGGTTGATGGATATTCAGCAAGCCAAAGGCCCCACAATACATCGAAATTGGCAGATGGAAGTATGGCTTTAGACCCATGTGGTTGTGGGCTCTGAGAGGTGGCGACTGGGACTGGGAATCTACTATGCTTTCTGCAGCAGGCTCTCTGAGAACTACATTTTCATGGCTGTGACATGTGGATCTGAGCAGAGTATATGGCATGGTGCCTTCTAGATAATTAATTTTGACAATCATTACAGCATTTTTATCCTCAAGGGAAAGAAAGCTACTTCTAATCATTTGGAGATTTAAGTGCTATTCGGTCATCCAACCGAAGAGCATCACACTTGAACACAGTGATCATATCCATGCGATTTATACCAATGCTTTTAACAAAGTGTAATCAAGAAGTATTTGTTACTTGAAATATTCCTGTGTATATATTAGAGGATTTGGAATAATCAGTCATCAAAACTCAAATGTCATTCCCTCTTATATTTACATTTGTGCCCTCAATTAAAAGAAAAAAAAACACACTAATAATTGTTCATTTAAATGGCCCCAAATCCCTAATTCAATTAAGGTCTTTCAGAGATAACAGGCCATGCCCATATTCTGACATAAATCCCATGAAATACTTATTACCTAAATTAAAGCAGTGTACACTGATGGCAAACATTGTAGTAGTAAACAATGGTTTGATTTTAGACTCAGAATTGGATGGATCTGCAGTACTTCTCCTAAGTAATTGAGTAGCTTTGATTTTGTTTCATTGTCTATTAAATAGAAAAAAAAATACCACCTTCTTAAGATTTTGAAGATTATTTGAGGTACATTTGGTAAAGAATTTAATGCAGTGTTGAGCAAATAGTTAAGTGCTCAAAAAATGTATACTTGGGAGTCCAAGTATGGTTATTAGTCTTACTAAGGAAGTTAATATATCTAAAAAATTAGTCAACATTTTATTTGAATAAGCTTCTCTAATTTATGTTTTGAATTGCCAAATGGGGACGCAAATAGTGAGTATTTTATAGATTGCTGTGAGGATTATATATGAAAAAACGACCTTAACATGAATTATGTATGTATATATCTCTATTAAGCTTGTAGTATTTAACAAGCATTCATGAAATATCAGTTATGGTCATCCTTACTGTCCTTATCTTCCTCTACTTTTCTCGTTATAATCATCAATTTCCATGAGGGACAACATGGTATCACATAGCAAAATATCTACCAGTAGAAAAGGGTCATTAATATTTGTTGTATTGATGACACTGGCCCTGAGAATGAACCTAACTATTAGAATTCCCAACGAGTGAGTAACCATTTGAAAAAGGTGTATTAGAAAGTGGAATAAGAAGGCAACTGCTCTCCAACTCTTTATTGTTCTTTTCCTTTTTAGTGTAATAAAAAAATAAAATCATATGACATAAGTTGGAAACAAAACAACAACAACAAAAAAACCAACCAAACAGAAGATCAAGATAGACCTGAGTGGAGTCTTGATATGTTGCACTTGGTGTTAGCTTATTGTATTGCCAATTGTCAATTTTCCTTTACTTCAGAAGGGATAACAGCATAAGAAAAAAAAAAAAAAAAACCCTCATCGAATTGAAACAGCATTGAGAGAAGGAAGTAATGAATTATCAATTTGAGGTGGCCTGAGAGAAATTAAAATATTTAAAGTAATGAAATTCCAACGAAGAGAAAATAAAAGCCTTTAATATGTATACCAAGGCACAGCTCCTCTGGCACATTTGATATAATTACCATAAATTTTAATATGGAGTTATTAGTAATAGTACAGTTCATAAATAGGAAGGTATGTAATATAAACATGTATTCACATTTTTTCTTCTTTGACATCTGATGTCACTGTAGCGTGATAGGATGGAGAGACAGAGGAAATTCTGGTACCCAGGAATACCTTGAGTAAAAATATTTTAGTGCAAAGTAAAAACCATAAAATTCACTGTACACATAATTTTACCTATTGAAAGGTATCTCATTCTTATATTGCAATGAAATAGACAAAAGAAAATGCTATTTTAATAAATGCAGGATCAAAATTTATTATAAGGGATGTACATAATGTGTGTGGATTCAATAATCATATTTGCTATTTTAACTCCTTAAGTGAAGCCATTTTCTCATGATCAACTGTTAGTGATAGCTATGATTTTTTTTTCATGTGAGTGCAGTAAACTAGCCAGATTCTCCAAGCTAAATAGATCATTTAACAGTGACATTCCAGCTTTATCTTACTTAATAGTAAAGCTTATATAGAATGTTTTTGAGAAGTGTTCTCTTATATAAAGAACTGAGTTTCTCTACTATAAAGAGAATTGGAATTCTATATTTCTTTCTTTGTATTCTCGACTAGGTTGTGGATATACTCATTGTTTTCGTTTGGTATTTGTTGCTCCATCATGTACACTGTTGATGTCCAGACTCCATTGTTAGTAAAAACCTTCCCACTAAGTATGTTTGATTTATATTAAATAAAGCTTGCACTGACTCCTTTCTACAAAGTTCATAACAAAATTGTAAGATACCTTATACTAGTTTAATTTTAATTTGGTGTGGTGTTACTGAAAGAGTGATTAAGATAAACATGTACCCCTGACCCCTGTACAATACAGGGGTAAGATGTGCTGACTGCCATGCAATCAAAAATATGCATAGAACTTCCCCCTAAACTTAGCTACTTATACCCCACTGTAGGTTGGAAACCTTTCCAATAGCATAAATGGTGAACACTTATTTTTATACGTATTATGTACCACATT
Organism: Canis aureus; assembly: GCF_053574225.1. Taxonomy (NCBI): domain Eukaryota; kingdom Metazoa; phylum Chordata; class Mammalia; order Carnivora; family Canidae; genus Canis; species Canis aureus. Next base: position 6,807,077 of record NC_135612.1, on the reverse strand, counting down.
CTTAAAAAAATTAAGCTGCAGAAAAAATGTTATTAAGAAAATCATAAGAAAATGTACTTACAGTACTACTATATTAATACTGTGAGTTTGCCGTGTGTTTACAGGATACGTTGTCTCTCATTACCTACGTCTCTATTGTCCTATATGATACAAAACATTGTAGATGTTACACATAATCTGACAATATAACTCAAAAAATAACGTGAAAAAGAAAAAATATATTTATTTACAAGTGTAAGATTTCATTCATTGATAATGATGAAGCAGCAGTATGATTGCTTTATGGGAGACTAAGGTAATCAATATGATTGCTTCGTGGTAGTCTCACCTATACACTAATAAATTGTTAGAAACTCTTTATGGAATACCATATTATAGTCATATTGATAATAAAGTATTGGCAATATTGTTACATTAAAAAAAAAACACTTGTGATGATAGGCTGGTATGCAGTTGCTTGAATTATGAGACAGACCTACTGTATGGTAATATAATTCTTTGAAAGCAAAGTTATGAAACAGTGAGAAAATTAACAGATTAATTTTATGTTAAATCTCTCTCATCTTATGCTTAGGTAAAGATAGGCCATCCAACTCCATACAAGTCTTGCACACGATATCCTACACAATGAATACTTAGGTCATGATGATGACTCAAAAATGTCTCTTGCAGTCTTTGCTGTACAGTTACTTGATTTTTCACGCAAAGACAATTCTGTACACAAGTTGACTGACTAGAAGACATGATGATTATCTACTATTCATTAAATAGAAGTGGATCATTTTAAAGTTAGTCACATCATTGTCACCTTGAGTAGCCGAAGTGCAAGGGGAGGGGTTGATCTTGTGGCCTCAGGAATGGCGGAGCCAGAAGAGGTGGAGAACGTGGAATGGAAGGCAAGAGAGGCAGGCACACTTGGTCACACTCTACAGAAATACACTGTAATTTCTACCTGTTTGCTTTTTCTATTATTTCTCCAAATTGTTTCTCCAAAAATGTTTCTATACAGTACCAATCTCTCTTCCACCTTTTGCTTTAGTTTCGGTGCCTATAAAATAGAAGGGTCCATGTTATAAAGAGAAGTTAAAAGTAGTAGAGACAGAACACGTCTGCCATACTGTGTAATGTCAATTTGTTTTAGGTCCCTGCTGCTTCTGTTTCCCCCCCCGCCCCCCCCCCGCCCCATCATCTGATACTGGTCCAGAAGCATCAAGTCCATCTTCTGTTAACTCTGCTGGTGTGGTATCTCTTAACTCTTGAGTCTGTCAAAGATCACGTCTTGAAACCCTTCACTGCCAACCATTTTTGCCATATTCACAGTCCCTAAAGATTGCCTTGGTTGGCTCTGTCATAGATCATGTGAAGTTGTGCACAGTGTCTGGACACAGTCTTCTCCAGAAAAAAATTGTGCTTCAGTCTGTCTAGCTTTCGTGGCCTTTTCCCTAACTATGATGGCATCTTCAGTGGTATAATCCCTCCTTACTTTGATCAGGTTGTCTCTGTTGGGATCCTCTTCCATGACCTTGACAAACTCTTTCCAAAGAATATCCTGCCTAATAAGCCTTAAAGGTCGTTATGACTCCTATGATCTGGAGACGTCATTTATGGGGGCCAGTAGACCACTGTAATGCCCTTGGTGTTGAACTCTTAAGGTTATGGGTAGCCAGGGGCATAGTCCAATATCAAAAGAACTTTAAACGACAGTCTCTTGCTGGAAAGGTGCTTCCTGCTCTCAGGGACAAAACATTGATGAAACCAATCCAGTAAAAGGGTTTTCATGGTCCAGGCCTTCGTGTTGTACAACAAAAGACTAGCAGCTGGTGTTTATCTATTCCTTCAAGGCTTAGGCGTTAGCAGCTTTGCAGATCAAGGCAGTCTCAATCATCAACCCAACTGTATTTGCACAAAACAGTACAGTTAGCCCATCCCCACCTGCCTTAAAACCTGGTGCTTGCTTCTCTTCCTTACTAGTAAATGTCCTATGTGGCTGCCCCCCCTCCCCCCGCTGCTCCTCCAGCATCAGGTGCTTTCATCTGCATTAAAAACCTGTTAAGACAGATATCCGTTCTCTTCAGTCATTATCCTAACGGTGTCTGGAAACTCATCACCTGACTCTTGGTTGGCAGAAGCTGCTTCTGCCTTAGCTCAACACTTTTCTCCTCCTAGCTCAACATTTTTAAGCCAAACCTCTTTATAAGCTTATTAAGCCATTCTTTGCTGGCATTACATTCCCTAGCTTTGGACCCTTTACCTCCTTTTTGCTTTATGTTGTCATGTCATGACTTTGTCTTTTCTCAAATCCTGTTAGAGTATATAGGTATGTCTTCCTTTAATTTTTTTTAAATTTATTTGAGAGACAGAGACGGAGATAGTGGCAGAGATAGCGAGAGAGAGCGTGAGTGGGGAAGAGAGGGAGAAGCAGGTTCAATGAGGGACTGGATCCCAGGACTCATGACCTGAACCACTTAACCAACTAAGCCACACAGGCACTCCAGGTATGTTTTTCTTAAAGCAATCCTGCATTCATGTAAAATATGCATTTTTCAATATGAGGTGAAGTACATAATGCAAGACAATGGTTCTTATCCATAGCTTTAATTATATCAGCAAAATTCCTTTTGCAATATTATGTAACACATATTCACAGATTCCTAGGATTTGTGGGTAGAAATCTCTGCAGGTGTTACTCTGTCTACCTTACTCCAGAATCAAAATTATTTAAAATATTTTATTTATGACATTTTCATACATTTGCACTTATTGTAAGATTTTAAATAGAGCCAAGCTTGCATCAACTTATTATGTTTGTGCTGCTTTATTTTTATTTTTGATTGCATCTTTAAGAATAAAGATTATGCTACATTTTGCTTTATTCCATGTAGTATTTAGAAGAGCACAAAGCTCATTTTAGTCATCGTAGTACAGAGTTTCTCAAAATGAGTGTGTCTTCATCTCAAAATTGGATTGAGACAAGGGAATCTTAAGTTTCAGTTTTGTTGAGTTGTCATATTTTTCTTCAGTGATAACAACAATTCGATCCCATTTCTTTCTTGTATTAGGTGATGAGAAAAAAAAATTTTTAACCTAATCCCACTCCCTAGTTTTTTGGTAAAAAAAAAAAAAAAAAAAAAAAAAAATTTGTATACACACACACATATAGTACTTAGGTTACTCAAGCACTATGTTTGGCACTTAAGATGTCTCTTTCAAAGAATATGCAATTGCCGTATTTATTTCTATATGTAAAAACTGCAAATTTAAAATTAGTACCACTCTTCTGGTCATGTTAAGGACTATGCATTCATGTAAATATATCAAAAAATGGCTGTGTAAAACTTTGTTTCCACTACTATCTTGTACCGTTTCCCTATTCTTAGGTTATAACTTTGCTTGCATCTAATCATAAATACACTTTGAGAAAGGGAGAAAAAATATAAATTCTATAAACTCTTCTTGCATTCATGGATGATATCTTTTGTAGATTAAATACTGCAACATACTCCATGAATATTTAATTGAAATAGTTATTCTCAGTTTGAGTTGGAAGGGTTTTTAATTCATTGGAATTTGGGGTTTTGATAAATGTGAGGATATTGGTAAAATTATACAAGTCGATTCCAAATTTTTAATTAAGCACTTTTAGAGGTGCCATTAGGTGCACTTACATTGCGTTAATTGAGCGTCATTTGTTTTACATTTGTCAACTCATTTGTTCCCCACATCAACCACAGAGAGAAGGCAGTAAATTGCAAGGTGTTGCTTTTCCAACTCAGAAGATCTGTTTAAAATGCAGATTCTGAGTCAGTAGTTCTGGGATCTAGAAAGCTTTTCTGCATGTCTAACAAGCTCACCAGTCACACAGATATTGTTCCTTCAAGGACCATACTTTGAAGAGCAAAGCCCTGAAAAAACCCATTAAACTCAAAGTCTGGAAATGTAAACTTTAGCCTCAGCTCTAATTTTTCAGTTGACAACCTAAAGCAAATTACTTTATCTCTGTGCTGCGTCTTTTCACTTCTAAAGTAAATGGACTTGAGTTATTATTCTGTAATTTCTTTGTATTAATTAAGAAACTACTGATCATAGAGGTAAAGGTAATTCTCAAATTCACACATGAGTGACAACTTCTGTTTTCTGACTCCAGGTTTTCTGATGTCAAGTTAAAGCTTTTCATTTTCCCATACAAGCAATAGAACTTGAACCTATTTTTTTTGAACCTATTTATATAGAGCATCATAGCTGAAAATAAGAGAAATCATGCAGAGCTATTTTACAAGATACCTTGAGAAATTTTAGTAGATTGAACTGTTATTACTTTAATGGATTTTATATTTTTCATGCTATATCAATAGTTTTCTCTCTATTTTATTTATTTCCACTATTCATTATTTTTATTCCGTAGCCCTTTCCCCTGCTTTGAAGCAACCCTTGACCAAGTGATAGCAGCACCTTTAAGCAAAGCTGTTCTTCACAGCAGTCTTACATCACTGCCAGCTGTGATTTCATTTATATTGAATCACTGTAATTCCTGAACAATTTATAGTTTCACAACCCTGATTTCAACTTACATTTTCATGAAGTAAAGGTACATATAGACCATATTCATCTGTATGCTTCTTCTTTCCATTTTTGTGACTAAAGTTGGGCTTGCAGATAAAACTTACTGGCACGCCTTCATTGACTGGTAGAAGCATCGTTCTAAAGCAAGTGTGGATAAAAATCTGAAAACACTTACTTGCAGGTGTATTGCATATCTCGTTGGCATTGTTGCACTTATTGCCTCCTCCAGTCCACACGACTGCATTTGGGAATGGATAAACAGGTGCACATGGGCATAGGACCAAATCTAAGCCAAAACACAAGTGACCAGTGTGCATCTACGTGTTTAGGCCAACTGGTAGTTTTTTATTGACTGCAGATGGTTACTGACTTCACAATAAAAAGCTGCCCGTTGACTGATTATGTTTTTAAATAACCCTAAAGTTTTTTTGTTGTTGTTTTTGTGTTTTTTTTTTTTTTTTTTTTTTTCCTTATGGCTAGGAACTGCAATTTGTATTCAGGGTAAATTTGAGTCCACATGACAGCCTTCTAGCCCAGATGTGCCCTTGAAGCCAGTGGAGATTTCAATTCTCATTTCTAGCCTAAGACTGATTGATATTTTAAGAACACCAAGAAATGAGCCACTTCAACACTACTCAGCTTTCCCTGAGGCGTTCCAAAATTTGTAAATATGTGCTTCCTGGAGCCCGAATGGAAGCATTAAAGGAGACTCAGAGTCAAAATATATATGTAAATTATTTTATTTTCGGAACATTTTTTACAGTAGTCCTGGCTGAGAAAGTGCCTCATAAAATGCATCAAATGTGTTGTAGGTGTCAACTCTTTTTTCTATACTAAACGACCTGATATGATATGTGGCCTGAACACAACACGCACACATACATACACACACACATTAATACGTCTCGTACTCTCCAGTGTTATATAATCATGAGAGTCCATGAGTATAAATGTAGAGTAAGAAAGAATGTGATTGCAACTATAAGAACTATCTGAAAAAATACTTTGTTTAAAAAAATATATTTTTTTTATTTATTCATGAGAGACACTGAGACAGGCAGAGACACAGGTAGAAAGAGAAGCAGGCTCCATGCAGGGAGCCCGATGTGGGACTTGATCCCGGGTCTCCAGGATCATGCCCTGGGCTGAAGGCAGATACTCAAACACTGAGCCACCCAGGAATCCCTGAAAAAAATACTATTAAAAAAAAAAAAAAAAAAAAAAAAACTTTAAAAAGTGCCGGTAGTACTCTTTTTTGCTATGGGGCTTCAGAGATAAGTACAGGGAAAAAAGGCTTTGGCCTTTATCTCAGGTATAATACTTGATAGCAAACTTGGAACACTCTGGAACAAGTTAGTAATGTAAAGTGGGCACTGCCTTTGGAAATACATGTCTTGTTTTCCAAATCAAATTTGCCAGTATGTGATCTAATAAGATTTTGGCTGATTTATATCACTTCCCATTTTGGGCAGCAATATCTTCATCTATAAAATAAACTTGGATTTGATGATCTCTGTGCTCTCATATATCTAAAATTCTGTAATGACTTTAAAAGCTATTGAAAGCAATTATAAGCATTGTTATCCCTCCTCTCAAATCTCCACTTACTGTGTACTTTCTCTGCCTTATCTCTGTAGCATTTTATAATTAATTGATATAAAAATGAATATATATAAATATAAAAAATAAAATTTATATACTTCCTAAAGAGTAGAGTGTAAGCTCCATAACAGAAAGCTTTATTTGTTTTATTCTCAGTGTCTGGCAAGTAGTACACATTCAATGAATATTCTGTTAATGAGTAAATGAATCAGTAAACATCTTCCAGTGAAATGAGTGTATATATAAATATATATACACACACATACATATATCATTCTATTTTATCCTGAATGTTTTCCAGGTAAAAATCCTAGGCTATAATTTGGATTGTATCCAGTTAAAAAAGAGTAAGTACCTTAGAGTCCAAAAAATCAAATAATAATTCAGTGTGCCTCAGACGATACACTATGTCCATTTTAATGCTGTAGCTTCTATTTTCCTGATAAATTGACAAAGAGGTTAACAGGGAGCAAATTGATCATTCATATTAAAATGACCCCTTGTCAAATAATATAATGGAATAGATACTTTTTCTCAGCTTTCCAGAAATGCACTGTATGTTTAAAGCAATATATATCTTTGAAATTATAAAAACACAATTTCACAAGATAAAATGTTTAATAGTGAAATAGTAAAACAAATGCTTTGAGACATTAAGCGATTTTTAATTGGATTGAAAAGTGTTATATTCCAGTGTCGTCTTACTGAATAAATTTTCAATTAAGGAGCAATGGTCAGAATCATTAAAGACTTAGAAGTATCTATATAAGTGGAGTAAATGGCAAGAATGTAAAAATAAACATCGGATATAACAAGAGTCATGATGAACAGTAAATGTAAAAAGACTCATGCTAAACACAATGTAAAGTATTGCATGTAAAGTAATAAAAAATTGAATAAAATGTTAGTTTTAAAGTAGAAATTAAAATGCACTATTAAATAAACATTTAGAAGGAAATTATGTTTTTATAATATATCTCCCAAAAGGAGCGGATCAAAATGAAATACCAAAACTGCTAAATATTAATTTTTAAAAATTTAGCTAAAGCCCTTTAAGTATATGTCATAAAATTTTTTGACCAAATTTGAATTAGTGTTTTATGGTGAGCTTACATTGTTATCACACATATTGTTATTGGCTATGAAATAAGTGAAATTCTTGACAACTTGCTTAACCAGATACTAATTAAAATCATATGCTAAATCACTACAACCCGGCGTATAAATATGACAGATATTATTGGCTTCCAAGATAAAGCTTTCTAGGATATAAAATTTTTTAGATACTATAATACATTATAATAAAGGAGATTAAAACCAATCAAATATATGGTATGCCTGAGTCAGAAAAGAACTATGTTACATACTCAGAAGCACAAAATATAAAAAGGAATACAATTGTGTAAAGAAAATCAATATCACAATGACTGTAATGAAACTCATAGGTAAAAAGTTGATTTTTCTAGCATTTATTTATGACTAAAATAGGGAACAAAATATATATAGAATAGCTTTATTTTTTATCTAATATGCCCCCAACTTTCATGTAGCTTAGGCACTGGATTTCTATAAACATAATGATTAATTGCACTTATATTAATTTGGTACGGGCAGGTAGTTACTATTATAGGCCCCCACTGGTCTCTATCTCATGCTGCTAACACTTTGGGGTGTAGTACCTGTGACTTCTCGGTAAACGGTACACAAAGGTGACAGGATATCACTTTTGTCATTATGTAAGTCACCATAGTGTGGAGGCCCAGGTGACAAGGCACTAAGGGCTGTTTCCAGCCAAAAGCAAGCAGGGAACGAAAGTCCTCTACCTAACGGCCTGTGAGAAATTGAATCTTGACAACAGACACTTAGAAGTGGACCATGCTGGAGTCAGGCCTTCAGGCCTGAGTCCTTACTTGCATTCTTGTGAGAGACCCTGGAGCAGGAGATCCAGGTCTCATGCCAACACAGTGGAGCCAGAGAACATTGTCATCATCCTCAACTTTTAGTATTCTTCGAACACCTGGCTGTTTTCATTGTTAGGACAAGAGCAATGTTATTTGAAGTTTTCCAAATCCTAAGGGACATCAGAATCTCTGTTTTATTTCAATCTCTCTATTCCACAATTAGAAAAAAAAATACAAAAATAAATAGTACCTTGGAGATGTAATAAAATTAAGTTTAATAAAGGATATTAGAAAACTTCCCTAAATTTAATCAATGTGCTGAAAATTAGCCTGGAGGTTTGGTTCTTCAGAGAAAATACCTTTGAGATTATGGCCAAGAAAACAAAACCACAAAGAAAGAGTCAGGCAGTGGTAAAAGGTAGAATTTGGCTTTTTAAAACCATTTATGTAAAAAAGCTATCTCTTCCCATAACACACGCACATACACACTTATGCAAAACCATACACATTTTAATGGAAAAATGAAACTGTACAACTTGTAGAATCTGTCACTACTACATGAGCCATAAAGAGGATTGCACTGAGGAGGCAAAATGTTTTAGCTACAGTGAAACAAATGTGTATAGTGTAGTGATAAAAACAACAGGATCCATTAGAAATTGGTTGCGATTACTATCTAGACTTCCTGAACAAATTCATTTGTATCGTTATAAGGAAATGCATTTTTTTCCTCTATGTAAAAAAAAAAAATGTTCAGATGTATGTATATATGACATTTCCCCTTCATAGCACTATTTTATTGAATTATATCTCTAAGCATAAATCTGATTTTTATATAGAATAATTTGCTACTTTTAGGGAAAGTTATCCAGTATTATTTTATTCACTGACCAGCTATCCAAATGGTATAATTGGTCAGTCAAGTAAGTAGCTTTAGAAGTTAGGTAACCAGTTACCAATTAGGAAATATAATGTGCGGCTCAGTAAATAAGAGAGTTTATAATAAACATGGAAAAATATTCCTTATGGGCAAATATTTGAATATTATGGAGAGAAGCGATATAGAAATGGCTTATAAATATTAGGATATATGAGACAACTGCAGAAATACATTTTTTTTTTTTTTGGCTAAATTCGGTCAACTGCATAGCTCTCAAACTATAGAATATTCAAACTAAATGCAACTCAATCTTTTTTTGGCTTGAAAGAATCTGAGCTTGAATCACCTCCTCTGTAATTGCATTTTCCTGTTTCTGAGAGTACAGGTGATGTCATAATTACTGAGTGGGCCTCCAGAACATTCAACTTTATCAGAAGGAAGCAAATTAGAGTTTACTGGAAAACATACAGAATCAAGAGTAAGGGAAGTGGTGTTAATGGAGAATTTAGAGAAGAATTTCGTAGTGTTGTTTTCGCTTTATTTTTGCAGTATGCATGCCATCAGCTTCTACATCTAGTTCATTGTAGGTATAGAAATGTGAAAGAAATTGATAAGCATCTGTTTTTGTGGGAAACATTCTTTTAAAAGTATGACTCTCAAAAATAAATAAATAAATAAATAAATAAATAAATAAATAAATGTATGACTCTCATTTAGCCATCAGTGCTTTTGAGCTCTGTCACTGTAAATGAAGACGTGCCGATCTTGTGGTGTCTTGGAAATAGTGGATTAGGAGAAAGAAAATGGACAATAAACTGAATATCACCATTTAAATAAAATACTCCCTTTCACTTGTTTCTTTTCTTTTTAAATTTTTCTTTCCCTTTGAAGAAAGGGAATTGTGACAATGAATAAAAAAATTATCAGTACTTTTTTTTTTTTTAAGATTTTATGTATTTATTCATGAGAGGCATAGACTGAGAGGCAGAGACACAGGCAGAGGGAGAGGCAGGCTCCATGCAGGGAGCTTCATGTGGAACTCTATAGCAGGACCCCAGGATCACGCCCTGGGCTGAAGGCAGTCGCTGAGCCACCCAGGCGTCCCTAATTATCAATACTCTTTAAGGAAGTTAAAACACTGCTTAAAAACAATTTGCAATAGCAAATGTTTTATAACCATAATTTCCTTTTGTTTTCTTGAATATGGAACATCATTAATAATGATGGATGAATAATAATAATAATAACACTGTTCAAGGTACTGTGTGAAGCAACTTATTTAATCCTTATAAGGCATATTTTTATCTTCATTATACAGATGAGGAATCTCAAGCACAGAGAGGTTATGTAACTTATATATATAATCAGAGTAATTGTGATCAAAGGGATTCAAGAGCAAACTAGTTCTAGAGCAAAGGCCTTAATCTTTATAGAAGATTTATAAGAGTATACAAATAGTTACTCCAAATGACACACTAGGGCTTTTAGTTTCTATTCAAAATGTTTTTAAAATAGAATAACCTACTACCTAGTTTTTTGTTTTTTTTAACCTAGTAAATTTTTTACACCTTATGCTTCTATCTTCACAGTCAACTGATTGGTTAAAATGCTAGTGTTAGAGTTAACTACACTCCTCTAATTTTAACCTCTAACTTCATCAAAGAACATTCATATTTTCCTATTAAGACCTATCCCTTTTCAATAATTGTTCAACCTGGAGGCTATAAAATGATGATGGCTTTTATCACTTTATTGAAACCTGTGATTAGGGAAGCCAAAGTATTTTGAAACATCCCATTTGTATTATTAGCAAAAATGACTGAAATATAAGAGCATTTATATTTGGTGAACAAGTTAAAGATGAGATCATAAAATCTTGACCAGCTCCCTTCCCCAGATTCCTTACAACACTCCTGCTGGGCAGCCGTGTTGCTGAGTCTGACTCTGCTGTGGCCACTCAGAACTAACATGTTAAACTAGGCTGTCGACAATTTGAAGTCATATGCTGATTACATTTGTGAATATTTGCAACTTCAACTTCCAATTTTAATTTACTCTACCAAGAAATTCCCCCACTAAAAAACTCAATGATTGTTAGACAACTGTAATAAAACCTTCAAACAGTTTTCCTCCTAATACAGTATTTGTTTCAAATAAACTTTTGGTTCAGAAGCCATATGAATTTGCAGGCTATAAAATATTAGGCAAGTAACTAGAATAATTTTTTAACTACCTGTGTCCTGCCAATGGCATAAACAAAGTAAGGAGGAACAACACCCAATTTATTAAATAGATATGGAAGAGGTGGCTACGTATCGTGTATTTATATATTTTATTTGCACACATATACATAATTTGTCAAAGATAAAGCATTTTGTTGACTATGCTAACTTGTGTGCGTATGTATGTATGTATGCATATACAAGGATGTGTTAACATAGTCTGGGTCAATGAAATGTTTTTTCTTTGGCAGATTTAACAAAATGTAGCATATGACAGAAGAAATAATCAAAAGACATTTTCTGGATACAATTCTGCTGTCATTGTAATTTTAATTTGCTCACAAGAAAGGGCAATGCATCTCTATTATGGAAGAATAGTAACAGGCCTTGCTTTTCCTTTCCTTTTCCCTTCCCTTTCCTTTTTCCTATCCTTTCCTTTTTCCTTTCTTTTCCGTACAGTATGGCTGTACGTACAATAGGTGGGTATAGTATCGACACTACAAACATGGGTATTAGAAAATGCTCACCATGATAAGTGCAGTTACCTCTTACCATACAAAGTTATTACAATCTTAGCGACTATATTTTTTATGCTATGCTTTGCATCGTGATGATTTATTTTCTAATTAGGTTTGTACCTCTTAATCCTCTTCACCTATTTTACTCCTCACTCCCATCCCACTCGCAACCACTAGTTCTCTCCATGTACTTAAGAGTCTTCTGTTGTGTTTGTTCATTTGTTTTGTTTTTAAGATTCTGCACACTAGTGAAATCTATGGTGTTTGTCTTGCTCTGACTTACTTTACTTAGCTTAATATCCTCTAGATTTATTTATGTTGTTGCAAATGGCAAGATGGATTCTTTTGCATGGCTGAGTAATATTTCATTGTGCATCTATCCTACAGCTTCTTTATCCATTCATCTATAGAGAGAGACATTGCTTTCCTGTCTTGGCTATTGTAAACAATGCTGCATTAACACAGGTGTGTATATATATTTTTGAATTAGGGTTTTCATTTTCTTCAGGTAAATTTAGAAGAATTACTGGGGGGTCTGGTATTTCAGGTTTTAATTTTTTGAGGGTTCCCTTTTCTCCACATTCTTACCAAAAAAAAAAAAAAATCCCAAAAATGTTGCTAATTTTTTCCTATATGATACTTTTTATTTTCCTTTATGTTTCCATTTTTCCTGTACAGGATTATATTGAATTATTCTCATTTTGTTCATTTTGTGTTCTCCTTTTTTTTTTCCATTTCATTTTAATATTAAGTGATGGACTATTTGAAAAAATATCTGAATCATCCTCTTGGTTTAAAACTATTAGGTAATTATTGAAAATTATCAGCAAATAAGTAAAATAACCGATATACTTAATTTACCGTGTTTAGGACTAGTAGTATTAGTCATTTCTGCATTCTTTCCCATTGTCTCTCTCATAGTACTACCTCAGAATTTTCTTGACCCTGATTTTTTTTTTTCTTTTCTAGTGGGAGAAAAATAGCAGCCAATATATTCAGCACAAACAGAAATTGTTGATTTGAGTGTTTTCTCCCTTATACCCATGCATAGTGCTTTCTGTAAATCCATTCTAATACATTTGCCGAATCCCTACCTGTCTACCATTTATTTTCCATGATAGTATTATGAAAGAAATTTAAACATTATTGAGTGATTTGAGATTGTTGGCTTATTGTTATGAAGTTTTATACATCAGCCCTAGAGTAATGTATCATACTCTCCCATCTTCTTTGCTATCAGTGACAAATAGGTTTTGGAGCTTTTCTCAAGTATTTTGACCTCTTCAATCAAAGATGTATTGTATCAATAGTGCAATCACTGCCATAGGGCAGAAGTTCATGACATCAAGTATAAGATCTACTTCACGATATACATTTTTACCTTTTCTTTGTCATGTTTGCTAAAGGATTCTTTTTCTGCCCTTTATTGATTCCACTGCATGTATCACCACTGAAATCCTACAACCAAAGAATTCATATAAAAGGTGACTATTATATACCAATATAGACAAGTTTCTTTTTTCCTTGACATATCAAATGTGAGGCTTTCATGTATTTGAAAAAAAGTAAACACCACTGAATTAAATAAAGCAGTTGCAAAGCACAGGGGCATATAAAGTGAAGTTCATGATTTGGAAGGAAAATAAAAGTTATCTACTAATGTCTTCAAAACCAGTGGTGTAAATTTTATAAGTGCAAACACTGTGTGCCTCATATGTTATGCTGTGCTCCCACGCACAAATTATTTAAAATATCTATAATATGCCACATGAATACTGCATGCCAAAGTTCAGATAAATCCAATGTGATATAGACAGAAATACTAAGCTATATCTAACAAATAATTGGTGAAGTCTGCAGTGAAGGCAAAAATATATGAATATATATATAAAGAGAAAGACTTACATTTTTTAATCCACTGAAATTAGCATAGTTTACTGCTTACCTATACTTTTATTGTTGCCTCCAAACTAGAAAAGCATTAGTGGATTTTGTTTTTTTGCTCTTGTCTTTATTTTTTATTACACACCAGCTGATGATCTAATCTGCAGTCAAACAGAATCAAACAGAATCAAACAGAACACATCACTTCTGATATACAGATAGGGCAGAGTGGTGCGCCAGTTTGAGATAATCCATAAGCAAAACCTCTCCTCTATAACTGAAAGACTCAACCCTCCATAAACTAACTTAATTAAGGTTATATGGCAGCAATCACTTACTAAATGTAGTTTAAAAATCCCCTGTCTTCACAATCCTGCTGTAGCCACTCTGCATTTGTTCTCCATCAAAACCAGCACAACTTTTTCAAAACAAAATTAATGTCAACCCTGTTCTTCAATAGCTTTCAATTGTTCCTACTAGAAATTCATGTCATGTGTTACTGTCTTCTGTTTATTGATGTTCTGCTTAGATCCTCTTACTTACATGATGACTGCATCACCTAAAGAGACTCCACCTTACTAGCCCATAGTGGGAATTAGCCTAGGTGAATTGAAAGTTCCATGTAGACAAATATTCCTATGTTCTACTTTTTTGAATTCCTTGATCCTCAGATTCTTCACTTTCCACGGCCATATCTGAATATTAATAGTAATCATTTTCAGCTGATCTAGCTTGATATCTTAAATGTAAAGATCTTATTACCTAAATTCAACTATACATCTAATTCTCACTCTTCATTTCCCTTGTACTCTACTTATTAACCTCATTTAATATCATTCATTCTAAGGACCCTTAAACTTCTAATATAAAAGCCAGCGTATGTTTAAAAATATTACCTATGACTATTGATAAAAGGTAAGTTCAAGTTCAAGTTACACATAGGTATTATTTCTGGTACAGACGGACTTTTTATTTTCCTTTGTGTACCATTTTGGTTTGGTCTTCCAGGTTTTATCTTCCTCTGGATACATCAGGTTGTCTTTATTACTCTTTCTTTAGAAAACACTGCATTTCAGTTTTTATTTGTTCTTTATAAATTAACAATGTGCATGTTTGACTGTAATAAAACAATTTAATCAATATACTTATTGCCTTCCAAATATTTTTAGTATTATTTTTGTGTAGTATATTGTTTCTGATCTAATTTTTAACTTCTCTGAAATTAATCGTTATTTTTCAGCAAATGAGTAATACATTAGCTAATATATTTACTAATTCCCTTCCTTGTTATTCTTCTTGGTGTGACTTTTCTTGTTTTTTTTTTGTAATGCTTCCCTTAAGTTTTTCTTTTTTCTTTTTCCTTTCTTTCTTTTTTTTTAAGGAAATTCTGAGTATAATGTAAAAGGTCTTTATTTTCTTACTGTTTGATAATCTGGGTGAACACAGAAGTCTACTGATAGCTAGATTTTCCCTCAGCTGTTCAAACATGTTAATTACTTGTCTTCAGGTATTTATTCTCACTAATGAGAAGTCATCTGTCAACCTATTAAAGTTCTTTTTATTTTGTCTCATTTTAATGTTCATTTTCCCTGTGATGTATATGGGTAAGGACTGGATTTTTATAATATGTGAAGACTGGTGCAGTCAATGTAAGGACTTAGTATTCTCTCTAAATCTAGAAAAGACTGATTTCTCACAATTTGCTACAGTTCTTTTTTTCTTTCTCTTTTTCCTATGGATTTTCTTTTTACATCCTTAGTACTTTTAATATGTCATGCACACCTTCCTCCTTTTAAAATCCCTATGTGATATTATATGGGGTATTACCTCAAATCTATTATATAATCCATCATTTTAAAGCTACTTTTAAATTTTTTAATTACCATATTTTTTATTTTAGAAGTGATATTGAGTTATTTTTCAAATATATTATCTACAAACAGCATTTATGATTCTATGTCTCTTTATATTTTTGGTCATGTGTTTTTATATTTTTGGTCATATTTTAATACTTCTTTCATGATCTCCTTTAGGTTAGCTATTACATTTATTTTCTGAAAGTGCTAACTCTCCTGTTTTTAACAATTGACTCTCCCTCATCATAGTTTATTCCCTCATCAAGTGACCTTTTTATTTTTGAGCTCATCTTTGAAGGACAGTGTCTTTGTTGTTGTTTCCTCCTGGAGAGAGTTTCTTATGTTTCGGTTCTAGACACATTCTTTGGAGTCAAATTTGCATTTCCAGCTTACATTATTTTAAATTATCCACTGCATTTGGACATGGAGGATATTATTTTATTTTGATGTTAGGTGCCTACTCCTAAATAGAAATACAATTTCAGATCTCATATCCATGGATGATAGAGGTTCTGCTTTTCTCTTTCTTATAACTAACCCCTCCTATGATTTGAAGTGTGGATCACACAGTTGCAGTTTCCTAGTCTTTGAGCAAAGCAGGATTGTGTTCTAGCTTTTTGTTTCTTGGGGCCTAATGCTACATCTTTCCTTCCAGTTACCATTTAAAACCCTAGTATATGTTTCTAATTATATCTCCATAGACCACAAGGTTTTAACATATATAATTTTGTTTTGTTTTTTCCCCTTTGGCTTCTAGCATTAATGGCTTTCTTTTATTTATTTAAAAAAGTGATTTTATATTGCTTTTATCTTTTATGTCACATTGAATGGGACTTTCCTTATTATGCCAAAATGGGCTGCTAGAACTTATAACTGAGGAAAAATAGGCAATAATTATCTTGTATTATGAAAAAGAACTGAAGCAGTTACATAGGCTGGCATCTCTTTCCCTGATTGGATATTTGCTTATGCACCCAAAGAACTGATGCTATTTGAACTTGGAAAAAAAAAAAAGATTATCATTGAAAACGAGAATGTAGGTATGGAAAAGCAATAGAACAGCCAGCATTATGCTTGCTATAATGTTAAAGATGAAGTCTCCTGGACCCCGTGGAAAGATAAATATTGAATTTTTTTTAAGATCTTATTTATTCCTGAGAGACACACAGAGAGAGACAGACTCATAGATAGAGGGAGAAGCAGGCTTCTTGTGAGGAACCTGATGAGGGATTCCTCACAAGAAGGATCACAACCGGAGCCAAAGGCAGACGCTCAATCACTGAGCCACCCAGATGCCCCAAATTTTGAAATGTCTTAAGATCCACCATACAGAAAGCTGGCTGCTGAGTAAAGATGTCATGATGTAAGTAGTTGTAGAAATGAAAAGGCCATGCCAGATTATTTTCTTATGCCCTGCAGGGTCTCCTGAAGTATTCACATGTGTCCTCCATTTGATAGAATATTCTATTCCCTGTCTCATGGAAAACACAGAGGGCAAGTCTGTTTTAACCAAAGGAGAGACAGCACTGTCTACGACAGTGGACAAATTTATACAGAAAGGGTATATTGCCTCTCAGATCTATTCCTCTTTCCCACATGAACATGCCAGAGGAATAGAAACCCAGAAAAGACAAGAAAAAGGTAGAAAAGGAGGACTGGGAGGAGGAGTCATCTCAGGAAGAGAGTATGCTCTACCTTTCTTCTCAAGTCCCTTCTGTGAAAGCCTGACCAGTGGTAATGGAAGGTATAAAAAGTGAGTATTAATTAAACATAGTTGACTTTTTGTATATTTTTTATTAGAGTTCCATTTGCCAACATATAGTATAACACCTAGTGCTCATCCCATCAAGTGCCCCCCTCAGTGCCTGTCACCCAGTCACCCCGTCCCCCTGCCACCTCCCCTTCCACTACCCCTTATTCATTTCCCAGAGTTAGAATCCTCTCATAGTTTGTCTCCGTCTCTGATATTCCCTTTCTTTTTAAACTTTTTTTAAAAATTTTTTTTAATTTTTTATTTATTTATGATCGTCACAGAGAGAGAGAGAGAGAGAGAGAGAGAGAGAGAGAGGCAGAGACACAGGCAGAGGGAGAAGCAGGCTTCACGCACCGGGAGCCCGACGTGGGATTCGATCCCGGGGCTCCAGGATCACGCCCCGGGCCAAAGGCAGGCGCTAAACCGCTGCGCCACCCAGGGATCCCCGTCTCTGATATTTCCCACTCATTTTCTCTCTTTTCCCCTTTAATCCCTTTCACTATTTTTTATATTCCTTGTATGAATGAAACCATATAATGTTTGTCCTACTCTGATTGACTTACTTCACTCAGCATCATACCCTCCAGGTCCATCCTCGTCGAAGCAAATGGTGGGTATTTGTCGTTTCTAATGGCTGAGGAATATTCCATTGTATACCTAAACCACATCTTCTTTATCCATCATCTGTCAATAGACACCGAGGCTCCTTCCACAGTTTGGCTACTGTGGACATTGCTGCTAGAAACATCAGGGTTCAGGGGTCCCAGCGTTTCACTGCATCTGTATCTTTGGGGTAAATCCCCAGCAGTGCAATTGATGGGTCATAGGGCAGGTCTATTTTTAACTCTTTGAGGAACTTCCACACAGTTTTCCAGAGTGGCTGCACCTGGTCACATTCCCATCAACAGTGCAAGAGGGTTTCTCTTTCTCCACATCCTTTCCAACTTTTGGACAGTCTCTTAGATAAATGGTGCTGGGAAAATTGGACAGCTACTTGCAGAAGAATGAAACTGGACCATTCTCTTACACCAGACACAAAGATAAACTCAAAATGGATGAAAGATCTAAATGTGAGACAAGATTCCATCAAAATCCTAGAGGAGAACACAGGCAACGCCCTTTTTGAACTCGGCCACAGCAGCTTCTTACAAGACACATCTATGAAGGCAAGGGAAACAAAAGCAAAAATGAACTATTGGGACTTAATCAAGATAAAAAGCTTCTGCACGGTGAGGGAAACAGTCAACAAAACTAAAAGACAACCTACAGAATGGGAGAAGATATTTGCAAATGACCTATCAGATAAAGGGCTAGTCTCCAAGATCTATAAAGAACTTATTGAACTCAACACCCAAGAAACAAACAATCCAGTCATGAAATGGACAAAAGACATAAATAGAAATTTCACCAAAGACACGGACATGGCCAAAAAGCACATGAGAAAATGCTCCGCATCACTGGCCATCAGGAAAATACAAATCCAAACCATAATGACATACCAACTCACACCAGTGAGAATGGGGAAAATTATCAAGATAGAGTTGATTTTTAAAGTTGACTAGGCCTCTTACGTATTTGAACATGAACACAGAGTAATTGGAAACTGCAAAATGTAGTTAAAGGAAAGGAAAAGGAGATTCAATGGAGCATGATAAAAGGCAGTGATGGGAGAAAAAAATTAAAATCAATTCATTTTGATGAATTGTGTGATAAAGTAGTTACATATGTTTTTGTACCGGGAGTGAGGCCTGTCTTTGCCAGCTCAGCCTTCCTTATTGATGGCATGTCATTTATTTTATAAATGAAATAATCTTCAGTGTGGTAAGAAAAGCAGTTTGCAGATTTTTCCAGTCAAAATGTTGATTTATATTAAAGAGTACATCTCTGAAACTCACTGAAAGTTAAAAATATTGAACTTTCTAATGAAACTAAATGTATGAGAAAGCTTTTATTATTAGGAATATGTGTGTGTTTTTAAGCTAAAACAACTATCTACAGAAACATCAGGTGCCCTGCCACTTAGATCTAATAGGCTCACATTCTTACCCTGAGGCTGGGTCCTTATCTACCCTTTTCTTTTCTTCCAATAGATGGATACAAACACGTGATTTTTTTTTCTTTTATCATGGAATGTAATAACACAAATACAGAATGACAGGGATTAACAAAACTGACAATATGAAAATTACAGATACTGTCTGACATATTAACAAGAAAAGCTTATTAAATTGAAAATAATATATAATAGATTAAGAACATGTAATTTATATCCTAATTTCCCTGTTGCTAACATAATGTAGAAGAACCTGAATTCAAATCATAGCTCCATATTTACTTGTTAGGTAACTTTTGACAAGTTAGCACACTTTTGAATCGTGCACTGATTTGTGGTGAAAAGTAAAATGTGTGTGTGAGTGCGTGTGTGCACATGCATGTGTGAGAGAAAGAGAAGAGAATGTGCATTTAGATATAGAGATAGGTATTTAGATAGCACTTGTAGTGGAGACCTTGTGATAGATATACAATAAGGATACTGTGTTTTCTACCAACCCTTCTGGACTCCTCCTTGGATAAAGAAATGAGAAATTCAGGTAAGAGGCACACAGAATGGGACAGGCTCTTGGAAACAAGATGAGCTTCTTTGGAGCTGCATATCTCATAACTTCTAATAGGCAAAATAAACAATAGAGGAAAAAAAAGACACCTCAGTCATTTTCTTGGATTAATAGATGATGGAGTGTTCTCCTCTAAAAGATAGACTAGCCACTGGCACTGATAATCCCAAATGATTATGAATCTAGCCAGATATGAAAATAGATTTTCTCAATACACTACCCTCATTGTCTGTAATGATGAGACTCCAGGGATCATCCCTTGAATATTAGAGGTCCTCATGATATTTCTCAACACATCCAACTAATATTTATTAAGTGCTTATTGTATACAATAATTTTAATTGTTCCTGAACTCCCTAGAATTCATGTCCTGACAATTCATTATTTATTATTGTTTTTTTTCTTTTGAATGTTTTCACCTAAATGTATTTTTCAACCTGATTTTATATCTGTTTCTTACTTACATAACTTGCAGATCGATCACTCTAGCTCATACTGGGGCCTGTAAGCAACAGTCACCATATTACCATGTTCTACAGTTGTCTTTATTTTTAGATATATGATAACTTCAAATTTCCCTAGTCAACTTCACTGGTATTTTTCCTGTTTGTATTTTTTTTTAAGTTTCATAAACTGTTGGCCCTTGCATAGATTTTTTCTGACTAGTTTGACTAATATGTATAGATTCTGCAGATTAGAAATAATTTTGAGAGTAGAACTGATTGAGCATAATGCAGAATCGAATTAAGCATTTGTAATCCTAACCAATAGTCCCCCCCTCTCCTAGATCTTATTTTGTCATTCTTTACTCCACAATTCACACTGACCCAAGGATGCTCTTCAAGATTTTCACTTCAGATTAACCATTTAGCAGAAGAGCATGAAAAGAAATTTGTAGGAGAATTACTCCTTCATGATGCAAAGTGATCTGAGGACAGAGATCCTCAAGGCGAGACATAGATATTAAGGGAACATAAAGATGATTTTAAGGAAGACCTCATTCTAATCTGCACATAAGGTAACTATATATTTGTAGTTTATTCCAAAGGTCACCTCATTTTGCCAACATAGGTTTCAAGACCATGGTAGTCAAAGTATATTTGCTTTTATCAAACACTTGAGAGTTTAGAATACGTACCTAGGATGCTCCTAGGTCATTTTCATTTTGAATACAGCACTTTCACCCCTTAATCATTCCACTTAATTCACACCCAGGGCTTGGAATTTTCATCATCCACAGAAAATTCTTGTTGAAATATAACCATGTTAGTTGGGAGGGAATTGAATTTATCAATAGCATGTTGATAATACTAGCGTATTTTTAAGATATATTTTAGTTATAGGTCAAACTACAGAAAGATATTCTTAAATTTGGAAGTCAAAAAGTTGTAATATTGAAACCTATTGGGGTAAATAACTTGATTTGGGAAAGGAGGAAAATAATGAGAATGTCATTTACTCAGGTTGTACTTTGGATGGCATCAGCTCAAGAAACAAGTCCTGTGATCCTGGAGGTGGGGGAGAGTGACAGGCATGTGTCTGATCTTGAGGAGATATAGTACAAAAAGAAGGAAATAGAAACAGGAATAGAAAGTGATTATTACCTAATTCACCTATTTTTTTTTTTCCCTAGGTCCTGTTCCTAGCCAATCCCTCTTTTTTTTTTTTTTTTTTGGTTACTATTTTAAACTAGTTCAGGAGCCACTGGTTTTGATCAGATTTTCTTCCTTTCTTGGTCTGTCTTATTTATGCTCTTATCTCTATTATCAGAGGTCATGAAACTCAGAGCTTTGATTTCTGGAAACTTTCCATGCACCTTTGCCTCTGTTTCTATTCCTTCTTGTATTTCTTTGTCTCGCTTTTTTCTCTTTATCTCCATAGACACACAAACACACAGAGTACAAACTATGGATAGTGCAGTACCATAGGGTTACTAAGATAGGAACCTTTGATATATTAAGCCTGAATGGGGCTGGGAGACAGCAATAGTTATTTGCACCTAGAGAATGAGAGCTGAGTCACCTTTTAAACAAAAGCAGCCAGTTTTAGCAAGCCTTTGCAGAAGTCAAGGGATTACTTTGAATTGATTTTCCCATCTAACCCTAATTTTCCCCCTTTTGCTTCACATTGGCTGCCCCCACTTACCAGAAGCCATAGAGCAACAGAGGCCAATGACATTGTCCATACAGTCACAAAGTGGGTACTGTGTCTTAGCGGGAAATCTAGAAGAGTGAATGGAAGGTATCAAGTACAATGCAAAACTGTTCGAATGAATATTTTCAATAGTTACTTTACAATATTCAGGCAATTTATTCATAAAATTAAAAACAGAATTATAATAGGTCTATTTTTTATTGTAATTATCCAATATATTTGCCCATTATCTTTGTTTACAAATGGGTATTATCAGGCAGGAATGTCCAGAGTATAAATGCTGATTGGCTGATAAACTGCACACCGTGAAGAGAAATAATTCCATACCAAATAATAGCCTTTTCATTGCTTCAAAGACATAAATAGTTCCCTTTTGGGGGATTTATCGAGAAATTCTATGAAGTTATCCTATTCAAGAGAGGTGATCAAAAGAACAGAACACCTAAATTAGCTCCTTTTTCAGATTGTGTTAAATATTTAACAGGATTTTAAATGAAAAAAAAAAACATAACATGGGAATATATATTTAATTTTACACAAAAAGAAATTTTCATTTTCCATATGCTGTGTCTTATGAGGTGTTGTGCTCTAAATAAATTATTCATAAATCAAAGATCAAAAGAAAAACACAGGTAAACAATTAGATTTAAACTTTTTCTGGTATTATATGAGATAAAACTCCAAGATTTGCTGTACACTTAAACTTTAGATTATATATTACTGCAGCACCAAGAGAAGCAAATTTCTAGATTTCTATGGCTATGTAAATTATTACCATTTAAAGATGGTGTATCTATATTACATGAACATCATATACAATTATTGCAACATTTCTACTTATAATTATTTAAAACTAGAAGTCTTGGGGTCCCTGGCTGACTTAGCAAGAAGAGTATATAACTCTGGATCTCGGGTTCGTGAGTTTGGCCCCACATTGGGTTTAGAGATAAATAAAACCTAAATAGGAAAAAGAGAAATCTTAAAATCAACAACCATCAAAACTACCTTACTATGTATTACCATTGATAATATGTAAGTTAAAGGTATTATTTGTAAAAGTACAAATCTTCTGATTAAACACCTTAATTTTAGGAAAGAGCAAACAGAAAAGTAGTATTTATGAATTCATTTTTTAAAATCCCTTGAAAGGATTATTTACTCTAAAAGTCTAGAAAAATTAGGACACAAAAAATATTAAACCTATAAGTTTCACTTTACAAAACCACTTACAAATTTCAAAAACATTGCTGCATATTTGGTATGAGGTCCTGGGGTTTAATTTTCTGGTCTTTTGAGAAGAGAAATGTTTGTGTCAGATTTTGAGATGGAATT
Source organism: Canis aureus (assembly GCF_053574225.1). Lineage (NCBI taxonomy): Eukaryota > Metazoa > Chordata > Mammalia > Carnivora > Canidae > Canis > Canis aureus. Next base: position 6,783,800 of record NC_135612.1, on the reverse strand, counting down.
TTTCTTGCATGAGACAAAAATGGAATTATATTGGAAACCTTATTTTAGGAAACAATTTTAATAACAATTGACCATGAAATATAATAAAGTAAAAACATCAACTTGGTTGTCAGTGACTTAAATGCCATCAAAAGAGTCCTTTTTTTTTGACAGAGTGAAAATATAAATTGTGTATTTACACCCACTATATTTATTTTTTTGGAATAAAAAATCCTTCAATTCATGCCTTTTCTGAGTACAGAAAAATAAAACACTTAAAAAATTAGAGTAAAAAGAGCATTCTAATTGCAAATCCTCTACTGTTTATTTTCTTAACCTAAAGCAGGTAGTTTGACAATGACAGGGCTGTATCATCCTTTTAAAATTAAAGCAATGAAGTTAACCTTCATTATAGGATTATCAAGAGACTTAAAGGAAAAATATTTAGAGCAAATTATAAACTAAAATGACAACACCAGGGTTGGTATTGCTACTTATATTTGTACAACGATTTGTAAGAATGACAGTGATAACATTCATGCCACCTAATGATGCAGAGTGGAAAACATTTGTTACTTGTACTTCAGCCAGGCTTTGGGTTTAGCTTAGAGATGTGTAGCCAGGAAATTCTGAAAACATTCATATCAAAAGCTCAGGTTAAAAGTGATGTGAAGTTTTAAGTTCATGATCTGAAGAAGTCCAAAGCATTCTCCTCAGTATCTGCAAATTCCTAAGGCATGTTTTCAAACTACTGTTTGCTCTTGACATGTGTTCTCACAAGCCCCAACTAGCTTTTTCCTGGATTAGTCTAAAAGCAAAATTTCCTCCTCCTATTCCTTGGCATGTGCATATGTATGTGTGCTCTCTCTCTCTCTCTCTCTCTCTCTCTCTCTCTTATCATCCAGTTACATAAGTATTCTGGGATATAACAAAATGAGTCTGTCGATCACATAAATGATTCATCCTGCACATAGCTGTTGCCTCTCTCTCTTCCTCTCCCTCATTTTCTTACTTTTCCCTAGAATCTTTTCTCTAAAGAAACATTTCAGGGGTACCTGGGTGGTTCAGTCAGTTAACTGAATCAGACTCCTGTTTTTTGGCTCAGGTCATGATCTCAGGGTTGTGAGATGGAGCCCTTATGTCCGGCTCTGTCCTCAGTGTAGAGTCTGCTTGAGTTTCTCTCCTCCTCCCTTTCCCCATCCCCCTGCTGGTGCATAGTCTCTCTCTCTTTCTCTCTCTCTAAAATAGAATAAATAAAATCTGTAAAAAAAAAAAAAAAATTTTGTTGGTTATGGTCAGACTCTGAAAACCTAGGGTATCCATATTTAATATACATAATATAATATTACATTTATATATAATATACAGATATATTTCATATGGGTACATGCATATATATAATCTCATGTATATGCAATTTGTAAAGATGAATCACAATTTCAGTTATTGGAGTAAAATATCCTTTCAACATAATCTTCCACATTTTGGATTTAGCCCCACGGTAGAATCCTGGATATGTTCTTAAACTTAATGAGGTAAGAGTTCTTTCCAAAATACATAATAAATTTATCACTGGCTATAGTAGTATATATTTTCTACTTGCACTTTAGGTATCAATTTTTCAGTTATCATAAAATAGTAAGTAGCTAGAAATATCAAAATACCCCTTTTATGGGTAGTGGAGAATGGTTTTGAGAGTCTTATTAGAATATAAATTCATTTTGTGTCATTACAGTTTCAGATGTCTCCAACCCATTCTAGTATTTTAAGCCTCTATGTTTTGTTAGTGTGTGCAGCATTGCACTTTGTGGCTCTTAAGTAGGATCCAGTTAAGAAATCAGGAGCTGTTGTAGATATTTCAAAGAGGAAGGGTTTTCCTATCAAGATATAGAGACTTAAAACATGTTGGCAGGATTAGGAAAGTCACTGTCAGACAATCCACTATTGAGTATTTAAAAAAATCAGGAAAGTCAGTTGGGAAGTTCTTAAAGTAAAAATAGAACTACCATATTATTCAACAGTCTTACTTTTGGATATATAGCCAAAGGAAACTAAAGCGCTATCTTTAAGAGCTATCTGAACTCCCGTGGTCTTTGTGGCATCATTCACAAAAATCAATTTAGGGAAACAGCCTAAGTATTGGTAAGTGGATGAATGGGTCAAGAAAATATGGTATACATAGGCAATGGAACAATCTGCCTTGAAAAAGAAGGAAGCCCTGTCATTTGCAACAACACGAATGATACTGGAGGGCATTATGCTAAGGAAAATAAGCTGGAGAATGACAAATACTGCATAATGTCATTTTTATGTGGAGTGTAAAAAAGTAGAACTCATGGACAGGGCGTAAAATGGTAGTTCCTACAGGGTCATTGGTGGTAGCAATAGGAAGAGGTTGGTAAGAAGTTTCAAACTCGTTTTGTGGATTTAATGTATGACATGATGATTAGTGTTGATATTACTGTACTAAATTGAAATTTGTTAAGAGCATAGAACTTGAATTTTTTACCAAATTTACTAAAGTTTTTACCAAAAAAAAAAAAAAAAAAAAAAGACAAAATCCAAGGACAATCCAGGTGGTGGATTGTGTTAACACAATCCTTTCACAATATGGATGTACATCTGTATTGCATTGTATACTTCACATTCATCACACTGCACACTTTAAATATCTTACTTTTTTTTTTTTTCAATTATACCTCTGTAAAGCTGGGGGCAGTGTGGGGGGGTGTGGATTTTGTGCAGCTAATAAGCAGTGGAGCTGGGTTTCAAACCCGGGCAGCCTGGATCCAGAATGCACACTTTTAACTACTAATCCTCACTGACAGGAACTGTTTTCTCAAATTGCATCTTAATGGTTCTATGACATATTATGCTTATAGAATAATGTAAGGGTAATAATTAAATTCCAGGCTCTCTTACAAACGTGTAGCTTAGAGATATCCCATCCTCTGTGGGTTCCAAAGCAATGAAAGAATTGCTGGATCTGCAACTATTTTTGAAAATGGTGTCATAGAGAGCTCAGCTCTCAGTACACTTACAGTAAAATGAGCATTTTCACGGCCCCCTTCAATGGAGCAAATTTCGTGAGCACTGCAGAGACATTAACCTCTTCATGAGATCAAAATAAATAAATCAAATCCTTGGTATCCTTGATGACTAGGAGGCATGTTTGAATCATTTTGACACATGGTGCTCCCCAAAGTGATGTAAATATACTTTCTAAAAAAAAAAAAAAATCTATTTAAAATAAAAGTCACTGATAACTTTAACATTTAAAGCAATGTAATAGGTGGGGGTGGAGGGGAAAGCAATCACTACTTGGATTATCCAACAGATAAGGTGTTACAAAAGCAAAGGGGCCACACATGTATTTTATGGAAAGAAAAACAGTAGGGAAGCCCCCTGCATATTGAAGCCAGAGATATTTCAAAGGCTGATCCTTAATTGTATATCACTCGCTGATTGCTAGTTGCCATGGAGTTCTAAATGATCAGACTCTGGGGAAAATATTCGTGAAAAGGTTTTTGCTATTACAAACAAAATTTCATGATCATGGTTTTTTCTTTCTTTCTTTCTTTCTTTCTTTCTTTCTTTCTTTCTTTCTTTCTTTCTTTCTTTCTTTCTTTCTTTTTTTTCTTACCTCGTTTTATTTTGGTCATGTTGCTAATTTACATGACTTCTTTCCAACAGTAAAATAGATGCCTTTGTGGCGACTTGCCAATTGTGTGCTTTATTTTTTTTTAAAGATTTTATTTATTTTAGAGAGAAAGAGTGCATGCAAGAACAGGGGGAGGGGCTGAGGGAGAGAGAGAGAATCCCAAGCAGACTCCAAAGTGAGCACAGAGCCTGACAGGAGCTTGATCTCATGACCCTGAAATCATGACCCAAGCAGAAACTACAAGTCAGATACTTAACTGACTGAGCCACCCAGGCTCTCCACCAATGGTGTGTTTTAGAATACTTATAACGAGTTAAAAGATAATAACCCTAAAATTCTCAGTTCCGTTGTTCTTCTCCTTTTTTTTATTCACATATTTTACAAGTTTAAAGAAATGCCTTTTTATAGTTTCTCTAGTTTAAATTTTCAGACATTAATGGAAATACTAAAACAAAATATGACGATAAAAATAGCTCTTTTAAATAATGCCCAAGAGAGCTCCTACAACCGACTTTATCTCTTCCATGCAGGCTCAGCCTTAACATATCATAAGATGTGAATTCTATTTAGCTGACACTTTGGTGGTGTGAGTGTTTTTTACAACTAATCAGCACCTGAATAATCAAAGGTGTGTACCATCCATCAGCTTTAATGAAGCATTAAAATACTTTAATGGAACTCGGGGTAATTAGGAAGTCTCTTATGCAGTTCATCTACTAACAAGAACATTTTCAGGATTAATAATAATGGCGAGAATTTTCCAACCAAAAACAGGCCCTTCCTTAGCTTCAGGAATCCCATTTGTAAAACTGGAATTGTTTTATGTATTTCAAGGGATGTTGGCTATAATTAATGATTAAGCTGTTATGAAGTATTAATAGTGCCTTAGTTGAAATTGCAAGCCTGTTTTTCTTCCTTAAGGATCAATCATAAGTGAGAAAGGAAAGTAAGAGCAGTTTTCCAAATATTTAAAATCATATTTGAAAGAATCTTGTGCTTCAAAGGAGATATTTTACTCTATCACTTGATATTTATCCAATAATGTCCTGAAGACTCTTGGAATGGGGTAAAATTTACCGTGTATTAACGGATAGGTTGTGTGTCAGAATTTAACAAAATTAAATTGACATGACTGGTATTTAAAATTATTTTTGCAATTACTTGAAAATCAATCATATTCCCAACAATGAATATCTCCAGCTGAAGAGCAGGAAAATTGTTAAACGATCTTGTTGTTGAGCCAGATGCATTTATTGACTGTAATTCAGCAATTGATTTTCTACTGAATATCTATTCTCCCTTTATTTCCTACTTAAAGAGATTCTATTGTATTTTGGGTAGCAATATACTTACATAAAAAAACTAAAATTTCCCAGGCTGTTCTGTGGCCTAGCAGGTAATAGAACCATGTAAAAAATTATTCTGCTGGTTCGATGCCCCTTTGCCCTTACACCCTCTTTCCTATCTGATGTTCAGAACTGGTGCTCTGGTAGCTATTTTCCACACTGTGTTGACCTCTGTGCTCGAACATGACAGAGCAGAGAGAGAGAAGGAGTCTAGGTCTCTGAATAAGTATTAAACTTGTCATAAGCCCTGGACTTCTCATTGCATCTTATATTTTATACCGGAGAGAAACAAATGCCTGTTTAGGCAATTACACCATTTTTACTGAATCTACATTATGAGATAATATGACAAGAAAGTTCAATATGTGGTATACAACAATTTAAAAAAGGAAAGATATGTAATTGAATGGCAAAATAAGTAAATTCAAAAATATTATTATTTCAAAATAGCAAAAATATGATTTTAAAATCTATATAATATAGTACATTGAAAAAAATTAAAGTGTGGGTCCTGGTTCCAAGATCTTGGGATTTAAACCTGGTCCACCACTTAAGGGGTACTCAGATTTGTGCAGTTTATTTTACCCTCTAATTCAATTTCTTGTAAAATGAGGATAAACACAGTGCCAATTTTAAAAGCAGTACTGTAGAAATTAAATTAGACACACATAAAATACTTAGAAGACTATCTAGTCCAAAGAGAGTATCCAATGATAAATTTCCTTTATAAAATGAAGTTAAATTGCAAAATTATGTTGTCATAATTTCTAATGTTATCTTGAAACCATTTTTTAAATTTTTAATTGAAATATAATTTATATACAGTATCTTATTAGCTTCAAATGCGCAACCATATTTGACAATTGCATATATTATGAAGTACTTCCCGTAAGTGTAGTTACTGTTACCATACAAGGTTATTATAATATTAGTGACTATATTTTCTATGCTGTACTTTTCATCCCTGTGACTTACTTATTTTATAGCTGGAAGTTTGTCCCTCTTACTACCTATCACTTATTTTACCCATCTCCCCTGCCCACCTTCTGGCCTCTGGCTACCACCAGTTTGTTTTCTGTATTTATGAGTATATCTCTGTTTTTTTCCATTTGTTCACTTGTTTTCAAGATTCCACATATAAGTGAAACCACATGGTATTTGTCTTTCTCTGTGTCACTTATTTTACTTAGTGTAATACTCTCTAGGGTCACCCATGTTGTTGCAAATAGTGAGATTTCATTTTTTTTTTGTATGACTGAGTAATATTCCAGTGTGTGTGTGTTTGTCGATATATAAAACAATTTCTTTATCCTTTCATCTGCTGACAGAGACTTAGGGTACTTGCATATCTTGGCTGATGTAAATAATGCTGTAATGCCGATCTGGTGAAAACTGCTTTTATGTATTATATTCAGCTTGCTAATATTTTGATTAGGATTCTTGTGTCTTGTCATCAGGGATATTATCTATAATTCTCTTTTTTTATAGTATCTTTATTTGGTGTTGGTACCAAGATAATGCTGACCTTGCTGGTTTAATTTGGAAGCATCGCTTCCTCCTCCACTTTTCTTTTCTCTTTTATGGGAATAATTTGAGAATTACAAGTAGTGACTCTCCCTTAAATGTTGAGTAGAATTCACCTGTGAAGCCATCTGGTCCTGGAATTTCATTTGCTGGGAGTTTTTGATTATTTTCCTAATAGTTTCTTAGTCTGTTAGATTTTCAATTTCTTCCTGATTCAATCGTGGAAGATTTTATGTTTCTAGGAGTTTGCCTGTTTCTTCCAGGTTGTCCAGTTGGTATAATTTTTTAGTAGTTTCTTATAGTCCTTATAAGTAGTATTTCTTCAGTATCAGTTGTAATCTGTTTCATTTATGATTTTATTTATTTGCATCCTCTTTTGTCTTGATGAGTCTGACTAAAGGTTTTCCAGTTTTATCTTTTCAAATAACCAGTTCTTAGTTTCTTTGATCTTTTCTATTGTTGCTTTCTTTAGTGTCTATTTTTTTTTTCTTTCAAGATTTTATTTAAATTCAAGCTAGTGCATATAAAATGTAGTATACATTTCAGGGATATAATTTAAGGATGCTTCATTTGCATATCATACCCAATGCTCATTACATGAAGTGCCTACCATTCAATTTACCCTATACCCTCACCCACCTCCCCTCCAGCAACACTCAGTTTATTCCATGTATTTAAGAGTCTCTTATAGTTTGCTTCCCTCTCTATCTTAATCTAACTTCAATTTTTAAGTTTACTTTTGCTTTTATTTGTATTGTATTTATTTGACAACAAGCCGAGAGAGAGCACGCATGTGCAGGCATGAGTGGGGGGAGGGGCACAGAGAAAGAGAAAAACAGACTCCGTGCTGAGCCCAGTCTGATCCAGGAACTCGGGGATCATGACCTGGGCCAAAGGAAGACACTTAACTGATTGAGCCATCCAGGTGGCTGTCTTAATCTTATTTTATTTTTCCGGTCTTAATCTTATTTTATTTTTCCTTCCCTTCCCTTATGTTCATCTGTTTTGTTTCTTAAATTCCAAATATGAGTATTTGCCTTTTTCTGGCTATTTCCCTTAATGTAACACCCTCTAGTTCCATCCATGTTGTTGCAAATGGCAAGATTTCATTCTTTTTGATGACTAATATTCCATTGCATGTGTATACCACATTCTTATCCATTCATCTTTAATCTCTATTTATCTTTTTAAAGATTCACTTTTTTTTTTTTTTTTTTTTTTTTATTTGAGAGAGCAGGAGGGAGAGAAAGTGTTGGAGGGTGGGGCAAAGGGAGAAGGAGAGAAAGAATCCCAAACAAAGGGATCCCTGGGTGGCGCAGCGGTTTGGCGCCTGCCTTTGGCCCAGGGCTTGATCCTGGAGACCCGGGACCGAATCCCACATCGGGCTCCTGGTGCATGGAGCCTGCTTCTCCCTCTGCCTGTGTCTCTGCCTCTCTCTCTCTCTCTCTCTCTCTCTCTCTCTGTGACTATCATAAAAAAAAAAAAAAAAAATTAAAAAAAAAAAAAAAGAATCCCAAACAAACTCCCCACTGAGCATGCAGCCCAATTCAGGGCTTAATCTCATGACCCAGAGATAATGAACTGAGACAAAATCATGAGTCCGACCCTTAACCAGCTAAGCCACCCAGGTGCCCCTAGTGTCTATTTCTTTATTATTGTGCCCTGATCTTTATTATTTCCTTCTGCCTACTAACTTGGGGCTCCATTTTTTTCTTTTATTGTCTAACTCCTTTAGATGATTGAGATTTTCCTTGTTTCTATTGAAATAGGACCATGTTGCTATAATCTTCCCTGTTTGATCTCCTTTTGCTGTGTCCCAAAGATTTTGAACCATTGTTTTCCATTTCATTTCTAAAGGTATTTTTTGATTTCTTCAGTTTCTTCATTGACTTACCAGTTGTTTGGTAGTAGGTTGTTCAGCCCCATGTGTTTGTGTTTTTGCCAGTTTATTATTATTATTATTATTATTATTTATTATTATTATTATTATTATTTTAACCTTAAGTTTGATTTTTAGTTTGATACTGTTGTGGTCAGAAAAGATGCCTGGAATGATTTCATTCTTCTTGAATTACTGAACCTGTTTGGATTGTTCTGTTTATATGTTAAGTCCATCTAGTCTAATGCGTCCCTCAAAGCCACTGTTTCCTTATTAGTTTTCTGTCTGGATGATCTATACATTGATATAAGTGAGGTCTTCAAATCACCTATTGTTACTGCATTATTGTCAGTTTCTCACTTTATGTCTGCTAATAAAATGTTTTCTCTATTTAGATGCTCCTATACTGGGTGCATAGTTATTAACAATTTTTAGATCCTCTTTTAGATTGATCCCTTTACATTATGCAATGCCCTTCTTTGTCTGTTGTTAAACTATTTGTTTTAAAGTTTATTTTGTTTGCTGCAAGTATTGCTACCCCAGGTTTTTGTTTTTGTTTTTGTTTTTGTTTCTATTTGCATGGGATAGTTTTTCATCCCTTCAATTTTAGTTTATATGTCTTTAGGTCTAAAGTGAGTCTCTTGTAGACAGCATATAGATGGGTCTTGTTTTCTTAGTCATTCAATCACTCTAAATCTTTTGGTTGGATCATTTAGTCCATTTAAAGTACTTCTTGGTAGGTTTATACTTATTGCCATTTTATTAATTGTTTTTAGTTATGTTTGTAGTTTTCCTCTGCTTCTTCTTCTTTTCCTCTCTTCCCTTATCATTTGATGACTTTCTTGAGTGTTCTGCTAGGATTCCTTCCCCTTTATGTTTTGTGTATCTATTAAATGTTTTTGTTTTTTGGTTACAGAGAGGATCATACATCCTATGTATGTAGCAGTCTACATATTAATTTGATGGTTGTTTAAGTTCAAACACATACTAAAAGCAGTACATTTATTCCCCCTCCCCATTTTATGTATATGACCTCAAATTTTACATCCTTTTTATTTTACATATCCCTTAACCAATCTTCGCAGATATAATTGATTTTACTACTTTTGTTTTTTAACCTTCATGTTAAATTTATCAATGATTGATATATTACCTTACTATATATTAGAAATTTTTTCCTCTCATGATTATGTTTTTATTTATGCTTATGGCCTTTTATTTTCTGCTTAAAGAAGTCACTTTAACATATATTAAAAGAAATGATGATGAGCTTCTTTAAATTTTGTTTGTCTGGGACTCTCTTTCCTTCAATTCTGAATGATTACCTTGTCAGGTAGAGTATGTTGGGTTGTGGGTTCTTTCCGTTCAGCACTTTGAATATGGCAGGCACTCTGGCCTGCAAAGTTTTGGAAAAAAAAAACAAAAACAAAAAACCTGATAGCCTCATGGAGTTTCCTCTGTGTGTAACTGTTTGCATTTTTTTTTGCCACTTTTAAGATTTACTTTATATTTAAGTTTTGAAACTATACTTATTATGTGTCTAAATGTTGAAGTCCTTTGGTACATCTTGTGTAGGGCTCTCTGTGTTTCCTAGACCTGCATGTCTGTTTGTTTCTCTTCGTGAGGGAAGCTTTCAGCCATTATTTCTTTAGTTATATTTTCTGCTCCTATTTCTGTCTTCTTCTGGGACTTCTGTAATACAAATGTTAGTACACTTGATGTTGATCCAGACATCTCTTAGCCTGTTCTATTTTTTGAGATTCTTTATTCTTTTTGCTGTTTAGGTTGGGTACATTCCACTTTTCTGGATCATTGATGCATTTTTTCTGCATTATCTAATCTGTTATTTATTCCTCTGTTTTATATATATATATATTTTTTTTTCCATTTTGGTTATTGTATTCTTCAGCCCTGATTTTTTTTTTCTTTTCTATTTTGTCTCTTTATTGAAGTTCTGAGTTCATGTACTCTTCTCTCGAATAGTAGATGGCAAGCATCTTTATGACCATTTCTTTGAACTATTAGGTAGATTATCTCAGTTTCATTTAGTTGTTTGTTTACCTGAGGTGTCATCTTCTATTTGAACATACTCCTCTGTTTTCTCTTTTTGTGTGACTGTGTATATGTTTCTACATATTAGGTAAGCCAACTACATCTGTTGGTCTTGAAAATAGTGGCCATACTTAGAAGGCATCACATGGGACCCAGTAGTGCAATCCCCACTGGTCATCAGTACCAGCTGCTCCAGTGGTATCCCCTCTGTGGACTCTGTGAGCCTTCACATTGTGACTGGACTATACCTGTTGTGGGTGTATTAGTGATTGGGGCTTGCCCCAGCCCAGTTGGCTGCAGTGATTGGCTATAACTACTGTGGATACACTGGTGAGCAGAGCTGGCCCCAGGGTATTTGGCTAATAGGCCCAACTCTAGTTGGTCTGGGTGAGCTGGTGGGTGAGTTTGGGCCCTTTACTCTGGGGCAGGAGTTGCTTTGGAGAGGCCCCAATCCTGGCTGAAGTTGTCTGCTGGGTAAGGCAAGGCAAGTTTTTTGGAGGCATACTGTTACAACCAAGGCTTCCTTCCTCTGTGGTGGAGTAGGAGTCATTTTGGAGGGATGCTTATTGAGGCAGGCATGCTGGGTGGGGTGAGTGGTGCTAGCAAGGTAGTTAGAGATTCCTAGATTGGACCATCCAACACTTCCACTCCCAGAGAAAGCTCCTACAGATCCTTGCCTCTCTAGCCCACACTCTAAAATTAGTAAATCTACCCCATTTTTAACCCAGACACTTTTCAAACTGCTGTTTCTGTGCTGGGTCTTGGACCCAGTAAGATAGCATGCTGACCCTTTAAGAGCAGAATCTCAGTTTACTACAGCTAGAGTTAAAATCTACTGAGTCTCAAAGCCAGATGTTATGGGGGTACATCTTTCTGGTGTAGGTCTCCAGATTTGCGGCTTGGTACTATCTTTCCTCAAAGACGACCTTTACGTCTGAGATATCCCTCCTGTGTAAGGGTAGCCACATTAAGATTTTTGTTTCCATGGTCCTGCTCCTCCTACCCTTCTTGATATGGCTTTTTCTTTTTTTCTTTTTCTTTCTTTCTTTCTTTCTTTCTTTCTTTCTTTCTTTCTTTTCTTTTCTTTTCTTTTCTTTTCTTTTCTTTTCTTTTCTTTTTTTTTGATATGGATTTTTCTTTACATCTTTAGCTGTGGAAAATTATGCTGGACTTCAGAGTGAGTTACATTATGAATAATATATTGTTGCCTTGCCATGCTTGTGCTAGAAGTTGAGCTCCCTGACCACCTACTCCACCATTTTCCCTTGCTCTTCAAAATTACATTCTCAATCTTATTTGTTTTACTGTTTTATGTAGGGAATTATAATTTTTATTTTTTTAAAGATTGTATTCGCTCATGAGAGACACAGAGAGACAGAGACAGACACGCAGGGAGCCCCATGCAAGGAGCCCAACATAAGACTCGATCCCAGGACTCCAGGATCACGCCCTGGGCTGAAGGCAGGCACCAAACCACTGAGCACTGAGGGATCCCCAGGATAGTATAATTTTTAAATTGTTTTTAGTCTTGGATTAAAGTTAATAGGCAGAAATATGCTGAGATAGAAGTGTCTTCCAAAACAAAATGATTTTTCTCTTATAGTTGATCACCAATAATATGATCAAATTATTGTATATAAATCTTATTAAAGATATTAATTTAGATCTTTTTGCTCTGGTACATTTGCATTCTTGGATTGGCTTATAGAATTAGTGTATGACAAGGCTTCTTAGGAGATGGGAACAGGTCAGCAAAAACTTGTAAAGAGAACTCACCAAAGAATTATGGGGAAATAGGTAGTAATTAAAAGTTAATGTGGTCCGACTTAACGTATGGAGGGGAAATGGCCAGAATGTGCGGTCTGAGTGTAGCATTAAGAGTATTTACCAAAGCTGTAAATAATGGCACACCAAAGGGTCATGTAACCAGTTAGATATATAAATCTGTGATTCAATATAGATAACTCGGGTTTTATCAACCTCCAGTTGAGATTTAGTACTACAGGAATGGGTGAAAGAAAATAGAAAAAAAAGTGCTGGGCTCCCTAGTGGAGCTCCAAGCCGTGCTACTTTCAAGGTAGTTAGAGGATCCCAGGTTGCACCATCCAACATCCAAGTTTAAGAACAAAAAGTGGCCAACTGAGTCTCTCTCTCTTTGAATGGATAGGAGTGAGTCCAGTGGTTCTGGAGGTCTTTGTAACCTTGGCAAGAGTACTTTCAGTGAAATGCTGGAGAGGAAGCAAAGTTAGATTGGTGGGGATATTTGAAGAGAAAATGGGAAGTGAAGTGGTAGATCCACAAAATGAAGACAGCTTTGCTGTGGAGAAGTTGGCAGAGGATGTTGGACAACAATGCAGTATAATTTGAAAATATTAGAGTTAACAAGACATAGCAGCAAGGTGATCTGATTGAAAGGAGAGAAGACCTTGAATTGAGAACAGAGGATAAGAAAGATGACGAAAATGGAGTCACAAATTTACTCACCATATACTTTGGGTAGGGAAAATGTAGGGTTTTTTTTTGTCTCTGATTTTTTCTTAGAGTCCTGCCATTCTCAGGAGCTGATATTTGTTTTCTTTGCCAACCTTGCTGTTAGAAGTAAACATGTGACAGAGGACTAACCACCAAATGCATGGATGTAGAGACGTGATGGAGCTATCCACTTATAAAACAAACAGAAGTGGTTGATGCTTCTACCTTCCTTCTCTCAGCCCTTCCCAAGCTTGGAATATGGGGAGGAAATGATCACCATGGGAAAAAGGCAGCAAATCATGGATACCTAAGTTTCACACAATTTTTGAATCCCTTTTTATGGAGAACCCATTCCAACCACTTTCTACCCACAAACCATGTAGTATCTGGAAGAAATCTCACATAAGATTTTCAGTGTTTTAGTACTGGTACTCAATAGTAATTCTCACTGGTAAACTCCTGTTTTTCTATATATAGTGTTCTTTCCTTACTCTCTTCTCTCTCAGCCTCTAGTTTAATATCACTCTCCACAGAAGACTTGGGTCCCAGCTTCTATTTATTATAAATTCTATACTTTATGATAAAGATTATTAAAATTTTTCAGCAAAAATTGTCATATACTCTAGGGCTATCCCATACAAGAGAATTACAAATAAAGTAGATTCTCTGTAATTGGAATATACCTTGAAATTTTGGAGACTTCAAAATGCAAATTTCTATCTTTAAAAAGCATTTTTTAAATAAAGAATAAAGTGTAGTTAGCGTGATTGTTCTTGTGTTGTTTTTAACCAAGTATTGAAAGTTACAGCAGTAGGTTAGGGATAGTGACCAAAACTAAGAAGGAGCAGATACAGGTGCCAGGTTACTAGTTAGGCATGTTTGGTGGGTTGGTGATGTGCCATCCTTCCTTAGCCTTGCAGCTCAAGAACAGCCAACTTATTTTTCAGTAGTATTTCATAATAACATGTGCAATGGATTTTGATGATAATTTACACAAATGCAAGTGATAAAGAGGTTAATGACCTAGGTCTGCTTTATTAGAGGCTGAATTTTGTACTGCAGTTAATGTTTCTCCAATAGTGTAAAGAAAATCAATTTGTCAACAAATACATCAACTTTAAAACAGTGGTTACCTACCATTGATAACCATCACCATTCATCTCCCATTTGTGGACCCAAAACCATAGTAGTATAGAAGGACCAAATTTTAACAAGTTGGATGTTTGGAAGGGTGATTGGGGCAGTCAAGTGTCAATATGATCTCTGGCAGGGAGAAGAGGGTGATAGGCTTAAGGCACCCTTTTAATCTTGAGTAATTTCATTTAATGTATGTATTATATTATTGGGGCATCTCAGTGGCTCAGTTGGTTGAACGTCTGACTTTTGATTTTAGCTCAGGTCATTATCTCAGGGTCATGATACTGAGTCCCATGTGGAAATTCATTCTAGGGATTAGCGGTTTGATTTTCGTTTTGTTTATCTAAAAAGTATCCTTCGCCACTCTTTACTTTGGTAACAAAAGGACCCTTTTCCCAGAGGGGAAACAATTCTATATTGCTTGAGTCCCTCTCCACAAATCCAGGGATGAGGATAGGAGACCTGGGCCCAACTAGGTGGAATATTCTAGATCATTGGTTTAAGTAGATGATTGGTTCATTGTTGGCTCCATGACCCAACACGTGCCTATCATGACTTGCTATGAAGTTTCCTCCCCTCCCCAAGAGCTCTAAAGACAGGCTATTTCTAATAGATTAAAAAACTAGAGGTGTAGAGACCTGGAGGTTGATGGAAGTATATTTCCTGCCACAGGGAATCTCACGCCCTAATAGATAAAGAAAGGAACCCCCCAGATTCCTACTTACATGAGTTAATAAGTTCCCTTTTAAATTGTTATAAAAGCTGATTTGATATGTTTCTATCACTTGCAACAAGAGCAATCTTAATGAATTCCTTTTCCCAAAACGAAATAGCATAAAATGAACCAGTTGACACTTTTATAAATGCATGTGTTTTCCATATTCAAATTTCATACACTAGACCACTTGACACATCTATCCACAAGAGGTTTTTTTTGGTAAATATTTTTTTTTTCATTCACATCTCACTCTACCCCAATTTAATAAGGCGATAGGAGAAGAAAAGTACTCAAAACCAACTTCATAATGTTTGGGCAACTTTTCATGTAATAAATAAGACAAGTATTGGGTTTTAACCTTTGACTTGAAGTTTGTATAAAGAAAATATGCATACTTTCCTATTAAATTGTTTTGTAATTGTTTAAACTTGAGTGAAGTTTTTCTCAGTATTTCAAGAAAAATTGTAGCTGTTTTTGTTTTCCCTGTTTATCATGTACTCCATCTTCTAAATAATTCATCATAATGTTGAATAGACTTTTCCAGTACTTATGCTTGTTTCTTGTCTCTGGGTTTCATATGACAAGTCACCTTTAATTTTACAGTTACTGTGAATTTTTCTGTATCTTTGGCATGGAAACTTGTTCAAAGCATTTTAAAAGCTTAAAGAGATTCTACTTCCCTTACTATCTAAGAATATTTATCCTTCAAAAAAATGCCAATAGATTAGTCAGGCACAATTTTCTCTTACAGGAGCCATGCTGCTTTTACTACTGATCGAGGTACCTGAAATTCTCACTAAGATTTTTGCAGTTATTACTAACTTTGAGATCCTCCTCTCTTCTTTTCCTCTGGACAGCATCCATATTTAAAATAAAAGGATCTGAGCAGCCTAGGTAGCTCAGCAGTTTAGTGCAGGCTTCAGCTCAGGGCGTGATCCTGGAGACCCGGGATCGAGTCCCATGTCAGGCTCCCTGCATGGAACCTGATTCTCCCCTGCCTGTGTCTCTGCCCCCCCCCCCCCCATTAATAAATAAATAAAATCTTAAAAAAAAAAAAAAAAGATCCATCCTCTGTTTAAGAGCCTGAGTTTGATAGTTTAAAAGCCTGAGTTTATTAGCTAGTGGTAGAAGCAGCATGAGGCACTCACATGTTTTTCTTCCATACTGACCATCTCCTATATATGGACTGAAATTTGTGTTTCTCCCTAAATTCACATGTTGAAGCTTTAACCTGTAGTGCAAGTGTATTTGAAGATAAGGCCTTTATGAAAGTAATTAGGGTTAAATGAAGTCATAAGAGTAGGGCCTTGATTTCCTAGAGTTATTTTATAAGAAGAGGAAGAGAGACGAAAGCTCAATTTTTCTCTGTGCACCCTGAGGAAAAGCCCCATGAGCACACAACAAAAAGACAGTGGTCTGCTAGACAGCTTTCACCAAAAATCAGCTATGCTGATCCACTGGGCTTCCAGACTCCAGGGCCATTAGACAATAAATTCCTATTCCTTAAGCCACCCCGTCTATGGCATTTTGTTATGGCAGCCTGAGTAGACTGACACAGACAGGATGCAGGAGTGAGCAGTGCATTTTCCAGCTCTACGGTTTATTTTGCAGACCACTTTTTCTTGTGAATTTTTTATGTCATTAATGTTGGTGTTTTCTGGTCTGTGTCATTGTTTCCTGCTTCTCTGCTCTTACACGCACTCACTGAGAAAATGAAGCTGGAGATACAGGTAAAGGTATAACACTTTCTTATAAAGTAAAATTGTACCCCCAGCCTCATTAGAGTATATATTTAATTTTGGTTGATTCCGAAAGCATTAATCTAGTATTAATATTAAGTGCTTGGATCCTACCAAGGAATCTGAGGTAAACAAGTGAAGAAATAAATACTCCTGTCGTTGCAGAACTTAAGTTTCAGCGGGAGATGGGAGTGGAATGTGTAAGGGCACAGAATGCACAGTAATAAGAATAATATGTAAGTGAATCCCATAGTATAATAGAAGGTAATATGTGGCATGGAAAAGAATTAAGGACATAGGAAAGTCTTGGATGCACATTGGCAGTATTATCAAGGAAAGAAGATAGAAGTTGAGGCCATAGAGTTATTAGTGGCAAAGCTCTTTACAAGGCAAGGTTCTTAATTCTGGTATAGAATAAAAGATAGGGTATTAATGAATTTTGGTGGGAAATATTTTGGTAATCTCACTATGGTAGGCTGAATGATAGATGCCCCTCCAAGATATTCACATCCTAATCCTCATAATCTGTGGCTATGTTACCTTACATTCTAACAGGTACTGTGCAATTGTTATTAGGGACCTTAAGATGGGGATTATCCTTGATTATCTGGCAAGCGCAAGACAATAATAGGGGTCTTCAGAAGAGGGTGGCAGAGGGATCAGTGTTAGAAAGATGAAAGGACAGAAGCAGAGCTAGGAGTGATGTGCTTTGAAGGGGCCACTGACTAGGGACTGCAGACAGCCTCTAGATGTTTAAAGGACAATAAACAGATTCTCCCCTAAAGTTTCCAGAAGAACAAGTCCTGCCAACATGTTAATTTTTGCACAGTGAAAATGATTTCAGAGTTCTCACTTCTAGAATTATAATAAATGTGTGTTTTTTAAGTTCTTTAATTTGTCATAATTTGTTATAGCAGCAATAGGAAACCAATACATGTCCAAGTGAAATATATTATCTCTTAATAGCATAGTATTAACAGTATTTATGATTTTGTTATAAAAAATCAGATATTTTTTATATATTACAGTTCTTGACAAAATATAAAACTATTTTTTATGGCTATGATTACTTCAAAATTATAGTAATCAGATCTAACACTAGGGAAAACCAGTGCTAAACTTTATGTAATGCATGTGTATTTCTATGCCATAAATTTTCCTGATATATTTGTTAATTCATTACAAGATACTTGAAGATTTTTTTAATCTTAAAAGTTATTGCCTTTAGAAACAGTAATATGATGGAGGGTACGTAGGTTTAACCAGACTACAGAAGGTGTCCATCGTACAAAAAGTTAATAATCCTCACTATAGAGCCTCATAGGCTACTTGTAAAGATTTTTGACTTTCAGTTAGAAGGAGAGAACACCCATGACAGAAGACTAGTAGGACTTCATATAACTTTTAAGAGAATTACTTTGGTTACCATGTTGAGAAAGTAACACTGAAGGCAAGTATCCAGGCAAGAGGCAGTAGTGCTCAGGTCACTATGGTAATGGTGTAGATGTTAAGAAATGGTCAAGTTCTGATTACGTTTTACAGGTTGGGCTAATAGGATTATTTGATGGAAAGTATATAGAAATGGACTAAGTCAATTGGAGGACCATCATCATATGGTTTCACTCATAGGTGGAATATAAGAAATAGTGAAAGGGATTATAAGGTAAAGGAGGGGAACTGAGTGGGAAAAATTAGAGTGACAAACCATGAGGGACTCCTAGAAACAAAGTGTTGTGGAAGGGGAGGTGGGTCAGGGGACGGGGTAACTGCGTGATGGGCATTGAGAAAGTCACTTGATGGAACGAGCACTGGATGTTATACTATATGTTGGCAAATTGAATTTATTTATTTATTTATTTTTTTCATTTACTTATGATAGTCACACACAGAGAGAGAGAGAGGTAGAGACACAGACAGAGGGAGAAGCAGGCTCCATGCACCGGGAGCCCGACGTGGGATTCGATCCCACGTCTGCAGGATCGCGCCCTGGGCCAAAGGCAGGCGCCAAACCGCTGCGCCACCCAGGGATCCCGCAAATTGAATTTAAATTTAAAAAAAGGTTTGAAAAAAGGAATGTAATTGGATAAATTAAGGTGCATACCTGGATGGAATATTATGCAGCCATTAAAATCATTGCTTTGAAAAAAAAAAAAGGAATGTATATAGAAAAAGTAGATGTCTCTTGTCTGTATATGTTTATTTATTTGTTTGATGACTTAAAAATGTGTGTATGTGTTTGTATGATGAGCCAGTAGAGATTTCATGATGTGGGAAAGTGAAGAAAGAATTGCTAGAGAGAGTTACTGAGCACATAAGAAGGATGAACTATGATGTATAGTTAGAGGCCTGGTTTTCTGTGATGGATGGATAATCATCTCTGTATCTAGACATTAGTTTGGACTAACTAATTATGCAGCTCCTGTTTCACAATCCTTGAGCTTGCAATTCTCCAAACTGGCATATAACCCTCTAAGTTACAATTCAGAGTACTAGTTAGTAATAGTAATAGTTCTAATAGTCACAAGCAAAGACATTGATAATGATCGTTATAAAGAATTCTTCATTGTGTAGATAAAAGCTCAAAATCCCTTTCTAACAAAAGCAACTCTGTTTTACACCTTGTTTGTGTAAGACATTACCTATATGCTTGGAATAAGATATGGCCATTGCCTTCAAGAATCTATATTAATTGAGAGAGCGTTATATATACATTGGGGACATTAAGTAAAGCCTTTGTATGACCATTTATGGAAGTGAAAGAGTTTCCATGAGGAAAGTTAGGATAAATTTATAAATAATGATGGAATTCAGTGCTATCGGAGTTCTGAAGTAGAAGACATCTCATGTAACAAAAATGAATGGATTATTGGATCTTCTGCTAAGGTTTCTCAATTAAGATACTTATATAATAATGTGGAAAACAGACTCACATATACTACCTCAACGTATAAATTTCCAAAGTGGCTAATATATTGATACATTTAATATCTTGTTTTTATGTGCATAAATATATGTGTAAACATGCTTATATATGTATTGACATGTGTGCATATTAATATATAGACATAATGTTTTGGGGTATATATACATATTCTCAAAGTATGTATATGCCTAAGCGTTTGTATATGTATCCTGCAGATATACAGTGAGGACCTATTTTCCTGTGTATAATTCAGTCACTATTTACACCATCAGTAGTTACCACGTGGACAGGAACTTGATAGGAAGGATTCAGTTAATTTTTTTCTTTGCCTGTATCACATGAGTGTGGTAGTTTGGGCTTTAGGATTGTTGCTGATCAGCTTTGGTCATTGTTAGGTCACATTGGTTAAGGAAGAAAACAGCAGAGCCTTCAATAGTGACATTATGGTGTCAGAATTTTAGAGATTTTTTAACTTTGCACAGGACTGTTTTGTTATTATTGAAGAAATTTACCCCTTATGAGGGAGATACTAGGGCGTTTATTTGTTTTCTGAGGCTGCTGTAACAAATATCCACAAACTTGGGGGCTTAAAACAACAGAGATTTTCTTATGTTTCTGGAGACTAGGAGTTTGAACTCAAAGTGTTGACATGGTTGGTCCATTCTAGAAGCTGAAGGAAAATCTGTTGGATAACTTGGCTGGCTTCTGGTGAATCCTTGGCAATCCTTAGCGTTCCTTGGTTTGTAGGCTCAGCACTCCTCGCACTGTTCTGTCTTCACATCACCTCCCCTCCTCTGTGTGTACAAGTGTTCCATTTTTGGCACAATTTGACCAACTCTTGATGAGTTTTTTTTTTTTTTAGTATCAACTATCCTAACTAGTGTGAAGTGGTATCTCATTGATTCTGATTTGCATTGGTTAGTGATGTTGAGCACCTTTTCATATACTTATTGGCCATGTGTATGTCTACTTTGAGAAATGTTTCGTCAATTCCTTAGCCCATTATTTAATCAGGTTATTAATGCTTTGCTGTATAGTTGTCAGTTCCTTATGTATTTTTTAAACAAACTCCTTATCAGATGTATGGTTGCAAATATTTTCTTGCATTCTGTAGATCACCCTTTCCCTCTTTCAAGTGTTTCCTTTGCAGTGCAGAAGCTTTTTACTTTGATGCATTTCCACCTGTCTTTTTTCCCCCCTTCTGTGGACTGTGCTTTTCTTGCCTCATGTCAAATCCATGCAATTAATGCTAAGACCAATGTCACAAAGTTTTTCCCCTATGTGTTCTTCTAGGAGTTTTATAGTTTTGGATCTTATGTCTAAGTCTTTAATCCATATTGATTGGATTTTTGTGTATGGTGAAAGATAAGGGTTTAGTATCCTTCCTTTATGTGTGGATTTACAAATTTCCCAACATCATTTGTTAGAATCCATTTATCTCTTCTCCATTGTGCATTCTTGGTACCCATAACAGATACCAGTTGACTGTGTGTGTGTGTGTGTGTGTGTGTGTGTGTGTATATATATATATATATATATATATATATGGATTTCTGGGCTCTCTCTTCCATTCCATTGGCTTATATGGCTATCTTTATGCCAGAACCAACCTCCTTTAGTTACTGTAGCTTTGTAATATATTTTGAAATCGGAAAGTGTGATGCTTCAAGCAGTGTTTCTTTTTCAAAATCACATTAGCTCTTCGGGGTCTTTTCTGGTTCCATATGAATTCCATATCTGTAAATGGATTGCATTAAATCTGTAGACTACTTTGGGCACTAGGGACATTTTAATGATATTGTGTCATCCAATTCACGAACAAAGAATATATTCCTATCTGTTTTCTTCTTTAGTTTCTTTCATCAGTGTTTAATAGCTTCCAGTGTACAGGTCCTTCACTTCCTTAGTTTATATTTCTAAGTATTTTACTCTTTTTGATTCTATCATAAATTCAGTTGAGTTGTCCTAATTTCAAATAGTTCATTATTAGTGTATATACATATTAAATATAGCATGTCTATATATGTTATATATAGTGTATATTTGTGATAAATATGTATTAGAGTGTATATATAGTATATATTATGTATATATAGTGTATACATAGGATACAATATACAAATATGCATATATTAGTGTATGTTAGTGGTATGTGTGATGTGAGAGTGGTGTGTGTGTGTACATACACATACAAATATCTATTATACATGTTTATGTTAGTGTAGCCCCCAAGAGACTATGCTGTGCCCCACCAACTCTGTGAAATAGGTGATATAAAATCCAGAACCTTAGGTGGTATCCAGACACCTAAATGTCTAGTCCAACATTTTCAGCGCTCAGAAAACAGCTGGGAGCTGGAGGTTCCCTCTCAATCATAAGGCACTGTGTTAGGGTATAGATTTTGCTGAGGAAATGTCTCCACTTTTCCTGCCACTTTTGATGTTGCTAGTTTCACACTCTTTTAGAGTGCAGGAGCCTATAATTTTCTGTTTTTTTTTTTACAAAGGGAATTGATCCATGTTATGCTATTGAATTGGTAGGCTGGGGAGCAGTGGGGTGGGAAGAGTTCAGGGCTTTCTATTCCAGCATATTAATGATGTCACTCCTCTGCAACGTTTAATAATATGGTTAGGACAGACCCCACCAAAGTGACCTTTGAGTAAATACCTAGAAGAGATATTCAGATATGCAAAAAAAAAAAAAAATTCTCTTCAAGGTTTAATGTGAAGTATTGCATATTAAGCCTATGTAGGAAAACACATAGTTTGCTCCCCAAACACCATTCTTATATATAATTAAGTTTTTAAAGTGTTAGTTTCCCGTCAATTGATAAATACAGTCAAGGAATGTGCATTTCAATGACTTTATTGTGATTTCATTTAACTTCAGTAGCTACTTATTTGCCAATCAGATGATGATCACTTAATATATAGAGCCATTGTTTACACTGTTCATGCCATGAGCTACTTTAGGATTTTAAGTGCACTCTTGAAAACTGTAAACTGTGATTCAGTGGATGACTTTGATGCCAAGCTAAAACCGCTGTAATTGCAGTTACAGACTCACTTGAACTTTCCTCCCCAACTACCATTGCCAGAATGGAAAGGTTATAAAGTTTAAATAAGTCAATGCTGGAAGGGACTTTTACCGCTTCTCTATTCTTTCAAATAATGTTGTCAAACACCTGGGCACCTCATGCTCAGAATCATGATGCTTCAGTAAGGACAAAGACAAATATCAATTCAAGAAAAAAAGTGGCATTGTATTTTAGATGTGGTACAAACATTGCCCAACAGGTTTATTTTCTGTGTGGTATGGTTTGATTTCTCTTAAAATCTGCAGCCATTTTTATATGAAACTGTTTTTACATAAAGATAAAACAATTCCCTCTAAGGAAAGGGGAAAGAGATTAGAAAGTGAAAGACAGAAATCTTCAGTTACAGTGTTCTGCTCCATATAGAGAGCAATGTCTTTAATTACCAATCAGTGTTTTTGAATTAAATCTTATCAAGTGAAACCAAATCTAAACTACATCTCATTGAAAATTAGTACACTCTTAATGAGAAGTGCAATTTAATAATTACAATTTAACCAATCGTGGAAGCTAATTGCAAAAAAGCTATCTAATTGAGATCCTAAGAACTTAAAATAGTATATAGTGCAATACTGAGGATCTTGTGTGCTGATATTCATGGAACAGTTTTTATTAGATCCAATTGTGTGATTAACAATATAGTATTTATATACAATCTTACATAATACTTGTATAGAATAACCTCTTGCTAGCCATAAAAATAACATACATATCCCCTTTCCTCTATTTTTGTACATTGTTAATCATGTGCATTACCAAGATTTCTATGAATTTTACTGAAATATCAAGTCCTTAATGTAATTAAAAGTTTAGTTTTTTTTTTTTTTTTTTTTTTTTTTTGCATGTTACACTTTCATTAACTTATTACTTGAGGTATCATTTATGTCATCTTCTTGATAAACCTATCCCTGCCTTTAGAGGGAAAATAGGTTATATAATACCTGAGTAGAACTAACATAAAAATCAAAATACAGGTCATAAATTTTACCTAATTTTTCAGGATCTAGAATATCGGCTTCAAACATATACCCAATAAATATTTGATCAGTTGATTCTCTCTGTTCAAAGAGCATCAGAGACATTGTAAAGACTTAGACTCTCTCTTGAATCTGATTAGCAAAAGGTGAGATATAATTCTTTGATGTTATAACTGCATATTTCACAGTAGCTTCCTATGATACTAAAATAATTATTCTGTGTAGAGACATAAAAAAATGTAGATACGTAAATCCATGTATCACATTATTCCGGTGTTAAAATACTTGTTAGGAAAATGTTGAAATAAACAGTGACTTATAATCAAGTTATCATAAAATCTGTAAGCCACTGTTTACACAGTGACTCTCTAATGGTAATGCACCTATAGGCCAGTGGGGGATCTTGTTAAAATGTTGTGAACAGGATTCTAATTCAGGAAATTTGAGATGGCCTAAGATTAAGATTCTGCATTTCAAATAAACTCTCAGGCGATGTTCATGCCATGGGCACAAGGACCACACTTTATGTAGCAAGTTTTGTCAAAATGATGTGCATGCATCACACCAGTTCAAACAGGTGACGTTGAAAGACACAAACATTACTTTGTGTATGTTGCTGGTACAGAAAAGAAAGGAAGCTGCCCTTGGCTTCTGTCCCAAATAAAGTAATAAAATTATCACTTGCTGGAAATATCATCCATCATTTCTCCTGCAGATAAAGTCATGAAAAGAATAGGCCTCTACCCCTTTGAAGTGGCCTTCTGTGTTTCACAAATTGCCACTCCTAAAATGAAAGGTCCAGATATGTTCAGTTTTCTCTAAAAGAATTAGAATGAAATAGTGGCTGGTAAGAAGAGTACTACCTAAAGGTTAGGTTAACATAATTACGGTGAAAATACATAGGGAATATGAAACACTTAGGTTCTTGCTGTTAAAAAACTTCTGCTTTGATTAATTGAGACCTGTACGCTCACCTGATTTTAGCAAGGTCCAAAGAATACCTGTTCAATAAATACCCCAGACGATTATGCTCTGACATCTTGTCTCAACCTGAAGCAGTATTTCTTTCTTACTGTCTCTTCTAATTTTCCAGCTGCCATGTCTTGCAACTATCAATTTGCCTCCTTCTTGCAAAATTACCCTCTTCTAATTAGTTGTTTTTGTTGTGGCTTAAGAAACCAGGTAAACAATCTCATTATATTCATGTGTAAAATAAGAAAAAAAAGAGGCTGTGAGCTTGGGAGGAATTTTGGGGTATTTGGTAAATACTTTTAATGGCTTTTAGTGACTTCATTTTGTGCTTCTTTGTAGTTCATGAGAGACTTGACTTCTTTTTTTCTCTTTTCTGTTCAAATTCCAAGTAGTTACGATGGATAAGTAATATTTAGAAAAAACTGTTTTCTGGTTTGAAAGCAATAATAATTAGCATAACTTTGCAAGAAATCCAAGTTAAGTAAAGTAACAGGAGTGCATTTTATTTCCTGGATCTAATTATTTATAGGTTAGAGATTAAGAAACTTCACACTTCTTTACTCAACATGTAAACCTTTATAAGTAGTGTCATCATATAGTGTTGAAAACCTGAAAAAGAAGTCTACAGTCTCCAGATAAAAAGCAATTGGGGATTCCAAGCTTATCTGTATTTTAACTTTTGCTCTTGGATCAAATAGCCTTCACCGAATTGCAGTTAGTCTAGTCACCGAGATCTATATCTATAGCTATGTCAATATAAATGAAGCCAAAACATAATGAAAAATAAATTTCCATCAATTTGTTTTATTTTTTTGGCTAAGATCCAGAAACCCTATATCCATAGTTGTTAGAGTATTCTTACTCCAGGCAAATTAAATCAACTGCATCTCAGGCTCATGTTCACAATTCACCTACAACGTATAAATCCAAAGTATAACTTGGTTCAATATAAGGCTAATGGTGGACCTGTAATCTAAAATAAAATATTCTTATAGACTGCTGATTTGTGCATGCCTCCCCAGAATTCTCCCCTTTTATCACTGATTAAAAGAACTCCTGTTGGCATAGCAGACCCAATGCTTGTAAGAAAGATTTAAAGTCTTGGCAAGTTGATTATTCAAGGCCTTAGCATCCTTACATCTGTCCAGATGTGATCACAATTCATTCTGGGGGCTGAATGTCCTGACATTAGTCGTATAGTTCACGTCAAGGTTTTCTTCTCTATTTAGTCCTTTAGTCGATGCTCTTTTCAGTTTTTTTATGCTTACCTTCCTTTCCAATCTACCTGCTCTCTTACTATGTGTCACACGTTACGCTAGACACTGGCGACGTTGTGATATTTATGTCTTTTACCTGTCCTCAAAAATACAAAATCCTAATTCTAAGTTCATTTGACAGTACCCTCCGAAATTTCTCTATTACTAGATTCATTTGTAATTTTTCTTGGCAAGTTAAAATTTTAAGATTCTGCCCATTGTTTTCCACTCCGTTTTTTTTTTTTTTTTACCAACCTTCTTCTGTCTTTCTCACTGGCGGTGGGAATGAAACCTTAGTTCATCTTCCTTTCCTTGTTTATTAAATAGATTACAATAGCACCTATCTCATAGAGTTGTCATGAAGATTAAGTGGGAATAACATATGAAGTGCTTTGATCATTACCTGGCATGTAATAAGAGCTCAATACATTTAGCTAAATAATTATCGGTACTAACATCATTATAATTAGTACACCTAAATTTTCTCTGCAATTAACAATCCTAAGAGTATTGGCCATTAGAGAGAACAAACATGAGAAAGCTTTGAGCCTGGTGAGATGCCTGTGCCTGATAGACACTGTATTAAATAAACACAAAGAGGTTTATTCCCCTTTTAATTCCCTTTTGAGCATTTGGATTATATTTAGGAAATAGATAATTTGATTCAAGTTGTCTTTGACACTGCTCTAACTGGAGCTAATCTTCCTTTTTCCCAAAAGAGAGATCAAACAACAGAATGAATCTTGTCTGTGCAAGAGTATCCAGCTCTATTTTAATTACAATTTTATGGTTACCTTCCATTAATAAAAAGTAATACTGGCTTCCATTTATGGTGGGATATTATACTTTCCATTTAAAAGTCACATGTGTAATAAAAGTGAGTTAATTAAAATATTAAGTAAGTAAATAATTTGGGGATGTCTCAACAATTATAAAGGCAGCACAGGAATAAGTTAAGTTTGGGAAATGCTGATATAGTCCCACATTTTTATTTTACATAAGGGAAATCTGAGACCTTGAAGAAGTAGCCTACCCCAGATTAGGATCCAGGCCTAATTACTTTATAAACTTACTGATGTGCATCAACATCATACCAGGTTTTATTATAGAGAATAATGCTCCGAAGGTTCTCATTCTAACCCTATTAGAAAATTTAGATTTTTATAGAGCTGGAACTTTTATCATTATATAGCACTCATGTGCCTACCTTGCACAAAAGGGCTGGGTAATATTCGACTATTTGACTTGATCTCAAAAGAAAGCAAGGGAAAAAATGTCTACCAAAATAGAATTTTAAAGAGAGATGAATTTAAGAATTCTTAAACCTGGGTTACATTTAACCTAAGATGTGATGCAGAAATGTATTGATAAACATACTGCACTA
This sequence comes from Canis aureus, assembly GCF_053574225.1. Classification (NCBI taxonomy): domain Eukaryota; kingdom Metazoa; phylum Chordata; class Mammalia; order Carnivora; family Canidae; genus Canis; species Canis aureus. Next base: position 6,756,687 of record NC_135612.1, on the reverse strand, counting down.
CAAAACTGTTATTGATGGAACTATTTTTATTTGAAACTTGTTCTATAGAGCACAGCAAATACACTTCAAAATATTAAAGGAAAGAGGTTTTCTCTTTATGGCAATTATTTAGAGAAATGATATGTTTCCCATACTTCACTAGCTAAATGATCACAAATATATTATCAAAACTGTAGCCTGAAATTTTTGCTCACATTTAATAAATTTCAATTCAATATGAAATTGCTTGCTAAATTACAGCCTAAACACCAAGGGTCAATCTGATAACCAATGATTTGGTGTCATGAAAGGAAAAATAATTTTTTTTAGAAAGAAAGGACTATATATTTTCAAACCTAGTAATTTTATTTATTTTTATTTTTTTAAGATTTTATTTATTAGAGAGAGAGAGAAAGAGAAGAGAGACTTAGGCAGAGGGAGAAGCAGGCTTCCAGCAGGAGCCTGATGCGGGACTCAATTCTGGGGTCCCGGCACCGTGTCCTGAGCTGAAAGCAGACACTCAACCACTGAGCCACCCAGGCATCCCCAACCTACTAAGTTTAAAGCACAGTTGTACAACTTTAAAATTAAAGGAACATAAGGAAGCACTGAAAACCTAATTTTTTGGAAGGGTAAATAGATTTTAAAATTCTCCATAATTTTTTAATATTAAAATAAAGTATTAATCAGTATTGATATAAGAATATCCATAGGTTGTGTAACTTTGAAATATGTCCACCTGAGGGCATGTTATATGAATTAACTTATGATAATATCATTATGTATTGATTGCTTACTTGGAAGTCATGGGCTTAACAGCTTAAAGTATCTCATGTAACTATTACAATATTCTACAAGAACCTAACAGAGGAAAAAAAACAGGGTATAGATCAGCTATAAACTAAACAGAGTCAGATTTTAAACCCAGGTCTGATTCCAAAGCCATGAATCTCAGCTCTACTCTTCCTTTCTGATTTACATTTATATTCATACTTTACATCTTATTTATTCTAAAAATAAAATTTCATAAATCTTTGAGGCTCCTTGACTTCGATTTTTTTGGCTTGAACCCAAGAACGAAACCACTTTGATTTGTTTTAAAATTACATTTTATTCTTTGTAATTGGAAAGTAGCTGTAAAATGCATTTGTCTTTTTGTGATTGATTATCATAGGTTTAAAGTTAGTTATTCATACCCTTACTTTTTTTTTTCCTGTCCTTGGATTATTTTATGTTTGTATTTTAAGTAGTATCAGGGAGGAGGCAGTCCTTTGCTCAGCATATTCAGGGTAGAAAGATCAGGATGGTGAGAAGATATTGAAGCAGTGTTTATGCTGGATGGTTAGTGAAACGGAGTTTGTAGTAAAACAAATATGGTGAGAGGATAAGAGCAAGGAAGCATGACTAATGTCTTAAAAAATACTGTATTTTATAACATGAATTATTTTCATATAAATGAACTCAATCCTCAAAACAACTCCAGGATTTATGAAGGGTAGGTATTATTATCCCAGTATTATAATTGAAGCACCTAAGGTTTCAATGTTCAAGTCCTTTGGCAATATGACACAGTTAGCAAAGTGGCAAATTCTGCATTTGAGCTGAGATTTTCTGACTCCATGTTCATGTGCTTGCATGCACACAATACCACAGATGGCTTTATTTGAAAAAAAAAAATGTGTAAGATGTTGACTATATAAACCTAGGAATAAAGTGAAGAATGGTGGATGGGAGCTACAAAAGAGCAACTGGGGGTAAAAAGAGATTTTCTTAAACTGATAAGTATTTCCTTAAAAGGGGGAGGGCTTTCCTAGAAACAAAAAAAGATTCTTAAAATTCTAGTTGTTTAATTATATATTGGATCACTCCTTGGAAGGACTATCTTAAAAAAGATCAGTAGAATAGTGAATGAATGTACTACTAGGTGACTGGAACCTTATGCTTAACCATGGAATTCAATAATTATATGAAATTTCATCATATCTCCTGGTTTTAATCATGAAATATGAAAAGTATTTGGAAAGAATAAAAATAATACAACATATCACCATTTACATTACATCCATGTTAGTAATTTACTATTTTATTCAGAACATTTTTGAGGCATTAATTTATTTTTAATGTTAAGTAAAGCAAGGTGTTTTATATAGTTCTCCAAACTTCTAGAATCAAAATGGGCTCTATTAATATATATAATCATTTGAAATCAGTTTTAGAAGACATTCTCAATTTTATCCCCAGCATTATTTTCAATATGGGAAAATCAATCTATCTATATATCTATCTATCTATCTATCTATCTATCTATCTATCTATCTATCATCACATATTAATATGTAGTTACTAAGGGGGGCATATGGCTAGTGCAGTTGTGGAACAACTGACTCTTGGTTTGGCTCCAATGGTGATCTTGGGGTGGTGGGATTGAGGCCCATGTTGGGCTCTGTGCTCAAGGAGTCTCCTTGATGCTCTCTTCCTCTTACTCTGCCTTCCCCCCCCAAATAAATCTTTAAAAAAAGTGGTAGTTATTAAGGAATGTCAACAATTTTTACAATTTTTTTAATGGAAAGGCAGTTGGCAAACAATATTAGTTTCAGGTATAGAGTGTAGTGATTTGGCCTTAAGAAATGCTCACCACAGTAAGTGTAATTGTCATCTGTCACGATGTGATTATTAAAATATTGGCTACATTTCTGCTGGTGTACTTGTCATCACCATGACTTATTAATTTTATAACTAGAAGTTGGTACCTCTTAATCTCCTTGACCTCTTTTGCCCATCCCTCCTTCCATTCTTCCATAAACCACAAGTTTATTCTCTGTGTTTATAGGTCTGTTCTTAATTTTTAGGAGTTGGTTATTTTTTTTATTTTTTATTTTTTTTAGATTCCAAATGTAAGTGAAATCATGATACTTGTGTCTCTCTGTCTGGCTTACTTCACAGATGGTAATATCCTCTACTCCACCCATGTTGCCAAAAGTGGCAAGATTTCATTCTTTTATATGGCTAACACACCACATCTTTATCCATTCATTTATTGATGGACATTTGTGCTGTTTCCACATCTTGGCTTTTGTAAATAATGATACAGTAAAAGAAAGGGTACATAAATCTTTTCAAATGCGTGTTTTCACTTTCTTGGGGTAAATACTACCCAGTGGTGGAATTACTGGATTACATGATATTTCTATTTTTAATTTTTTGAGGAACTTCTATGCTGTTTACCACAGTGGTCGCACAAATTTATATTTCCACCAATAGTGCACAAGGGTTCCTTTTTTTCCACATCCTCGCCAACACTTGGTATTTCTTGTCTTGTAGATTCTAGTTATTGTGACAGGTGTGAAGTGATATCTCACTGTGGGTTTGAATCGCATTTCTCTGATGATAAATGATGTTAAGCATCTTTTATGTGTCTGTTGGCCACTTGTTTGTCTGCCTCGGAAGAATGTCTATTAGGTCCTCTGCCCTTTTTTAAATTGGATTGTTTTTGGTGCTAAATTGTATGAGTTCTTTATATGTTCTTAATATTAATCTCTTTTCAGATATATGATTTGCGAATATTTTCTCCCATTCGGTAGTTTGGCTTTTCATTTGTTGATTATTTCTTTGGCTGTATATATACTTTCTTGTTTGATATAGTCTCCTTTGTCTTTGCCTTTGTTTCCTTTGCCTTCTCCTTTCCTTTCCCTTCCCCAAACCAAAACAACATTGCTGAGACCAATGTCAAGGAGCTTACTGCCTATGTTTATTTCTAAGAGTTTTATGGTTTCAGGTTTTGAGTTCATATCTTACTTCATTATGAATTTAGTTTTGAGTGTGATCTAAGAAAGTGGGTTTATTCTTTTACATGTAGCTGTCTAGCTTTCCCAGTACCATTTATTTAAAACATCCATTTAGGATAAAAACTCTCAGTAAAGTGGGTATAGAGGAAATGTGCCTCAACATAATAAAGGCCATTTATGACAAACCCACAGCTAATATCATATTCAAAAGTGAAATACTGAAAACTTTGCTTTTGAGATCAGGAGCAAGACAAGATTGCTCACTTTCCCAGCAGTTATTCAACATAGTTCTAGAAGACCTAGACACAGCAATTAGTCAAAAAAAAAAAAAAAAAAAAGAAAAAAAGAAAAGCGTACGAGTTATGAAGGAAGAGGTAAAACTATCATTATCTGCAGATGACATCATACTATATACAGAAAAACTTGAAAGATTACACCAAAGAATTATTAATGAATGAGTTAAGTACAGTTGCAGGATATAAAATTAATATATATAAACCTGCTGCATTTCTATATGCTAATGAGATAGAGAAATGAAGAAAACAATTCCATTTTCAACTACATCACAAAGAATAAAATAATTAGAAATAAATTTAACTGAGAGATAGAAGATGTGCACATTCACAAAAAAAAGATGTGCACATTGAAAACTATATGACATTGATGAAATAAACTAAAGATGCAAGTAAATTGAAACTATTCAAAAAAAAAAGAAACTATTCATGCTTATGGATTGAAATAATGTTGTTAACATGTCCATGCTATGCAAAGTAATCTACAATTCAATGCAATGTCTGTCAAAATGACATTTTTCACAATAACTAGAAGAAATAATTCAAAAGTTTACATGTAACCACAAAAGATCCCAGACTGCTGCCACAATAATCGTAAGAAAGAGTAAAGTTAGAGGTATCTATCATGTTCCCTGATTTCAAACTATGCTACAAAGCTATGGTAATCAAGAAAGTATGGTTTTGGCACAAAAGCAGACGCATAGATCAATGAAGCAGAACACAGATCTCAGAATTAAACTCATTTATATACAGTCAATTTTCAACGAAGAAAGCATGAGTATACAATGGGGAAAAGAATGATCCCTTTGCCATTTTTCATGCCTAGAATAAGCTTTCCTAATAGGAGTTCCTTTTCAGCTCCAGTCTAGTGAAGCTGACCCAGTTTTCACTGATAGAAATTATGTTAATGCAAAAATTATGATATTACTATTGCTTTTTCTCATTGATGAATGTATGCTTTAGAGATGGTCTGAATAGATGAGCTACCTATTTATAGTCAAGACCATGAAAACCTCTCTCTGAACCAATTCAAATGTTGCTTATTAGCAGTATCTCACGTTAAGTTGACAGAAATTCCAAACAATAGTTCTTACCTCTTGCTGTGTTAAGTAATCGGATTAAAGCTAGCTCTTTCTTCAGAAGTGAAGGCACTTTTAATGTCCATGCTTTGTTACAATTTGATGATTGCCTGAAGACTATTTGGGAACTCAGAGCCTGGACTTTGGATTAAGACTTTAAGTTCCCATAGTGAGAACTCAGACCCTTTGTGGGAACAAAACTCATGGCTTTTTATCCAAGTTGATGCCCTTTTCTTTGAAATTGAACCTAAGATCCTTAGTCTAAGATGTTAGTTTGGTTTCTAACAATTTGGGACAAGGACTCTTTTCTCATCTATCTTGTAAATTCTATACATTGTGAAACTTATATACACAGATTTTAGACCCGTGTATCTATTTGTTTACTAATCATTTATACCTGAGAGACCAGGGTGCTATTTAACTAGAGATGATCTCTTGGCATCTATCTGAAGCCTGTCTGTGTTTCTGTCTTTATCACAGAGACTATAAAGTTGAGTGTTTTGGTTCTGGTTTTGGCTATGATTTTTGTGGGGTTTTTTTTGCAAAGAAATTTCTAAATTTAATTTTGATTCTGCCAATGAAATGTCTCTGGAAGATATAGATGAGGTAAAGGCTACCTTCTCTCTGTTGTGTTTTCTGGCCACCCAATACTCACTGAACACTGATATCCCAGCACTTGGTCTGCAAGGATGTTACAGACCACAGTATGGACATTAGGGGTAGAAGTTGTGGTAGTTTCCTGACCTCTTAACTAGAACTACAGGATTATGATCTTGAAATCAACAAAACATGATCTACCATGACATTAGGCATCTATCACCCTTTTGATGACTTTCTAAGCATCTAATTCTGATTTAAGTTCCTTTTCATTTGAACCACCAAGAGTGATTCACCATTCTCTCTTCTTTCCTTTTCATCACCATATATCTGGTTATTTCTTTTCTGGCTGTTTGAGTTATATTTGAATGCTCCTTTCCTGAAAGCTGATATTTTTCTTTACTTCTCTAAATAAGATGAAAAGAACAGACGGAGCTTCTCCCAAAGGTAGTTATATTCATGAATTCCAATTTCAGCATCTTGGGTATTCCCAGACCAGAAGGTACTGTGACACTTGTCCAGCTTTGATTACATCAAACTAACTTCCGAAAATGACTGTGTTTCCTTATTTGTCAAATCATTAATCTCTTAAGAAGAACAAACTTCCCAGGCAATAAGAAAATATACATATCACATTTAATCTATTTCTTCAGTAACACTTTAAATATTGTTTACAAATTTTCTGTTTTTCTTTCTTTTGGCTCCTACTGCATAGTTCAGTGCCAATTTATGAAAAAAATGGATAATCATAATGATACTTTTTGGCATACTAAATAGCTATTTGAATATACTTAGAATGGCATAATAAAATTTCAATTTATTACAATTATTATAGTACTTTCTTTTAGAAATAATCATTCATCTTGTTTTTAGCAAATTCGAAATCAAATCCCAAAGGATTAACTGCTATATATTTAAGTCCTTGCTCTTGCTGTAATATTAAAGAGTTCTTACAGAAATATATGTTCTATATCTGTGTGTGAAATTACAAGATTCAGGAATTAAGGCATACATAATAATTTGAATAAAATAAAATTAAGCATATCTTACATGAAAGTGATAATCCAAAAGTGGTGGCCTGAATCTAAATCTCTGATCTTACAATATAGCATTTTCTTCCCATGACACAATATATGAAATAGAGCAAAAAGGCAATTCTATAAATTAATCCTAAAGCATACCGAACTATATTTTCAAGAATTTTTTAAATAGGAAATATCCTTCAAAGAGAGAGTCAAATCCTCCCTCTGGAACAAAGGACAGATGTGTCTACTGTCCATTATAAAAGCTTAGAGATCTCAAAGCTCATGGTTCCTCTCCTGTAATGTTATCCACAGGGTATGCAGGAGTCTCTGGACAACCTCACATTACCCTTGGAACTGGGGTCTGAGAAAAAATACATGATGATTCTCCTATTTGGTATTATTCAATGAACACTAAAGTCCTTTTTCTCTGGTCCAGGAAAATCTTCCCAGTACTCATGAAATGTGGCAGGCTAACTGGTTAGCATGTAAGTAGAGTGATGTTTCAAACACTTTATAGTTTGTAGAATCCATGTTGAGAATTTTATATACACATAAAGTACAAGTAATTTTCAGAGTGAGTTGCATTATATGTAGTTATAGCATCATTGTGTTTGTGGGAGAAGTGAACTCAGAATGTTTCTGTTCCCCCATCGTTCCAAGCTCCATCTCTTTATTCAGATCATTTTAAAAGTGATAAAGCATTGAAGAACTTCATTTATAATTTCCCTTGATCCTATTCTCCTTGTTGTCTTCTCCCTTCAGAGTATTGGCATGACCTGTGGAACCGTTTCCACTCTTAAAGGGCCAGCACACTATACCACTCACTAAGACCTAGCATAAAGGCAGCAGTTTGAAAAGTGCCTGAGTTGTACATAAAGGTGATTTGTTGACTAATTTCAGACCATGTGCTGGAGAGCAGGAATCTGTAGGAATTTCTCCGAGACAAGTGCTAGAGTGTTCAATTATTCCTGCCCTCCTTTAGCTTAGTTGGCAGGATGCTGATGTGATTCAGCTCTGACACTCTCCATCTACCTTGCTTGCACCACGCACCCTACACTGGTATTCCCATACAAAATGACCCCATCCAAACTGCCTAGCTCAGCAGGTGCTCTTTCAAGAAGATGCTGCCCTATTACTGCCTGTGGCAGAGAGTCTCAGGTGGCACTGGCCTCTCCCTAAGTGATTACTTCCATAACACCTGGCAAGCAGCCTCAGCCAGAACCAACATCCCTCCAAAGTGACTAATACCCTGAGAAGAAGGGAGGAGGAAGGACAGCCTACTAGCAGGCTCATAGCAGCTACAGCCAGTTGTTTCAGCCAGCCACGCAGGGAGGCAGCCGTGCCTACCAGGGCACTCAATAGTCATGGCTGGTCATTGTCACCAACCATGCAGGGGTCAGCCCTGCATGCCAGCACACCCACAGCATTTGTAACCCAATTACAACAGGAAGGTGTATACAGCCCTCACAGCAGACACCTTGTAGTACCTGATTCTGGTGACTAGGAAGCACTATATTATGGGGCCCAAGAGGATGCCTTGTACATAAAACCACTACTTTCAAGACCAGGAGATATAACTGAACCTACCCAACCCAAAGAAACAAACACAAAGAGTCAGACAAAATGAGACAGGTAAATGTATTCCAAACCAAAGAACAAGACAAAACTCCTGGAAAGACTAAACAAAAATGGAGATAATCTACTGGATAGAGTATCATAGTAATGGTCATAAAGATGCTCAGTGGACTTGAGAGAAGTGTGAATGAATGCAGCGAGAACATCAATAAAGAGAGAGAAAATATATACAAAAAAATTGTAGTTGAAGAATATAATAATTGAAAAGAAAAATACACTATGGAATACAGAAGAACGTTCACCAATCTGGAAGACAGGGTAGGGGAAATCATCCAAGCTGAATAGCAAAAAGAAAGAATTTTAAAACTGGGCATAGTTTAAGGGAGCTCTAGGACAACATCATGTGCACTAAAATTTGCATTATAATGGTCCCAGAAGGAGAAGAGATGGAGAAAGGGTCAGAATACCTTAGATGTTAAGATATGATTGCTGAAAACTTCTCTAACCAAGGGAAGGAAACCAACATCCAGGTCCAGGAAGCACAGACAGTCCCAAATGAGATGAACCCAAGAGGTCCACACAAAGATACAGAATATATGAAAATGTCAAAAACTGAAGATAAAGAGAAAAACTTAAATAAGAGAAAACTAGTTAGGAACAAAGATAACTTCATAAGGTTATTAGCTTATCAATCATCAGAAACTTTGCAGGCCATAATATAGTAGCATGATATGTTCAAAGTGCTGAAAGGAAAAACAAAAAACAGAAACCTCCAACCAAGAATACTCGACTTGGGAGGATTACCATTCAAAACTGAAGGAGAAAAAAAAAACTGAAGGTATTTAAGGAGTTTCCCTGACAAACAAAAATTATTCATCCGTCATTACAACCATCCTTATAAGAAATGTTAAAGGAACTTTTTAAAGTAGAAAGGCCATAACTATAAGTAAGAAAATTATGAAAGAAATGACATTTCATGGGTAAAAGGAAACTATAGTAAAAGTGCTAGATTAATCACTTATAAAACTAGTATGAAGGACAAACAACAAAAGTACAGTCCATTACTTCCACAAAAGGAAGTAAAATGTGACGTCATAAACATAAAAAGCAGAGAGTGAAGTTAAAATGTAGTATTTTTACAATGTGTTCAAACTGAAGTGACCATTAACTTAATATAGATACCTATATACATATGATGTGATATATGAACCTCAAGGACCCAAAGATCAAAAATCTCTATTAAAAACACACAAAATAAAAGGAAAGAAATCCAAGTGTAATACTAAAGGAAGTCATCAAATCACAAAGGAAGGGGATAAGAAAAACCAGAAGAGTTACAAAAACAGCTAGAAAACAAATGTTCCAATCAAAAGAGGGTGATTGAATGGGTTAAAAAATTTGATCCATCTGTATGCTGCCTATAAGAGACTCACTTCAGACCTAAATTCATATACAGACTGAAAGTGAAGGGATGGAAAAAGATACTCTATGCAAATGGAAGCAAAAACACATATTTCAAATAAAATAGACTTGAAATTGACTTTAAGACAAAGAATGTAAGAGTCAAGGGAGGTCCTTACATAATGATAAAGAGATCAATCCTAAAGAGGGTCTAAAAATTGTCAATACCTATGCACCCAACATAGTAGCACCTAGATAAATAAAGCAAATATTAACAGAAATAAAGAGAAAAATTGAAAATATTACAATAATAGGAAGAGAATTTAACATCTCACTTACATCAATGGATTGATTTCTCCAGACAGAAAATCAGTAAATAAACAATGGCTTTGAACAACACATTAGATCAGTTGGATTTAATAGAAGTTTATAGAACATCCTACCTTAAAGCAGCAGAATACACAATCCTCTCAAGTGCACATGGGATATTGTTGAGGGTAGATCACATGTTATGGCACAAAACAAATCTTAATGAATTTAACAAGGTTGGAATCATATCGGACATCTTTTCTGATCACAATGGTATACAACTAGAAATCAGTTATAATAAAATGGGAAAAACACAAACACATGCAAGCTAAACAACACAATACTAAACAAACAGCCGATCAACAAAGAAATCAAAGAGAAAGTTTTAAAAATGCCTTAAGAAAAAATAAAATGGAAATACACTGGTTCAAATCTTTGGGATGCAGCAAAAGCAGATTTAGTTTCTAAGAGGGGAGTTGAGAGCAATACAGGCCTACTTCAAGAAACCAGTAAATCTCAAACAAACTAATAGTATACCTAAAGTACCTGGAAAAATAACAAAACCTAAAATTACTAGAAGGAAGGAAATAATAAAGAGCAGAGATAAATGAAACATATACAAAATTGAAAAGATTAATGAAACTAAGAGCTTACTTTTTGTAAAAATAAACTAAGAAAACCTTTAGCCAAACTCAAGAAAAAAAATCAGAAATGAAAAAATCAGCAATAAAAGAAGTTACAACTGGCACCATAGAACTACAAGATTATGAGATTACAATGAAAAATTATACTTGAACAAATTGGACAATCTAAAAAAATGGGTAAATTCCTAGAAGAAACACAATAGTCAAAGACTGAATCAGGAAGAAATGGAAAATCATAACAGACCAATTACTAATAACAAAATTGAAGCGGCAATAAAAAAAAAAACTCCTAAGAAACAAAAGTATAGGACCCTGATGGCTTTACAGATGAAATCTACCAAATATTTAAAGAAGAGCAGATATCTATCTCTTCAAACTACTCAAAAAATAACAGAAGAGGGAGTGATACTTCCAAATTCCAAAAGGTCAGAATTACTTTGATATTAAAACCAGGGAAAGATACTATAAAAGAAGAAAAATTACAGGCCAACATCCCTGATGAACATAGATGCAGAACTCAGCAACATATTAGCTAACTGAATTCAACAACGTATTAAAAGGGTAATTCATCATGATTAAGTGGGATTGATTTCAGGGATGTAGGATGGTTCACTAATCGGCAAATCAATGTGATATACCACATTAATGAAACGAAGGATAAAATATCATGAAGTATCTCAATACATACAGAACAGGCATTTAACAAAAGCCAACATCCAAACATGATAAAAATTCTCAACAAAGTGGGCTTAAAGGTAATATACCTCAATATAATAAAGGCCATATACAACTGACAGCTAATATTGTACTCAGTGATGAATAGCTGAAGGCTTTTCCTCTAAGGTTGAGAACAAGATAAGGATATCCACTCTTACCACTTTTATTCAATGTAGCACTGGAAGTCCCAGCCACAGCAATCAGACAAAAAATAAAAGCATCCAAATTGGTAAGGAAGAAATAAATGTGTCACTATTGGCAGATAACATGATACTGTATAGAGAGAAAATCCTAAGGACTCCACCAAAAAACTATTAGGCCTAAGGAATATATAAATAAAGTTGCAGGATACAAAATCATTACACATAAATCTGTTTTGTTTCTATACAGTAATAACAAAGTGCAGAGAGAGAAATTAATGAAAACATCCCATTTTCAATTGCATCAAAAAGAATAAAATACCTAGGAATAATTTTAACCAAGGAGAAGACCTGTACTGTGAAAAATATAAGGCACTGATAAATGATACTGAACACAAATAAATGAAAAGGCATGCTTATGGATTATGGAGAAATAATATTGTTAATATTGTTCAAATATCCACACTGCCCAAAGTAGCCTGCAGTTTAATGCAATCCCTATCAAAATGCCAACAGTATTTTTACAGAAGTAGAACAAAAGATCTTAACATTTATACGGATCCACAAAAGACCCTGAATAATTAAGCAATCTCGAGAAAGAAGAACGAAGTTGGAGGTATCGCAATCTGTGATTTCAAACTATACTACAAAAGTATAGTAATAAAAACAGTATGGTATTTGCACAAAAAATAGACATGTGGCTCATTGGAACAGAATATAGGACCCAGAAATAAATCCACACTTAAATGGTCAATTAATCTACGGCAAAAGAGACAAGAATAAACAATGAGATAAAGACTGTGTCTTTAATAAATAGTGCTGGGTAAAGTGGATAGTTACATGCAAAAGAATGAAACTGAACAACTTTTTTTGCCCCTTATACATTAAACTCAAAATGGATTAGACTTAATGTAAGACCAGAAGTAAAATTCTTAAGACTTTAGTCTTAACAATATTTCTCAAGATCTATCTTCTCAGGCACGGGAACTAAAATATAAAGTAAACAATCAAGATACATCAAACTACTAAACTCTTGCAAAGAGAAGGAAACCATTGAGAAAACAAAAATGTGACTTACTGAATAGAAGATATTTGTATAATATCTGAAACCTATCAAAAATTAAAAACAATTTGATCCAGAAATTCCACTACTTGGTATCGATGTGTGAAGAACATGAAATCACTAATTTGAAAACATACAGGCACCCCTATGTCCATTGCAGCATTATTTACAATAGCCAAGATATGGGGGAAAACCTAAGTACACATTGATGGATGAGTGAATAAAGCAGGTGTGGTATTAAGTATATATACACACACGTAGCATATACACGTGCATGCACACACACATACAATGGAATGGCAGCTATAAAAAAGAATGAATCTCACCATTTGCCACAACATGGATGAATCTAGGAGTATTATGCTAAAACGAAAAAGTCAGAGAAAGACAAATATCACGATTTTGCTTATATGTGAAATCTAAGAAACAAAACCCAACCCAGACTTAAAACAGTTACAGAGAATAGACTGGCGGTTGGTTACCAGATGGGAGGGGGGTGGAGTGTGGTAAAATGGATAAAGGGGATAAAGAAGTACAAACTTGAGTCATAAAATAAATACATCATGGAGATGTGATGTACAGCATTGAGAATAGGGTCAGTAATTTTGTGTTGACTTTGTATGGTGACAGATGGTAACGACATATTGTGAGGATCACTTCACAATGAATACAAACATTGAAACGTTAGGTTGTGCACGTGAAACTAATGTAAAATTTTATATCAATTATACCTCAATAAAAAAAATAAATAAAAATCCCCTCCACAAAGTTAGGAATTTGACTAGACCAAAAAATTTTTGAAAATCCTGAGATAACTCCATCTATCAGGAAGTTCGCCCAAGAGGAAAAAGGACTTTCTGAAGCTCATTAAGATAATTTGTTAGTATTGGTCATATATATATATATAAAGAATATATATAGAGAGAGAGAATGGCAAGGGCGATGTTATGAGTCATTGAAATCTTTAGGACTTTATGCTACTTCTACAAAAGTTAATTCTGCTTGAGTGTTTTTTAATTAGGTTCCAAATGCCAACTTTTTCAGTGAGAAGAGTTTTGATTACTTCATGTTTCCCCCCATGCACTAGGACTTTGATACCCTCAGAAAGGTAACCTAACACTGAGTACTTGTGTTCTCCTTGGCACAAGGTCTGGCATTTAATATAGCATAATTTACTTGGTAAGGTTTCTTTATCTTGGCATCAAAAATTGGGAATTAATTATGATTGTAGCTGTAATCAATGCGTATATACTCAAACCTATGTCCATAAAAATAAAAAATCAAAGTGAATGAAGAATATTTTAGGGTCCAAAATATTTGGTAACAAAAATATACAGGTTCCAAACTGTCGAAAGCTATATAAATAAGCCATACTTTGAGTTTGCTTTTAAAAAATGAGTGAATAAGAATGAGAAGGACAGATGTAGTGGAATGAGCTAAAGCAGAGATGCAAGGAAAGAGCTGGGAAAAAAAGAGACAAAATTCAGTAAAAGGGCCTAGCATATGGTTTACGATAATAATTATGTTGTATTAGCAGGGATACTTCCCAACAGAAAAGTGTATGAAAACACATTTGGTGTTGTCGATGAAGTCAGTTGCCCTGTCTCTTCCTCAAAATGCTTTTAGGAAGCAGTCATCCTGAAATATAGTCAATATAAAATATGATATAGGATGGGAAATTATGGCATGTTATAAAAGAATACTGAAATTTTACAAATTGGAGAAGTAATGGTAAATGCTGAAAGGTGACTGAGGCCACAAAATGGAGCACTTGGTGATTCATTTCTCCTGAATTAGAATAAATGGAAAAAACAAATACAGTCTTATGGTGTCTTTAATACATTTTAGAAGAGAGGAATTATCGTCCTGATAAACACAAATCTGCGTCCTGGTGAGCATATATCCATGAGAGAAGGATGACTGAGGAAAGGCATTGCAGAATCATTCCACTCTAATAACATATTCACCAAGGTAAAAAAAAAAAAACAAAAAAAAAACAGGGGTGTGTGTGTTTTAAGTGATCTTCAGGTATCTTTCCCACCTGGTGTGATAATACGGTGACTACCTAACGTATGTATTCTGACCTGCTTAACAATATTTTCATGTAAGTTAATTGATTCATTTTCTGTTGTAAACTAAATTTCATGTAAAGGTGGGTCAGAAAACCCAGTTTCCCAGAGTTTCATGAGCCCAATAGAAGCTGATTATGAAAGTTGAGGGTCTCATCTATGGTAATGGTGCAAGAGCTGGTTAACTTCATGGTCTATAACAGAGTGACTAACTTATAGAAACTGACTTCCCAAGAAGGTCTGTCTCACTAAGAATATACTAAAATAAATACACTCCAATCCTTTCTACTGAAAATAACTTTGATAAGATCACTATGCTTAAGGTTAATGGGAAAATATTACAATATTTCAACAGTAATGATAAATTATGTCTGAGAACCCACTGTCTATTTGTTCTAAGAGTCTTTTTCTCCAACAGTATAAATATCTCACCTAACAGAAGTGTGTACCTGATATAAACATCCACAGGTTAATTGAACTACTGTAGGAATTCCTTCAGCTAGTTTGAATTTGAATTGGTCACGTGCGGTGTATTATTTTTGATTACTTGAGGCTAATACATATACTTAGCGGGAATCAGAGTGACCGATGACTCATGGTATGAAGAGTTTTCCTAAACAGAGAGCAGTTGTGCAGGAACACAAATGAGAGGTAAACAGTGGAGGTGCAAATGAGTAAGGCTTCGGCTGAAAATGTGCATTAGGCAATACCAAGTCCACAGGCTGACTGTAAACAGGCACCGGTATCAGGTTTCTAGTGCTTTCTGGCTTAGGGTTCATTTTCTGCCAAGAAATGAAATTCATTCTGAATTGTCCCCAGAAATTAATCTTCTGCTGTGTGTTAAATCATATGTATGAACCAGGCACAAGAAGCTGATGCAATAGTTTGTACCTTGAAGTCAGAAAATTTACCAATGTGCATGCTTTTTATAGTCGGTTTAACAGAGAGCAGGCCTTTGCTCCACATAAGCTGGCCATTAAGAGCCTACCCGGAGCATTGTGCATTCTTTACCTTCCTTTCATCCTCTGTCCACAGTCATCATTTTCTTCATCTTACTGTTCCAGGACCCAATCTCTGTGCTACAGGTTGGGTCTCCAGGCGAGCCATCTTCACAATCATTTGTGTGGTGATCTAATCCTATTGTTTAAAGGGCTCACAGCACCGGATCAATAGTCCATTTCTCTCTGACATGGGCATAGCCCTACTGCCACTTTGCTCGGTATTGGGGAAATGCTAGAAGTTGTTATCATTTTTCCTTTGCAAGGTAACAACTCCAAGTTTTGTAGATTCTATTTCTATTTTTATAGTCTTAGTTCTAGTTTTCTTTTGGGGCTTACGAGTGTTGAGGAAAGCCACACTCTAGGTATCATGCTAGCTGCTGGTCTTAAGATTGATCTTATTTCCCTTTCCACGGTGTCCTCTCCTCCTGTTTGGACTCTGCATTTTGTGTACATTTTCACTCTATGTCTCCTCTCTCAGCTTTCCGTTAAATATATCTGTAACTGTCTCTACACGCCTGCACCATGTCCCTTGTCACTGCCTGTGTGCAAGGGCAGATGAGATCAGCGCTCTATCACCAGAAGAAGTGATTTGGGGTAAGGGCTTGTTATGATCTGGAGAATCTAGGGAGGAATAATTTGTTCTTCAAAATTCTCCTCCTTCCTATTAAGAAAACTATTGGATAAATTCCTGAGTTCACCAAGTTTTATTTCCATTTTTCATCAATGATTGTCAAATGGAAAGAATTAAAATACTGTGAGATGCGAAGAGATGTTGACTTATAGATCATGTCACAGTAACATTCTTGGAGAGCAGCAACTGAGTCTACTCACTGATAGCCAAAGATTATGAAAGATTTGTACCATTTTCTCCTAGATACAGGTCAAATAGAGATACAGCCCTTTATTTCTGAAAGAAGGACTATAGTAAAGAGAAAGCCAATAATTTTACATTTTAAAGCTTTAGTCAACAATGATGTATGATTCTTAACGCAGTTAATACCTAAAAATAACTCATATCTTGTAATTAGGAGTAAAATTATTACATGCCCTCAAAACTGGGTCAATTCTGAATGTTTTACATGCATTAATCTATTGAAATTCTTTATAAGTGTGGGACAGGTAGCTAATCAACACTGTGATTTCCTTACCTGACAAGGTTAAGGGATGATAAATAAGACTTTAAGAAAACTCTAACAGTTTTTAGACCTACTACACTATGACTACCAAGCATGTGAAAGAACCAAAGAGAAAACTCATAAACACTTTGTTTTTCTTTTTAAAACTCCTACTGCTTTTTAACAACTTCACGTTCTTTTCTTTAGCTCCAAATCTTAGCAAAGGCAGTGACAAAGATACACTATGCTTTATATAGTGGATATATTCCATACTATCTATAGTATAATTTTGCCTGGCTCTCTGGGAACAAGTAGCAAAATTATTCCCCAAAATAAAAATGGTCTGCAATTTTTATTTATCTGGAAATGACTTCTGAGAAGCCAGAAACTCTTGAGTGACCTGATCTGAGCATTCTCCTTGCTTTTCCACTACCTACTGCAGGACTGACATCCAAATATGGTGTATCCCTCACTATCCATTGCTACTATCTCAGGTCGTCTTGTTTTGTTTGTTTCTTTGTTTTTGTTTTTGTTTTGTTTTGTTTCTTTTTGTTTTGTTTTGTTTTTTAGGTCTTCTTGTTTTATTGCGAGTTAAAATCTTTTGATTGCAAGTAGCATGAAAGTAGTAAAAAGAGTAGAGGAAAAACATCAAATGACATTGCCGGTCAGATAGTTATTTCCTCTTTCTGAATTTGCATTTAGGTATGGGCAGATACAAGATGAGGGGATTTTTATTTTTTTTTTTATTTTTTTATTTTTATTTTTTTTTTGAGGGGATTTTTAATACATTGTTAGGGCCCCCACCTTCTGGGAGCCCGTACAGCATTTCTCCCACCTTCTTCCTAAATGGCTGTAGATCTCAATAAATGTCGTCTATTACATAGTGGCATATAGTAACACGAGATAATTTATCAGACTTACTCTAATTAGAAATCTCAGAAGATGACAAAGTACTGAGTATTGTGTTTATAATGTCTATGAGCACATCTTTCCTGAAGGAAGGTGAGAAAGACTTAGAAGGCATAACTAACTTCTGCCCAGGTCATTTCTTTATTTTATAGTTCTTTTCCTAATAAATTATTACTCTTTTACCAAAGAAAGAATCTCCATATCTACAAGTCTAAATATATAGACATATTTAACTAAATATATATATGCTTACTTATAAAATGCAGTGTCTTCTGAGTTGCTAAATATTTAAATAAATGTATCAATTACATGCTCCAGGGCTTTTGTAAGGAGGGTAATTTATAAATGTAATTAATAAAGAATTTACTAGGACTCTACTGAATTTACAAAATGCACTATGGGGCATCTACTATTATAGCTCGGAGTAGAGCTATAAATAATTTAAACTGCTATACTTGTCAGAGTAAATGAGAGAATTCTATTTTGATCAAATGGTCTTGTTTATTCACTGATTTGATGGAGCTACTATTTTCTCAGATTTTCCATAAAGAAAAATGAAGGCATATCTATAGGTTTCAGGCATACGTAAAACACCTATATTTTAAGTTATATTTTTTTTACCACATAATGGAAAGATGTCTCTGTAAACTGCATCTCCTATATAGGTAAGCCACATAACATTGATCTAATTTTTGGTCAATGACTATAGGAAGCAAGGTTTGTTCCACTTTTATTTTACAGATTTTTCTGAGTCTAATCTAAAGCAACGTTATATCTAAATTTTTAACTTATTTTTATCCTTCTTGAAATATTCATACCCCAAATTGTGAAAAAATACAAATGTATTGACCATTGCTCTATACTCAATAAAATGATTATTTCTTCTTCCCCCAGTTACTAACATAGCGTATGGTATTCTATTATCATCCTCTTTGAAGGTAAAATCTGATGCTTCTGGGAATCATAATGGTAGAGCCTTCCTGTGTAGGCAAAAATCTTTAATTGCCTGTTCACCAGCTTAATAGGATGAAAATGCTAAGCTACCTTCTTGACATTGTCTTTTTTTCCCCCCCTTTGTATGTGGAAAAGCTGCTTTTGGTTTCACTAAAAAAAAAAAAAAAAAAAAGGCAAGAAAACAGATTATGATCTCATCACATACGCTGGACAGCACGAAAAACTACGTATATTCAATTTCATGTGGTCAAAGAAAACTTTTCAAAGCTTCCTTCACTTTCCAATCCCATTGCTAATATTTACAACCACACGTGAATTACTTCATTTGCTAATATCTGAGGATATAAAACACCTTAGAAATCTGTCTCGTTTTCAAAAGCTTGTGATGCCTTTAAACATAGACACACTAGCATACACAGGTAAGCATTAACATGATTTTTAAATAGTGTCATAATTATTTAAATTACAAAATCAGTAGAAAAACTAAAAAATAAATAAATAAATACCAGAAGAAGAAGGAAGAAAAGAAAGAGAATGTACCATGTGTGTGTAACATTCTCAAATTCACAGAAGGGAATTCCTTTGACATGCTCTATAAGTTTATATCTTACTACAGTGTCTAGGGCATAGTAACTCCAGATACCACAAGATGAAAAATTTGAAGAATACCAAAGAGTTATCTGTAAGTCCTGGATCTGAGGTTCATACTATATATGAAAACTGTGCTCTCATGATTTCTGCAGTTTCTATATACTCTATACTTTCCATTTTTATCTTATTTGCAAATATTGGATCAAACATGACTACTCATATTAAAATGTTATCAAGAAATTATATATAAACTTATTAAAAGATTATGTCAACCCATCCATTGAACCTCCAAAATGAGCAGTTTTTACAAATAATTTAAGAAAATTTAAAATGATCATTTCAGGTCTAGAAACAGCTACACACTGTTATATGTAAAAGTTTGAAAAAAATTAGTGGTTGCATTTATTATTGCTTTATGACTTGAGTAAAATTTCTGGTTCTGTGATATAAAAAAGTAATATCATGTAATAACCATGTTTTCCTGCGTTTGGTAATAATAACCATCTGTGTGTGAAGTTAACATAATGAGGAAAAATATATTTAAAAACATATTCCTGTAAGGACACAACGAAAGAAGTGATGTGAAGTCAAAGAACTATTTTTACCCAATACTTCATATGATCTCAAAAATATTAATTTTTTATACAGAGATCAATCTTATTTCAGGGTACATACTACAAATACTTTGTGCCAATGCCATTTCAGTCATTGAAAAGTACGTCTTTGTGTCCATATCAGGAAATTATCAACCAGAAATGATTTTGTGACCTTAAATCATGTTCATATTATCAAAAATAATAAAACAAAATTAGACGTTGTTTCATATTACACAGACCAAAATTTAACCCTAATTGTATGATCTGGTTTAATTTTGTAATGTTAATTTGTAAAGTTTTGCTCATGTTTAATTCTGTAAACATTTTTTTTTTCCCCAAATCATTTGATGAGGGAACTAAATGACTCCATCTTTCTCCTTTTAACTGCTCCTTCTATAACCTATTCCTATTTCCTGGTTCTCATTCCTCTCTACATTGATTACACTTTCATTCCCAAGAGTGGAAAAGAAAAGATATATGTACATACACATATAAATATACATGTAGACAGAGAGGGTGAAGAATGTTGCCATGTGAGCAAAAGGGCTTGGGAATTAAGTGAAAACATTTGATAACACTCGCTAATCTCATCCTGAGGAAACCCGATTTAAGACATATGTACACTGAGTTACAGACATAAAATACAAATTAAATTCAGTATGATGTAATAGAAATGGTCAGTGTATTTTTCTTAGGTAAGTGTTTTCTATATAAATTTAACCGAAACTAAATGAGCCATGAAGATTATTTATTGCATTTGGTAGTCACAAATGGTATTGAGCAGCTAAGCAACATCAGAATGAATATTTTTATAAACTAGGCTTTGATTAGTGTATACTTATACCCATGATATAAACAGAAAATAATTATAATCAATCATTATATATGCTACAGATTTTAGTATATACTAAAAATTACCATAATGATATAATCAAGGAAAATAAGTTTCAAGATAAGTTATTTTTATTAGCATTTACCATATATATACATATACATACACATATATATGCATATATGTATAAATATTAAACATAAAAATATTAGTATTATTGGTTTTGTTGCACATAGTTTATAGACGGATGTGACATTACAAAAAGCCATATGCAGAATTTAAAATATTATGAGACTAGGACTTTTTTATGTGAATAAAGCATGAGGAATTATGCATTAAACTAGAGTGAAGGAAGCCTTGATGGCTCAGCAGTTAAGCTCTGCTTTCGGCTCAGGGCGTAATCCTGGAGTTCAGGGATCAAGTCCTACATAGGTCTCTCTGCGTGGACCCTGCTTCTCCCTCTGCCTGTATCTCTGCCTCTCTCTCTCTCTGTCTCTCATGAATATATAAATAAAATCTTAAAAAAAAACTAGAATGATAAAGTAAATTATGAGGAATTGCATGTTAAAAGAATAAGTAGAACTATTAGAAAAATAAGAGTACTTTATCTAAAATACTGTTTATTCCTTATATTTTACCAAATGAGATTACAGGTATTTTTAATACTGATAATTTAATAAATGTAAGTTGTTTTAGGTGATAATTGAATATAATTAGCTTATTTGGAAAAGCCAAATAATTGAGAGATATTAGAATATTTCATAAATATTTCTTAGACTCCATTTTCGGAGATTACCATCCTGACCTTTTCATGTTTGATTAGGGCCCTGAGACTAGTTCTTGACCAGGAATTGTGGGTAGGAGTTGGATTTGTTACTTATAGGTATATGATTTAATTTCAGATCTAAGACACTGAGGAGTGTTTCATTTATCTCTGGCATAATTATGGATAATATTTGAAACGTAAGGTGGCCCTTTAGCTTCATTTCCTGAGCAAACATAATCATCAGAGACTTTACCAATGTCTCATCATAGTCATATAGGTGGAATAAGAAATAAAACCCTATCATTCTCAGGCAATGAAATTTTGGGTTTGGTTATTGGTGAAGCATAATCCAAACTATCTTGATTGAAACGATTCCTAAATCACTTCTCAACTATTCATTCCGATGCTATGAAGAATGGACATGATGAGGGGCACGTAGTGGCTCAGCGGGTTAAGTGTCTGATTAGTGATTTGGGCTCAAGTTATGACCTCAGGGTTGTGAGGTCAAGTGCCGCATATAGCTCCATGCTGAGTGTGGAGCCTGCTTAAGATTCTCTCTCTCTCCTCTCCCCTTCTCTCCCTCTCCAGAAACAACCAACCAACTAAAAAAAAAAAAAAAACACTAGAAGGGGAGCACTAACTAGGAGTCAAATGGAGCAATGAATAACATTTTACTCATGGAGGAAAGGTTGGATTTGACAATGAAGCTGATTAAACATAACATTAGAAGAAAAATTACTACTCTTTCTCTTGTATTACTGCATTTATTCCGGAAGAAGGACTTCCAGGTCATGTTGAAAAAAAGCAATGAGAAATTATCGAAACTATTTGTGTCTTGCTCCCAATCATAGGGGAAAACATTCACCCTTTTACAATTAAGTAAGATATTAGTATTAGTTTTTTTTATAGAGCTCTCTAGAAAGTTAAGGAAATCAGCATCTATTCCTACTTCGTTTAGAATTTTTATCATAAAAACAGGTTGAATTTTGTCATGTGAGTTTCTACTTCTGATAACACGATGATTTTCATTTTTTAGTCTGTTATAGTGAATAACATTTATTTTTCAAATGTCCAAGCATATCTTCATTCTGGGATGAGCCAAACATGGTCATGATGTCTTACCAATTTAATGTACTGCTGGATTTCATTTGGTAAAACACAGTTAAAAACTGTTGTGTGTATTTCATGAGTGAATTTGGCCCTGGTGTTCTTTTGTTTTTTGTTTTTCTGGCCCTGGTGTTTTTGATTTGTTTTCCTATTAATATCTTTGTCTGGTATTAGTATTAGCCTTATAAAATGAGTGGGGTTGTGCTTTGCCTTCTTTAACTTTCCAGAAGAGTTTGTCTAAAAATTATTTTTCTTTTGATGTTTAGTAAATTTACCAGCGAAGCCATTTTATTACAGGAGGGTTTTATTTCAAATTCGTTTTCTTTTGTTAAAGACAGGGTAATTCCGATATCAGGATACTCCCACATATCTGGTTTTTCTTGAATGAGGTTTGGTGGTTTGTTTCTTTCAAAAAGGGGTTACTTTTGAAGATCAGTTTTTGAATTTTTGGCCTCAAGTTATATTTCTGTAATCCAAGGACATTTGTATGGTCTGTAGTAATGACTGTTTTTATTCTTGTTACTGGTGAGATTGCCATGGTTTTATAGACACTCGCAGAAGACAGAAAATTCCTGTCAGAAATCAAGCTCATTGTCTCCACTATCTGACTTGTTCCCGATTTCAGTGAGGCAACGTGGAACGGCTAGAGTGGATGTTATACTTGTAGTAGTGAGTTTGCATCACAACTGAGGAACCCCAAGCATCTTTCACCCCAGAGGGAGATAGTGCCTTTTTAAACAAATCTGCCTTCTACTGGGGAGACATCATCCCTAACTTTCAGACCTGTTTGCTATGTAGATGTTTTTATAAAATAGTCCAAAGCAAAACCTATTAATGCTTTTTCTCATAACACATGGAAATGGTGGCTACTCATGGAGAATCATTCCCCAACTGATTTTTCCTTTCTTTCCATGATTAGTCTAACTAGAGTTTATTGCAATTACTCATATTTCTAAAGAACTGTGATCATTGATTCCATTGGTTGTATTTTAGTGTTTCCTTCTTTCTGCTTGCTCTGTATTGAGTTCATTCTTCTTCTAGATCCTTAAAATGGAAACTTAGATCATTAATTTGAGCCTTTTTCCTTTTGTAATATAAGCATACAATTGTATAAACATTTTTGCTAAGTAGTTCTTGAGCTGTATCCCACAAATATCAATACGTTGTATTTTAAGTTTTATTCATCTAAAGCAGTTTCTAACTTCTTTTGGATTTTTCTATGACCCATGGATTATATAAAATGGTGGTGTTATTGTTTTCTCAGTATACATGAATGAATTTAGTGTATTTTTTATTTTGAATATTTTATTTTTAAATCCAAAGCTTTTGGTCCTTTGTTTTTGTTTTTGTTTTTGTTTGTATTTTCTTTGCATCACCTCTTCATAATCGTGTTTTCCTCTACATTTGTGAGTATATGGAGTATATTTATAATAGATGTTTACAATATTTAAGATATTCCATTGTCTCTGTCATTTCTGTCTTTTTGATACTAAAGTCATAAATATTCAACAGCCAAAGCCCATAGGCTTCAATCGCCATTCTGACCTGCAAAACTGAAGGCATAGCCAATGGCACTTGATCCATAGGGAACTGTGAAGATGGTTAATAAACTATAATACTTCTAGAGTTAAGATATACAGGCACCCTGAAAGGGTATCTAGCCAGAAAATTATAATAATTAAAAAAAAAAAGAGATTGAAGGCAGTTACCACAAATAAAAATTCACAATTTCTCGCTCAGTTCTCAGATGCAAAAAGGTGGTCATATCCCAAGGAGGAAGGACTCCGTAAGACTACGCCAATAATCTATCATAATAATTCAGTTTCTTTCTTTAAATGAGATTATACCCATTTATTCAAGTCACTGAATATTACATAAAGAGGGGAGAGGATTTTCAGACATAAAAACTTTTAGACCCAGGTTTTATGTACACATTACCACCTAGAGATCTTTTTTTTTTAAGTTTTTTTTAAATTTTTATTTATTTATGATAGTCACACAGAGAGAGAGAGAGGCAGAGACACAGGCAGAGAGAGAAGCAGGCTCCATGCACCAGGAGCCCGACATGGGACTCGATCCTGGGTCTCCAGGATTGCTCCCCAGGCCAAAGGCAGGCGCTAAACCGCTGAGCCACCCAGGGATCCCACCACCTGGAGATCTAAAGCATCATCTACATACCCCTGTTAGAGTGACTGGCAAGGGCCAGGTATCCAATCAAGGCATCCTATTCTAACTAAACTAAATATCTTGCAGTGGATAATGAACAGTCAAAATAACAAATATACACCTTTCCAAAACCTCCCTCGAAGGTACTGATCCTTGTATTTGATTATACATCTTGGTTATTAGCACTACTATCTGTTGTCAAAATGAAGGACTTGACTGACATCCTTAACTCTGCACTTTTTACCTCTTTCTCTCAATGATTCATTCAAATCTGTTGATTCAACTGGTTTATGTGCCTTGAAGTGATCAAACCTACATCATTTCCTAATCGGCTTCCTTCCAATCTCAAGTTTCCAAAATATATTCCAAAGACATGATGGATAAATCTATCTAAGATATACACTTAGACACTAATTTTCCTTGCCAAAAATCTTTCAGTGGCTCCAATAGCACTTAGAACAAATTCCAAACTCCTTACTTTTACATATATGGACATTCATAGACTGGCGCCCACCTAACAAACAGAAAATCTCAGTGCCCCAACCCCCTCCTAGAACTCCAACCCCCATCTGTAAACCTCTGTTTCTGCCATGACAGACTGCTTACAGTTATTCAACTTCCTCCTGGAAGCCTTCCATGATTCTGACAGCTAGATTAAGTGCACTCATATGTATGCTCATAACATTCAGGCCTTATCCTATCTCAGCAATCATTATGCTTAAATGTTAGTATATTTATTTTTCTCTTCCATTAAACTATTAATCTAGTACCTAGTATTTTCCCAGATACACATATGTTAGATATTCAGCAGATGGTTTTTAAATGAAACAGTATTTCAAAACAATCTAAAATCCTTGAAAGAAAGATAAAGTTAATTTTGGGAGATTTATTACCTCACATTACCTCAAATGGAGAATGCATCACATGTAAATAAATCAGGATTCATAATTTAAATGTAAATGTGGAATTAATAGAAATAATGGTATCAATTAAACCAGTAAGAGACTTCTTTTTTATCCTTAATCCAGACCGTGGAAATAGCTGTTGAAGATGAACAACATCTGCATAAAGTCAAGAGTAGTACAGTTCTTTAACCAAAAATATTTACTGTGTTGTCTTCTTTTGGGTTATCAGACGTACATGCTCTCTTCATATTAAGTATCAGCATTGTATTTATCTTTGTCAACTTTTCTAAATTCATGAGGTTTGAGAACTGAGAGAGGCAACTCTATGCATCCAATGAACACTCCTGCCTTAGATATTTAGGAGATTTCTTCTGTTAGGATAATATCTTATTCTTTCTCCTATGCCCTTCAGATATACCAACTTTTTTTTTTCTTGTCCTACCAAGTATATTCCCTTTTCTTCTGAGAAGGCTGAGCTGTTATTCATGTAGTTCTATCCCATTTCACAGCTGGATGAGGCTGCTTGGTAAGGGTAGAGACATTTTAATTTATAGGTGTGGAGGAAGGTGGGGAGTAAGAGGCCATTACCTTGGCCAGGTTTTTAGGAAAAGAATCTTTTTCTTTTTTTTTTCTTTTTTTTTTTTTATTACATCTTTCAGGGGCAACTGGCTGGTTCAGTCAGAGCATGCAACTCTCAATCTCAGGGTTATTATTATTATTTTTTTTCAATCTCAGGGTTATAAGTTTGAGCCCCACATTGAGTGTAGAGATGACTTAAAAATGAAATCTTAAAAATATCTTTCATTATAATATTTCTTTTAGAAAATTCTTAAGTGTTATTTCAAATATTGGAATGAATGCTGTGTAAACAGAAAGTAGTGTTCACCACACTAGGTAAGCATAATTGGAAGTTAGGGAGTCAAAGTTAGTATTGCTTTTCAACTTCTTCACTCACCAGCTGTGAGATTTAATATTAGTTACTTGGTTTTCTTAGGTCTTAGTTTCCTTATATCTAAAATTAGGATAATGAGATCTACTCCATCATATTTTTTCTTTAGAAATTAATATGACAATCTACATAATACACTTAGTTTAGTGCCCGGTTTGCAGTCTAAAGCAAAGAACATGACATCCATTATCATTAATAACCTTTCATCTCTGCTAGACACCCTGAAAAATTGGGCTCTAGCGAAAAATGGTTATACTTCAGGATATTCCTCTACTAAAATACCTGCTATTTCATTTATGGATAATGTTGTAATAACCAAAGTCACAGTATATCTGGGTTTTGCTTCTCCCTATTTCAATCCTAGGACATGTTATTGGTGTTTGTGTAGCTAGTGCCATTGCTGCTACCCTTGAAAAAGAGATTTACATGAATGTATTATTTGATATTGCAGATGGAGGATGATTCCCTATTTAAGTTGTGTTTGTGTTAGTGGGAGGGCAGGTAATTAACTTGAGTGTAGCAGTGGACATAAGGGCCAAAAAAGTTTGAGAAAAGCAAAATACTTGAAAGAGTCCTGGAAAAGAAACTTGGAATGAATGTTTCTTATGTAAAAATATTACTAGCAGCATATATAAAGAATCATTTTGAAAATGCATGATATCACTAAGGGCCATATAAAATGCACACTGTGTCTGCATGTAACAAAGTGCACTAAAATATTTAGTCAACTTGATCAGCATATGCAATGTATCATATTGAGAACCCATCCTAATTTTTTTATTGTTTATCCATGCAGTTACATTTAGCAGTTTCACCAGAGTTGGAAAGGTAATGGTAGAACCACTAAGATTTTACTGTTTTCTCTACAAAATAATAAATCTTTTTAAAAATCTTTATTTCCTAAATTGCTCATTCAAAATCAGTTTATGCTCATTTTATGTAGAGAATGACTTCTGTAACCCTTTAGGGGCACAGGAAGTCTGGGGAGTGTCTGGATAGCCTGTCCTGATACTTTACTAAGTTCTTCTGACACTAACAGCCAAGGCATTACTCTAAGAAAGGAAGAGTATCCATTGGGGTTTGCTATTGGTCACTCATTGGTCTGGCTTCATTTTGGGACTGTTCTAATTAGAAAAAAGAAAAGGACACTACAAAACTAACACTGTTGATGCTCCAAAGTCCTTCAAAGTTTAGAAAGATGGCCTTCTAAAGATTAATGGTAGCTCGACTTCTCAGTGCTCAAATTGGGAAAATAGACAAAAATAGTTGACTTCTGTTACTTCTAATAGGACACAAACCTTTAACTACATGCAGAAGGTTTGGGAAGAAGCATTAAGTACACAGCAATAGCACAATTCTTATTAGCTCCTCAAAGGATACCTGGAGACTCATGTGTAAAACATCTTTTACTTTTCCCAAGTACATATGGAAATTACCTTAGATTTTTATCATTCATTGTCCTATCGATCTGGTTTCTTAGACTCTTTTGTTCTCCAGGAAATACTCTTTCTACCCTTTTGTTCCTCTTCCAGGGCCTAAAATACACACAAGCATCACATCTTGAAGCCTCTGTGACTTGCTGGGTAAGACTTAAGGACTTCAGAATCAGGGCAGCCTGGGTAGCTCAGCGGTTTAGCACCGCCTTCAGCCTAGGGCATGATCCTGGGGTCCTGGGATCAAGTCCCATGTCAGTGTCCCTGTGTGTAGCCTGCTTCTCCCTCTGCCCCTCTCTCTCTCTCTCTCTCTCATGAATAAATAAATATTTAGAAAAAAAAAAGGACTTCAGAATCTTCAGAGAAAAAAAATCTATAGGAAGTTATTAGTATTTTTCTAACTAATATTGATAAATTCCGAGTTTAACTTTAATTCCTTTAACAGAATATCTCTTTACCTGTCTTTCAAAAAAGACTCTCCATATACAATAAGTGAACACAAAGGGGGAAAAAAAAAAAAAAACAAATGTGGATGACAGGAAAAGAAAATCTTGTATTGCCTACATATATTCTCTTCCTGACCCTCAAAGTTAATTATTTTTCTCTAAATGCATTTGTAAAACCAATTTATTTGAGAAACCTTGATAAGAGACCTTATAAATGATATGTTCAGGTGACTGACTCAAAACTTTCTACCTCTTACTCACAGTATTGATAATTTTGATGGATAAAAAGATGTGCTAGATAGAGGTCAAATTTAGGTGGCTTCAAGCCTAAAAAAAAAAAAAAAAAAAAGCCTAATTTCATTTTTTGAGTAGATGGAATGGCCTCAGTGGCCTTAAAAGTCACTGCAGTTTTATATGAGGCTTGGCAAATTCCCAGTCCTTTGATAGGGACTCATGCATAGGCATAGAGTACAAAGGCCCTGTGCAGGTCGAGATGATCTCAGTATTTATGTTTTGGCACCAACAGTCCATGAAAAATAAATGGCTTATCTTAGCAGGTCCTTCATATTTTTAAGAAGTCATTTAACTTCAGCTATATTTCAGATTAAGGGCTATTAAGATCTTTAGTATACCTAAAATGCTTGCATTCAAGTTCATTTCTACATCATTAATTCACTATGTCTGCCTGTTTTAAATTACTGAGTTTGTGGATAGAGATGTTTATTTCATTAGGAGGTTAAAAACCTTTTCCCTAGAAATGATTCTCTGAGTAAAGCCTCTTGGTCCTCTTTCTTGATCAGAGGTGGTCATACTTGATAGACTTTAGGATCTACCTAAAAGCTGTAAGAAGTCTGGAAATACCACAACTGAAATTTTTTGCTTTTGTTTTGTTTTTGTTTTTGCTTATTTTATTTTCATGTAGTCTAAGCCAAATTGTAAATATCTGCCTCCCCACATGTACTGCATATTCTTTTTTTCCTCATAGACACACTATTCTTATTTCAAAGTAAATGATTTCATTAACTTCCATTCCCCACAAATATAAGTTGCTACTCTCCCCCAATCATACAAAGTCACACAAAACCTACAAATATGAGATAGTTGGTTGCCCACACTGAGGCTTCCCCAGTCATTTCCAGCCCTAAAGTATTCAGTCTGCAAGATTGGCCTTTAGTGAGGAGCTACAAATATTGAGATACTTGCTAAGAATTTAGAGAAAAGCGAAGAAAACACACGTGCACACACACACACACACAGACATGCTAAAATGAATAACTATTTCATTCTCAAGAAGCTTGCAATCAAGTAGGATGGATAAGATCAAGAGAATGATGTGAGGAAATTTTTCTTAAGGGATCTTAGAAAATCAAGTAGAACCCTGCTACTCAACATTTTCAAATTAATGGTGTTGGCATCTGTTGGTATCTGGTTAGAAATGAAGACTCTCAGGGCCCACCCCAAACTTAATCAAAATTTGCCTTTTAATAACATCCATAGCAAAATCCTGTACAGAATAAAGTTTAAGAAAATTTGTGCAGGAGTTATGGGGTTCTAAGATGAGATCAAAAATTTATGTGAGGAAACGACAGTATTGGAGCTACATCTTAAATATAGAAATAGAGAGGGAAGAAACATAATAATCAAAGTCACATCAATTGTACAAAGAAAGGCATTATCTTCCATAGCTTACTGTCTCTGGACGGGTTATATGGTAGACCATATGGAATGAAACCAGAATGATCAGCTTGTCCTTAATATTTTGTTGAGTCAGAAACTGACATATATTACTACATAATATTGTGGGTACTATTAGTGTTTTGATTTTTCTTTCCCCAAGAAGTTGGGACCCAGAGAAGGAGCAACACTATCCCCAGATTTAGTAATGGGGTAAAAACTTAATAAATTTGCAAGTCTGTAGTTAGAGGTTGTCTCAGCCTATTCGGGCTGCTATAACAAAATATCACAGACTGGGTAGCTTGTTCTCATGGCTCTGGAGCCTAGGAAGTCCAAGATCGAGGTGCCAGCATGGTCACATTCTGTGAGAGCCTTCTTCCTGGTTCACAGCCAGTGCCTTAAGGCAGAAAAGGCAACGGATTGCAGCAGATTCTCAAAAAGAATACTAATTCTATTCATAAGGGCTCCACCCTCTTATGATCTTAGTACTTTGCAAAACCATAATCGTTGGGAGTTAGAATTTCAACATACCAATTTGGGTGGGGGCAGTGATTCGGAAGAGCTTGGTTCTTGTTTTATGGAGTCAAAGAATGAACCTCACGGACAAAGGAGAGTGAATAAAGTGATAGAAGTTTATTAAGCAAAGATACAGAGAAAGCTCTCAGAAGTGAGAGGGGTCCTGACAGGGTTGCCACTGAGGGCTCGTAGGGTTGGTCTTTTATTGAAAGCCAACTAGGGAACCTAAAGCTTTTTAACATTATCTATTGATAGCACCATTAAAAAGGGACTAGTGATGACATCCTTAATAGCTTACTTCTTCTTTGGGGTCTGGTTACTCTTTTTTGGTCACAGATGACTGTCATAAAAAGACACCCTCACCACCCACACCTAGGGCAGGGTGGTCTGGCTTGTTCCCTTATCTCTGGTTTCCTTACATCTCAGCATTTTCAGAATTTTTGTGAGCCTGCTTCCGTGGTCCCTTATGTCACTAACTCAGGAAGACACAACTATGAAGACTATAGCAGATACATTCAGAATTATCTAGTTCTATTCTCAACTTGCTCTATAACTATTCTCTACTACTCTAATAGTTCTATCTCAGACTAGTCTTAAAAGAAATCCTATTTGGGGAAAAAAAAAATCATATTTGAGAAATGGTCATCACTGGGATTCTTTTTCATCTGCCAGTATTGAGATACAAGAATTTTGTTCTTACTCTGTAGTATTAAATATTATGAATTTGGATTTTTGTCAGAGCCTTTCTTTTTGGCTACTGTAGCAGAGAAAACTGAGTGCTGTGGAAAATGAAAAGCCTTCAATAATATAAAAAAGGACATTGTAGCTGCTAAAATCATGTGAGTTGATGGAAGAAGCTGCGAGGATATGCATATATCATAAATTTTGTATAAATATTTGAATTTGTAATAAGCCATTATTTTATGCTTCTATATTCATGTGTGAGTATAATACTCATACAGGGGTGTATATGTAGGTATATATATATTTTTTAAAGAAGAAAAGCTTTTTAACTGAGGTTTTATTTTCCAATTGAAAAAAAAAATTACATATATAAAATAAATACTGAGCCAAGTCCTATTTGAGAGTTTATGTCATTGATAGGAAGTAATTACCAAAAACATGAACGTGTCCTTTTAATTCAATAGACTTACAATTTGAATAACTGATAATAAGTCACCACACCTAGCAAAATGTATTCTACTCATCCTTTTGCTCTAGGTTTTGATCTACATACTTGTCTGGCAGTGAAGTTAATAATTATATTTCATAGATCGAGATTGTCCCTAGGAAACTATACAAAACAAAGACACTACAGGAAAATCTGCCATTTTACTCAATTCTAAATTCAATCCAAAACATATGCTCAGCACATAAATGATCTGAATACTGGCTTAAATAATTAAGATACCGAAATTAATAATACAGTGGCTCTGTCCTCGAGAAAACTATTAAAGGAAACAAGTATATTCAATTAATTATTACACAAAATAAGTCTCCTGCAAATTTTTTGAGATTGAAATTATTAATTTCCTATGAGAAAATAGGAAATTCTTGACAGAGAATGTGATATTTAATCAGTATCTTGAAGGTTTGGTAGGATATCAAAAATTAGAAAAGGGAGGAAAAGACTTTTCTATTCATTAACTTGACAAAGCCTAAGGACTGTGAGCAATCATGGCACATGTAGGACATGGCAAAATTTTGAAGTTATCAGAGGCAATAGTGTGTTAAGAGGAGTGTTGGGGAAAAAGAGGACAAGAAAGCAATGCTGAAAGTGAGTGGATAGGTTTAGGGAGCATGATGTTATAGAAAGAAATAAGTGTTTGATCTTTGTCCCTGTACTTGGCCCAGAGCTAAAAGCCTTGGAATTTCCTAGTGATAAGTGCAATAAAGGTGAAAGGGCAGTTTCTTAAAATTCATAACAAAGTCCTTTCAACCACACTTGCATTTATGTTAGTGAATTAATTTTTGAAAAGCCTCAGGAATGAGCATTTATCCCAGGGGCACTATGTGATTACAGGGTTGAAACTTTCAGCCCCATCCCCTAACTCCTGGGAGGGGAGAAGGGCTAAAGGTTGAATAAATCATCAAGGACAGTGATTCATTCAGTCATGTCTATGTAATGAGGCCTCTGTAAGAAACTCTTACTGAAGGGAATCTGAGAACTTCTGAGTTGCCAAACATGTAGTGTTGGGTGAGCGGCACTCCTGGAAAGGGTTTGGAGGTCCTCTGCACCCCTTCCCCTATGCTTTGCCCTATGTATCTCTTCCACTCGGCTGCTCCTAAGTCATATAACCTTTTATAATAAACTGCTTATCGAGTAAGTAAGCTTCTAGGAAATTATAGGGAGGTGATAAGAACTTATAATTTAGATAGCCATTAAATAGTCAAGTGTCAGAAGCAAAGATGGCAACCTGAACTGGTTATTGGTGTCTGAAGTAAGGGGCAGTCTTAGCCTCTAAGTTCTGCTCTAATTCTGGCAGTTAATGTCCACATTAATTTAAATTGTAAGACATCCAGTGGCTGTCCACCAAAAATTGGAAAATTGCTTAGTGTGAGAAACCCGACATATTAGCATCAGACTACTGAGTGTGGTAGTGATAGAAACTACACGAGAAAATTGTTTTTTCCTTTCAGACAAAAAAGTCCTACAAATAAGCAGCTATGTCAAATGTTGTTGGAATAGTTAAGGCAAGATATCATAAGAAAGTACTTTTTTAAAAGGGGTTCAATAGAAAATGGAGAGAAATTGGAGACAGTATAAATGTCTTTTTGTTTTGTTTTTAAGGAATTTATACAGGGAAAGAGAAAAAGTGGTAGCTGAAAGGTAAAATGGGTTTAAAATAATTTACTGTGGTTTGCTTATTGTGAAATATAAAGATATGTTTGTTTTCTGACAGGAATAAGGCAGTAAGCAAGGAAATATTGATGAGGTCTTTGAGTGCATAATGAAGAACAAGGAGCTTGATATTGCATTCTCAGTAAAAGGACATAGGCCATCGTAAGTGGGCCCCGGTAGGTATTGTTGGGTAAATCATAGTAGGAAGAACTAGTGAGAATGGAAATTCTTATAATTGCTACAATTTGTGTGTGTGTGTGAATTAGGATAAAATAATATATCAGCTTATAACGAGGATGAGATTGTTGGAAATTATAGCTTTTAGAAATGAACAGAAAATAAATCCTATTTCACATTGCACAGAAAAGATAATAGACTAAGCATCACAATCCTCTCTGGGGGGTCAATTATTAGTGTGACACTAGTGATATTAGTGTGCATTATTTTGAGAGAAAGTACAACAAACTAAAATGAGAATGGGTAAACCATTGGATAGAAGTAGGTTGTGTGGCACAAACACTGCAGAAGGATAGAAAGGTCGGTGTGGGGAGTGTATAGAGTAGAATGCTCAAAATGATTGACAATAGCATAAAGTTAGCTAAAAAGGGAATAAAGTTCATGAAGAGGATGATAAGAGGTGAACAAAAAAGTGCGTCATTGGATTTGAACTTCTATTTGAATTAAACATTTGCTGTCAGTGGAGTAATAAGAGTGTGATTTGAAAAGCATTGATATGATAATGGACTGGCTGAGGTAGGATGGAAGGCAACATCATCGGAGGAAATTTGATCCTGGAACTGAAAGGAGTACAATTTACGTGGATATTGAAATCATCAAGAGCAATAACAGGCATATTATTGGAGAGAGAGGGACAATGATCCGAAAAATAAAATATTCAGGGAGGAAAGAGGAGAAAGGGTGGGTTGCAGAGGACTACAAGGAGTAGTGGTACTAGAAGATAGAACACACAGGCCCTGGGATTGATGGTAGAAGATGAAGGAAATATTTACAAGTGCTCAAAGAGTCCAAAGGCTTTTATTTCTAACCTTGACTTTAAGGGTGCACAATGGAAGTTAGGGAAATGGAGGGATGTAGCAGATGGGGTGAAAGGAATATGTATAGGATCACGAGAATTACAGTGCAGAGAGTACGGTGTGACTTCTGTTCCCACGTCTCCTGTTGGATAGGAAAACAAATGACAGAGTAAATGCTGTAGGTGTCAAGAGAGAAGGCAAGGTGGGAGGAGTCTGGTCAAAACTGAGGATGAATTCTGGGGCCCCCACCTAATGTTGCTGATTGAGGTGGGGATTCCAATCAAAGGATATTATTACAGCTTAAATCAGTTCGGAAGGACACGGTGATCTTAGCATGAAAAAACACTTCTTTTAAGTTTAAGAAAACATACAAAAATATCTCTAGGAGTTCAGTAGTAGACAAAGAAGATTTAAATAGGCACAAATCATAAGATGAAAAAGTGAAAATATGTGCCTACCGTAGTCTTCAAAATTCGGTATTTGAACAAGTAGATAATTTGCAGGCTGAGAGAAGACATTTGCAATATTTATGAACAGCAAAGGGCTCACAGCTAGAGCATTTAAAGAGTTCTGACCATGTATAAGAAAATGTTAAGCTTTAGGAAAAATAGTAGAAATATAAACAGGCAATACAATTAAGTATCTGAGAGGGGAAAATACTCAAGTTCTTAAGAAAACAAATCTTTTTTAAAGATTTTATTTATTCATGAGAGACAGAGAAAGCGAGGCAGAGACACAGGCAGAGGAGAAGCAGGCTCCATGTGGGGAGCCCGATGTGGGACTCGATCCCAGGACCCCAGGATCACACCCTGGGCCTAATGTAGACGCTCAACCGCTGAGCCACCCAGGCATCCCTAGAAGATAAAATTAAAACCACAAGCAATAAGAGACTGATTTACAGCCCAAACCCTCCATCTGAGTAAGTATAAAAGTTTCACAGCACTAAATGTTGTAAGGATCTGGACCAAGCATAAATCTTTTTTATAGTGAAAATAAAATGAGTACGATCGTTTTCAGAATGCATCTGCAACATCTAGTTAAAGGTCCCAGTTCTCCTGACTCTAACACCCTCCTTTTCATAGATCTTCTTGAGAACCTCCATAGCTCATAGGCATGAAGCAGCGTTGTTTATGAGGGTGAGGATTTGGGGGAGTCTCTGCAGACTGGTTCATCTCCAGAAGGCCCTTGATGAATACCAGTGATCCAAAATCTCCTCCAAAATACAGTTTGCTAATTGCTCCTGGTGTAAAGAAGAAAAAGAGCCTTCCTAGTATAATGTTCATTAGGCCATCCCACACTCATCTACTTTGTCTGGAACTACCAAATATGTCCACATTCACCCGTCCTCGTCCTCAACTCCCCCAGCTATTCCAACCTCAAAGACACTCCCAATTGCCTGTGTTCCCTCTCTCTGTCATTCTGCTTCTCTAACCATGTTCCTGTGCCTCCATCACCACGTTTTTACCCTCCTTGCTTTTTACCCACCCCTTTTCCTATTTTTCCCAAACCCCAGTTGCCCAAAGTGACTCGAGATCTTGGTCCTGCTCCCCATCTATTCGCCCCCAGAGAAGTGAAGTTAAATGACTTCAATTGCCTTCTCTCCTCAACTAATTACTTTAGTCGCTCTACATGTAACAAGAAGGAATTCCACTAACTCCCCCCCACACACACCCAACTGGGAGGGATTTTCTGTATAATTGAGAGGTAGGAAAACATTTCCATCAAAAGTCAATACGAATTCCAAAATACAAATCCATGGGACGATTATTTCCATAAACCCTGGATAGCATCCCCTGAGACACGTTTTTGTTTTGTTTTGTTTTGTTTTGTTTGTTTGTTTGTTTGTTTTTGGCAGTTGTGCCTAATGGTATCTATTGGACTAAATCCTAATTCTAGCTAATCTTATTAGCCCTTATCAAATCTTCAACCAGATGCTTTTCTTAACTACTCTGTGACCTCAGATCTTTACAGGCACTAGGTAATCCAAAAGGTCTATAAAAATGTGTTACAACTCTAAGCTTAGGTGTAAAATTTCCAAAACTAAGAGCAATGTATGAACTTCCTTTCTCATCATGTTCCTAAGAAGAGAAAACAAGAAATTGGAAGTAAACCTAAAAGATTTGCCTGCCATTACAGATCCTTTTGGGGGCAGCTTTTGTGCTTATGGGCACTACACTATGAGTCATGCAGGAGGTTCACTAGAAATCCTGCAATTTATGAACTTTGCTCCTGGAAATTATCAGGACTCAGGACAATCTTGCCCCAAATAATCAACATCATTGCCAAAGACCTCCAGGAACTCTAGTGAAGGGTCTTCTGTGGTCAGACAGGATCGGATGTGGTTCTGGCTTCCTAAGGATCCACCTGTGCAGTGACTATGGTGACTGCCATATATCTGTTCCCTGAAAACTCTGATGTTGAAGCCATCAATGAATATATTCAGCCCACACACCAGGAAATTTGTTGCGTCACCACTGCCATCCTTACTCTATTATCTAAGGACACTTTGGGCCCAATATTCTTTTTACTCCTGACTGGCTCCCTTCTAATCTCTGATCTTTTTATTCTTATTCAAACTTTGATACCCATTATTTTTCTTCATTTTTATGTGTATGATGTGCTTCTCCCCAGCCTTACTAAAGTGTAAGTGACCAATACAAATGTAGGATATTTAAAGCATCCAATGTGAGGACTCAGGAATCACTTTTCTATTTTTGCTTCTAGCAGATGAACTCCCCCCCGCCCCCTACAAATAAGTGATGCTATAGAGCATTTGTCTTCCTCTGTCTGGTTTATTTCACTTAACATAGTGCCCTCCAAGTTTATCCTGAACCATGTGGTACCAAATGACAGAATTTCCGTTTTTGTTTTTTTTTTTGTTTTTTTTAAGACTAATACTCCATTGTGTATACACACCCATGATACTCCTAGCATTCATCTGCTGATAGAAACCTAGATTGTATTTTTTTTTTTTTCATTTTATGGCTACCGTGAACAATGCTATGAACATGATGAATACAGGTATTTCTTCGAGATAATGATTTTGTTTCCTTTGAAAGTATACTCAGAAGTAGAATTGCTGGATCATATGCTGGTTCCATTTTTAACTTCTTGAGGAACCTCTGATATTTTCTAAAGTGCCTGTACTGGTTTACATTCCCACCAGAATATAAGGGTTCCTTTTTCTTCTTCCCATTCTCACGAGCATTTGCGCTCTCTTATCTTTTTCATAACAGACCTTTTAACAGGTGAGGTGGGATCTCATTGTGATTTTGACTTACATTTCCCTGATCATGTGTGATGTTAAACAATTTTTCAAGTACCTGTTGATCATCTGTATGTATTGTGGGTATTATCCCTTTATGTGGTTTGCAAATATTATCTCCCTTTCCATAGTTTACCTTTTCATTTTGTTGATTGTTTCCTTTACTTTGCAGAATATTTTTAGTTGGAGGTAGTTCTGCTGTTTATTTTTGCTATGGTTGCTTTCATTGTTATTGTCAAATCCAATCCAAGTGTTAAGGAGACTTAAGGAGACTACCGCCTATGTTTTCTTCTAATTCTTTTTTTTTTTTTTTTTTTGGTTTTAGGTCTTACATTTAAGTCCTCAGTCCATTTCAAGTTAATTTTTGTGGCTAGTATAACCCATTTCATTCATTTGCATTTGGTTTTCCAGTTTGCCTAACACCATCTATGGAAGAAACTACCAATTCCTAATATTCTTGGCTCCTTTATTGAAAATTAATTGACCATATGCATGGGTTCATTTCTAGGCTCCCTATTCTGTTCAGTTGCTCTCTGTGTCTCTTTTTAAGCCAATACCATAATATTTAACCTACTATAGCTTTGTAATAATGTTTAAAATTAGGAAATGTGAGGCCTCCAGCTTCATTCTGCTTTCCTAACATGCTTTGGCTATTTGGAATCTTTTGCTATCCATACAAATGTTGGGAATTTTTTTTTTTCCCATTTCTCTGAAAAATGCCATTGGAATTGAATCTGTGGATTGCTTTGAGTGGTATGGACATCCTAGCAATATTCTTACAATCCCTAAGCATGAAATACTTCTGTATATATTTGTGTCCTCTTCAATTTCTTTCATCATTGACTTATAGTTTTCAGTGTACAGAAA
Source organism: Canis aureus (assembly GCF_053574225.1). NCBI lineage: Eukaryota > Metazoa > Chordata > Mammalia > Carnivora > Canidae > Canis > Canis aureus. The sequence goes on along the minus strand of NC_135612.1, from coordinate 6,718,043 downwards.
TCCATCCTTGGTTAAATTTATACCTTTTCTTTTTGATATTGTTGCAAATGGGATTGTTTTCCTAATTTCTTTTTGGGGTAGTTTCTTGTTAATATATAGAAACAACTAATGTTTTTATACCGATTTTGTATACTGTAATTTTACTGAAATTGTTGATGAGTTCCAGAGGTTTTCGGGTGGAGACCTAGTGTATTCTTAATATAATTTGAGTCCTATAGGTGTCAATTATAGGTAGTTGACAGGATAGTTGATAATAGCATCAGCAAACAAAAATAATATACTTCCTTTTCCGTTTGAATGCCTTTACTTCTTTTTCAAGCCTAATATGCCAAGAAATTTTAGTACCATGTTTGGAAAAAGTGGTGAGTTGATCTTTTGAGGTTTTGTTGTTTTGTGTGTGTGTGTCTGTTTTATTTGCTTATTTCCTTTTCTCTACCAACCCTGAGCTTTGTTGTTGTTCTTCTTCTTTTTTTTTTTTTTTTTGTTTCTTTTAGGTAAAGTTAGATTTCTCTTGTTTCAGGACACATGGCTGGCTCAGTGGTTGAGGGTCTGCCTTGGGCTCAGGGTATGATCCTGGAGTCCTAGGATCAGGTCCTGCATTGGGCTCCCTGCATGGAGCCTATTTCTCTCTCTGCCAGTATCTCTGCCTCTCTCTCTCTCTCTCTGTGTCTTTCATGAATAAATAAATAAAAACTTAAAAAAAAGAAGATTTCTCTTGTTTCATGAGGTAGACTATATTCTTGTAAATTTCTTAGAACTGTTTTCATTGAGTCCCAAAGATTTTGGACTTTTGTGTTTCATTTTCTTTCATCTCCATGTGTGTTTATTTTCTCTTTGATTCCTTTGTTAACCCATAGGCTTTTTAGTAGCCTGTTGTTTAGCCTCCACATGTTCATGTTTTTTTCCAGTGTTTTCTTGTGATTAATTTCTAGTCTCATACCATTGTGGTTGGAAAAGATGAATAATATGATTGCAATCTTAAATTTATTGACACTTGTTTTTTGGTCTAATGTGATCTGTCCTGGAGAATGTTCCATGTGCACTTGAAAAAGAATGTTCTTTTGTTTTTAGATGGAATGTTCTCTCTGTCAAGTCCACCTGGTCTAATGTGTCATTCAAAGATACTGTTTCCTTATTGATTTTCTGCCTCAATGGTATATCCATTGATGTAACTAAGATGTGAAAGTTCTCTATCTACTATTGTATACCTACTAATTTCTCCCTTTATGTCTGCTAATATTTTCTTTATGTATTTAGCTGCCTCAATGTTGGGTGCATAGAAGTTTATAATTTTTAAATCCTCTTATTGGATTGACTCTTATCAGTAGGTAACTTTTTTTTCCTTTTTGTTCTTTTTGTCCCTTATTACAGTCTTTGTTTTAAAGTCTATTTTGGGGCAGCCTGGGTTGCTCAGTGGTTTAGCGCTGCCTTTGCCCCAGGGTGTGATACTGGAGACTCGGGATTGAGTCCCATGTTGGGCTCCCTGCATGGAGCCTGCTTCTCCCTCTGCCTGTGTCTCTGCCTGTCTCTCGCTCTGTGTGTCTCTCATGAATAAATAAATAAAATCTTTATTTTATTTTATTTTATTTCAGTCTATTTTGCCTGATATAAGCATTGCTTCTCTGGCTTTTTTTTTTTTCTTCTATTTGCAAAGCATATATTTTTCCATTCTTTCAGTTTGATGTGGCTGTAGGTCTGCCAAGAGTCTCTTGTAGGCAGCATATAAATGGGTCTTTTAAAAAAACAATCAGTTCTTCCACCCTATGTCTTTTGATTAGAGTATTTAGACAATTTACATTTAAATCATTAAAAGGCATGTACTTAAGGTCATTTCAGTAATTATTTTCTAGTTATTTTTGTAGTTGTCTGTTCCTTCTCTTTCTCTCTATGATTGATGACTTTCTGTAATGTTATGCTTGGCTTACTTTATTTTTTCCTGTATCTGTTAGAGGGTTTGAGTTTGCAATACTATGAGGTTCATATCTAGAATCCTAAGTTGTTAACAGTCTATATTAAGTTAACAGTCATTTAAGTTTGAAGAGATTCTAAAACAACTTTTTTACATCCTCCTCCTCACATTGAAAGTATATGCTTTCATATTTTGTAGACTTTTATCCATCATTGTCTTCTTCTTATGGCTGCTTTTAAGTACCTTTAGCATTTCTTATAAGTACCTTTAGCATTTCTTATAAGGCCAGTGTAGTGGTGATGAATTTCTTTAATGTTTGGGAAATTTTTTATCTTTTCTTCAATTCTGAATGACAACCTTGCCAACTAAGTACAGTATTCTTGGTTGTAGATTTTTTCATTTAGCTCTTTGAATATAATATGCCATTCCATTCTTGCCTCCAAAGTATCTGCTTTCTGTCTCTCATGAATAAATAAAGTCTTAAAAAAAAAAAGAAAAAGAAAAATCAAAACATGAGGATGGCTTAAGGGATCTCTTGGACATCAAGTGAACATTCACATTATAGGGGTCCCAGAAGGAGAAAATAAAGGGGAGAAAACTTAATGAATAATACCTGAAAACTTTCCTAACCTGACAAAGGAACCAGACATCCAGGTTGAAGAAGCACCGAAAGTTCCAAGACGGTCCATAGCAAGATAATTAAAAAGCAAAGGTTAAAGATCTAGAGAGAATCATAATAGCAGCATGAAAGAGCAAAGTATTATCTACAAGGGAAACCTCATTAGGTTATCAGATGATTTTTCAGCACATACTTTGGAGGAGATCTAGGGCTGGGTCTTTTATAATCCACTTACTCTTTTAAACCTGGGCTTGCCTGCCTTGCCTGGGGCAACCTGATGCTCTTTGAGGAGGCAAACTGGCTATGGTGTCCAGATTCTGTTCCCAAGGGAGAGGGGAAGTATAAACCACAGCATTCACAACTCCTCCTTCCTGGAAGTTTCTTTGCTATTTGGTGGAGTTCTAAGGTTGGATCTTTTATGTACCAGTTGCTTTTTTAAATGGTGGCTTTTGTGTGTGTGTGTGTGTGTGTGTGCCCAGAGCACAGGAATCTGCTCATGATTTCTCACTACTGTCCCTCCCCACTGCAGTTTGCAGCATTGTTCCCTTTGTTACTGTGTCTACTTTTCTCTTCCTTGTTCTCTATATGGTTTATCTTTTGTTGTGCCAAAGCTGTCCAGTTCTTCTGAAGGAATTACTCTATAAATAGGTGCAGATTGGGTGTGTCTAAGGAGGAGGTAAATTCAGGGCCTTTCTACAATGACATCTTGGACCAGAAATACCACAAAGTATAATCTTTAAGGGAAAGCCACATGCTAGCTATTTTCAAAGTGCAGGGCGGGGGGGGGGGGGGGGGGGAAGGGGGGGGAACATTTATTCTTAAAGAAATAGTAAAGACCTGGAAATTACATAGTGCACCTGGGGCTGTACAGCAAGGTTGTGGGGAGAGGGAATTTCCCTTCTTGTAGATAAGCAACATACAATATCGCAGATCCTTGCCTTAGGCCCAGGTGAAAACTTGTATCATAGGTGCATACAGTTGACTCTTCTGTCTTAATAGTAGTTCTGTGTTAAAAAAAAAAAAAAAAAAATCAAGATCACCTCTGGCAAAGCAATTGTTTTTGGGAATTATTGGAGCCTGAGCAAAACAAAAATATTTAATTTAAGGGCACCCATTTTATAGATGATATAATGTAAGCTCCTAGAACAAATGAATTTATTTTATTTAACCTTGTCTTCAGCATTTACCACTTACTGTGGTATATTACTATTACATGCTCAACAAAAATATTTTACAGAGGCCAAAATATATATCTTATTAGTATCAGGGCTGGTATTATAATGCAAGTCTCTCAACTTCTAAAATGATCTCTTAAATATTTTTTCTTTTTTTTTTTTTTTTTTCTTTTTAATTTAGGAGACAGAATGTCTTTAAATCTAGAATCTCAGGCTTCGTTGCGGTCCTGAGTCTGCCTGTAAAAATCATGTGGAAGATAGTTTATTATGAATCTTTTGTCATAATCTTTTATTTAAAGAATTGCCTTTAACATTTTACATACTTAAGTACCTAGTTATATCTATTTTACCTCTGTGAAAAAGGAAACCACAGACCCCACATGAAGCCATTTGTATTAAGAGCCACATTTGTTTGTTTCAAGTTTTTATTTAAATTCCATTTAGTAGCATACAGTGGAATATTAGCTTCAAGGTTAGAACTCATCATTTACATATAACATTTAGTGCTCTTCTCCAGTGTCTTCTTTAATCCCCATCATCAATTTAGCCCATCCACTGTCTTTCTCCCTCTATCAATCTTCAGCAATTCTCTATATTTAAGAGTTTGTTTTATGGTTTGCCTCCCTTTTCCCCCCACATATTCATCTGTTTCTTTTCTTAAATTCCACATATGAGTGACATCATATGGCACTTGTCTTTAACTTATTTCACATGGCGTCCTATACTCTAAGTCCATCTGTGTCATTGCAAATGGCAAGACTTCATTCTTTTTGATGACTCAGTAATATTCCATTTTCTGTATATACCACCTCTTTATCCACTCATCAGTTGATGGACATTTGGACTTGCTCCAAAATGTGGCTATTGTTTGCTTTGTTTTTAATTTGGCTATTGTTAATAATGCTGCTATAAACATCATGGTGTGTATGTCCCTTTGAATCACTATTTTTGCATTCTTCAGGTAAATACCTAGTAGTACAATTGCTGGGTCATAGGATATTTCTTCCATACTGTTTTCCAGAGTGATTGCACCAGTTTGCATTCCCACCAACAGTGCAAAAGGGTTTTCCTTTTTCCACATCCCTGCCAACACCTGTCAGTAACACATTTCCATTTGATGTTAATTTTATCCATTCTAACAGATGTGAAGTGGTATCTCATTGTGGTGTTAATTTGTAGTTCCCTGATGATGTTGACCATCTTTTCATGTATCTGTTAGTGTCTGTAAGTTGTCTTTGGAAAAATGTCTATTCATGTCTTCTGCCCATTTCTTAACTGGATTATTTTTTTGGGGGTGGTGGTTATGAGTTCTTGATATTGGATACTAACACTTTATCAGGTATGTCATTTGTAAAGGTAGCTTTCTAGTTTTGTGGATAGTTTCCTGAACTATGCAAAATGTTTTTTTATCTTGATGAAGTCCCAATAGTTCATTTTTGCTTTTGTTTTCCCTGCCTTAGCTAATAAGAAATTTCTACGGCAACAGTCAAAGAGGTTGCTACCTGTGTTCTTCTCTAGGATTTGGATGTATTCCTGTCTCACATTTAAGTCTTTCATCCACTTTTAATTTGTTTTTTGTGTATGGTGTGAGGAAATGGTCCAGTTTTTCCAACACCATTTGTTGAAGAGACTGTCTTTTTCCCCAGGGGATATCCTTTCCTGCTTTGCTGAAGATTAGAGCTGTGGGTCCATTTCTGGGATTCTGTTCCATGGGTCAATGTGTCTGTCTTTGTGCCCTTATCATATCTTGATCATTAGAGCTTTATACTATAACTTGAAGTCTGGAATGGTAAAGTCTCCAGCTTTTTCTTTTTCAAGGTTGCTTTGGCTATTTGTGGTCTTTTGTGGTTCGTACAAATTTTAGCATTGTTTATTCCAGTTCCGTGAAATGCTGCAATTTCAACTCCCCCAGGAAAGTAATCTTTAACTAGTTAACCTGGAATGTCCCGGTCATCACTAGGGAATTAAATAATATAGTCTTTGCTAAAAATTTTAATTTCCTTTTTCCACTCCCTCTCTACCTTATAACAAAATAAAACAAAACTTTTCTGGAGCTTGATGGGTGATGGAGCTCTTTTCTATTTGCTAGATGGGAGGGATGCTGACTAGTGAATCATTTTAATAAATTTTAAGTAAATATAATAAAACCAGTTAGATCTTCACTTTCATTCAGCTGTTTTTTGTTTTGTTATTGTTATTTAACCAATTTAGTGGCAGCAACAGGATCCAGAACAGACAGATGTTGGCTTTGGGGAACAAGAAGAAATATCCTAAGAACCCTCTGAGTTCACAGTCTCTCACTGTTACCAAAGGCCTTGGGTAAGTTCACTCTCAGTTCTGAGCTCCATTGTCTTTGCTTCTTGCTCCCAGTCTATTTGATTTTCCCTTATAATTCAGGGCAGCTTAAACTGGCAGACACAATTCTCAGGGTTTTTTTTTTTTAGTGGAAAACCCTAGCCATTGCCATATTGGGAATTACTGGAGGTTACCTGCCAGAGTTGGACTGGGTCCAATTTAAAGACTGGTTTGGGTGTGGGATTAGACCAGGTCTGATTTGAGCTGGATTGAGTTCAATTTAGGAACTGTACTGGGCCCCATTTAGACTGGACTGGGTCCAGTGGGGGGCCTCAGGTGAATAAAATTTGTTTTAAATGGGATCTTTAAAAATCCAAAGAGTTAAGCGTGACACATTCTGGCACACCTGCTTATTTTATGTCTTAGCACTAGGGTTGCAGAAGCAGGAGCCATAAATATTTTCAAAAATGGCAAAATCTTACTAAGCTTGTTTTGTGTCTTGAAGAATTTGGCTTGGTAACTAATATGTTGGGGGCATCAAAATAAGGCCAGACAGAAATGTAGGCTACACTCCATTTATAGCTGGGTTCCAACCAAACTGCTGCCAGCCCTCAGGATAATTACAAACTAGAGTCCCACAGGCCATTAAGAGGAGCAACCCCATTTGATAAGATCATTTAAGAAGTGTACTTAGAAGCAGACTTCAAAATTCCAAAAATAGTTTCATTGCAGAAAGCTGATAAAAAAAAAAAAAAAAAGATGCAAAGAAGTACCTATTGCAAAAGACTGTAAGATGGACTCTTGCTGCTTCCCTCTCTTCTCCTTTACTTAAATACTCATTCTAGTGGTCTGTTTGAAATGCCTTTTACGCAAGTGTAAACAAAAGTCCACCAAATTAATGGGTCTAAAAACACCTCAGTATCTACCTTCAAATAAGCACCCCCCTTTATGCCTCTCCCAGAGTTGATGAGACTCTGAGGGGTTTTCTGATAAACTTCTGCATTAGTCTCTTGAACGGCCAAGGGAAAACTAGAATAAACAAAACAAATTTATTCTAACACAGATAGATGGTTAGGTCATTCCTTCAACATCCAGGCTAAGATTCAATTCTTTGAGGAATTAAAAGCAACTGTCTTTAGGTTAATAAAACTGGAAACTCAGCTCAAAAGGCACTCCAGAGTTTATCTCTGTTTACTTTTTATCTCAAAGGGCTTGTAAATTACTGGGCTTACAAATCCAAATTCTTGGAGGAACTTGCATTCTTTCCCTATGTCTCTGAAAATAAAAATACAAACTTTAGGGAGATAATTCTTATCAGAAGTATAATGGGGAAATGTCCTTTGAATGAAAAATCATGTCTTCTCTAAAACGATTTAGTAGAAAAATCTCAGGCCATCTGAGCAGATCTCTTTAAGTTGTTACATCTGTCAGAAAAAGTTTGGGTCCCACTGTTATCCAACAACCAATGAGTTTTGCCTTATCATAGCCATCTCATGGCTAAAAATTTTTAAACAATAACTGTAAGATCTCTGTATGTTTGTGTGTGCCTATTATAGATTCGTGACATTTTCTACTTCTGAGTGGTCTCACTAAAATTAATTTATCAGAGGTCTATTGGATTGTTTAAAAATGAGCACTGGAAAATTAAGCACTTATCTTAAAAATATAATAGAAACTAACCCCAAAGTTTTCAAGTTCACATGATTTTCAGCAAATAAAAACTAATTTGGTGGTTTAATATATAAAGACATGTCAGAGTTATCAACATTGGATATAATGCAGACATAACATTTTATTTTGGGTTTATTAGTTGAATGAGCTCATATTAGATCTTGAGAAATCTGTCAAAAAAAGTAGCTTTGAATGATGGTTGATTTGGTCTAATGTCCCATGAGGTTTTTGTGGGTAATCTAAACACAGTTGTTGGGAGCAAGTGATTTAGATAGATATAAGATAAAAGTTAACCTAACTCTTTAACCTCTTAACAATAATTGTGTTTTACATCTACTTAAAAATACTTTCCAAAATCTTTTTGGTAACCTGAAACTTAAAATAGTGATATATTAGGTACCGAACATAGGTTTATCTACTCTTCCTTATCACAGAGAAATTAAAGATACATTTGAGTTTTTTAGGAAGCATTTTTTGTCTTTTATTCAAAAGTTGTACCATGAAGAAGCTTGTTTCTAGAAATTATGAAATGTATTCAAAAATTTGTCAACCTGAAAGAATGCTACTCTAATAGTTCACAAATGATTGCTACTTGGTTTTCTTAATTTTACTTAGGAACCTTTAATTTCTAAAATTAAGCAAACTAAGGGCTAAGAATTCTAATTAAAATATGTGAATAAAACTATTAGAAATAAGAGGAACCTCTCTGAATGCAAAAAAAAAAAAAAAGAAGAAGAAGAAGAAGAAGGAAGTGTGTATACTTTAGGTAATAAAAGTTAAGAATGGAAATTCATTTTTGTTGAGGGAAAAGAAAGTAATGTTGTCCTAAAGTAAATGTAGTTATTTGAAAGGAGGAAAATAGAGACAAAATCCAAAGGCAAAAAGTTATAGATTTGTGGCAAAGGAATCTCTGAAAAGTATGTTTAATGAAAAGTAAGCTTAGTCAAGCTGGCTAAGATAGATATAAATAAGAGTTTGAATATTTAAAGGACACTGATAAAAATTTAAATTCATTTTTTTTTTCCTCCGTTAAAAGGACAAAGTTTTCTTAGGTTGTTTAACTTTATTGTAATCGGCCTAGAAAAACAAAGATTCTGTGTTTTGTCTTCATCAGGTTGTTGGTTACTTAAGTAAACTCAGCCTTCCTGATATTAAAAGAGCTAAGTTTTGCTCAAGACTATGTAACTTTCTGTATTTACCTGTGAAGTCTTATCACTTTGGTTACATAGAAAACTCTTGCTTCACAGTCACCTATGGTTCTATTTAGTCAAGTGTCCAAATCCAAATTCTAAAGTGAATAATTTTGACCACAAATTAACTTTGAAATATTGCAGGGAGTACCTGGAACATTTCAAGAATTTGTTTTCTCATAGGAAGTTTAATATTAAACTAATGTGGCTTATTTGGTTTGCTAAATTATATGGAGAGCATTGTCAAATAGGTCATGCTAAACCTTCTTAGCTTACAGTGTGTGGGTAAATATATATATTATAGTCATATTAATATTAGTGTTGTACAAATTGTAAAAAAAATTATCAGGATATATCAAAATTTTAATGCTATCAGTCATAATCTTAACAATGTTTTATGACCTAGAAATAACCCAAATTTTTTTGTTAACTATATTATGAGTTCTAATCAGACCTTTGAAATGGCTGTTTACCAACAGTTCTTGTTTTATTCAGATGCTTTTACAAAAATTTTCAGGGAAATTTATGGAAAGGAATCTGACAAGTCTGTTAGAATACAAGTTTTTGGTGACTTTCATATCATATGACTGAACTGAGTAAGAATTCCCAGAACTAATGGAAAAATGAACAAGCAGAATGAGTAACAGAGGTCAAAATGAAATGAGGAAGAGGACCCTAATTTTTGTGACTTCTCGTTTTAAATATTCCTGGCTGTATGTTTTACTTTATTAGGCCTTAGGAAGCCTTTTAAGCCCATGAACAATTCAGTGAGATATACTTAATCTCTCCAAAATTCAAAAACTCTTGATCTTTTAAGGTTTTCTTAAAATCTATTCTATCACTCTAAATTGACAAAATGATCCAATCAAAAAGCAAAGTAATTATTCATAGATATGTGTGTATTGCCATTTTGTTACTTGTTTTGTGGTTTCTCAAGATTCTTTTTCTGGTCTTTTTTCTCCTTTATGTTTATGTTTGACAAAAGTTACTTACATAAGTTCAATGAGAATCTGTTCTTCCCATGATGGAACACGTTTGAAAATAATGGTTATATTTGACTGGAATATCCTATATGAGAGAGATGAGGGCAAAAAAACAGTTACTTTGCTTACAAGCTTCCAGAAAAGTCATTTTAAAAAAAGAGTTTAAGTGGTCAATTACTATTCCTGGGATACACATATGTAATCAGGCAAAGTTTAATGCAAACATATTTTGCTATTAAAAAATGGAGAGTGATTATATAGAGAAATAAATATTTTTATACTTTTGTATTAGGTTCTAATCCTGTTGAGGTTCCGGTATACTTGTAAACTGAACTACATCCTAAATTCTTCTCCTTTTTGTAAAAATCTGTCTTTGACTCTTCAAACTAACATTTCCATTTGTATCCTACCCTTCAGATTTGGATTCAGTAAAACAAAGACTGCCCTTGAATCTCCTTGAGACTTACTGTAGCAAACATTCCTCCCCAGTCAGTAGCAGCCAAACCTCAGGGACTTAACCCTTGGACATGCATCTCATAACTGCAAAAGGCTCCACGTGACAGATTCCAGAGACCTTCTGATCAAATGGATAGGAGGAGAAGTAGCTGACTTTGAGGTAAACTGAATCCTTCCAAGATTACAACTTCATATTTTACACACGAAATCCTTTCTTCTTTCCTTTTTTCCCTTTCCTGTGACACAGGCCTCAGTCCATTTCTAACAGGGTAACGTTTGCCTTTTAGAACCCTGGATTTGACATCAAAACCTGCTATTTGTCCATTAGCAATGCCACCTTAGTGAGAGTATTTTGTGCACCAACAAGGTTTGCCTTTGTGAGGGTTGTCATTTTCCTTGGGCTTATGCATGCCTAATGATTAAAGAAAATGGCTTAAAAATCATGAACCTGAAGTTATGACCTGTGAATACCACACACACAAAAAATCAACAAAAGCTGCAAGAAATACAGTGCAGTAGCTCAGAGTGGCGCTAATGCCTTATATTTTGATCACATCTCTCACTTAAGCTGAGAGTCTATGTTAAGAGCCCCATGTCAGAAAACCAAGACTTACTCCCTAACCTGACTGTAGTTTCAACTCCCCCAGGAATGTAACATTTAACCAGTTAACCTGGAATTTCCTAGTCATCACTAGGACATTTACTGATAGACCCCTCCTGTTCCTCTTAAGAGAACAACCTTGCCTAAAAACAATGTATTCTTTGCTAATAATTTACTTTTTACCACTCCCTCGCTACCTCTAAAGCCTTTCCTTTTCTGCAGCTCGATGGAGTTCCTGTTTGCTAGGTGGGATGCTAATTCACGAATTATTTAGTAAAGCCAATTACATCTTTAAATTTACTTAGTTGGATTTTGTTGTTTAAACCTAAAATAGCCTGAAGAAGTAGCACTTATACATCTCATAGATGAGGGATCAGAGGTTCCAAGGTGACAGAAATAGAAGGGGTCAACAACGAACTTAATTCTGGAACTCTTTGCCACTGAGACGTGTACTTCAAGGGAAAGCTTACAATACCCAAGTTTTTGATTGAAAACAATTTGAATCTTAGTTTTCAATCTATTTTTAACCCTTGCTAATGAAAGAAATATGTAAAGCTATTAAATGCCAACAACAGCCTTGCCTTCTCTCCACTGCTATTGTTGATTTGTTTCCTTCTTTACTATTGTTAAAAAAAAAAAATAAATTCAATTGAGTAAACTCAAAGATGATATTGGCTTTATTTAATGATTCATGAATCAACCATTATTCTTTCTAACAAATAGAAAGGAACTCTGCAAAGCTTCAGAAAAGAGAAGGTTTTTAAAGGCACAGAGGGAGTGGAAAAGAAATTTATTAGCACAGGGTGGATTGTTTCAGGCTAGGTAACCTACTGATGGGGAACAGAGGGGTCTTATCAGGGATTACCTCACCAGTGCTGACCAGGTAATTCCTGGTTGATTAGGTAAAGGTTACATTCCTGAGAAAGGCTGAAAAGGCAATTATATTAGGTATTAAATCTTGATTTGCTGATGTGGGGCTAAACACAAGTGATTCTATTTTGGGCCTGTTGTTTCTTTTTAGCATTATCAAAGCCTTAGTAAGAAATTGAAGTACTTTAGAGATACCATGCAATATAAATAATATTAAATGAACATGTTTTGTACCCAAATTCCAGCTTAAAAATTGAAATGTTTCCAAATTGTTGGGGCTCTTTACATAATTCATGTAAATACACTCCATTCACTACCTCTTCCTTCACTGTATAGCCACCATTCTTAATAAAGTGGTTATCATTCCCAACCAATATTACAGGAAATGAAAATTTATTTATGCAGTATTTATAATCAGTGGATATAAAACACTATAATAGGTTTTTTGTTTCATTTTGTGTAATATGTTTTTAAATAAAAACAAATCTGAACTCTGCCAAGAAAAGACTATCTGAAAAGACTATTGCAGTAAGAAAAACACCTAGACATTGAGATCTGCAAGTATTTCAAAATCAAACAGAAAAGATTTATATAGAGAATAGTAAGCAGGGTCAAAGAGAGTCAGCAAGACCTGAGAGGGAAAAAGGTGGCCTAACACTTAATGTTCCTTCCTGTTGCCAGCTGATCATCAGAATGAGCTTTAAAGGGAGTATGTTCTATCCCTTTAGTATACCTTAGAATCCTGAGTAAGATAGAGTTCATAGGACAATGGGGAGACAGGAAGCCTGACAAAATTTTGGCCAAGCCACATCAGTGAATTAGTAAATAGGCAAGTGTGCACACCTTGGCCATCCCCTCTATGTTTAAGATAGACAATTCCTGTCTTTAAATATTATTCAAGATGCATAAGAATTGTGAAGTTGGAATTTGTGGTTTCCAGGGTTAGATTGGCCTTAGCTTTTTTTTTTTTTTGGCTTGATGGACTAATTGTATCATCTGTTGAGCATGGTTTTGGACTATGAGTAGTTAGAACATTTAAGAGATCAATAACTTGGTGGGAACTATGCCTAAGAATATAGTAGAGAAGGAGTTGACCAAGGTGGCGACAGGAAAGCTCCTAAGATTCCCCATTCCATGGTGCACCAACAGAAAATAGCTGTGTGACTCCCACACATGAGGCAAATGAGAAAATAATCACATAAAAATTGATTCCAGGGGCTGATGTACGTCTACTCAGAAACTAGGTAAGCTGGTAGACACCACTCCTGCTGTCTCCCTGCATCCTGCCCCAACTCAACAGAAAAATCCCTGGAAGGAGCTTGCATACACATCTGCACCCCAGCTTTTGCAATTACAGCCAAGAGACAGGTCTACAAATGTCTGATTCTGATAGCTGAAGGGGCTTCCATTCATGAGTCCCACAGGACTGTAGCAAACAAAGAAGCAGTTGTTAACCAGCTATCTCACCAGGGCTCTGCACAAGAGGGAGCCACCAAAATTGCCCATTCCCCGGTCTTTCACTAAAGTCTTAATAAATTTAAAAAGGTTGAAATCTCACCATGTATTCTCTCCCAACCACAATAGTATAAACCTAAAAATCAATTACATGCTGGAAAACTTACAAATATGTGGAGATTAAACAACATGTCCCTGAACAACAGATGGATCAAGAAAAAAACCAAAGGGGAAATCAAATAGTATCATGAGACGAATAAATGGAAATGGCAATACAACATACCATAAACTCAGAACAAAAAGCATTCCTAAGAAGGATATTTATAGAGATAAATGCTACATTAAGAAACAAATATCTCAAACAATCTGGCTTTATTCCTCAAGAAAAAGAAGAGCAAATTAAGCCCAAAGTTATCAGAATGAAATAAATAACAAAGAGCAAAAATAAATGAAATAGAGACAAAAAGATCAGTAAAACTAAGAGCTATTTAAAAAAAAAAAAAGATAAAATCAACAAAATGTTAGCTAGACATACCCAAGATAAAAGATTAGAACTCATATCAAATTCTAAATGATAGAGAAGACATTACAACTGATAATATACATATACAATTATATGCCAACAAAGTGGACAACATGAAATAAATGGATAAAATCCCCAAAACACAACACATCAAGACTAACTCCTGGGAAAAAAAAAAAAAAAAAAAAAGACAATTTGAAGAGACCAATTACTAAAGTTTCTCAAGGAAGAAAGTGTAGGACCAGATGGCTTCATTGGTGAAATCTAAGAAGAGTTTTAAGAGGAATTAATACTAATCCTTCTCAAACTCTTTCAGAATACAGAAGAGGAAGGAATACTTTTTTCTTTTTAATTATACTGCCTTCACAAAAAATACATGGGAGTTAATTTTGTTCATTATTATTTTGCCAGTTGCTATCTCCATGACCTAATTTTGTTCTCTTAAATACATTTTATTTATTTTTGAAAACACTTAAAGTCAGGCTAACACACAGTGTAATATTAGTTTGAGGTGTACAATACAGTGACTCAACACTTCCATACATCACAACATGTACACACTCTTCATATCCATCACCTATTTCACTCATCCCCTCACTCACCTCCCCTCTGGTCACTATCAGTTTGTTCACACACACACACACACACACACACACACATATATGACTACATATATATATGTATTGATCAATAGATACTTGGGCTGTTTCTGTAATTTGGCTATTGTAGAGAATTCTGCTACAAACATGAGGTGCATGTACCCCTTTGAATTAGTATGTTGTTTTCTTTGGATAAATAACTAGTAATGTGATTGCTTGGTCAAAAAGGTAGTTCTATTTTTAAGATTTTGAGGAACTTTCATACTGTTTCCCATAGTGGCTGTACTAGTTTGCACTCGCACCAACCTTTCTCCTTTCTCCACGTCCTTGCCAATACCTGTTTTTTCTTGTGCTGTTGATTTTAGACTTTCTGACAGGTGAGAAATGATAACTCATTGTACTTTTGATTTGTGTTTCCCTGATAATCAGTGATGTTGAGCATCTTTCCATGTGTCCATTGGCCATCAGTTCTGTCTTCTTTGGGAAAATATCTATTCATTTCTTAACTGGATTATTCTTTTTTTTTTTTTTTTTGGTGTTGAGTTTTATAAGTTCTTTATATATTTTGGATACTAATCCTTTATCATATCTAATTTGCAATTATCTTCTCTGATTCCATAGGTTGCCTTTTAGATTTATTGTTTCCTTCACAGAAGCTGTTTATTTCGGTTAAGTGTCCCAATAGTTTAAAAAATATTTGTTTCTTTTGCCTTGGGAGACCTTACTAGAAAGAAGTTGCTATGGCTGATGTCAGAGAAATTGCTGCTTCTGTACTCCCTAGGATTTTTTTTTGTTTTGTTTTGTTTCAGGTCTTGAATACATTTTGAATTTGTGTATGGTAAAATTAAGTGGTCCAGTTTCATTCTTTTCCATGTTGTCCAGTTTTCCCAACACTATGTTGAAGAGACATTCTTTTCCCCATTGGAAATTAACCATATAATTGTAAGGTCATTTCTGTGTTTTCTATTCCTTTCCACTGATCTGTGTGTCCATATTTGTGCCAGTACCATAATGTTTTAAATACTACGGCTTTGTAATATAAAGTCTGGAATTGTGGTGCCTCCAGCTTTTTCTTTTTCAGAGTAGCTTTGGCTATTTGGGGTCTTTTGTGTTTCCATATATATTTTAGGAATGTTTGTTCTAGCTCTGAGAAAAAATGCTGGTGGTATCATTAAATATGTAGTGATTGCATTAAATATGTAGATTGCTTTTGGTAATATAAACATTTTAACAATATTTGTTCTTCCAACCTATGAGCTGGAATGTCTATTTTTTTGTGTGTCATCAGTATTTTATAGCTTTTAGTGTACATTCACCTCTTTGGTTAGGTTTTGTCCTAGGTATCTTACTATTTTTGGAGAAATTATAAATACTATTGATTCCCTAATTTCTTTTTCTTGCTTTATTATTTGTGTATAAAAATGCAACAGATTTCTGTACGTTGATTTTTGTATCCTGTGACTCTACTGAATTCATTTATCAGTTCTAGCAGGGTTTTTTTTTTGTTGTTGTTGTTTGTTTTTGGTAGAATCTTTAGGGTTTTCTGTATATAGCATCATGTCATCCACAAATAATGAGAGTTTTACTTCTTCTTTTTCAACCTAAATGCCTTTTATTTCTTTTTGTTGTCTGACTGGTGTGGATTGGACTTCCAGTACTATGTTAATAACAATGATGAGGGTAGAGATCCCTGTCTTGTTCCTGACTGTAGAAGAAAAGCTCTCAGTTTTCCTCCATTGAGGATGATACTAGCTGTGGGTTTTCATAAATGCCCTTTTTATATTGAGATATGTTCCCTCTAAACCTACTTTTTTGAGGGGTTTTATCATGAAAGGATGTACTTTACCAAATGCTTTTACCGCATCTATTGAAACTATTAAAATGATCATATGGTTCTCATCCTTTCTTTTATTAATGTGGTATATTACATTGATTTGCAAATACTGAGCCACACTTATAACCCAGGAATAAATCCCACTTGGTGTATTGTTGGATTTGGTTTGCTAGGATTTCATTGAAATTTTTTCATCCATTTTCTTCAGGGATATTGGTCTGTAGTTCTTTTTTTCAGTGGTGTCTTTATCTGGCTTTGGTATCAGTGTAGTTCCTAGAAAAAAATGGAAGTTTCCCTTCCTTTTCTATTTTTTTGGAATAATTTAGGAAGCATAGGCACTAACTCATCTTTATATGTTTGCTAGAATTTGCCTATGAAGCTATCTGGCCCTGGAATATTGTTTGTTGGTAGTTTTTTTTTTTTATTACTAATTCAATTTCTTTACTGGTTATCAGTATGTTCAAGTTTTCTATTTATTCCTGTTCCAGTTTTGGTAATTTATAGGTTTCTAGAAACACTTTCAAGCTCAGAAGGCCCATATTACCCTGAGTAAAGCCAGACCCAAAAAAAAAAAAAAATAGGTCACTATCTCTGTTGGGCATCCTCAATAAAATATTACTGTATTCAACAGTACATTATGAGGATCATACACCTTGATCGAGTGTTATTTATTCCTGGGATTGCATTATGGTTCAACTTCTACAAATCAATGAATATGACATACCACATTAAGAAAATGATAAAAATCATGTGATCATTTCAATTGATACAGAAAAAGCATTTGACAAAACATCATTTTATTATAAAAACCCTCAACAAACTGGGTATAGAGGGAACATAATTCAACATTATAAAGGCCATATATGATAAGCCCATAACCAACATCATTCTTAACAGTAAAAAACTAAAAGCTTTCCTTCTAAGATTCAAGATAAGGTTTTCTATTGTCACCACTTCAATGTAGTACTGGAAGTGCTAGCCAGAGCATTAAGAAAAAACAAAAACCATCCAAATTGGTAAGGAAGAAGTTAAACTGTCACAATTTACAGATGAAGTGATACTATACATAGGAAACCCAGAAGACCCAATAAAAAAACTACTAGAATTTATCAATTTAGTAAACTTGCAGGATACCAAATTAATACCCAGAAATTATTTGCATTTCTGTAGCAAAAAGAGAAATTAAGTAAACAAATCCAATTATAACTGTTACAAAAAGCATAAAACTGAAGACAGCAGGAACAAATGGAAAGATACTCTATGATCATGGATTGGAAGAATGTTGTTAAAATGTCCATACGACCCGAGGCAATCAATAGATTCAGTGCAATTCCTATCAAAATGCCACCAGCATTTTTCACACAGCTAGATCAAATAATACTAAAATTTGTATGGAACCACCAAAAACCCAAATAGTCAAAGCCATAATGAGAAAAGAATAAATCTTGGGAAAATCCCACATTTCCAGATATACTACAAAGCTGTAGTAATCAAACATCATGGCACTGGCACAAAAATAAACACATAAATCAAGGAAACAGAATACAGAGTCCATAAAGAAACCCAACTTATATGATGAATTCATCTATAACAAAGAAGACAAAGTATATACAATGGAAGAAAGCCTCTTCAATAAATGATGCTGGGAAAACTGGGCAGCTACATATAAAAAGAATGAACAGGACCACCTTCTTACACTAAAAACAAAAATAACCTCAAAATGGATTAAAGTCCTAATTGTACAACATGAAACCATAAAACACCTAGAAGAAAACATAGCCAACAATTTGATGTTTTTCTTGATATGTCTCCTCAGAAAAGAGAAAAAAAAAAAAAAAAAAAGCTTTTGCCTGGCACAAAAACTATCAACAAAATGAAAAGACAACCTCTTAAATGGCAGAAGATATTTGGAAATGATGTATCTGATAAGGGGTTAATATCCAAAACATACAGATAGATATACAACTTAACACCAAAAAAAACAAACCAACCAAAACAAAGACAAATAATCTGTTTTAAAAATAGGCAGAGGACCTGGATAGACATTTTTCCGAAGACATCCAGATGGCCAACACAAGTATAATAAGATGATCAGCGTCATTAATCATCAGAGAAATGCAAATCAAACCACAATGAGATAATCACCTTCCGTGTTTCAGAATGGCTAGAATAAAAAAAAGACAAGAAACAACAAGTGCTGCTGAAGATATGGAGGAAAAGGAACCCTGTGCACTCCTGGTGGGGCTAAAGGATGTTTCCTCCTCTTTATTATAAGGTCTTTTAGCAGATCTTTAGTTGGTTGGCCACTTTACTGGTTTAGATCTTTGTCTCCCTTCTAGCTTAGCTTCTTCAAATTTCAAAATCCTGTTCATAGTAGTATTAGTACATACTTTAGGCAGGTATGTTAGTCAAGATTCTCCAGAGAAACAGAACCAATAGGATATATAGACCTAGATGTTAGACATAGAAAAAGATTTACTATAGAAATTGTCTTACAGTGTTATGGAGGCCAAAGAAGTCCCAAGATCTATCTTCTAAAAGCTGCTGAACCAGGAGGCCACTGGTGAGTCCAATGTATGAGAACTGGAAGCTCCAATGTTTGATGGCTAGAGAAGATGGGAGTCAGGAAAATAAAGTCAATTGGCCTTACCTCCACTTTTTTATTCTGTTTTGGCCCTCAATGATTGCATGGTACCCACCCTTACTGGTAAGGGCAGATCTTTATTCAATCTACTGATTTAAATGTTCATATCTTCTGATGACACCAGCTGTCGGGACATCTCTTAGCCCAATCATGTTGACACAAAACTATCACATAGTATATAAAGTTTTCCTTTTATTTGTTTACCATTTGTTCATGAAAATGTAAATTCTATAACAGCAGGGTCTCAATAAATTTATTACTCTATTTCAAATTTCTAGTACCAGTTATTGAGCAAGTGCTCAATAAATATTTATAGGTAGAATTTATAAGAAAGTAAATGATTATGGGGAGAAATATATATATATCTATATTACATATACTCCTATTTCATGTTTTTAGGAAACAGTAAAATATATATAATAATGCTTAACACATTATCACTGAAATGGTATCTTTGTAGAACTTGAAATAGGCTTTTTAATAATCAAAGGAGTCCATGCCTAAGTCTGTAATATTAATAAATGAGCTCAGGGATATATTAAAGAGCATAGATGATATTAACCTTAACCAATTCACATACAGATTTTAAGTATCACTTCAATAGTTATTAAGAAACCATCTAATTTAAACTTCAAAAAGTTCAAATTAACTGCTCCAAAAAGAATAAAGCATAGGGAATAATCTTTCACAAAAAATCATATCATTGTATAATTTTCCAGTGTATTCAAGTGTTTATCCATTTACAACACAGGTATGCCTGGAATGTTTTTGTTTTGTTTTTTTCACAAAATAACAGAGAAACTTACCACACCATTATATAATCAGACTTTTACTGTATAGAGGATACTATCCATGCACATAGAACAAGAATTTGTAAAATATTCTTATTTATAAATACACCCTTATTTACTTACAGAACTTTCTTATATATTTTTAATATTTGAAATATTTATGAAATAGTGTTTTTTCATGACAGTAAAGACGATATAGTCTTTCTCTACATGTGCTCATAAATCTCAATATTTACTATTTTGCGATATTCAAGAAAAAAAATGTACTATGACATTGTTACAAAATAAAGCCATTTTGCGATTATAGTTTACCTTCTTTCCAACCCAAAGCAAGCTGAACTAAATTTAGCAGTATAATATGATGTTTTTACTTTGTTTTATGGTAAAATTTCCCATAAACCATATGTTTATGCAATATTTGTTAAGCATTGCTTATTGTAGAAAAATGGTTTATCCTTTTTATTGAATTCATTCATTCCAAACAATATGTCAGTTCAATAAACAGATAAATTAATACAAGACTGATTTAGAGAAGTATTTGAAAGAGACTGAAGATCACTATGCAGTCCCTTAAGGGGAGAATATATTCAAAACCTGTGGAAATGTGAATCTTATATATTTGACTGAGTTAACTATTGAATTCAGGTTCATTAAAACTTACCATTGAATTTCTGTTTAGAATGATCAAAGTGGAAATTTTTAATATGATTTTGTCAAAAGGTTTTTATGTAATAAAACAGATTTCTTAGGTATATGACATCTGCCTCATTTTATCCCAGGAGTCCTCATAAAGAAATAAGCATATATTCATGATTTAGAGTATAGATTTCTAAGAAAATGTATCTATCTAACTACTATATTTCATTCAAAACTATATGTGCCCAAAATCTATCATAAAATTCATCACTTTATAATACAAATCTGTTCTCTGGTATTTGGAGGATTAATACAAATTTAAGATGATTTTCCCAAAGCAGAATTCAATTATATTTCTATAAAAAAAATGCCAAGAACCTTTCCTTAGAGCTTTATTTACCTATGTTATTTCCCTCCTTTTTTTTTTCTTTTTAGTTTTTCTAAGAAGCAGATGCAACTGAATTCAGACAGCCTTTGATAGCTTTTTTACTACAATTTAAAACTAAGATGATCTAAGGATATCCACAGAATGGAACCATAGATATTTAGGAATTGGCTATTCACTCCTATTTTCTGTTAGCCAATTCCTCAGTACTTAGAATGGACATCCTCTAGTGATTCAGAACCCTTGATACTGCACAGCAGCACAACACTGTATGAGCATAAACTGATAACCTCACTCGACTTCACAATTTGATAAATATAAAAGGGTTGTAACTGTACCACCACTTTGGGTTATTACCTTGTTCAATTGTTTTGCCTACTAGAAGGCAACTGTTTTGATGATAGCTAATGAGGCAGGTTCTAGTACATAAAAATTATATATTCATGCTCACACTTAGGTTCTTTGGTAAAGACCAAAAAGCCAAAAGAAGTTAGAGAAGAAAGTCAATTAATAAATGGAATAGATCAGGTAAGTATTAGAGGAGTCATTTTTACTCTTTGAAGCTAATTTACATTTCATTAATATGTTATTAGTTTCATGGACTACATATGCCCTATTATATCTTACTAAGGATCTTAGTTTTTCCAAATTATGATATTGCAAATACTTAAATTTGGAGACAAAAAAGTGGGACAGATGGCCATTATATCTGTATGCAAAATGAGAAAATTTCAATGTAATATGAGGAAAACTACCTGCCAATAATTCATTTTGTAGCTTCCCTTAATTTGACAGAATACAAATAATAAAAATGTTAATTGCACTGTAATACCAGTTACACTAATGAAAACAAAACAGTGATATCAACAACAAATAACCAGAAAACATGATCTGAATTCTGATAAAAATGATTTAAATAGGTTGTGAAACCGGAAGGTTTGAGTGATGATGTATGCAATGAGGGTTTGGGTGGCAAAGGTGTTCTTATTCCCTTTTAGAAACCTGGATAATTTCAGATCTTCAGGGCTGGACTGACTCCATAATTCAGGCCAACTGGATTTCACTAATGCCAAGGCAGTAGATGGTGTTTCCAAGGGAAACATGCTGTTCCTTATACCCAAAGGGCATAAAATATAGATTAACTGATGTGCCACCAAATAATATCAGATGGTACTCTTGAGGAAATACTGAAAAAATTCTCCAAATGTATAAAGTACTCTTTTAGGGCTGCCTGGGTGGCTTAGTTGGTGAGCATCTGCCTTCAGTGCAGGTCACGATCCCTGGGTCCTGGGATTGAGTCCCAAGTCTGGCTCCCCACCGGGAGCCTGCTTCTCCCTCTGCCTGTGTCTCTGCCTCCCTCTCTGTGTCTCTCATGAAAAGATAAATAACATCTTTAAAAAATTACTCTTTTAATGAATTATATTTCCTGAATATTTGTAGTGTTCTTTAACTTCCTCTGGAGGTAATACCAAAGCAGTATTAAGCTCAGAAAGAATATAATGGGTCAAAAGAGCTAAAAATAACGTTTAGAAATTTCTTCCAACCATCAATATATCAAACCAATGAACATGATTAACTAAAGTTAAGTGCCTAGAATAGACCTCAATATATGTTAATGATAATCACTATAATAGGACATTAGTGGGAAGTATATTGATGATTTTTTTCATTTTTAACTCTACCAAAGCATTGAGACATTTTGAAGTTATAGTCTTTGAGTGAATTAAGTAAGATAAATAAAAGACAAGACTTGTCTAAATATGTAATAAGACTGACTGTAGTTTTATTCTGTTAGAGAAAAAGATGCATATTTGGAAATTCGGCAGTAATTTAAGAGAATCCTCAGTCCATCTAAAGGCCTTTTGAATAGCATCATAGAAATATCTATACTAATGACCATAATAATATAACAAATACTTGCTGTTCTTTCACAATATACGGTCTAATGTTTGTGGATGATGTTACATTTATTCTTTATACCATCTTGATTTGAGTGGGTCTTCAAAAATGTTCTTAAGTGGTTATTAAAATTTTATACACTCGTTGCCATATGTAAAAATGAGTATAGGATACTTTTATTACTGCTCATTATTTTCACTAAGTAATGCAAAAGATAATTGAGTGTTCAAATAAATTACAGCATATGTGGTGGACATTTATTTCCTTTCCTTTTTAAAAAGATATTATTCATTTATGTATTGATTTGTTGAGGGGCGAGGGACAGAAGGAGAGGAAGAGAGAGAATCTCAAGCAGACTCCTGAGTGTGGAGTCCGATACTGACTGGATCCCATAACCCTGAGATCATGACCTGAAATCAAGAGTCAGATGCTTAACCAGATGAGCCACCCAATCGCCCCACCTTCTTTCCCTTTCTTAAAGCACAAGCTCTGTGTCCTCATATAAACTTCCATCCAGATATTCACAAATGGGTGGACTCATTTTTAAGGTAACTCTCCTACCTTATTACTTTATTTAGGAACAGAAGCCAAGCTGACAACGGCATGACATACTTCAGGCCACAACTGGACGTCAAAGACAGTGACATACATCAATCCTACATCACAATCAGACTTTAAAAAGGAAGTCTGATGAAGCTTCTAGAGGAAGACAGGTTTTCTTGCTTTTCAAATAAAGCTACTTAATGAGACAACCTAAATAAGAAGCTTGTCCCCCAGAAGGAGAAGCATTATAAAGAACTACAAAAGAGGGACACCTGGGTGGCTCAGCAGTTGAGTGTCTGCCTTTGGCTCAGGGTGTGATCCCAGGGTCCTGGGATCGAGTCCCACATCAGGCTTCCTGCATGGAGCCTGTTTCTCCCTCTGCCTGTGTCTCTGCCTCTCTTTCTGTGTGTCTCTTACGAATAAATAAATAAAATCTTTTTAAAAACTGAAGAAAGAACCTGCTTGTAAAAACATTCCTGAAGAGAGATCTCCAGCTCTATTTCTAGATTTAGACTAAATGGGGAACCTAAAGAAGCTCTTGTGCTTAAGTCTTTTGTTGTTTGAATCCAGTAGTATTCTAAATGATTTTCAGTGTTCATGAATAGAATCAGTTTTTATACTTTTGATGCTGAATCTACTGTTAATTTTTCTCCATTCATAGTAAAGTTAATTTTTTTAAAGATTTTATTTATTCATAAGAGCACAGAGGGAGAAGCAGGCTCCCTGCAGCGAGCCCGATGTGGGACTCGATCCTGGAACTATGGGATCACACCCTGAGCTGAAGGCAGGTGTGCTTAACTGCTGAGCCACCCAGGTGTCCCAGTAAAGTTAATTTGTAATAGGTAACGTGCTTGTGGGTTAAAAGAGTTGATAATATTGTGACTGTAACTATCACTGTAACACTAAAGTGTATAGAAATTAACAGGGGTCATTTGATGAAAGTGTGGAAACTGGGTTACAAAAACAAATTTGTGGATAGACCAAGTATTAAAAATTAATTCCTTGAACTGTCTCAAGTTAAAACTGAAATTTAAAAGAAAAAGATACCAGTTGGGAGAGATCAAATCGTGTGTAATTTTGGAATGGAAACCCAGAGTGTGGTAAGACCAATCCTTGCCAACTTTCATATTCCCATCAGAACACCCTTTGAGTGATCACTGGATCACTCGGGTCAACACAACTGCAATAACCCAACTCCATGCTTATAGCTAAGGTTAATATCTTGCAAACACTACCTGTCCATCATGGATCGCTATGATTCTGCACAGTATCACCTTGATTTGGGACACAGGTGGACCTAGCTGTCTATCACAAAAATAGCAGAAGTAAAAGGGATCTGGAGACTCCTGGGTGGCTTAGTTGGTTAAGCATCAGACTCTTGATCTTAGGGTCATGAGTTCAAGCCCCATGTTGGGCTCATGTTGGATTGGATTTAATTTTTTGTTTTTAACTTTTTAAATTGAAAATTAATTAAAAATTTAAATTTTATAGATGTTTAAACTTTTTTGAATTGTTACATTTTAAATTAAAAATTTTTTAAAGGCATAGGAGGAATCTGGCAAGCAAAAGGTGACACTTAATAGAGTCAAAAGTCACAGTTCATTTTTGCCCAAATTTCGTTTCTTAAAATCACATGCCCACTCCTGAAGTAAGCAATGTAAGAATATCAAATCCTGAAAGAAGTGGTGGGGAGTAACTTATGTCAGATGGTCAAACCTAAAATCAAAGAATTACCCATGTATAATCCTCCTACACAAATATTTTTAATATATATAATCAGTAACCGTATCTTGCAAGTATATCCACCCCCTTTTTTAAAAAAAAAATATTTATTCATGAGAGACAGAGAGGCAGAGACACAGGCAGAGGAAGAATTAGGGTCCTCATAGGGAGCCTGACGTGGGACTCGATCCCGGGTCTCCAGGATCATGCCCTGGGCTGAAGGCAGTGCTAAACCGCTGAGCCACCAAGGCTGCTCCCCACTTTTCTCATTCTACCTGTAACACTTAGCCCCTATCAGGTGTTGCCTTAGCAATGTCAGAATGAATCTCAATGCCCACTGCCTCCATTTGAGCCACAATAGGAGGCCCAGATACCCTAAATCACCTACCATCCTATTGGCTCTGACTTCCACAAAGCTCCGAGAGTTCTAGGTGTTGCCTTTTCTGACCCTCTTTATCGACTCCTGAAACTCTTCCTCTGACATATGTTTCAAAACCTATTTCCCTGTGTCTTCAAATGGTTCTCTACATTTTCCTTTCTCTTTCTTGCTCTACCTGGAACCTAGCTCTCTCTTGGGGACACTGCTTCCCCTGCTGCCCTTCTAACTAGAAAACATTTCGTCTCCTATGTCCATCAGAGTACATTTCCTGCTTGTTCTTTATTGCTATATCCAGACTGCTTAACCCACCAGACCTTTGCCATCAACCTTTACTATTCAGTTATTTCCTGCCTCCATGCACCCCACCTCATTGCTTGAAAATTTGAGTTCTCTCTTCACTTGCGGTGTCTCCAAAATAACTCCATATTTTGTCTAATTTTAATATTCAGGTACTGATATTTTCCATAATCTCTTCTCTCAGTTACTCTATCAGACACTAATCTGGGTGCTCCAAAGAGATTCTGCAAATGTAATAAAGGTCTTCCCAACAGTGGAAATTAGATAAGTTGATCTTATCACCTTATCTTGAGTGAACCTGACTTAATTAGATGGGCCCTTAAAAGGGGACTAGGATCTTTTGGGTAAAATAAATTTTAAGCATGAGAGAGATGTCTAATGAGGGATGTCTCCGTAACTGGCTTTGAATATGCAGAGGGACCATACAGCAAGGAATGCAAACTGCTTATATGACCAGAGTGGGTGCCCTGAGGTGACACCCAAAAAAATATGGTAACCTCAGTCCTACAACCATGAGGAACTAAAATTGCCAATATCCTGAATGATCTTGTAAGCAGGCTCTTCCCAAGAGCTTGTCTAACATCTTTGGGATCTGTCCTGGGATCAAATTCGTGCTTGACCTTATGACCTACAGGATTGTGAATAAATGTTTCAAGCTACCAAGTTTTTGGTCATTTGTTATGTAGCAATGGAATACTAACAGTCAAACTGAGTCTTCTACAAGCCTACCAGTTCCTCCATGACCTGCCCCCTCATCCCTAAAGTTCTCACACATGTCCCCTTCCCCAGGTGCCCTCTAGTTGACACTGACTTCTTGACATTCCTTGAAGTTCTATGAATGTGTAAGCATGTTCCGAATTAAGATCTTTTTATTTGCTCTTTTATCCTAGGATGTTCTTCCTGAAATATCTGCATGGTTTACTCCTTAGCCAATAGTAGGTCTTTTGTTGAATATACCCTTTCCGTGAAACCTTTTATGTGAAATCACAACTCCTTTCCCACCTGCAATATTTTGCATTCCCTTTTACCTCCCTTTTGTATATATTATCAGCTATACTATATTACGTGCTATTTATTAACCTAATTTATTTTATATACTCTAAAAATACTTTCTTGTCTCATCAGTGAAGGGATTTTTTTTCTCCCTAGTTGATGATGCAACCCTAATTCCAAGAAGAGTATCTAGCATATAGAAAGTAGTTATTTCATATTATTTGTAATAAAAATAAAAAATATTCCTTCTCATTCTATTGCAAATTCAGTAATCTTGGGTATAGCAGAAGGCTAAATAGAGGTTGTGGCATTTAGAACTGGATTAGGGACCTACCTTTTAGAATTTTGGTGACAATTCAGACCCATTCTATTTTTGGGGTTCTTCAAGGAATCTTTAGAACATAAGCTTATAAATAAGTTATCGTAATTATTTCCAGTCAATACTAGCACAAAGATGTGAATAAGCAAATTTTATAATTATGCAGACCAGATTCTGTTTCTGTCAATACCATTGTAGTGACTTTTTCTATATATGTATTTTAATTCTAATCAATAAGCAACTAAAATCGAACAATTCCAAAGCACTAACATTCTAATACAATAGGAGACTGGTAATTCAATACAACAAAAGTTGATCTGTGGGATAAATTCTATCATTTCTGTATGTACTTTACCATCTAGTCACCTAGCTTTATGGTAGTTAACAGCTACACACACACAAAACAAGGAGCTACTGGATGCATAAAACAGTTGTTAAGCTATTTCCTGACTTTTGCCAACTACTTACGTTTTTATGGTGATTTCATATATATGCATATATGTGTATTTTTATTCAAAATAACTTAATTCTTTCCCTTTTAATATCTTTGGACAAAGCATATTTCCTCATTACACATACATTGCCCTCTTCAGTATGAATTATTGCAGAATACGGTTTACTTATTTATTTTACAAAGGAGGAGAGGCAAAAGGAGAGGGAGAGAGAGAATCTTACACAGGTTCCATGGGGGGCCTAGAGCCTGACATGGGCTCAGCCTCACAACCCTGAGATCATGACCTGAGCCGAAATCAAGAGTCAGATGCTTAACTGACTGAGCTACCCAGGAGCCCCTGCATATCACTGTTTATATTATCTTTTCTTCAACATTGCTGTTTTACCCAATCTTTAAGAAAAATACCAATTCCTGAAATAAAATTATATGTATATAAAATTTAGAACAAACAGAAACTTATTTATCTTTGATTTATGCATATAATTTATATATCAATGTATATGTAATATATAGCAAGGTTATTACTGTTATTATAATTTTATTACTATGATTATTGAAATACTGGTCCCAGCTACTCAAAAAGACCTTTAAAAATGACCTTCTACTGAACTTATATTTAATAACTGCTTCCATGTTTATCTCACATATAAAACTGGCTAAACTGATGAATACTGCTCTTTTAACTTGTCCACGCTTTCCAAAGCTCCATGCATATGACAGATCAACATTAATCTGTACCTGACTCATCCTTCACACATCTGTGACTCCATTTCATCATTCCCTACTTCCATAGTATTTTTCTCTAACTTCTAATACGTGCCCATGGGAAGATACCTGGAAATGAAGATGTAAACGTTGATCCTATTGTGCAGATCAATCACATTTCTGCTTGTCCCAACAATTTTCAACTTGCTGCTAGAATCAAGAAATGATGCACATTTCATCATGCCAGAATGTACTATATAAGCATATCCTGGTTAGCTAAAAACACATTCTTATAAGGCATGCTGGGACTCAGTTGGCTATAGTGTGGTGGAGAGAAGAAATACGACTCATTCACACATTAAAAACGCAGTGAACTGAAAACCAGGACAATCTCTGATTCTATTTCTGGTTTTCCTACTAATCCCCTCATTTCCTCTATTAACTCTAGAAACATGCTTAACAGCTCAGTGAATTCAGGAGGTAAGACTATCAGAGATTTTTAAACTGGCAAGCTATATTTTTATTTAGTACAAAATTGAATATTGTTCTTAAAATAGTCTGGATTTGTAGCTTTTTCTGAAAAAGTATCAGATGGAGGGGAATGTCTATGTTCCTGTTTTTGCCAGGCATGACAAGTGTTTGCTCTCCGGGCCCACCTTCTTGAGCTACCACACCCCCAGCTCTCTTGAGTGAAGTACGTGGGGCCCACTTTACACATTTTTGCCATTTACCTGCCTCTGTGTATATTCATATTTGCAACCCATCAGCTAAATGATTTCTTCAGTCCCTTCCTGCTGTAAAACAGGATTTCCTGGTAACTTTTCTTTAAAATGCTATAATGACTTCCTACTGTTGCAGATCATAGCTGGTATATAACATTCCTCAGGATGAAACTTCTGGGAACTTCCTTAACAGGATGGAAAGGTGTTAAGAGAATTTGAATGTATTTATTGAGATGAATCAAGATAGTTTGGTTTTGATGATGAGTGAGTTCTGACATGAAATCCTGGATTTATGGGACCTGTGGAGCCTGGACTAAGGTGCGAATAGGGCGAAAGGGTGAAAGAAAGCCTAACATTTAACCCAAACAGTACCTGAATGTCAAAAGCAAGGTAATGTGAATATTCTAGTAATGGCAGGAGGCAGCCTACTGTGAAGGAGAATTCAGCTCCTCCACTGTATGCCTCAAACCAGTCTGGTATCTGATAGGAACGTTAATGAGTTATAGGGTTAAACTGCTTTGTGTTGCCTGATTGAAAGTTTAGTGTTGATGCTAGCTTTTAAAATGCTAATAAAAACTGCAATTTAACCTCTGAGATTTATGCAAAATTACCGGCACTTTCCTTTTAATTTGTCAAGAGGTAGGACTTCAGGTTATATAATTCAGTAATTGATCTGTGTTTAGAGTCCTGTTGACAGGAAAATCCTACCGATGATAAAAATAGGAACTAAAGTAGTCCTCCACTACTTAAACACATTCTTTCCTCTTTCAGTGAAAGCACATATGCAACTTGGGAGGCAGGACAAGTGGGAACAGTTCTGCACTGTGAGCCATGGTCCCTTGCATGGCAGGGTGGTTAGCATCACTGTTCCTTGAACGAGAAATGCCAGCAGACCCTTACTGCCATTCATTTCCAAATGGTCCCAAAGTAGAAAGGATGTTTACAAACTACGGAGGAGAGGGGGAGAACTAATCCCTGTCAATCTCACTGATTTTTTTCTCCTAGATTCTCTACCTCTGTCCTGACTCCAGCTTCCCCTCCACCCACAACTGCACCACAGTTCCATGCAAATTTTGCATTGCTTCTGACAAGGCACATTCGTTTTAATCCTCCAAGGCTGAGCTAAAATTCTATTTCCTTACAGTGGTCTTCATTGACCATCATTTCAGAGTAGACTCAACTCATCCTCAGCTTGTTATGTGACATCTCTTTCTTGACTCCTTCCACCTCTTCCATCTTCTCCCTGTTTTTTTTTCTCATTCCCTCTTTCTCTCTCCACACACTCCTATATACACACCCTTTTAAAAATTATTTTTAAAGATTTGAGAGAGAAAGTGGTGGGGAGAGGCTGAGAGAAGCCCCAGGCAGACTTCATTCTGAGCACAGAGCCCAAAGCAGGCCTCGATTTCACAACCCTGGGATCATGCCCTGAGCAGAAACCAAGAGTCGGGCGTCAACTGCACCAGCCAAGTACCCCTATTTTTTTAATTTTTAATTTTCATTTGAAACAAAAGCCACTGGCATCCATGTAGTTTCCTAAACACCCTACCCCCATTTTTAAAGAACTGGTATACATGTGTAGTTTATAAAGAAACAGAAGCTTAAAACTGAACTGGAAGATTCATAGTATCATTGTAGATTAAGATACCTGGCTCTGTTGTGTGCAAATTAGGTGCATTTGAGTCTATCAAGACTTGTGAGAGCTTATACTTAATTCACAACACAGTGTCCTGTGACCTTTTTGAATAATAGTGAGTACAGATACGAAGGCGGAGTCCCTCCAATACAAGTACTTCAGTGCTAGGCCTCCATGGGCAGGAATACAGGGTAACTCTGGCTTATTAACATGTCCAAATCGTTCATTCCATCGTGGTGCCTTTACCTCCCCTCTACCATGAGACTTCAGGAATGTCAATAAGCAACTTCTTAGCTAGGTAACAGTTTTATATATTAAGAATAAGTTTATGTTGGTCTTTTAAATATACATATATAAAATGTAATATTACATTACATATATAATCAAAATAAATTATACTAATAATATATCAATATAATAATACTATATTAATATAATTATATATAACATAAATATATTATACCATATATTATATAATTATATTATAATAATATATAAATATTATATATGATTATATTATTACATATATAATCTTATATATATATAATATATGTAATTGTAGGTTATTTCGTGAGGTATTTTGAAGATATATAAACTGGCTTAACCAAGCTGGCTTAACAGTTTTTCTTAGTGCTGCCAATTTATATTCCCTTCCCTTTTTTATATCCTTTGAGGCATCAAGATCCTTAAGGTCATCAAGAGTTGGTGGTCCAAAAGTTATTTCTGCTTTTCTAAAATATAACCTAGAGAATAAGCATAGTTTTTTTTTTCAATATCTCATTACCAGTAATCTAAGTTTTAGATCTTTAATAGCAAAATTAGCTCCATTATTAAAAGTTACATTCTTAATATGATTGTATTTTCAGATAGTCACCAACCCATGATTCTCCGTTTTAAAACACTTTGGTCTTAAATACCATTTTTAAGTTTGGCAACGGCTGTGCCTTTTATAAAGTGTTTTCAAATATATTATCTCACTTAATTCTTGCAACTCTACGTGCAGCCATTAGTAGATGCACTTCCCCATAATTTCTATTAGGGCAATAGTAGAAGCATACTAAAAGGCACGCCTTTGACCTCAAGTTTTTCTTGCTGCAACTCACCATGACAGATACTCCTTTAAATAAAATGTTATTTAAATGTTTAATCCAAGCCCAATATTGCCAAAAATCTTCAGCATTCGTGACAGAGAAAGGAAAATAGGCAGTAGGTAAGGATGACCATATGTCACAGTTTGCTTGGGGTGTCCCAATGTAGGCCTGTTCGTCCTGTTGTCCCAGAGTTCTTGGTGCATTATCTGTCCCACCCTTGTCCCTTTCAAGGGGACTCTAACTTAAACCATAAACTCTATGCCATCTCATATTAAACAGTGGAATATTTGCTGAGGAAAACCGAGCATATATGAAAAGCAGACGATACACAGCACAAACAAGCCTGAGAAGAAATGGAGGCCATTTAGGGATTCTATCCAAGATAGTTCAAGCTAAGCCATTCTTGGAAAGCCCCAGTTTACACAACCAGTGGACGTCTGGCAGATAATCCATTCAGGTAGTGATCTGAGCAGCACGGTGGGTCAATGTTTACTCAAGGCTGTATTGCTCTCAATCAATGTATTAGAAAGCCTACTTCCCTTCAGCTCCAATCCTCTTCTCCCAGTCCTTTGTTCAAAACAAACTTGCTTGTCAAGAAAATTGAAGTCAAAACCATCAGGGTCAGGCAAAGGGGATTTTTACCACCGCTAAGAACTTCAGTGATAATTCCAGAGACTGGGCTGGACTCCAGAAATCTGTTGTGTGATGATCACAGAACAGGCTGTCACATCATCTTTGTTCTCTGCTCCTAAAGCAGAACTGATGGCAGTGCTTTGCAGTTTCTTTTCAAGGATGAAAAGAAGACGCGGGATAGGGCAATAGGTAGAGACCATATGGAGATATCCTCTCATTGTATGAAGAGCCTAGGGGTGCTCATTCTTTATTCAGGGCCTTCACACAGCTGCTAAGAATTAAGTGACAGTTTTCATCCACCATACCGACCCCTACCTTGATTCACTGAAGTGAACGAAAGGGGCTGGGGGGTGGGGGAGCTATTCCACACTGGCATATTGTTGTTTGCCAGAAGATGTAAGTGAGCAAATTAAAATGAACAACTTTCAATAACTTCAGGAGTGAAGGAAATGATGGGAAGTAGTCAACTGATACTGAAGACCTGAGGATGGCAAGAGCCACGTTGTGGTTGAAAGAAATGCTTGTAAACCCAGGTCATAGCAGCCCAAGGCTTTATAGCTTCTGTCAAATATTCTGTGCATATAAAAGCAAAGCTCAGGGTAACTTCTAGATAAAATCAGGATGCAGGTGAACTTGTCTACTCCTTTTTACCATGTTTCCCTTCCAGGATCTAGTCTTCTCTCTTTGGTTCACAGTGCCTAGATATTTCCCAGGATGAGTTTAGAGCCCTTGGCTCAATACCTACCACCACTTACACCGCATGTAATCACCATCAGAACTATTTTCCAAATGCAGTACCCTCCAAACCAAATACATTCACAAATGGGACACGTGGGTGGCTCAGTCGGTTAAGTATCTGCCTTCGGCTCAGGTCATGATCCCAGGTTCCTGGGATAGAGCCCTGTGTCAGGCCCCCTGCTCAGCAGGGAGTCTGTTTCTCCCTCTCCCTCTGCTCCTCAGCCCTGCTTGTCCTCCCTTTCTCTCTCTCTCACATAAATAAAACATCTTCAAAAAGTGCTTTACAAAATAAATTTCAGGTTATTTTCATCACTCTGTTTATTGCAAAAAAACATCCTATCTCTTGCTTTTTTTATTTAGGTTGCCAGTAAGAAAGGAATCTAAAATGATCATTTTTTTTTTTTAAGTCAGGACTACATGTTTAACTTAATTTGCTCTCTATGTGGT
Organism: Canis aureus; assembly: GCF_053574225.1. Classification (NCBI taxonomy): domain Eukaryota; kingdom Metazoa; phylum Chordata; class Mammalia; order Carnivora; family Canidae; genus Canis; species Canis aureus. The sequence continues at coordinate 6,684,829 of NC_135612.1, read as the reverse complement.
AATAGTTAACTCTTGAAAAAAAAATGTACTCACGGAAAACAAAATTCAATAAAGTTGACTCATGATATCAAAACAGTAAGAGATAATGTTTGGAGGAAAGAAGAGTTGAGGTTTCTAAAATTCCCTTGATGTTTTTAAGGGTTTTGGTATCCAGATATGTTACAAGCGCAGTTTTTGAAGTTTTTAAAAGGTACTAATACATCATGGAATTTATTTTCCAAAAAAAAAAAAAATTAAAAGGGGGAAACATTTAGCCTGATCCTAAGCCATTTTAAGGATAGAAAATATTCAAGTTAAATTCACGACTATAAAGTACTAAACTCTCTCTGAAGTAGAAAGTATTAACTCTTTGGTATGAAACAGGGAACTCGGATCCCACAAAGTAATTTCCTTTTGCACCTGTTATTTTAAAATGCAAAATTTCAAAGAATCTTTACCAGGAAATGCTTCAAACCTTGTCTCCGTGTCTGAGCTCTGAGAAAAGACTACTGCCCCTGGAGAAGACATTCCTACTGCACTTCTTTGTTTAATGCTGTCACGGATGATCGGCACTAATAAAAAGTATTTACCACATTATATGCTTTCCATTATGATAGAACTCTTCTATTTGAAAAGTATCAAGCATCTGTGAGTATAACTGCAGCCCAGAAACTGTAATTTTTCAAAACCATCTTGGCTACCAGGTTGGGAAAGGGTCTGTTTTTGGTTGTCTACTTTTTATGTAACACTTGCACACAGTCTTGATTTTTACTCTGAGAATTGATTTTTTTCATACCAAACCATTTATACCTCTGAGATAACATTGAGAATACACACATATACACATGCACGCACCTCTTTCTTTTTTCTTTTTTTTTTTTTTTTTTTTTTTTTTTACCAAAGCAAAGCTAATAAATGTGAAATCCTCTCTCTGCACTCAAGATATCAAGGTAAGGAGGATACGTTTGAAAAATTGCTCTAATACATCAGAAAATATAAAAATCAATAAGCTATAAAAGCTAAAAAGCTTCTTCAATTTTGTCCCCTTATTGCTCAGCGTAGGTGGCCAAGGCCCAGAGAACAATCCAAGGTTGCAAAAAGCCGTTATACATCCAGTTGTGTATTGCAGACAATATGTGCAGCTCTGCCAGGAAGGGACAAGTGTGCATCTGCCAAAGAACAGGGAGCTCTGAATGGCCTCTAAGTTCCTGTTTGTTTAATTGAGAGCTGGAAAGTGTGCTTGAGAAATCAGGCAGTGAAGACTGTGTTTTTTGCCACTTTTGTGTAAAAATAAAAGATCTGAAGAGTATTCCCTCTTCCTTTCTTTTCTCTGCTATTTTTTTTAGGCATAGGACATGTAGGGTACTTTATGTCCATGGACATTACTATGAGACTCTGGGAAGGCAATGAAATACAGCACTTCATGCTCAATAAAGCCTATCCTTCAGTCCTAGAGGGCAAGAATAATCTTCCTGAAAATTTTAAAATGGTCTTTTTTCCCTACAACATGTACAGGGCATGCAAAGGTTTATTAGAATGAGTCAATGGCATATATGGCTACACAAAATTATTTTAGGACAGTAATCTCCAAATTTTTTTTTTCATCACGCATCACTACTGCGACGGTGTTTTTAAGTAAATGTTATCAGTATCTATTTTTAAATAGACACACATGCTAATAAATCATGTGTGTTGTATATCATGATTAACAAAGACATGAATATACAAAAAATTCCTCCATCACCACAAATCATCTCGAACACTGGCCTGGGATGTTCAAAACACACTTGAGAGGTCTCAGTTCTTCAATGTTCTAATGTTCTGTGAGGCTACAGTCTCTTTACACTAAAGGGGTCAAGAAAGGAAGAGTCCATCTCCTCTCTGCCTTTACTTTTTCCTTGAATGGAACTTATGTATGGCACATAATGAAGTACAGTGTAAGATTCCCTTGGCATTCAAGAGGAATCCTCCTAAAATCTTTACAAAATCTTAAATTTCAAAATCTAACTCCTGCATTTGGGTAGAATGTGGCCCATTAACTCTCAGTATCCATTCCCTTATCTTTCTAGAGTGCTCTCCTATACCACAGAGGTTGGAAACCTGTGTTCCCTGAGGTCCTTCTGAATACAAATTAGGATTCAACAATTGGATGTACTCCACAAGAACCAAAGCAAATAGATAAGGCAAATGATGTCTCACTAATGATCTGGGCAATCTTCTAGGAAGTATGATTGTGGACATATTTAGTTTTTTCTGCAGCTGACTTCGAGCGTCCAGTCATGGGCATCATGCATGTTGAGAGACAACAGCTATGGATGTGGAGGCTCGTTCTGGACAGCAGCTATAGTGGAGTTTTCTTGGACTAAATTGTCCTAGCATTGGTTTCTTGCTTTCCTGCCCTTTTGACAGTGACAGAACTAGTTGCTCCCTTGGTGGACAGTTACAAGCTTTCTGAAAGTCTCTCCTGAAGCTTAATATGAAGTTTGCTTCTGTTCTTTCTATTGTGTCAATATGCTCTTCCTTAACTCTATTAAATCACTTTCTGCTCAAAACGGTTGGTGTAATTTCTGTTTCTTGTCCTGAAACCTGACAAAAATAAGCATAAAATATGCACATGACAAGTGAAGAACCACAAAGCAGCCCTGAGAGGAGTTTTCTAGGCAAACCATCAACTTCTTTGTCAACAAAAGCCTCATTTCAAGAGTGATTCAAATTAGTACTTCAGTAAAATTACTGATTACTATTTGTCACTTAAGTCTAAGGTTGATTATGAATATTTGAAATTTCATGCTAAATGCCTGAATACCAAAAGACTACTGTACTTGTTTAGATTTAAATTTGAAAGCCATCACAATCTCAATAAAGAACATATAACATGTAAGTAATACAAACATGCTCGTATAAAATGTTTAGTTGCTATTTCATCCTGCTAGATTATATGCCAAAACACACAGTAAGAGTTAATAATGGAAAAGTCACTTTGCCTGAAAATACATGGTGAGTATGTCAGGTAAGGAAATCATGTGCTAAGTTGATCAATCACCAAGGGTTACTGATTTCCATTCATTTTCAATTTCAAGCAAGCACTCTAATAGCCACTGTGAAAAATAATAATGTATAACTTTGTTGACTGAATTCCCAACTGTAGATTTCATAATTATAGGAAATCAAATGATGAATACTTCTACAGGTTCCTTAAGGACATGAGTAACGCAAAGTCCTTAAGGAATTTAACTGTAAAATTTGTGATTTTATTTATTATTATTATTTTTAATTTGTGATTTTAAAACAAATGTAGAATGCACTGAATGGTAGAATTGTACAATAGGGATGCTTGGGTGGCTCAGTGGTTGAGCATCTGCCTTCGGCTCAGGGCATGATCCTGGGGTCCTGGGATGGAATCCCTCATTGGGCTCCCCACAGTGAGTCTACTTCTCCCTCTGCCTCTCTGTCTCTCTTATGAATAAATAAAATCTTAAAAAAAAAGAAATTGTACAATAAATTTATCTAAGTAACTGAGCAGCCAAATGTATATTTTTCTCTTGTTTAGCATGAAGATTAAACATTTGCATTTTAATTAAATTTGAATATGTGTTTATGACAGAGTTGAAGAAAGATGTTTAGATACTTATAGTAACTCTACAGATATTTTATATAAAATACATAATAAGATCAGAAAAAACATCTAAGAGTTTATAAAATATCTTGCACAGAAATGAGAAAATCAAATATTTTTTTGAAGTTACATATGATGGCTCTACTGCCTCTAGTTATTAGAAAGATAGAAAGGAGAAAAATATAAACCTGGAGGAAAATATGTATGCAACCTCTAATGGTTAAAAGTTTAGAGATCAATTCATCATTACCCAATCAATAACATCAACTTTGATCAAAAGCTCAAAGGGGAGATCCCTGGGTGGCTCAGCGGTTTAGTGCCTGCTTTGGCCCAGGGCATGTCCTGGAGTCCTGGGATCAAGTCCTGCATGGGGCTCCCTGCATGGAGCCTGCTTCTTCCTCTGCCTGTGTCTCTGCCTCTCTCTCTTTCTCTCTGTCTCTCATAAATAAGTAAATAAAATCTTAAAAAAAAAAAAACCCTCAAAGGATTAAAAGAATGAGTGTCAATTTTTATTTTGATAAATTGGAGATTTAGAAGTATGATTTTAGAATGTGGCATATTAATAAATACATACATAATCATAAACACGAATACCCACAGTGGTTTCTGTTTTTATCTGTTAAAGTCTCTTGTGTTGTTATTGTCTTTATGAAATCAGATATTACATATTACTTGCTAATTATCCCTTTGCTTTACTCGTTACAGACTAATATAATTGTAGACACACAAAACATACACTCTCACACACAAATCCTTTCTGTCGAAATACTTGAAAGATGGGGCCAAGCTTTACTAATTGTGTCAGACCAATGAGTATATCTTGCCAGTTACACTAACACTTCATAAAAGAATCCCCTTTCAATATTTCTTTCAAAAAAAACTTCCACTCCTTTCAGAATCTCCTATGTCTTTGTCTCTCAACACCTTTCTCCAACTCCTGATTTACCCCTTTGCTTACTTTACATAACTTTCCTTAGGGCTTGTTCCAATCTAGCTCTATTTGGCACCTTTCAGCCTCTTCTCAATTTCTCCTTTAGACCCACTATTCCCTCACTGCAGCCTTAGAAGGCAGACTAGAGAGGTGATTACAAATACCAAGGACTTCCATTTTTTTCTTGTCGTACATAGTAGTTGCTCAATAATCTCATATAATTAATTGCATTTGTTAATTAAAAACAATTCACATGATTTAAATACTATTTAATCAACAGGACAGGAGACAAAATGATTAAAAGTAGTATTTAATGTTTACAACTATTTAATAATTTCATGTTTGAAATAGGTATTTCCTCCTAGGCAGAAATTAGTATTATGTATTGCCACTCTATGCATATCTGCCAACAGTAGGCCTGATTATGGACAATGTAAGCCCTGGGGAGAAAGAGTCAAAAGCTCGGATAAACACAGAATTAGTCTTAAAAGCTATGTTTTTGGGATGCCTGGGCGGCTCAGTGGTTGGGTGCCTGCCTTTGGCTCAGGTCGTGATCCTGGGATCCAGAATCAGGTCCCACATCAGGCTCCCTGCATGGAGCCTGCTTCTCCCTCTGCGTGTCTCTCTCTCTGTGTCTTTCATGAGTTAAATAAATCTTTAAAAAAAAATAAAAGCTATGCTTTTATTAAGTTCATCAAAGGAAAAAACATAGGGGAAGAGGCAGTGCTGGTATGAACAAGTATTTTCAAAAATTAATTAGGTACATATAATAAGCATAAAGTCTAAACTTCAAGGTAAAATAAAACAAAAACACTAATTAGCCATCATTTCCTTAAGGTTGCAGAATGCTTTGCCTACAAGGTCACGAGTGATATTCATTTACTACACCTCACCTTTCTAAATATGAATGAATGACAGAGAGATGCCCAGTAAAATGTGTTTCCAGGGTATGAATCTTCCATGCAATATCTAGAGGGTCACTATTTTTTTTAAATTTTTTTTAAAAATATATTATTTATTTATTTATTTATGAGAGACACAGAGAGAGAGGCCGAGCCATAGGCAGACAGAGAAGCAGGCTCCATGCGGGGAGCTGGATGTGGGACTGGATCCTGGGACCCTGAGATCATCCACTGAGCCACCCCGGTGCCCCCACAATCACTAAATTTATAAATCAAAAATAAATTCTTATGTCATATCACAAATATTTAAGTAAATATCAATGACCCAAGTTCACATAACAAATTTAAAACAGTGTCTTATTTTGACCAGGACTTAAAGAATTTCAGATAGGTAGAAACTAAAAGTATGGAATACCTGGATGGTTCAGTGGTTAACCATCTGCCTTTGGCTCAGGTCATGATTACTGAAACCCTTTTTTTTTTTTTTTTTCATTTAATTCAACAACTGAGTAGTTGTGTTATTTCAGAGACTGTGTTAGGTTCCAGGGATTTAGGAATGAGTAAGTAAAAGGTTAAGTAAAAAGACTTAATGAGCATTGCTGAAGAGACAATTGAGTCAGGAAATGCAGACCACTCCCCCTGAGGAATGTCAGAGGGTGTGTGGCTTCTGAGAGCAATGGTTTGGAAATTTGGTAAAGAACCACACAGATTTCTAAAGTTATTAGAAGAACTTAATGGAAAAAGAGCACACATTTATTGTTTTAAAAGGATTAGCATAAAAAAATAAAAATAAAATAAAAGGATTAGCATGTACTGTGTCACAATGGCTCAACTAAAACTGAAAACAAATATTGGATGGAGTTACATCAAACTGCCATTCCAAATAGTTTTGCAGTTTTTTCCCAAAAGTGTTTACTTTTTTTAGTGCGGGGAAAATAGATAACGAGTGTTGTTGGTTGAGTGATGGATGCAGTAGAGGATACAAGGACTGTAATTTTGAGACAATTAATAATAAGCTAGTAAGCCAACTCATCATCAGTCCGAGAAGGAAAATTAGACAAAGGTGATCATGTTTTCTTGGAGAATACTGTTGAGAAAAGCACAGAATATCTTGATGGATTATAAACGAAACATGAAAGGTTTTGGTCAGAAAGTGTGGTACTAGCACACCTTTTATAAAATGTTAAAAATGAATTAATCCAGGTGATAATGAAATCCAAAATGTGGCTACATGTTGGGATTAATGATACACGATGGTGCTGAGATCTTCTCCAATAATAGTGTCATAACTTGACAAGATCTCTCCTTGTCTTTACATGAACGTTCTACTCCCCAACATTTGGGCCTGGCCTATTAAGTATGATGTCATTGTACATAATGCTGGATCTTTCCAGGTTAGTGTAATTGCTTATGTCTTCCTCATCAACTAAGTATCTAATCAGCCAACACGTAGCGTCACTGTGATAGTTGCTGACAGAAGAAAGATGAATCCATAGAATTAGCCCTCAATGAGTTCATGACCTAGTGTGGGATAGAATTAGTTACTGGTCCTTTTGGGTCTCAATTACCTCATTTGTAAAATCAACCTCGTAAGATTGTTATAAGGATTAAATGAGCTGATCAATAAAAAGCACTTGGCATAGTGCTTGGTCCATTCTAAGAATGTGATAGCAGCTAAAGTTAACATTCCTGGCATGAGACCGGCCAGGCCCAATGTGCAGATGCAGCTGAAGAGATGATGTGTTCAGGGAATGGCAAAAAGCCTGATGTAGCTTCAATGTAAGTCAAACTTATTCTATCAACTCATTTTACTATCGGTGTAAAAAAGGCAATTGGTAAAAAGAATATGCACTGATAATTTTTACTAGCATTCAAAAGCCAAACCGAAATTATTTTCCAACTTTGAGCTAATAAATAAAAAATAATTTTCAATTATTTTTCAACTTTAATTATGGCTCTCTTCCAACAATTTAGGTAAAGAAAGGCTGATCCTTTGAGTGCACCATGGGTATGGGGGTGTGTGTGCTGCGTGTATGAAAAAGAGAAAAAATTAGGAGACAAATTATAGGGAAAAAGGAATTGCTACTCAAAGTGAATCTTTTTTTCCTTTTGTTTGGTAAACACATAACCTTAGGGTCTGTCCACTTGGTGATCTAGAAGTCAATTTCACCAAACAAATCCCCCAAAGACAGACCATCACTGTCATCCCTCTGATCAAAATGATGAAGAATCCTTACTCCTCAGAGGAAAATATCCAACTTTTAAAATGGGCTTTGCAAACTCTTCTGAATCTACATGCAATTACTCCCAACAAGACACTCCTTTCCTATGAAACCCATACACTCTATGAAATCCTGATTTTTTTAAATTTACTTTTATATTGCACTCCCTGTGACATTTGCCACTGTTCTATCAGGTCTTTCCATTCTTCTAAAAATTCAGCTTAACTCTCAAATTTTACATTTTTTTTCTTAAACCTTCAAGACTGCTGTAATCTCACTTAAAATATTTTGCATAATATAACATTCATCTTTCCAATAATTATGCTGTCCACAACTTTCTACCATTCAATATTTTTATGAATATAATATATCCCCAATCAAGACCATAGATTCCCCTATGCCCAGAGTTGTATACTACTCACCCGTCCAACATTTCTGGTATCTGATAGATATTCAATAACTAATACACTTAAAGGCCATTTCTGGGCAAAACCATTTTGAGCACAGGTACATAATTTTATCGATGAGTAATAAGCAACTGAAAAATAGTTTTGACTCTGTCCTTTCTATGAATCTTCATACAGTTTATAGAGGATGTGGGAATATGTCATGGCCCAATTTATAAAAACAGATCACAATTTACAGCTCTGCAGTGCCTCATTCCTGTAACTGGCTTTAGGAGAATATGAACGCTGTCAGTAAATGGCTAAGAAAACTAGATTAAGAGACTTATATAATTTAAATAACTATACTACATCCTGGCAATTATTTTTGAAAGGACCAGGACTTTCACTATTACTGTTGAACTTTGTATTGCTTTTCTTTATTTGTGGAAATGAGGTGAGCATAAAAGTGTTCAAGTGTGTGTGTGTGTGTGTATGTGTTGTGTGTGTGTGTGTATCTTCTTGATTTGGGAACTAAATACTCCATGGCAAATCAAGTTATTTATTAGTTTGCCAGTACTAAAAGCCAAGTTCACCCCCATTAATGCATTTGATATATACATTAAGGGTAATTTGTTTATTAGAAAGCTGAAGCAAATTTCCTCTCTCCCTATTGGTACGGTGCAGACACTATAAGCATAAAATCAAGTATATATTGTCTCACCTCAGATATCTGTTATGCCATACATCCAGAAATGTTTAATATTTTATTTATTTGAGGGATAGAAGGAGGGCACATGAGCAAGGGAAGGAGAAGGGAGAGGGACAAGTAGACTTAGCACTGAGCATGCGGCCCGACCCGGGGCTAGATCCCAGGACCCGGAGATCATGACGTGAACAAAATCAAGAGTTATATGCTTTTTTTTTTTTTTTTTTTTAATTTTTATTTATTTATGATAGTTACAGAGAGAGAGAGAGGCAGAGACACAGGCAGAGGGACAAGCAGGCTCCATGCACCGGGAGCCCGATGTGGGATTCGATCCCGGGTCTCCAGGATCGCGCCCTGGGCCAAAGGCAGGCGCCAAACCGCTGCGCCACCAGGGATCCCAAGAGTTATATGCTTAACCAACTGAGCCACCCAGGTACTGTACTCCCAGAAATATCTTCTAAAGAAAATTTTAAACTGTATTGTTAATTTATGTATCTATTTAAAAATAATAAAAATGGTGTTTGAGTGTTTTATAATGAGATTTATACACACACATACTCTCATAGAATTCTGTATTTTCTGCTTTAAGGGAAGGTAGCCATGTCTGTTACCTAAAAATAGTTAGTTTGGCTAGAGAAATATGCCAAATAGTGAAATATGCCAAATAGTGAAATATGCTCTAAGTTTAACAGAGAAGATTCCATTTATTAATCATATTAACCTATTAAACCTATTAAAATGAGTTAATATTCTCTGGATACACATCCATAGAACACATTGTGTGTATGAATAAATAATTCACATTATGAAAGCAAAAAGTAAAAGTCAGTGTAGTGGCATTTTTTTCTAACATTTAGATATGCATGTTCATAAAAATTAATGTATGCTCAGAACATTTAACAAAATACATAAAACAGTGATATTTAACTCATTTTTTTGCTTTTAGGCTGGACTATATACAAGTAAAAAGCTTTTATTTTTTTTATTTTTTTAAATTTTTATTTATTTATGATAGTCACACAGAGAGAGAGAGAGGCAGAGACACAGGCAGAGGGAGAAGCAGTCTCCATACAGGGAGTCTGATGTGGGACTCGATCCTGGGTCTCCAGGATCGCGCCCTGGGCCAAAGGCAGGCGCCAAACCACTGCACCACCCAGGGATCCCAGTAAAAAGCTTTTAATGATAGCTTATCTTTTATAGTAAAACCAGCAAATAAATAGGTTGCCGCTATAGGTGAACAATCAATACTGGGTAAAATATTTTGAAATTCTAAGAAAAAATGACCATATACTAATTATATGGGTTTAATATCACTCTTTCAGAGAGATCCAGCTTTTTCCCTTATTGTTGTTCTAAAAAAGAGTAAACTCTTTTTTTCATCCCAGCATTGAAGGAAAAAATTTGGTATGATTTGTTTCATATAGAAATGGTTTCAGATAGAAATTCTGCAAGATCGATTATTCCAGTAAAAATATACTTTTCTTTCCTGGTATATGTAGTTAACAGCCATAATTCAGTAGTGGTCTTGGCAAAAGTACCTTAGAATATTTCGAATTATTTCATGAGTCAGGGTAAGGATACCTGGGTTTACTGTAGGAAAGGAATCCTTTCCTTTCTTACACTGTTGTTTGAGACAGCAAGCATTTTTCTTAGTGGAGCAAAATCTTTGCATACAATGTTAATAGGATTGGCATTTTTTCAATGAGTAATCATTTTGTAAAGATGTTTCCACATTTACTGCTTTTCCAATATCATATATCACAGCCGTACAGTATTTCACATATTTCTTTGAGGCCACGTGGGGTATCCTAATATCCAAAGCAAACCACCATTCGAGAGTGATTACATAGTTAATTCAGAAATAAGCATTAATTAAATTTCTGTTTAAAAGACCATGCCTCTCTACAAATTAAATTTATAAGTTCAATCAAATATTCAATTACCTTTTAAAATTATATATTGCTAAATTAAGTAATTGTAGCTGGATTTTTCACTTCTTAAACTGTTATGTTTATATCATGTAGCTATGTCTCTGAGTTCTCACCCAGAATAATGGGCAATGAGCCCATAGAATCATTTTGCTGTAAATGATGTTCAGGGTGACCCCAGGCACAATGTAGAATGCAGCAGCCAAGTACTTGCTCATATCCAAAGTTCCATATACATGATTGCAATTTCAAAGTCTCAATAGCATATTTAAAATAGAAATTTAAAACTGAAGTGTCTTTGCAAACAAAAATATCTTGCCTTTAGAAACTCTTTACATTCTTTCCTGTTTGCTTCCTATTTTCATGTACAAATCCCATGAGTAAAATACAGTAAACAATTTATTTAACTTACGTCTGTCATGAAAAGGAAGTGTAATATTTGATGACAAAGCTCCTAGTGTTATCTTCAACACCAAAGAACTTCTATTTGATTAGAAAAGTTAATTATATGCATATAAAGAGCTGAGATGCTAACAGCTAATTACTCATAAAGGGAAATTAAATCTAATTTTCTAACTGACAGTTGCTATCTGGTGGTATTTTTATTAAACAAAACAAATTCCAATTTACTACAGTGGAAACTCTAAAATTTTATGGGGCACAATCAGATGTATATAAATTAGGTTAAAAGCCAATGAATACAGAGGTTTGCAGCAAGTCAGCACAATTTTATCAATGCATACTTTGTTTTTGTTTTTGTTTTCACTGTTAACTATTAACAGCTAAACTAAACTATAATGATACACTGGAAAAAAAAAAAAAAAAAACCCTGGGGTCTGATTATCTTTGCTGCATTGCCATTTGTTTGCCTAGAGTATTATGCTGAACTAAAGTGCAAAATTGCCTGGGATACTGAAGCTTTGTGCACAATTACAGCTACTTTATACTGGTGATCCTATCTGTTTGGTATTTGAGCTTCACTACTGACCCAGAACTTATTCATTCATCTCATAATGAAGCAAGGCCTTTAAAATGTGCCGAAGAATAATACACTCCTAATTAGGAAGACATTGCTGCGGTTGTACCCAACAATGAAACAAAAAGAGGACAATAAGAACAAAGGCATGAAGAAAAAAAATACTATTCTAAGGATTCCTCAACGGTTTTACTTGGATATACAAGTTTTAAACTGAACAGCTCCCCTCAAAGTAGTTGTCTCAGGGAAAGCGTGACTTCCAGGTAGAAGACATTACTAGTCAAGATGGCAGGAAGACTATACTGAGCCCTTAGGAAATAAATACTAGCACGTTAAAAAATAGTTGTTCAATCATTGAAATATTGGTGTTGCACACATTTTTAAAAGATGATTCTCTTTTCTTTTGTTTAGAGCAAGTATATTCATTAGCAACTAAACAGTGGCCCAAAGACTAGCCATTGTCTTTGTTCCAATTTTCCAGTTGCAGATGGTCTGTTAATAGTACCCAATTCATGGTTGTCATAAGACAGTGGGAGTAGCTGCCAGTCGAGAAACATTTCACAGTGATCTTCTCATATAGCCGCCTAAACAAAAATAATGTCATTTAAAAATTAATCCTAAAGGTAGTCCTATATTATTATGATTTGCTGTTAAGTTCTAACAAACAAAATATACATGTTCTTGATTAACTTTATGAGGACTCTGACAGTTGAGTTCACCTGGAATTATGTGCAGTAAAACTTTTGATGGCAAAGAAAGTGAAAAAGAAAGAAAGAGAAAGAGAAAGAGAAAGAGAAAGAGAAAGAGAAAGAGAAAGAGAAAGAGAAAGAGAAAGAGAAAGAAGAAAAAAAAAGAAGAAAGAAAGAAAGAAAGAAAGAAAGAAAGAAAGAAAGAAGAAAGAAAGAAAGAAGAAAGAAAGAAAGAAAGAAAGAAAGAAAGAAAGAAGAAGAAGGAAAAGAAAGGAAAAGAAAAGGAAAGAAAGGAAAGGAAAGGAAAGGAAAGGAAAGGAAAGGAAAGGAAAGGAAAGGAAAGGAAAGGAAAGGAAAGGAAAGGAAAGGAAAGGAAAAGGAAAAGGAAAAGGAAAAGGAAAAGGAAAAGGAAAAGGAAAAGGAAAAGGAAAAGGAAGAAGAAGGAAAGGAAAGGAAAGGAAAGGAAAAGGAAAAGGAAAAGGAAAAGGAAAAGGAAAAGGAAGGAAAGGAAAGGAATTATTCCAGACTGGTAAATGTGGCTATTTATTCAGCGGAAGCTATTACATCCAAATATGGTACATATTCTGAAATGTAGCATCTTTATAACATGCATGGAAGATATTGGTTTTGTCTGGAAAATACATTTTTAAAGTAACCATGAATTAATTTCAAATTTCCCAGTAAGCAAATAAAAAATCACGCTGTATATTAAATAGTGTGGTGATCATTTATGATTAGGTATATACGGATAATTCTATGGAAATGTTTTAAGTATTGTCATAATTTATGTAGTATGATGAAGGAGGCTTTGTTAAATCAATACTGTGGTGACTATGTAATATATAGGAAAATTATTCTTGATTGAATTTCTCTCTTTTAACATTAATACTATAATAGGAGAATATAAAACAGTGCATAACAATTGTTAGAGCAAACCTGAAAATCAAACTTTTAGCTAACTTGTCAATTTTTCTTTCACCAGTTGATTATTACACATATGCTTTCCCATGCACACAAAGCAAAGTTTAAAACAATTAATAACTGGGACTTCTGATACTTTCTCCAAAAGATTGTCTAATAAAACGTTTACCTCAAAGCACTTTTATGAGATATCCATAATTCCTAGCATAGAATCAAACAATATTTTTGATAAGTTAAATTGAACTCTGAGTTTATTTTATTGTTGCTAGAAATATCTTAGTTTTCCAATAATAATTTTATACAGATGAATGCTTCTCTCAGTGTTAGGTAAACCCCATCTCTCCCCAGATTCACTCTTCTGATTCTATAAACTATATAAAGGCAACAAAATACTTTCCAAGAAAGACCAAGCTTCTAGCTCTATAAATCTCTAAGACCCAAAGTATTAGACGTAAGCCTGGCTAAATTCCCACAAGAGGATTTTTACTATAGATTATCAGAGTAGGCGAATGGAAATGAACTAAAGAAGTTCATGTGTTTTACAGTGCTTCCAGAATGTGTCTTTGGACTTAATACTTCACTCAAATCACATGTCTAGTAAATGCGCTTCAGAATTGTCATCATGGTTTCAAGAAAGAGCACAGCTTCAGTGTTTCCCGCTTTCTCCGATTTGAACTACTTCAAGCTAACTCTCCCACCCTAATTCTCTAAAAGTTAAAAAAAAAAAAAAAAAAAAGTCTTCACAGTCTTTTCCATTCATCACAATCATTCTGTTCTCCTCCACTAGGCACATCTTTAAAAAGGCAAAATTCATGCTGAAATTTTCAGAACATAGTCATGTTAGAGGGCAAATATTTTTAAATTAATTAAAAGAATAAGGAAAGAAATGTGATTACACTGGTTTTTATACTTTCCTACATATTTTTTTTTATTGAAAGTTTTTGTTTTTGTTTTTTGTCTCGTGGATTCAAATTAATTTCTGGGGTCACTTGTTCTCAGCCTGAATAATTACTTTAGTATTTCTTTCAAGACAGGTCTTCTAACAATGGAATCTCTGTTTTGTTTATATAGGAATATTTACCTGATCTTTTTTTTTTTTTTTCCAAGATAGCTTTGCTGAATATAGGGTTCTTGGTTGAATTATATTATTTCCTCCAGCACTTTGAATGTATCTTCCAGCCCCCACTGTTTCAGATGAAAATTATTTGTTCATTTTTTCAGGGTTTCCGTCATTTTCCTCTGCTACCTTCTCAATTTTATCTTTGTTTTTCAACATTTTGACTCTGATATATCTGAGTTGGGGTCCCTTGGTTTTTATCCTTCTTGAGTTTCATTGAGCTTCTTAGATGTGTAAGGTAATGGTTTTCATTAACGTTGGAGCATTTAAAGCCATATTTCTTCACATTCTTTTCCTGCTCCTTTCTATCCTTCTCCTTCTGATATTCCCATATCTTGATATTCTTAGTGGTATCCCGCATGTTAATTTTTCCTCATCCTTTTTTCTTGTTTAGGATATATCATCTTGATTGATCCACTTCAAATCAAATCTGAGACTCAAACCCACTGCTTAGCCGCTTTTGTGAAATTTTCACTTGGTTATTACAGTTTTCACCTCCAGAACTGCCTTTCAAAAAATCTCTTTATTTGCGGTCCCTATTGATTAGCCATTATTATCATACCTTTTTGTAATTTTTAAAAAGTGGTTTTAGTTCTTTTAACATATTTATTCTAGGTGCTTTAAACTTTTGGTCTTCCAGGTCCAGCATCAGGGCAAGAACCCCCCATATTAGTTTCTATTGTCTTTTTTCCCCCTACGTATAGGTCAAATTTTCCAGTTTACATGTCTCATAACTTTTGCTAAGATTTGACATTTTATATAATATATTGTGTTATCTCTGGAGCCTGAACTCCCGCCCCTCTTTTCTTGGGGTTTGTCTTTATTTGGTCTTCATTTAGACTTGGCTACAGTAATTCTTTGAAGTCTATTTCTTCCACACTGTATGACTTTTAATGGGCCTACTCTGAATTTTTTCCTGATCTGGCTTTCAGGGTCTACGTAAATGACTTATTAATTAAAGGCTGTACTTAAGCCACCACAGGCAGTTACATTTTTATCCTTTATAGTTGTATGTATATGTGGCTTGCAGTTCATGAAGTTTACATTTTTTTCCTATGTTCACTAAGAGACTAGTAGTTCAGAGATTATGTCTTCAGTCTTAGAGTATGCAGTATTGTACATGTGAACAGTCTTCCAGACTACCAGTCATTAGTATGATTTTATTTTAATCCTGGACTCCTAAGATTTGTCCTGAGTCAGAGTAATCTATTGTTCGACCAGTATTTGTTGGGAGGTTGGTAAGCATGTAAGCCACATGAGCTCCCTATATTTTGTTGTTGAAACTGTGAGTGGCATGGGAATTATTTTATAGTCTTCCTGTTGTGGGAAATCTGATTGCTTCTGAGTACAGTACAGCTAATATACTATAGAAACCTGCCAGACTCTTAGGGAATAGTGTGATACTGGACAGGTATCTTACTGGCTTCCCCTCCCCTCTTGTTCTCTCTAGATAGTCTGCTGTTTTGATTGTTGTTACATCATTAAAAATAGCACTACCAGTCCCTCTTAATTGCTCACCCATTTGTTTTTTAAAGTATCAATAGGCATGAACTTCTTCAGGCTCCATTCCAAATATGGGCATATTTCATTTTATTGGGCTTTACTTTATTGAGTTTCAGAGATGCTGCATTTTACAAATTAAAGGTTTGTAGCAACCCTGTGTCAAGCAAGTCTATCAGCATAATTTTTCTAACAGCATTTGTTCACTTTGATAATTCTCACACTATTTCTAACATTTTCACTATTATATTTGTCACGGTGATCTACAATCAGTCATCTTTGATGCAACTATTGTATTGTTATGGGGGGCCATGAATCATGCCCATATATGAAGGCAAATTTCATTGATAAATGTTATATGTGTTCTAAATGCTCCACCAACCTGCCAGTTCCCCATCTCTCTCCCTCTTTTGGGGCCTTATTATTCCTAGAGACACAACAATATTGAAATTAAGCCAAGTAATAACTCTAGAACGGCCTGTAAGTGTTCAAGTAAAAGGAAGAGTTACAGGTCTCTCACTTTAAGTCAAAAGCTGGGAATGTTTAACCTAAAAGACTTAGTGGAGCTCAATGCCCATAGGTAAGAGGTTGATACCATAAAGTTCTAACTTGGACATAAAATGACAGTTGCCTTTATGTTAGACTATAAAAACTCTTCACAATGCATAAGACATGTTTTCCCCTATATATGTTAACATGTAAATATAAATGTTAGGAAATGTTTATCAGTTTGTGACTTTTAAATTAGAATTTGGTTGAAAATATCCACAGGTACAGGTACGAGAACTATTTGGTGTTTATCTTCTACACATAGAGAAGAATTATAAATGGTTCTTCCGGATCCCTGGGTGGCGCAGCGGTTTGGCGCCTGCCTTTGGCCCAGGGCGCGATCCTGGACACCCGGGATCGAATCCCACGTCGGGCTCCCGGTGCATGGAGCCTGCTTCTCCCTCTGCCTGTGTCTCTGCCTCTCTCTCTCTCTGTGTGACTATCATAAATAATAAATTAAATAAATAAATAAATGGTTCTTCCTGGGCTCAAGCACTCCTCACCAGAGTTTTGTATGATGTACTACTTTCTATTTCTTGACAGATAAATTCTGTGTTGTCTGTAAGCTCTATATTATTAACCACATTCAAGGAAACTGTTGACTTTTATGTTTTGAGGAGTATGTATTTCTAAATATGTTTTTTGTCTTGAAAGATTAAAGCTATAGGCATGTACAAAGAAAATATCAAATTTATAAATATTAACTATATAGTGTAGAAATCAACTATGTATGTAAAAATACTTTTGCCAGTCTGAATCTTTCAGGGAATTAATGCTAGAAATTTGAAACAAAGATTTGAGTGAGCTGATATGCACTGGATAAATACAAAGGATATCAATAAACATAGTTAAGACACCTCAAAATCAATGATTCACCTTAGGGAGGAAGGCCTATTCAAAACCAAGACAGGCTGAAAACTAGGTCTCTGGTGTCAAACAGCCAAGTTACAGATACAAAGGAGAAGTTCTTGAATTAAATTAAGAAAGCAAGATATTACTCATATGGAAGAAGTTTGAGCAGCCTCTATAGAAGACCAAACCAGCCACAATATCCCTTTAAGCCATATCCTAATGCAGAGCAACGACCTAACTCTCTTCAATTCTCTGAAGCCTGAGAGAGATGAGGAAGCTGGAGAAGAAAAACTTGAAGCTAGCAGAGGCTGGTACATGAGGTTTAAGAAGCCATATTGATAACATAAAAGTTCAAGGCGAAGCAACAAGTGCTAATGTAAAAGCTACAGGAAGGTATCCAGAAAATCTAGCTAAGATAATTCATGAAAGGGGGTATGTTAGACAACAGATTTTCAATGTATACAAAACAGTCTTTTATTGGAAGGTGAGACCCTCTAGGATTTTGTAGCTAGATAGAAGTTGCAATATTTGGCTTCAAAACTTCAAAGGACAGGCTGACTCTCTTGGTAGGGCTTAATGCAGCTGATGACTACATTGAAGCCAATGTTCATTTACCATTGTAAAAGTCCTAGGGCATCTAAGAACTGTGCTAGATCTACCCTGCCTATGCTCTATAAATGGAACAACAAAGCATGGATGACAGCACATCTGTTTACAACATGGTTTACTAAATATTTTAAGCCCATTGTTGAGACCTAACGCTAAAAAAAAAAAAAAAAAAAAAGACACCTTTCAAAATATTAGTGCTCATTGACAATGACAACAATGACCAAGAGCTCTGATGGAAATGTACGATGGATTAATGTTTTCATGCCTGCTAACACAACATCCATTCTGCAACCCGTATGTCAAGGAATTTCTACTTTCACTTCTTAATTTTTAAGAAATACATTTTGTAATGCTATACCTGCCATAGATAGGATTTCTTTGATGGATCTGGGCAAAGTTAATTGAAAACCTTCTGGAAAGGTTTCACCATTGCAGATACCATTCAGATATTCATGATTTCGTAGAAGAGGTCAAAATATCAGTATCAGTGGAAGTTTGGAAGAAGTAGATTCCAACCCACATGGATGACTTTAGGGGTTTAAGACCTCAATGGAGACAGTAACTGAAGATGTTGTAGCGATAGCAAGAGAACTAGGAATTAAAAGTGGAGCCTGGAAATGTGACTGATTTGAGGCAATCTCATGATAAAACTTTAATACATGAGGAGTTGCTTCTAATGGATGAGCAAAAAGAGTAGTTTGGTTTTTTTTTTGTTTTTTTAATGCAATCTTCCCTGGTAAAGATCCTGGGAAGATTGTTGATAGACAACTAAAGATTAGAATATAACATAAATTTAGTTGATGAAGCAGCAGCAGCAGCCTTTGATAGGGCAGACCCTAATTTTGAAAAAAAAAAATATTGTGGGTAAAATGTTACCTAACAGCATCCTATGCTACAGGAAAATCATCTATGAAAGGAAAAGGCAATCAATAGGCCAACTTCATTGTTCTGTTATTTTAAGAAACTACCACAGCCACCCCAACCTTCATCAACCACCACCCTGATTGGTCAGCAGCCATTAACATGGAGACCCTCTAACAGGAAGAACATTGTGACTCACCGAAAGCTCAGTTGATGGTTAGCATTTTTTTAGCAATAAATTATTTTTTAAAGTATGTACATTTTTAAGACATTCTGTTACACACTTAATAGACTACAGCATAGTGTAAACATAACTTCTGTATGCCCTGGGAAACAAACAAACAGAAAAACAAAACATCATTTGACCAATTTTATGGCAATATTCATTTTATTGTAGTGGTCTAGAATGGAACCCACAGTACCTCTGAGGTATGTCTCTATTTTCTCTGACAAAAGCCTAGAGATAGCCAGTTCCAGGGTTTTTTTTCAAAACTCATTATTATGTGACTATAATTACATTTACAATTGTTTTACCACCTTTTTGTTCCCCATGGTGGGTAAAATATAGTCACTTTGGGTCTGTTACCACATCCTTATTCTAGAATATAAAGCAACAGAGAAGAGTCAAAGATCTTTGTCAATGTGAGATATTTCTTTATACTGCACAACTTCAGAAGACTTTACAATCTATTTCACTGGCCAAAAGGTGCCAATAACATATATTGCACATACTCTTTCATTTTGAAATTAGATCACATACTAAGATTGAGTGCCCAAGTAACTCCTGGCTTTGACTTGGAAAACCCAAAGTACATCGTTTTTGGCAATTTGAATAAATATGGATAAATTAAGAGCAATAAAATTAGTCTCTCATGCAATCAAGTTATATTTGAATTGTGTCAGTGATGGAAATATTATCAATAATATAAACACTAAATATAAGAAGTTAATAAAGATATGTTCAAAGGCAAAAAAGCTAAAGAATAGCTTTGCTAATAGATACCTTGGTTTATTTATAACTTAGGCAACGAAACAGTCATTTTATTAAATATCATCACTTTTAAGTAGTACATGGTTGTGTGCCTTGATTATCAAATGTTATTAGATCGTTAAAGATAAAATTATGCATATATCTGTAATTTATGCAGAGCAAATATCAAAATAAATCTATAATGAATGTTTACAGCATCATATTTGATTTATTTAATATACACTTAAAATGAAAGCATTTTAATTGCTTCTTCAAGCAGATTAGCTCTTCAAACAAACTAAATGGAAGAAGTCTTAAGATTATATTTATACATACATTTTTTAATGCTAGACACTTCCTTTATGAAATTTCTTGAATAATATTGTCAGCAATGCCAAAGCAACAAAATCATTTTTATTAAATATAAAGCTTCTAACCTAAGTTCCTGCATGATTTTACTCTTTGCATTACAAAAATAACCATCAGCAGCTTCTTCGACATATGTCTATTCTACTGCAAAATACATGTTGTTTCTGCACCATAATACACAGAACAGTATGTCTTGGTATCAAACTAAAGTGGATTCTAAATTCCAGGATAAAGACTATTACTATTACCCTATAAAAACTGATTGGAATTTATAAGAGATCATAATGATTTAGTGTACGTATATCATAAATATGTATAGCATAAGTGGGTAGTGTGGTGTATATAAATATAAATAATGCAGCTTCTAAAATACATAATTTTTACCATAATATATGGTTGTGGATGGAGTTCCATCATTTCTGTTAGAAACAAATAGGAATTCTCTATCTTTCTTGAAAATATTTATCTCCTCATTTCACAGGACAAATGTTCATGATAAATCACAGCATTTCTAAATTGCTGGTGGAAGATTTTTCTTAAAACATTTTCAAGATGAGATTTTAAAAGCAACTTAAATCTGCTTAGAGGTGGCTGAATTATTGTTCTGTTGCTGGTATTCTTTTTGTTTGTTTTTTATAACCTATGGATTTGGCCCTCCATGTTGTCTCTGATTGATACAAAATTATAGAAGAAATTCATGTAATTTAAAAATCTCAGATTCTGAATATGACCAGGATGGTTCCCAGATTTTGTGAAACTTGGAATCCTGGTGATTGCTCTTAAAATTTTCAGCCCCTGCTAAAGTTTACAGTTCTCTTTAAAGCTAACTTTTCACATCTTCTATTTTTCTCTGCATACCAAAATCCTAACCATCTTAAATCCAATCCCATCCCTGTTGATGAGTCTTACCCTGACCTATCACTTTTTTTGATTTTCTATATGGCCTATTTTCCACTCCATGTATTCGATATTTGCTGATTCACATATCCAAAGGAATGTTTCATGGCTGAAAGCCCCAGAGGGAAAACACTGAGAGAGCAGAACTGATTTCTGTTATTACTGGGATTCATCTAACCTCAAAGGATATATTAGGTAACATCATAATTTAAGAAACAAAGTAAAAGATCTGGAAAGAGGTAATGAAAGTTACCACACTTTTATTTTCCTTTATAATGGTTCAGTCAAGCTTTTCTCATTTAGATTTATAGTAGCAAATGATCACTTCACCTCATGAAAAAATGCCTATGCCTATATTATATCTGAATTTTCTTTCTGAATGGTCCATACAAAATATTAAAAGAAAGTGAAGCATAGGATATAATGCTGATACAGTTGGAGAGCATGCAATGAAATCTTTTGATCCATGAAGAAAAAAAAAAAAAAAAACAGACCTTTTTAGTTATATCATCCACCCAAATACTTTAAAAAAATACTTTGAGAGAAAGTCTGGGTTTACTATGAAAATTAAATATATGTCTTCCCTCTTAAGAGACTAGAATACTTTTCCTCCTGTCCCCAGTCTTTGACCATAAATATCATAAACTACTATATACCAGGGAACAAACTGACATAGTTAACCTTGCCCATCTAGTATTTGGGATCATTCCAAATAGGTTGGACTTTTTGAAGTACTTTCAGTGATATAAATGGATTAAGTAAATTATTTTTTAAAATAAAACATACACATACAAGGGTGCATAAATCACAAATGCATACCTTAATATTTTTTACTGACTGAAGATATCCATTTACCCAGTAAGCAGATCAAGAAACAAGTATTAGTATTATGTCTGAAGCTCCCCACACACTAACTCCAATAATTTAAAATCTAATGAGACAGAAAAACTTAAAGACTGGAGAAAAGGCAAGATGGTGGAAGAGTAGGTTTCCTCATTTCATCTGGTCTTCTGAGCTTAGATAGACAGCTATCAAATCATCCTGAAAACCTATGAATCCAACCTGAGATGTAAGAAAATAATGGCTGGAATTCCACAAATAGAAAAGTGACTACATTTAGCAAATCAGGAGTATGGAGAAGACAAATGGAGGTGATATATTGGAAGTTAGAGAGAAAGGGAAGGGACCCTGTGAAAGCTGGCTACCTGAAAGTATTCTAGCCCTGGAGCTAACAGTCTCATTTGGGGACCTTTAGAAATCTGCTCCAGTGAGACTCCCCTGCCTGAAAGGTGCTCAGTAGTGAAGCAGAGTAGAATTCCAGGTGGGACAATGGGGTCTCAAGATCTCTGGAGTCTCAGAAGAACAGGGGTTCCTGAACCAGCAGCATTCCCAAGCATGGGAGTGAGGAAACCGGCTACAGTCAGCAAGCCTGGGAGAGGGCTCTCAGATCAGTTGCCATAAACCATAAACTGCAACACAATTGAGTGACTGCTCTCCCTGTTGGCTCCTTGCAAAGGCCTCTGCCTTCCCCCAGGAGACGCAGAGCAGCTGGGCACCAACCAGGGAAACACTCCCCGCCCCTCTCTCTCTCTCTCTCTCTCCTTTTTTTTTTTTTTTTTTTTTTTTTTTTTTACTGCTTATATTATGTTCTGTTTGTCTTTGCATTTGTCTTTTCTGGTTTCTGATCTCTTTGGATTTGTCTAGTGTGTATTTTGCTTGGACTGTGGTTGATATTTTTTGATAGGGCTTATTCTTCTATCCATTCTTCTCTGGACAAAATGACTAGAAGGAGGAATTCACAACAAAAGAAAGAACCAGAGGTAATACTCTCTGCCGCAGACCTATTCGATATAAGTAAAATGTCAGAGAAGGAATTCAGGATAACAATTGTAAAGTTACTAGTTGGACTTGAAAAAAGCAATAAAACACACTAGAGAGTATCTCAGTGCAGAAATGAGACATAATTAGGCCAAAATTAAAAAATGCTGTAACAGATGCAGTCCAAATGGGAGGCTCTAACAGCTAGGGTAAATGAGGCAGAAGGGAGAGTAAGTGACAGAAGACAAATTGATGGAAAGGAAGGAAGGTGAGGAAAAGAGAGAAAAACAATTAATGGACAACAAGAAGAGGCTTCAAGAAACCCGCAATGCCATAAAATGGAGCAATATCAGAATTACTGAGGTACCTGAGGATGAAGAAAGAGAAAGAGGGCCAGAAGGTATACTTTAGCAAATCATAGCTAAGAACTTCACTAATCTGGAGAAGGAAAGAGGCAGTCAAGTCCAAGAGGTACAGAGGACCCCTCCCAAAATCAATAAAAATAAATCAATACCCCAACATGTAATAGTGAAGCTTGCAAATCTCAGACATAAAAAAAGCAAAGCTCAAGACAAGAGTTTCTTTACCTTTAGGGGTAGGAACATGAGACTGGCAGCAGACCTCTTCACAAGGACTTGGCAGGCCAAGAAGGGTTGGCATGACATATTTAAGATAGTAAGTGAGGAAAACATGCAGCCAAGAATAATTTATCTAGCAAGGATGTCATTCAGAATGGACGGAGAGTAAAAGAGCTTCCAGCTTATAGAAACTGAAAGAATATGTGACCACCAAGCCAACCAGGCAAGAAATATTTAGGGGAATTCTGTAAGTGAAGAGAGAGACCAAGAGTAACATAAATCAGAAAGAAACAATCTACATTAACAAGGACTTTATAGGTAATACAATGACACTAAATTCATATCTTTCAATAATTACTCTGATGCAACTTCAGGGTTGGCTGCAAGAAATATTAAGGGTGACCATATAAGTGAAGAAAGAGCCCAAAAAACTAGGGTAGCAATCCTCTTATCAAACAAATTAGATTTTAAATGAAATATTATAGTATGGGCTGAACCGGGACACTGAAAATGTCTATCCTTAGTTAAAGGGTCTGTTCAACATGAAGATCTAATAATTACAAGTCTTTATGCTCCTAATTTGGCAGCAGCCAATTATATCAGTTAATAACCGAAGTAAACAAACACTTTGATAATAATACAATAATAGTAAGGGAGTTTCTATTCCTCTTACACTGTTGGTAGGAATGGGAACTAGTGCAGCCACTCTGGAAAACTGTGTGGAGGTTCCTCTAGAAGTAAAAAAAAAAAAATAGAGCTACTCTACAATCCAGGAATTGCATTACTAGGTATTTGCCCCATTGATACAAAATGTAGTGATCTGAAGGGGTACCTGCACCTCAGTGTTCATAGTAGCAATGTCCACAATAGCCAAACTGTGGAAAGAACTGAGATGTCCACTGATAGATGAAGGGATAAAGATGTGGGGTGTGTGTATGTGTATATATGTGTGTGTGTGTGAATAAAATAAATATATTATTAAATAATAAATTTATTATATTAAATAATATAATTATATTAATATATTGATATATATAATTTATATATGTTCCTATATATTCAGCCATCAGAAAGAATAAATACGTAGCATTTATATCAACATGGATAGAACTGGAGGGTATTATGATAAGTGAAATAAGTCAATCAGAGAAAGACAATTATCATACGGTTTCACTGATGTGTACAATATAAGAAGCAGCACAGATGATCATAAGGGAAAGAAGGGAAAACTGAATAAGAAGTCATTGGAGACAGAGGAAAACTATGAGAGACTCTTAACTATAGTAAAAAATACTGAGGGTTCCTGGAGGAAAAAGTGGGTGGACAGATGGGGTTATTGGGTGATGGGCATTAAAGAGAGCATGTGATGTGAGGAGCACTGGGTGTTATAACAACTGATAAATCATTGCACACCATATCTGAAACTAAGTCTGTACTTTATGTTGGCCAATTGAATTTAAATTTTAAAAAAAGAAAAACTTAACTATAAAATTATTAAAAATTTGAAACCAGGGATCCCTGGGTGGCGCAGCGGTTTGGCGCCTGCCTTTGGCCCAGGGCGCGATCCTGGAGACCCGGGATCGAATCCCACGTCGGGCTCCCGGTGCATGGAGCCTGCTTCTCCCTCTGCCTGTGTCTCTGCCTCTCTCTCTCTCTCTCTCTCTCTGTGTGACTATCATAAATAAAAATTAAAAAAAAATTTGAAACCAATATCTTTTATAAAATGTTATAAAATTTCATTTTTATTATACTGTTACACAATGTACAACACAAATACTACATAACAGATATGTTAACCATTATAAATATGGTATATATATTACCAGCTATGTTATACAATGTGTTCCATAGCACAACATACATTTTAAATTTGTGATAATCTTAGAGTTTTCAGTTTCATTAGATTTTAACTTATTGATGGACAGAAATTTTATCTTTTTCATTGTTATATTTCCCACAGAAAAGTAGTAAATATGCTTTGTAGAAAATAGGTAATAAATATGTATTGAATTTTTATTTTTCCAAAGAAATCTCAATAGTGCTTTACTTTGGGGATCTGCTAAATTTTTACATGCTTTGTACTGCATTTAATGTGTTGATGAAAACTTGTTTGTGAATAAATTAATGTTATTTGCAGATTTTGAAAAATTATTATCTCAGTTTAATATAATTTAAAATTATTTTTCTTTATCATCACTTGTAACTGCATGTCAAATTATGGCATACTGATAATTTGTTCTTTAAATTAATAAATTTTCATCCCATTATATTTGTGATATTAATACTGAACATTTAAAGAAATAGTTTGCAAAACTCATTTCAAGATCTTTATTAAGTCTTTCAAAGAATGCAATCTCTACAAAATGCAATCAAGCAAATGCATCCCTGGAATTTCTTTATGGTCAAAGAGGATAAAAATTATGTTTAATATTATCTAAAATGAGGGGTATGTGGGTGGCTCAGTCAGTTAAGTATCTAAATGTTGCTTTTGGCTCAGGTCATGATCTCAGAGTCCTGGGTCTGAGTCCTGCATCTGGATCTCTGGTCAGTGGGAAGTTGGCTTCTTCCTCTCACTCTGTGCTCACTCTCTCAACTACATAAAATCTAAAAATTATATTTATTAAAAATAAAACACTTCACTCAAATTTAATTATGATCCTTCTATTTTTTCTTCCTTAATATATTATTATGAAGCTTTCAATTGATTTTATTTAATTTACAACATATTATTATTTAGGTGTATCTTTTTAAAAATAATTACAATTTTTTTAATAAAAAAATGGCTTAATTTAGAAGACCACAAAGTTAAACCACAAAAGACAATGGAATATACATCCAAAGAAGAATCCCCCTACCCCCAATTTTTAGGTTAATCTTAGTGATCTGAGATGTGAAACATTTCTATCCAAATTAGTTATGGTTTGCATACTTTTTATTTATTATAAGCAAAAACCATCATATACCTATTCATTTTATATCCTTTAAAATAATGTATGATTTAATAATCAAGAATAACATTCACATTCCACCATAAGCTAGTCAAAATCCTAAAAGGCACAGCTAAGGAGTCAATAAAAATATATATACAAAAGAAAAAACAAAGACCAATAAAGTATGAAATGAGAAAAGCGCGAAGTGGCAGTAATAAGGATAAAAATGATACATAGAAAGTACATAACAGTTTTAGAAATAACTCAAAACATAATAAAAATGTGAATGGAATACAATGAAATTAGAAAGTAAAAAAAAAAAGTAAAAATAAAAATACAAAGGGAAATATTCTATACATTGATAGGACATAAGTCTGACCAAATCACATATTATAGAGAAAATCCTAAGGCAGATTATAAAATGTAGGCATGACGAAGCAACATAAATATCACATATCAAAATTTGTGGGATGTAAATAAAGTGATCTTTAAAAGAATTTTTTTACTCTACTATTTCAGAAGGCGGAAACGAAATCCAGAAGCAGCACTGAATGCAAACATAAGGTGCTTCAGCAGAATGAAAAGGTGGTCTACTAAATGCTAGAAGAATTTTGCAAATGATATATAGAAAAGGGGTAATGTTGAAGATACAAAATTAACTCATATCTCAACCCCCCCAAACTCCCATAATAATCTGATTAAAAATAAACAGAAGACCTGAGCAGATATTTCTCCAAAGAACATATACAACTTCATTATATAGCAGAGAAACCTATGGACAACATGGCAGGATGAAGAATATAGTTTATAGGTTTGACTCAGGGATCAGCTCTTCACTTGGGGTAAGCTATTCAACCTTTCTGACTTGCAGTGTCATTATTTTCACAATGGTATTTAAAATGTTGAAATCAGATAACATAACCTAATTGTTCCAGTATCACACAAGAAAGATTTTCAACAAATTTTGCCCCTTGCCCACATTCATATTTTCTGACTCTCATTCTTGAAATATCAGTGTTCACATAGGCTCCAGCCTCTTCTCTAATTTTCGCTGGCACTGTTTCTGGGGAATACCGTGAATGCTAGTATGATTTATCCTATTAGGTAGACAACGTTCAAACTTTACCACTTTCCCATCTCCACACTAATTCCTTGGCCTATGATCCATAGTCATTTTCAAATTGACAGAAACAAACAAACAAAAAATCATTATCTACTTCAAGGCACATTACCTTTCAGGCCCTTGTAGTCATTTGTTTTAACCCCTGCATTACAGTAATTATTGACTCTTGCTTTTTGTTCCAACCTTTGCAGTACAATAATGCTGTTGGACTCTGCTCCAAAAAATGAGTTACTTATCAAGACCCTTCTCTGGACCTGACCATTAGTTCTGACTAGGTCTTTTACCACAACTCTCCATTTGAGCTGCTTGGTACCAATTTAAGTATGTGTGGATTATCTATTTTGTGCTGGGTTTTGAGGATGTGGCACTAAAAATAACCTAGTACCTGTTCTTGAGTCCGCTGGAAATTACAATATGGTAGAAAGGCTTGACAGTAGTGATAAATATCACATTGTACTTGGGGGTCTAAACTAGTCTGGCGGTAAGACGAGACTTCTTGAGTAAAGGAACCCTCAAGTAGAAGCTTACTTTTGTACTCTAACCTTTGATTACTTATTACTTAACTTTTTCTTTTTTCTTTTTTTTTTTTTTTTCCTCACCAGGCTTTTTAAAACCTATGGTCTTTTCCCATATTATGATGTGAACTATTATTTGTTCCTATCTAAACTTCTATTCTTCAAGATCCATTTCGAAATTCTACTGCACATTGAAAATTTACCTGTTGTGTTTTTTTTAATCTACTTAAATTGTAGCTTTCACTCTCATCTGCTCTTATTTACTCATGATTATTGCTCTTCTAACACATGGAGGTGTTATTTCTATATTTACAGAGCATGGCATAATTTCTCTCACTCAATAGGTGCTCAGTGACATTAATACTAACAATACCAACACAGTAATTGTACTTAAAAACTAATACATTGTAGGCTTACCTCGTACCATTGAAGTGCTAAGGTTTGCTCATCCTGTTAAGCAAATTCTATTTTTATTCCCATTCCATATTTAAAAGAGTAGAAGACAGTAAGAGTGAGGAATTTGCCCAAGTTCCCAGAGCAGCTAAGAATCAGATGGGATGGAACCAGGGCACTTCTAACTCCTGGTGACTGGCTCTGAACCATTACGTATGCTGAATGAGCAACAAAAGTTGCTCAGGATGAAAGTTGCTTGTATAGAAAGGCCAATTCTAAGTCTCCATGTCTAATGGACTCCTTTTCATTTCTAAACTGCAAAAGATGAGGTCTTTGAGACAGTCTCTTAGTGTCACTGCAACATTTTTCTCTGTGCATGTAACATTTTTTCCTGGGTTAGTAGGAAATCAGTCGAAATGATATTAAATTGTAGACTGAATTTTAAGATAGAGTAGGAACATTTTGTGGGAAAAAAAAAATTGTCATTTTTTTTAATTACAGCATCTCCTTTGTACATTAGAGAAAGCCAGCCTAACAAATCATTTATTCTGTTCATTGACCTATTAATTCTATGAGCACGTATTAAGTTTCCACTATACATATGGAATTATCCTAGTTGTTGGAGGGCTTACTGTCTAACTGGAGGATACTACATATAAGTAAGTCACTGTCTGCAATTGAGTCCTAAGAACCTATGATGGAGGTATACAGAAGTATAATGGCATTTTCAAAAAGTATTATCTATTTTAGCTGTGGACGAAGGAACCTCAAAAACCTCTGTGAAGCATTAGACAGGAAAGGAAGAAGGAAAGGGACGACAGATGATTCAGCTGTATGGTAAATAAAGGAAGTGGTCAGATCAAAGAACTGCAGATGAATCACTGTAACTAGGACACAGAGTCTATGTTGGAGAGCAATGCAGGTGCAGGCTTGAGAGAGGGAAGTTGGGTAATAAATAATCTTTTTTGTTCTGAAGACCTTGGTCAACTGATGAAGAAGTTAAATAAAATAGGGACAAAATTCAGTTTGTATTTTAGATAGAATGCACTGGAGTATAGAATGGAAAACATCTGAAGAAACATTTTGTCTGTAAGTACCATGCAGATGATGTCATTGGTCATCAAGAGAAGCTATGAAAGGAGGAACATATTTGATATATTTATCAGATATCTTGATCATTACTCTGGCCTCAGTCACCTGGCACACTGGGGAAAGGATTGGTCATCTATGGACTATATGCCAATCAGTCCTACTGCCTATTTTGTATGGACCATGAGCTAAGAACGATTTTTATAGATGAGAATTTCCATTTAACTTGGTGATAGGAAACACTAACTGTAAAATCCAACTAAGCAGTATGATATCCTCCCCATCCCTGCAAAAAATAAAGAGAAAGATTGAATCACATTCTTATTAGTAGACAATTATTATAAAAATGTACTCAAGTAGTACTTCTAGTTTGAACCCCATCAAAACATGTAATATTTTTATAAAAAAAAAAGTCCTAGAATATTTACTACTTGGCTCTTTACAGAAAAAGTTTCCTGACACCTTCTCTAAGGAATAATTAAGATATTTAATTAAGGCATTATTAATGTGGTTATGGGCAAGATTAATAGGACTAATAGGGAAGGTAAAGCACTCAGGGATTATGAAGCAAAGAAAGTCATCATCATCTCATGGACCTAAAGGGCAAGGGGAGGGAGACTTTATTGGCACTCTGTTGGAGGCACAGCCCCAGAAATGAGGCTACCTCGCAGAAGCCATGAACTTAATGAACTCAGTTACTGGGAAACCTCTTCACAGCAGGAAAGAATAAATCCCCTGACACATCTGCAGAAATGATATCCTGATCTCTCTCTCTCTGCCTTTTTTTTCCTCTAGTCTCCTACAATGCCTCCCATTGGCCTAACACATCAGAGTCAGGGAGCAAGAGAGCCCAGAGTGATACTGAATCCACAGAATTAAACTGCTCAGGTCACAGAGTAGGATGGAAAAGAAAGAAGGCTGGGTTTGTAGGGGTAAATAGACAAATGCCAGCCCAAAATGCTGAACACTAATAGGTACTCGGATATAAGTATATGGAAGGCAGAAAAGAACAGAACACATACATTTCAGAAGCCATAGGCACTTTAGTGGTTATTGAATTTATTGATATAAGACTTCTTAGGAAGATTATTTCCAGTTAGGAGTGGATGTGGGCTGAGAACAAAACCATAAGTAACACAGGCATTTAATAAATAAAGAAGAATAGCTTGCAAGGAATAAAAAAGGAAAATATTAAATACTAAAAAGAATACCTTCTTAAAGTTATTTTAGGAATTTAATAACAATGTATGAGTTAATTGATTGCTATCTAAATGCTGTGGTTAAAGAAGGAAAATTATGTATGAATTCAACTGCTTTGACTCAAAACTGTGTGTGTAAATATAGACTCTAACTTCAGAAAAATTCTCAAATTTTACCATTCTTTACCACCATTATGACTACCATCCTACAGAAATCAACAATTTTTTTTAAAGTTTTCATTTATTTATTCCTGAGAGACACACACACAAAGAGAGGCAGAGACACAGGCAGAGGGAGAAGGAGGCTCCATGTAGGAAGCCTGATGTGGGACTTGATCCAGGAACTCCAGGATCACGCTCTGAGCCAAAGGCAGACGCTCAACCACTGAGCCACTCAGGCTGCCCGAAATGAACAATTCTTACCTAAGCTACTGCCAAAATGGATTCTCCACTTCCATGTGCATTCTATTCATTGATGAGTAATAGCTTAAATTAACTTTTAATATTTATCACTTCATTCTTCTCAAACTCATTTCAAACTATCTCATCACATTTTAAGTACAACCCAACTTCTTCATAAGGTTCTTCCTCAGAGAAGAGTGCTCTTGAATTTTCAGCAAAGACCTCTCTCCATTGTCATCCTTTACTCTGTTTCATTCTCTTTCATAGACTTTACCACCACTTTATTCATGTGTTTTCTTATTTTTCTGCATTTCCATTGGAAAGCAGGCTTGTTGAAGATAAGACCATTCTCTCCTTCCTCCTGGCTCTATCTCCAGTGCTTGTGTATTCAGTCAAAGAATAAATTTGATCATTGATGAGTGGCCTGATTAGAACACCCATTATTCCTGACTCTCAAATAAAAGCAGTTGTCCAGATGGATGATTAGAAGCATTGCTATACACATTTACTAGTAGGGTTTAAATATAAGACAATATGTAGAAGAGGTTGATGATAAGCATACTGAAGCCATAAAGATTCTATGCCTATGTATCTCTATTGGCAGAAGATGCATCTGTTATGCTGATGTTCCTCTCTTCTCATAATTAGTTTCTGGTGGTTCCTTCCTGGTATGCTGCTGCTCCTTTTTTTTTTTTTTTAAAGATTCTATTTATTTATTTGAGAGACAGAGCGGTGGGGAGGAGTAGAAGAAGAGGGACAAGCAGACTCCATGGTGAGCACAGAGCCCAATGCAGGGCTCATTTCCACAACCCTGACATCATGACCTGAGCCCAAGCAAAGAGTCCAACATGTAACCAACTGAGCCACCCAGGCCCCCTGGTACACTTCTATTATATGCAGACCCAAACTTAAAGTAGTGTCCCTTCTGGCTACCAAGCATCTTTTCTGTCTTTGGTAAAACTTCAGGCCCTCTCATCTAGTCACTAGGGTTTTTTGTTTTTTTTTTAATCTAGCCTAAGTGTGGGATATAAGCCACTCCCTTAATTTCCTGAAAGCCCAGCAAAGGTCAAGACTATAGTCATTAATGAATTGCAGCTAATGCTGTATTCAGAGTCCCCCCAGGATTAAGAAGTCCTGATAAGTGTATGAGGTACACTTGCTGAATCCAGTTAAAAGCTATGTGACAAGAGCCAAGAGAAATTTCTACATCGTTACTTTTAGATAACAAACTTTCAATTTATTTGGCCCTTAGAAACAAGAGAATCCTCTCTTCTTCAGATGGTGTGTTTACATTCTATGTCAGAGGGACCTCAACTTGCCTCGAGAGGAAACTCTTGTTGTCCTGAGAAAATACCCCACACTCAGAAAAAAAACCAATCAGAGTAATCGATGGTGTCATTTCCCAAAGTCTGTATTTTTGTATCTTAAATAGAATCATTTACATCAATTAGATTTTAAATAATATCTGGCCTTTATTCATAATGATGAAAAATGCATTTCTGATTCTTCAAGGGCACAGACTGGCTAAAGACAAACTTAAAATATGTTTCTCAACAAACCACATTAATATCTCTCAGTCTCCAGCTTCTGAATTCAGATTTATAGTGACATCTCACTTTTCTCCAAGAATAATAGGCAAGCACTTGCTTTAAATTAGTCTAAAAAAAGGCCCACTGTGGTCATTTTTTCCAAAACCTAGGAATTCTCTTCCAGGAGTAATTTATTCTCTACCTTCAGACGCTGAAACTGCCAACAATTCATAAATGCCATTTCCCTCAATTTGAACATACAAAGAAGTTAATAAATCAATATATTTCTCACCAGCCACCCAGTTATACATATATCATATAGAATCACTTCTTACTGCTTAACAATCTTGTAAGTCCTCCTTTGCCTACTAAAATTTCAAGTCCTTATTTCACAAGGTGTTTATAACATTTCTGCAACCCACCTTTTCCTTGCAGATCTCCTGCTACCACCTTACCATTCTATTCCCTATTTTGCCAAGTATTTCCTAAGTGCAGCGTATGAGGCATGCCATGAGGTTTGGGGGCTGGGGACCTAGTAAAGGTAAACACCATCTATGCCTTCCAAGAGCTTTTAGGTCTAACAAATCATACACTGGGACATAGGCAAACATGAGAATTTTTGAAAACTAGAAGAATAGTGTGATTCAAAAGTTTTGACATGGGAATGTAAGCTAGTTTTAGACTTTAGGAAAAAAAATCACATTGTACAAATTTCTTTATCATGAGAATTAAAGAATGAGTAAAAATTTCGTATACTCCATGCTTACAGATTAGGAAGAAATGATTCAAAGGGAGAAGGAATTTAATGTGCTTTTTCTGGCCTTCTCACCTTTGAAATTTGTTCTTTCTTGCATGTCTTTATGACCTTGTATAAAATGCAACCCCATTTTAAAAGGCTTCTCCAAATACCAGCCCATCCCCTTAGGTGGTAATTTTTTTAAGAGTTGAGATTCTTATATGATGTATTAACCTCTTCAACATTCTTCCAGGTCTTACTAGAACCCAGTGGGTAATAGTGATATCAGTTGTATCATGAGACCTTTTCAGCCTAAAGAGATTCAGTTACGTGCCTAGGTCAAACAGCAAGTCAATGCAAAGCCAGGATGAAACAGGTCTTCTAATTTTGAATCCTGTGCTTTTAATCAAAATGTCATAGGTTATTTGTTTTGATGCTACTGCCCTAAATTGCAGAGCTTGTGATTCTATGGAAGAAATTTTCTTAAACATGGAAATGGAGCAAACAGTCTCAGGAAGATGAGTCATAGGAGAAATCTTGAGGTAAGGAAACACTGAAGTGAAATACTTTCTTCATTTCTCCATCCTTATTGAAGTTTTCTTAAAAAAAAAAAAAAAGATGTTATTTATTTGAGAGAGAGCAAAAGACAGAGCATGAGTGGAGGGGGAGGCGAAGGGGCAGAGGGAGAGGAAGCAGCAGACTTCCCGCTGAGCAGGGAGTCAGATGTGGGCTTCCATTCGGGCTTGATGGTGGGCTTGATCCCAGGACCCTGGGATCATGACCCGAGCTGAAGGCAGATGCTTAACAGACCCGGGTGCCCCGACAGTAAAGCTTTCTAAATACTTCAGTAGGTCTTTGTGCAAAGTACTTAAACTGGCCCCCTCAGTTTCATTCCATT
The DNA here is from genome assembly GCF_053574225.1 of Canis aureus. Lineage (NCBI taxonomy): Eukaryota > Metazoa > Chordata > Mammalia > Carnivora > Canidae > Canis > Canis aureus. The sequence continues at coordinate 6,650,639 of NC_135612.1, read as the reverse complement.
CACTGTCCATTCAAACACAAGAGAGTTAAAATAAACTTCAGATCTGTAGCTAGGATACACATAAATTAAGATTTAGACAATGGATGCTACAGGAAGACATAAATGCTCTGGGACAAGTGAGTGGGGCCAGGAATGGCCTGCATATCCTACTGCCAAACCACCAGCTTCCTGAATGGGGCACATGTAACCCTGACCTTCGGGTAGTAGCTGTGGTGGTGGTGAGGTCTAAAAGCCAAAGGCCTGCTGGCAATGTACTAACTTGCACTCCTCTATCCCTTCCAAAGATGGGTAAGCATCCAAGTCCCTGGGTTTGACCATTTTCTGCTAGAAGTACCTTCGAAAATTTTTGTTTTCTGAGCCATCCTGAGTGATAGAATGTACAGTAATATTTGCCAGCAGATGCACCTTTCAAAGATCTTAAGTGATCTTTGTATTTTTATTTCCTTGTGTATTGTCCATAGTTGCATGGCTCTATGTTAAAATAGGTAAGATGACACAGATTATTAGATATTCCCCAAGGGCTAACACCAGGGAGTAAACTAAATCTGAACATATTTTATGATTAAAAGGACTTCTGTGGATTTAAGAGTAATCTTCAAATGCATAAATAACAGTGATTAATCAAAATCCTTTCATAATTTTCCAAACTGCTGCTAATTTGTTAACCTCTTCGCATCCTTTAGTGCTTTGGAATTTTAAATATGACTTACAGTCTTATGCACTTTTTGACCTCTAAATATAATACTTAAATGACATTGAATGTCAACAGAAAATAGTCTCCTACTGCCTCGTAAATGCTGAGTCAAAGGTAAGGAAGTTATGAAAAATAAATGAGGTAAAGCCGAGATGTTTACTCTCAAAGCAGGAGGCACTAATCTTGTAACAATGCTCTGTTCCACTAGCATTGTTATTGATGCCACATGGAGTGATTGATGGGGATTTAATCATTTTATCTAATAGCTCTGGGTATTAGAAAATGATATATGCTACACTACAGTTTTTAGAACATTCCAAAGTTTTCTAAAAGTAAGAAATCAGGTGTGGAGCTGCAATTTTTTTTAACCTGCCTACATCTAAAATAATGATATTAATTACATAGAATTCCAGATGATGTACCCGTATGATAGAGGATAAAAAAAGTAATTGAGTCAATAATGTCAGATTGTTCCTACTAACATGAAATTAACACACTCCTATGTGTTTTAAATCTTGAACATTTAAAATAAAATTGCCCTCATCTGACATGATATGGTTTAATACAAACTCTTAAGACCATTTTTTATTACAGACATTTCTTTAAAACACTAGATTGTTAACTTATACTTGGTGTACTTGATACCAAATAAGCAAGTGATAACATATTTAAATACAGTAGGAGAGAGAGATTGATCTCATTTCTCTTGAAATAAGAAGTGGGAGTTTTTTTTTCAGTGCTGTAGTGAGCTAGTGGGAAGTACTCTAGGACATTGTAAGAAGACTGGTCAACGCAGCTAGGAGATCTGCATTTGCTAATTGGCCTTTATTGAATTAGGGCCTAACCCACCCACCAGGATCAGGAGATCCAGGCTCTATCGTTCTTGATTGACTGTATTTCAGAGATGGGTCACAGGTGGTTGAGAAAGACATTCCAGTGTATAAAACTGGCAAGAGACTGGGAGATTTACATCTCAAAGGGACAGACAACTAATCTAAGGTTGCAAGTTCTCTCAAGTAAATGGTGTAACAAAAGGAAGGTCAGGGGCCAAGAGTCAGGAAGAAATCTAAAATTGTGTCCAGTTAGGGGAATGCTAATACCACAACATCTTGTTCATTAATCATATGGAAATATAGCAGTAATTGACTAGAAAATTCTTATTTGAATAGAAAGCTATAGAAAATGCTTATTAAAGGAAATAGGACTTTTACGATTTTATATTGAATATTAATTTTATTAAAAAGCAAAAGACCATATAGATTGTTCCAAACTTAAGCTATCACCAGTTCACTGATGTTTCCCTTTAGGGTAATGATATGACATTTAAGGCAGTTTCTTCTTTGTTTATTTATCATAATTTATTTATTATCCTAAGATATGGGTATCTGCCAATTAAGAATTTAAAGGCACATAGTTAATATCTTTAAATTCTTTCTCGCATTCTGAAGACCATACATTTATCTAAATTTATCAAGTGATTTCATATTTTGATATTTCAATAAAGAAAATGTATTTTCTATATGTTTATCTTTGCTAGGCTTATTTGTTCTAAAACTGTCTTTTCATTTTAATAAATTACATTATTTTCCAGTATTCTGGTTATTTCTTGGTGACAAGAGTCTTTGCCTTATCAGTACATCTTAAATTATATGCCCACTTAATTATCATCTCTCCTAGTCTTATGGTTTTAATCTTACAAGATTTTGACATTTAAAATTTAACTCTATCTGCACCACTTTTGTTTCTTTTGTGTATTTTCTCTAATTCCATTTCCTCTTCCTTAAGTGTTTCACTAAAAAGTTTCAGACTAACCAAATGCTTGAAGATCAGATTTTTGAATAAAATTGTATTTCCTATTAATATCCTCTGTTATACTTAAGTTTTCAGGCCTACATTTTGAGGCATTGTTAAGAAAAGGGTTTGTAGTGTAAGCTTTCCCAGCTCTACAATTAAAGAATGACATCATTGTTCTATTAATTTAACTTTGACAAAATCTACAATTTATGTCTGATACTTCAACTAATGTACTTTTTATTTCTAAAATTTTTGAGAAAATATTAATACTGTTGAGAACACTACATGAAAACATTTTTTGAGTACCCACTAATAGGTGCCATGATAAGCAATTTACATACATTATCTCATTCAGTTCTCTGAACTAGACTATTATATTATTAGCTAATAGTATCATGATACCATTCCCATTTATTATTGAAATCTATGGTAGTGATCCTCATAGTTTGGAATGCAAAAAAAAAAAAAAAATCACATTTGAGTCTTGCTAAAACATAAGCTTTCTAAATCCAACAAAACAAATTTAACTCATCTCTGGAGCTTAAATATGTACATTTTTTACTTGACCCCAGGTAATTCTGAAGCTGATGGATTTTTAATCAGCTCTTAAGGAAAAGAGTTCTATAGGAAATAATTCTAAGATAAATTATTTCATCAGTTCTCTATAGGATTTATTATTATTTTCTAAAGATTGTATTTATTTATTCATTAGTGACACAGAGAGAGGCAGAGACATAGGCAGAGGGAGAAGCAGGCTCCCTGTGGAGAGCCAGATGTGGGACTCAATCCCAGGACCCCAGGATCAGGCCCTGAACTGAAGGCAGATACTTAACCACTGAGCCACCTAGGTGCCCTCTCTATAGAATTTAAATCAAATCAAAATAATAGCATAGGTATAATGCAATAATTTTATATAATTTCTCAGTATTCTCTGTAGTACTTCTTAATATTACAAATACTTTAATAAAAATATTTTAAATTCTTTCAAATAAAGCATATCTGAAAGAAAATGTAAATGTGATCTTTTATTCTCTATTAGTCTTTTTGTCCTAGGATTATTTGGTACTAAATATTACAATTTTAAATTTCACTTTTTATCAGTCAAAATGAAGATACTACTCACTTTTTTAGTATGAAATCACTAATTTCTTTACATACATCCTAGAAAAACTTCATTGATTGATTTTATATTGAGATTTTCATGCGTTTATCTTAGATGATTTAAAACTGCCATAGTAGTGTGTATGTATGTGTATACCTATGTGTGTGTATATGAATAAAGTCTTTATTTGAGCAACAGAAATGAAAGTTGTTCATTTGCTGAATTCAATTAGTCCATATCTCTTCCAAGAAGATTTAATTTACATGCATTGAATATTTTTAAAATTCATATATTTAGTTCAAATTTTTCTTACTTTCTCAATTAGAAGGGGACAGTTATGTAAGAGGTCTGCAAACTATTCTTTTCCATATTGGGGATTTCCCTCTGAGAAAGAAAGAAAGATGACATAAAATATTTACAAATCTATACAAGATGATAGGTCTACAGGCAAACACATTAATAGTATTTGCTAGTAGGAGAAATATTCTATGAAATGCTTTTAGTGGTATGTACCTAAGTCTAAGATTGCTTATGGTTACCTGGTATTTATAGATTTATGGAACGTAGCTCTCTAGAAAATGTCATAAAAGCTATGCAATTCTATGTTTATAAAACGCAAATGTTGCATGATCAAAATAGCTCTTTCCTCTTCAGTCATTTAGATGCAGGCATTGGTTAGAAAACACACACATAAATCTTGGCCAGTATGCATTCAGTTGTAGCAAAGAAGAACCTGATAGCTATGGTTGTGGTCCTTTCTTTCTCCTTGCTTCACTAATGATGTAATTACTTGTATTCTTGATATGTAAGATCACTGGTTTGTGTAAGTCTGATTTGAAAATTAAATTATTTGTGTTTTCTCACTCATCATACATGATTTCTACACCAAAGGGTATACCTCCCAAAAATGTGTATTGATACACAGTATTAATCAGAATGATAGTTTTTATATACTATTTTATACACTGTTATACAAGTGTAGATAAATTTATCAGGTTAAATATCCATATTTATTCATATTTATCAATATTTATATTTATATCTATATATTTTATCTCCACAAATGTTTCTATGTATCTATATGTGTAGTTATGTATAAAGATATCTATGTGTATAAGTAATATATATTTATATATAATATTTTAGATCATGAGTATGTTTCATTAGCGAAAATATAAGTAGATTGCTTGAGAATGTGCAGACACATATAATTAAGGAAAATTTTTGAAGATGTTACATATTTGCAATCGAAAAATGAAGTATGATAAAGACACTTTTGAAATCTGACTAATACTGAGTCCTCAACCTTCTCTTGCTAATGAAATGTAAATGAATTAAACCATATGCATGTAGATAACTGGAGTAAAAGTCCTTCACCTTAAAAAGGAATTGGGACAAAGATATTTCACTAGAGACTAAAGAATGAGGCTACATTGGATAGGCATTAAAATTAAAGATGTATGTTTATCTTGCATAACTCACAGTATCATGTGGGCTTTGAATGCCTGTCAACATCCTGAGGTATGGCAACCAGCAAGAGCTAAACAGGTACTCATGAATCCTCATTTCATTTCTCAACTGTCCTAACTTGTTGCCTTTACTATATAAAAGGAATCTCAAACATAGCAAATTCAGTCTGTTGTTTTGATATCTAATCTTTTGATGTATTATTTTAATTAACATAATAAGCTGTTAATAATATTAATGATTATTTCCTTAATTTCTATCCTCTTTGCTGAAAAGGGTTAAGATTAAGAGACATAGGAAGCCTGAGCTGCTCAGTAGGTTAAGCGTCTGCCTTTAGCTCAGGTCACGATCCCAGGGTCCTGGGATCAAGTGTCACATCAGGCGCCTTGCTCCCGGAGAGTCTGCTCCTCCCTCTCCAACTCCTCACCCCTGCTCTTGCTTGGTCTCTCATGCACTCTCTCTCAAATAAATCTCAAAAAATAAAAAGATTAAGGGACATAATGGCACAAGTTCACTATTTTTTTTTTATACTTTAGCAAATGGAGTTAATAAGATTTGACAAACATGGACATAGAAGGTAGCATCTCATTAGAATAGTGTTGTGATGACTTCAACCTATATTAAATCACCAAGTTAAAAAAATTAAATATCTGTATAAACAGAAGTATATATTAAGTTTCTTGAAGCACTGTGAAATCATAAGAACCTTCTGTACTAATCACAGAAGAGTGATACTACTTTAAAACATATGATTCCCCCCAAGTTTGTCTAAATATTTTGGAAGCTTCTGCTCCCTAGAAAAATGTTACACAAAACATTGCTCATGTTTTAGTGTTCATGAACTGTTTGTTTTTGATCCATGGTGACCGAAGTAAAGAAATTGAAAGTAAGTATTTAGAATTTTTTATAGCAATTTGACATTAGTCCAACAACCTAAAATGGATCAGTGGACTTATTGTATGAATGAGATATAGATCAAGTGTGCTATCCAAGTCACAAGTAGCAGAAGCTACGGGCTAGGACCATTTTACAGCATGTGATGCTTTTAGGTTTGTTTGCCAAATAAAAAAAGAAAAAAAAATATTACAATTATTTCAAAGAAAGATAATTTAAATTATCTGTAAGTTTAGTCAGTGATGAAAGATTGAAGATGGACTGTGAAATGTAATAGGAGTGAGTACTTCTTGAATAAAACTTAGGTGAACACTTTGTTCTTCATTAAATTATGGTAAAAATCTCCTTTCAGAATAGAGCTATACTATGACCCAGCAATCACACTATTAGGCATTTACTCCAAAGCTACAAATGTAGTGATCCAAAGGGGCACCTGCACTCCAATGTTATAGCAGAATGTCTACAATAGCCAAACCATGGAAAGAGACCAGATGAATGGATTAACAGATGAATGGATAAAGAAGATGTGGTGTGTATGCACACAAACACACACACACACACACACGCACACACACACAATGGAGTACTATTCAGCCATCAAAAAAGAGAGAAATCCTGCCATTTGCAGTGACATGGAGGGAACTAGAGGATATCATGCTAAGTGGAATAAGTCAATCAGGGAAAGACAGTTATCACATGATCTCATTCATATGTGGAATTTAAGAAACAAAACAGAGGATCATAGGGGAAGAGAGGGAGAAATAAGATGAAATCAAAGAGGGAGGCAAACCACAGGAGACTTTAATCACAGGAAACAAACTGAGTGTTGCTGCAGGGGAGGGGGTGGAAGTTGGGGTAAATGGGTTATGGACATTAAGGAGGACACATGATAGAATTAGACTGCATATTATATAAGACTGATGAATCACTGAATTCTACCTCTGAAACTAATAATACAATGTATGTTAATTAATTGAATTTTAATTACAACGAAACAAAAAAACTCCTTTCAGGGGCACTTGGGTGGCTCCATCAATTAAGTGACTGACTTGAGTTTGGCTCCATTCATGATCTCAGGGTTGTGAGATGGAGCATGGAGCCTGCTTAAAATTCTCTTTCTCTTCCTCTCCTTTTGACTCTCCCCTGCTCTCATGTGCTCTCTCTCTACTAAACAAACAAACAAACAAAAGAAAGGAAAAAATCTTTCAGTTCCCAAAAGACTGGAAATAAAAAAAATACGACATAAGTAAACTGGTCATTCAACACATATTAATAAGTTCTGAGCTATACCACAGTTTGTGGCGGCCTGAATCAAGGCAGCAAAAGTTCTTTTGAGGTCAGCTTGTATCCATTGCACAAGGAAGCACTGGGACATTTTTTTTTTTTTTTTTTGAATCTAGAAACACAAGAGCTAGGCCTAATAGCAAAGTGGGTGAGAAAATGATCAGATCAGAGTTGACTCAACTCCCAATAAGTGTATGATGCACTAATTCATTGCTCAATTATTTTCATGAATAAATAACATCATATATCTGAATCCATTGTTTGTTAAGAAAATAAGTAACACTGGTCATCAGCAGTAAAATTGATGGTTATGTTCTAACTGGAAACAGATACCACCACCTTCAATGACTGAAATTTTCTGTAGGAAAAATTCCAGGTGTTGGGTTTTAGAATTGGTAAAAGCTTATTTTGAATATATGAACAAACTTGTTTCTAGGAGGAAATTGTACTTAATATGTAAAATATGTAAAACAAGTGGAGAAAATTATTATCAAGTTCAACATTATTGAATATAAAAATCCAAACTTAACCAATAGCTATAGAGATAGTAGAAAGAGATATTTTTGACTCCTCTCTTTTAGCATGTTGTTAATGAAACTATCAGGGTTACTGAGGACAGTATTTTTTTCTACTTGTACCAATTTCTAATTTTTATATCTCCAGGGACAAACCATATTTCTAATTTAGTTGTTAAAGCATAGAGACAACATTTATAAATTGGTACACAATCTGAAGATAAACAATCCATCATATTGTGTTAGATAACTCAAACTTTAATTACACAGATAAAACCACTTTCATTAAGAAACAAGTTATATATTATATAACCAAATCCCTTCATTAAATTCTATTAACACAATTAATAAGCAATTCACCCAATGCATTGCTCTCTTTATCACTGGTTTACTTTGAATTATTAAACAAACCTCTGAGTAGAAGACCCCATATGAATTTCAAGTACCACTTATTTATTTAACCAATATATATTTCACATAATACCTTTCTGTATGCATGTAAAAAAATTCTAGTATTTGTTTACCTTTCAAGGACAATAGAATTGACTATATTTAAATTCAACTAATAAATTGTGCTAAGGAATAGAAAAAAGAAAATAAATTCAGATGCCAACTAAATGGTGACCTTCACCTTCTCCACAGATCCTGTGCACGCTGGGGAGAAGATACTAAAAGTTTTTCTCTTTCTCTCTCTCTCTCTTTCTTTTTTTTTTTTTTTTTTTTTTTTTACTGTTACAGCACAGCTACTTATTAAAAAGCTCAGGATGAGGGTCTGTGCAATTTAAATTGTATCCTGTGCTCTCTGTAGTTCGGTATATTTTAAGGATATGAGAAAAATAATTGGGGCTACAATAGTTATGTTTTACAAATTCAGATCAGATTTAACTTACAACCTGAAGAGTTCCTAATATTTCTCAACCCTATTCTTTGGTGTTTCCTCAGTTAAAATGCCAGTATTCCTTGTGTGGAACAAATCACATTGCTAGAAAATGCAGCACTGCCACAGTAGGATGTTCTGAGTAGTCCATGGTAGTTGGAGTTTTTCCATACATAGCTTGTTTTATCAACTAAAGAGATAATTTTTTTTTAAGAAATAAATTTTTAAACAAAAATATAGATATTTTTCCAGCAAAAAAAATTCCTGAGGTAACTAAAAGAGGAAGACAAACTGATACTTGCTACATTGGGTTTTTTTCTTCATTTATAAATAGAGAAAAACATTTTTTTTAATCAACTTTGGCGTATCTTTTTTGAGAAGCCTTGCCCCATCCTTAACGTTTCCTTAGATGAATAAACTTTACAGGACATTATATTTTAATGTCACGGTTTTAAAATTTTAAGTTTCATAACACACCATTAGGATTCAATCAGCAAAATTAGAAAATGTACATTCACTTAAAAAAAAAACTCAAATGCTATCAATTCCATGTTTAAAATTAAACAGAATCTTGTATTCATACTTAAAATTAAACTCAAATTTGAACCTTGTGCAGAGCTTAAATCAATCTCATATTCATAGACACTCAGCTGTTCCATATGAATATATAAAGAAAAATATGTGTGTGATCATGTCATATGGGTATCTCAAATTCAAAACAAAATACATTTTAAAAAGTTTTTATATTGATTTTAACATGGAAAATCCCTATAAAGGTAAATTAAATTCTTAAAATGTATTAAATTTTAGAATATTAACAACTGCTAGCTTTTTAAACTGTGTGGGAAGGTAATATGAACACCGATCATTAAAATTTAACCCTGAGCACTCCATAACTTTCCAACTAAAGAGTTTTGCCAATTGGCCTCCCCAAATCTAACAGTCTAAACTCGATAATGGTTTTTTAGGAAGTGTAGATATCCATCCTCAAAGAGCAAGTGAAGGAATAAAATTAGGGTGGAATAGGTTTTGATCTCTTAATTTCTACAGTACCTGCCATATTTAAGAAAGAACATCTCCTGAAATTCTGGAAGGATTTTTAAATGACCAAGTTCATAAAAGACCAAAAAAATGGTGAGTCCTTTGAAATACATTTTACCAATGTATCTTTACTTGTTTTTCTAATCTCTAACCAACAATAGAAACTGTGACTGGCTGTCATAGGTTTTATTACTTTGATTTTTAAAAAATCCTTTTGTAACTTGAAAGACTGAGAAACTGAAACTACTAGCAAACATGGCACTTTAAAAAAATAAAAGATGTATTAAAACCATTCTGATTGCCTAAAATGCAAAGTTGATTCTATTGTCTATCAAATTATAAATTATTTGTGTTACAGTATTTTATCATTTCACATTATAAGTGTGTACAATATTACATATTTATACACACACATTCTCATGTAAATAAATGGTCAATATTTGATATCAGGATATAAGTGTCTCATATAAATTTAATTTTATTTAAATAAATATCAATTAATATGCTTCCCTCTTTGCTTTACATATCAAAAAATCCAAAATTAAATACAGTCCTTAATGTAGAAACTTAGTTCCCGGGTACCTTGCATTTACTGAAATACCCAAACGTCTGAAAATAATTTTTAAAGCATATTATTATATAATGTGTTTAGTTTTTAGGGTAATAATTAAATTTGAAACAAAAGTTGTATATATACCACAAACTTTTTCAAGATTTTTGTTATTCTTCTTCTCATTTCTGGAATGTTTTCTATGTGTTTCAAGACTGAGATTTTTTTTTATGAAGTGAAAGTACCTGGGCTTTAAGGTGAATCCTCAGCATTAATAGAAGTCTTCTCTCTTTGCCTACAATCCTTATACATTGCACTATTGCAGTCCACTCCCTTCTCAGTATACCTCAGCCATGAAGTTACTGTTTTTTAACCATATGAGTCTGTCATGTTTTTGTCAGAGACACCTCTATTTTATTCCAAAATTTCCTTTTATAATCCAACTCTTGTTAGTTCTCATGTAAAAAAAAATTTGTAACAACCCATTTTGTATAATTGAAGCTAGTAATTATAGCACTTTAAATCTTATAACTATTTTTTTAACAATAAAAACTTAGAGAAGTCAAATGATTTGTAAGGTGTCAGGTCTAGAAATAAAAACTTTTCATTTTTCAATGCAGGTTCAACACTGGCATTAGAGTTCTGGGTTTCTTTTTTCATATATGAGTGACATTAGGCTTGATAGAAAAAAATAGTTACAACTGGTTGAATTTTATACTCCAAATGTTTTCCTCTCACAAGTACTTTACAAAGATTTTAGAAGCAAATCAGAATTTGAGCAATGTTGTATAAAAAGGATTGTGAATAAACATAAAGATCATGGCACAGTACTTTGGGGGGCTTTTGAAACATTCTAAATTAATATCAATCTGTATATTTCTGTACATTTAACCAAAGAGGAATATCAAGTTGTGGTTTAGTAATTTTAATAACTGATACTTTCATAAGAAAATTGGATTTTCACTAATAAACTGAGGACTTCTGCTTCTAGCCAAGATACAGTAAATTGTACAGGATTTGCAATCTTATCGAAAACAACCAAAAATTGAAGATTAAAAGAGAGGTTGACAATGGAGAGGAGGAAAGGAAATAAGGTGAATACTAGGTTTTCTCCAACTTACTGCCTGAGAGAATTTCCAGGCATAAGAACAGAATACTCATGTAAGGCTAGAAAGAATCTCTGAGAAAAGGGATGGAATTGAGATTCTGGGGAAAGGCAAAGAGAATTTGTAGAAAAAATACAGGAGAATAAAGTGCTGTGCAAATAAGAGCTCTAGATAAGTATGAAGTGCTTATTCTATCAGAGTACTGATTGTTTTATACATACAAGAATAGTAACAAAGGACTAGTAAATAAATGTCCAAGGGGGGCAGACAGATGGAGTATCCAGTGCTGAGAATGTGGCATGTTCCTATTAGAAAAACTAGAAAATTTTAATGAGATACCACCACACACCTGTCAAAATGGCTAAAATCAATGACACAAGAAACAGGCATAGATAAGGATGTAGGAAAAGGTGAACCTCTACACTGTTGGTAGGAATTCAAAGTGGAACAACCACTGTGGTAAACAGTACAGGGGTTCTTCAAATAGTTAAAAATGGAACTAGCTTATAATCCAGCAACTGCTCTACTGTGTATTTATGCAAAGAAAACAAAAACACTAATTCAAGGGATAAGTGCGCCTCTATGTTTATAGCAGCATTATTTACAATAGCAAAGATATGGAAACAGCCCAAGTAACCATCAACAGATGAATTAATAAGAAATTATATATGTATATCTATAGCAGATAGATATTATTCAGCCATAAAATGGAATGAATCCTTGACATTTTCAACAACATGAATGGAGGGAACTATAGAGTATAATGCTAAGCAAAATAAGCAAGTCAAAGAAAAATAAATACCATATGATTTCACTCATATATGGAGCTTAAGAACCAGAAAAACAAGAGAGAGAGAGACCAAAAAATAGACTCTTAACTCTAGAGAACAAACTGATGGTTACCAGAGAGAAGGTAGGAGGGAGAGATTGCTGAAATAAATGACGGGGTTAAAGAATACACTTATCTTGATGAACACTGAGTAATGTACAGAATTGTCAAATCACTATACTGTACAGATGAAACTAATATAACACTGTATGTTAACTATACTGGAATTAACATTTTAAAACTTAATTTAAGAGAAAGATTTGGAAATCTTACAATTCATGGAACAGTGGATGAAGTATATAAAAAGGTCTTATCCAGAACAGAGAATAATTAGCACAGGGTTAAACAGAGTTCTGATCCTTCTCTCAAATCTTAAAAGCAAGAATAAAAAACAATAAAATGTTTTTAGATAATTTAACTATATCTCAGAATAAAAGCCATGAAGATCTATAGGGAAAAAAAATCCAGGAAAGATCAGGGTAACATTCATGACATAGAACAATTAGAATCTAATAAAAAATTTCTGGCAAAGCAAAGATTAGGAAAATTTGACCAATAATGAGGAGGAAAATCAACTAACTGAAACTGATCCAGAACTAAACCAGATGTTAAAATTAGTAGACAATAACATTAAAAGTACTGAATTTGTAACACATATAAAAAATTATATAGAGACATGGAAAAGATTTAAAACCTTCAAGTTAAAATTCAGAAATTAAAACTGTACTTTGATGAAAAATACACTAGATATTGTTAATGGGAGATTAGACATTTTAAAGAAAAAATAGTGAACTTGGGATGCCTGGGTGACTCAGCGGTTTAGCGTCTGCCTTTGGCTCAGGGCATGATCCTGGAGTCCCAGGATCAAGTCCCACATCAGGCTCCCTGCATGAAGCCTGCTTCTCTCTCTGCCTATGTCTCTGCCTCTCTTTGTTCTCTCGTAAATAAATAAAATCTTAAAAATAAAAAAAGAAAGAAAGAAAAAATAATGAACTTGAAGAAATGGGATTAGAAATTTAGAAAATGAATACAGGAACAAACAAACAAGAAACAACTCCAGGTCACTAATAAACTGAAGGAAAACGTTGAGTGGCCTAGAGAACTAATATGCATGTAATTGGAGACCTCAAAGGAGAGAAAAAGGAGGACTGAAAAAAACACTTGAAAGGGGCCAAATCTATATCCAACTTGATGAAAACTATAAACTTACAGATCCAAGACTTTCAGCAAATGTAGAGCTAAGGAACATGAAGAAAACTACATTGCTGTGTACTATAACCAAATCATCTAAATCATAAGACAAACATAAAATTATAAAAGCATCCAAAGTATGTTCAAAAGAGCAAAAATAAAGATGCCAGCAGAGTCTTTCTTAAAAACCATCCACAGAAGAATACTGCTGTGCAACATTTTTAAAGAAATGAAAAAAAGTTATGAACTCTATACCCAATGAAATCTTCCAAAAATGATGAAAAAATAAAAAAAACTTTTTAAGACATTCAAAAGCTAAAAATTTCGCTACTTTCAAACCCACTATTTAAGAAGTGGTAAAGTTGGGACAGCCCGGGTGGCTCAGTGGTTTAGCGCCGCATTTAGCCCAGGGCATGATCCTGGGGATCTGGGATTGAGTCCTGCATCCAGCTCCCTGCGTGGAGTCTGCTTCTCTCTCTGCCTGTGTCTCTGCCTCTCTCTGTTGCATGAATAAATAAATAAAATCTTAAAAAAAAAAGTGGTAAAGTCTTTCAGGCAGAAAGAAAATGAAAGCAAATAGAAATAGGGGTCAACACAAAAGAATGAAAAAGATCAGAAAGAGTACATAATAAATGATTTCTTGTTATTTAAATATATATTTTAAATAAGTGCCTTTATAATGGCAATAATTTATTATGTAGTTTATAACATATAAGTAAGTAAAATAAATGAAAATATGATTATGGTTGGAAGGGAGAAAAGGAATTATAATGCTTTAAGATATTTATACTTTAGGTAAAATGGGATAATACAATTTGAAAATAGATTGTGATAAATTAAAATATATATTAAAGATGCTAACATAGCCACTAACATAACAAAACAAAAAATTAAAACTAATAACCCAACAAAGAAGACAAAACTGATCATAAAATTACAAAAGATGGCAGGAAAAAAGGCAATAGGTAGTGTAAATGTTTTTTAAAGAGCAAGGTGATAAACTTGAATTTGGCTTTATCAATGGTCACATCAATTAAAAAGGACTAAATACATCAATTAAAAGTCAGTTATTATCAGTATCAATTAAAAACCAAGACTTAATTATATGTTATTAAGAAATATACTTCAATATAAAGAAAGTACTAGGTCAAAAGTAAAATGTTATGCTAACATTACTAGCTAAATTATGCTAATATTAGCCAATAGGAAGCTGAAGTGGCTATATTAAAATTAGATAAAGTTGAGTTGAGATCAAAAATTATTTTCAGCAATAAAAAGTTTATTTCCAGGGATCCCTGGGTGGCGCAGTGGTTTAGCGCCTGCCTTTGGCCCAGGGCGCGATCCTGGAGATCCGGGATCGAATCCCACGTCAGGCTCCCGGTGCATGGAGCCTGCTTCTCCCTCTGCCTGTGTTTCTGCCTCTCTCTCTCTCTCACTGTGTGCCTATCATAAAAAAAAAAAAAAAAAGTTTATTTCCATAATGATAAAAACATCAGTTCTTTAAGAGGTTATATAAATCTTAAAACTGATGCACTTGGATAATAGATTCAAAATAGGTAAAGCAAAAATTGACAGAACAAAGAGAAAAAGAGATAAAAGATTCAATTTTGTTGATGATGTGAATACCCCTCTATCAACAATAACTAGAACATATAGGTAGGAAACGGCAAGGACCAAAGAGTTGAGGAGGAGAGGCTGGGAAGATAACTGAGTAGGACACTAAGCTAGTCTTATCACAGGCATACAGCTAGATAACACTCACATCAGTGGAAACAATGCAGACAATGATACAAGACTGACAAAACAAGTTCCAAAACTAAAGGTACAGAAGAAGTCACATCAAAGAAGGTAGGAAGGGTGAAGACGAGGTTTAGGAGTGAAACAGACCTGGCTGTCTGCTGTGGGGAGGGAGCTGAAGCCACGGAGAAGGACAAAAACACACTTTCAAAATTAGGACCCAAACATGGAAGACAAATCCCGGTACCATTTGGCTTGGAAAGTGAGAAGGAGTTGAGTTCTTACAGGCAGTGGGATTTAAAGCCTGGAATTTAAAAAACTGGCAGCCTCGGTTGTGGGAGAGTCAGAGGGCAGAGTTAACATAGTCCCCACCCTTAGAGAGGGAACAGAACAAAAAGCCCTTGCAAATACAGCAATGAACTGGCAGTTTGAAGAATTCCAGCATCAGAGAATAGTGAATGTGATTTATCCCAGAAAGTAGCCCTGAGAGGCAGGGGTTACAGAGAGACCCCACCAGGAACACAGGAACTGGAACTCCCCATTCTCCCCTCCCATCCCCAGCATAAACACATGGCTACATGCAGAGATCAGAACCAGTGCCCCCCTTTGCTACCTAACTTGCTTACAGCAAGCCCCAGCTCCGTGAGCTTTGTGGATACTGGTCTCAGTCATGTTTGCCTCAGTCCTGGTGCTGTGGGACCCCTCTTCCCAGAAGATTAGCACAAATGCTATGCACACCTTGTCTTCCACCCCACATGCTTTCTGGGATCTCGATTCCAGTGGTGGTGATGGCAACAGCAGCAGGTCTCATTTCACAAGCAGATCAGCACAGACTTTGTCAAGATGCACCTGACCCCTGCTGGCAACCAAACATCAGCAATATAGGCAAAGAGAGACTTTGCAAGCAACTGGACTGAAGGAAAAATAGGCCAGGACTCAACAGCAAATGCACACAACACATGTAGGAGACATTGCCTAAAGTGTCAGGCCCTGGGGAACAGGAAAGATGGCATTCTGAGCACTATAGGACCTCTTCTTCATAAGGCCATTGCTGACAAAAGCAAGAGACAGAGACATAGTTGACTTTGCTAAGATAACAGAGATATACACAGAAAGTTACAGAAAATGAAGAAACAGAGAAATACATCCCAAATGAAAGAACAGGACCAAACCACAGCAAGAGACCTAAGTGAAGCAGGTATGAGTAATATGCCTGATCAGAATTTAAAGTAATGATCATATAGATACTTATTGGACTTGAGAAAAGTAGTGGAGGACATCAGTGAGACCATTAACAAAAAGATTAAAAAAAAAAAAACAACAACCAATCAGAGATGGAGGATATAATAAATGAAATTAAAAATATACTTGATGGAATAAATAACAGGCTAGATGAAACTGAGGAACAAATTACTGACCTGGAAGACAAATCAATTGAAAGTGACCTAACTGAGCAAATGAGATGAAAAAAATTATGCAAACAGAATAGTCTTGGAGAATTCAGTGACTCTATCCAGCATAGTAACATTCCCATTATAGGAATCCCTAAAGAAGAAGAGAGAGAAAAGGGGGCAGAAAATTTATTTGAAGAAAGAATAGCTGAACACTTCCTGAACCTGGGGAAGGAAACAGATATCCAGATCTAGGAGGCATAGAGGTCTTCCCAAACGATAAACCCAAGGAGGTCCACATCAAGACACATAGTAATTAAAATGGCAAAAAAGTAGGGAATGAAGAAAATTTGAAAAGCAGCAAGAGAAAAGAAGACAGTTACATACAAGGGCAACCCCTCAAGGCTATGAGCAGATTTTTTAGCAGAAACTTTCCAAGTCACAAGAGAGGGGCATGATATACTCAGAGTAGAAAGGGAAAAATGTGCAGCCAAGAATACCCTATCCACCAAGGTCATCATTCAGAATACAAGGAGACAGAAAGAGTTTTCCAGACTAATAAATACTAAAGGAGTTAATGGTCACTAGCCCAGTCCTACAACAAACAGTAAAGGGTAATCTTTGAGTGTAAAGGTAAGAACATAAGTGAGAGTCTGGAAACACACACACACACACACACACATGCAAGCAGTAAAAAAAAAAATATATTTCTGTAAAAATCAGCTAAGGAATTCATAAATTAAAAAAGGATGTAAAATATGACTCCATACCTAAGACATAGAGGGGATAAGGGTAAAGAATGGATTCAAACTTAAGTGATCAGCATCAGACTGCTGTATGCAGAATATATTATATACAAGCCTAATGGTAACCACAAACCGAAAACACTAAGCACTGAGTAATGTATAGAATCGTTGGATCATTATATTATACACATGAAACTAATATAACAATGTATGTTAACAATACTGGAATTAAAGTTTATAAAGTGAAAAAAAAGAATAAAATAGTTGAAAAATATTATGAAACAAAATTATCATTGATAGTTTATAATACCCCGTTCATCAACTATAGAAGACATAGTCCAAGTGTTCACAAAACTTTTGTCAAGGTAAAACATCAATATGAAAATGCTCAATAATTGCAAAGGACTCATAATATTCAAAGATTTTCTCTCACTTCAGTAGAATTAGACTTAACACAGAGCTATATAAAAATTATTAAACATTTCAACTTATGTGACACACTTTTAAAAATTTTATTTATTTATTTATTTATTTATTTATTTATTTATTTATTTATTTATTTGTAACATAGAGAGGCAGACACATAGGCAATGGAAGAAGCAGTCTCTCTTCAGTGAGCCCGATGTGAGATTCAATCCCAGGACCCCAGGACATGACATGAGCCAAAGGCAGATACTCAACCACTGAGCCACTCAGGTGCCCCTATATATAACACATTTTTAAAGTAGACCACAGATCAAAACAATTCCAAAGGATATTACATATTTTTTTAAACTAAATGAAAATGTAGACAATGTACCAAAATTTATGGGGTGCCACTAAAACAATACTTAAGAGAAAATTTATTGCATTAAGAATCTATACTAGAAAAAAGAAAGCTCTCAAATTCACAACCTTTGCTTCCACCTTACAAACTAGAAAAAGGAAGAGAAAATTAGGTCCAAATTAAGTGGAAAGAAATAAAAATTGGAGCTGAAGTCATTGAAATAAAAGTAGAAAATAGAAAATAAATGAAGTCAACATCTGGGTAAGAAAATCAGTAAACTTTGATACATTTCTAGATACAATGATGAGGGAAAATAGATAAGAGAAAAACTATTAATTTCAGGAAAAGATGAAAAGATGGTATCAAGTACTGAAGGTAATACCAAAAATGCCACAAAAGTTGACAATTGATAAGAAAAGGATTGCTTCCTTGAAAGATACAAGTTACCAAAGAATGTGCAAGAAGAAATAGATAAACTTAATAGCTTTCTATTTTAAAAACTGCATTTTATAATTATAAACTTTTCCAAAAAGAAAGTTTTAGGCTTAAGATTACTTTACATTTGAATTATAAAATGCATGTAAGAAGAACTATTACATCTTAAAATTCATCCAGAGATTGAAATAGGAGAAAAAAAATTACTTCCTGACAAGTTTTTAAAGTCAGCAACTACCTCATGCCAAACCAAACATATGTAAAACAAAAAATTAAAAAGAGAAAATGGGGTTTACTCCACTAATAAAGGTGGGGTTAACATAAATCAATAAATCCATCATATGAACACACGAAAAAAATAAAAGCCACATGATGATCTCAACAATACCAAGTGGCAAAATCTTACATCTATTTCTAAACAAATGAACAAACAAAAATTCTCAGTAAATGTAGTAGTAGAGATATTCCTTAACCTTAAAAGTTGCCTCTATGAAAAAGCTACAGCTAACATCTTACTTAATGAGAAAGATGGAACACTTTAGCCCTAAATTCAGGAACAACACCACCAAATGCAAATCAATGTTCACATTTACCATTTCTATTAAACACTATGGGCAATTCCAGCCATTACGTAAGGTGAGAAAAAATTTAAAGACATCAGTTCGCAAAGAAAAAAGTAACATCATCTTTGTAGAAAATCCAATGGAATCTACAAAAATGATACTACCAATTACTGCATTTAGCAATATAGCAAGATAACATCAATATACAAGTATTAATTATATTTCCATGTATCAGCAATGAACAATTTATAAACAAAAAATTAAAAAATTAAATGTACAATTTTTCACGTTCAAAAATATGAAATAATTAGGGGTGAATCTGACAGAAAATGTATAAGACCTATACAATAAAAACCTAAATAATAAATATAGACCTATATGTAATAAAAGAGCTATATAATAACCAAAAAACTCTGCTCAGATAGAAGTGATGTAAATAAATGGAGTCTATGCCTTGTTAGGGCGATGGAAGATTCAATAATTTTAAATTGTTAATTTTCCTCAAATCTATGAAATTCATGAAAAAAACAATAAAAAATATAGCCAACATTTCTATAGAAATTGTCACACTTATTTTAAAATATGTATGTAAATGCCAAGATAATAGAATACAACGACAATGAAAACGAACACATTTGAAGGGCTAACATTACCTGAATAAAAAACGTTATTGTAAAAATATATTATCCCAGACAGTGTATTAAAACTATCAAATAGGCAAAATTATTCTAGAACAGTATAGAAACAGACACACATGTGGGGGCAACTGATTTTTTACAAAGATACAAAGGGAATTCAATGGATAAAGGACAGTTTTTTTCAACAAATGGTAATGAAGCAAATGGATATCGATATAGAAAAAAATGAATGTTGATCTATACCTCACAATCCTATATATATACACACATCTCAAAATGTGCCATCGATCTGAACCTAAACTATACAATTTTGACAAGAAAGGAAATATATGTGACCCTGAATTAAGGGAAAATATAGATATGACTCCTAAAGCACAATCATTTAAAAAGTTTGGATAGCATATAAATTAGAAACATTTGCTGACACATGATATTAGAGAAGGTAAAAACAAGTTATGTAGTGGGAGAAAACATATACAATGCATATATCTCATAAAGGAGTTGTATCTGGAATACATAAAGAACTAAAAATTGAATAATAAAACTGGCAACCCAATTAAAGTTGGCAAAAGTCTTGAACTAATACTCCACCAAAATAGAGACACGGATGACATGCAAAGACAAAAAATAACACTCAACTTCATTAGTTTTAAGGGATAGGCAACTTAAAACCAAATAAAACACTACCGCACAATGATAAAAAATGGCTAAAATTTAAAATCTGAAAACTAATGGCAAAACTATTGCCATTGGGAATATAAAATGGAACAATAATGAAAAGATAAGCAGTTTCTCTAACACCAAACACCTACCATATGATCAGCTATTCTATTTTTAGGGATTTACCAGAAGAAAAGAAGGAATGCATCATACAAAGATATGTACACAAATGTTTATAACAGCTTTACTAATAATAGCCTCAAACTGGAAACCATCCAAATGTTCATCAGTAGGTAAACACCTAATAGCAAATTGTGATATGTCCACAGTGTAACACAATGTGGATACACAACATGTATCAATCTAAAAGTCATTCTATTGCATTAAAGAAACTAGACCCCCCAAAATAATATACACTATAATTTTCGACTTACAGAAAACAGTAGAATATGCAAACTAATCTATAGTATGCAAAGCAGATGAGTGGATGCCTGGAAACGTGAAGGTTGGGATATAAGAAACAGGAAAGGAGGGAATACCAAGGGCATGATTAACTTTTGGAGATTCTGGATATATGTTCATTATCTTGATAGTGGTGATGGCTTCATAGATATAGACATATACTAAAGCTTATCAAATTTTATACTTTAAACGCTTGCAATATATTGTATGTCAAGTACACCTCTATAGACCTTCCAAAATTACAATACACTGAAAAATTACTTGCTATCTGCATTGGAAGCAAAAAGATGGATAATCCCAAGTAAAACCAGCCAAGTGAGACGTGTTTCATTGTCTGTGAGTTTGATTTGATTTTCTAAGCAACTACCTCCAAATAGCTACTGAAAAACTAGACCTGGCTCAGTTCACCTGGGAAGAACCTTCTGTAGTCGGTCAATTTACATTTATGAATACAAACTTTTAATAGTGTTTTTCACTGAAGGACATATCTAATCCTAGCACCTGGATTCCAGCTAAGTGCACCCTCCAAGGATGAACTGCGCATTGAGATGGTAGGTAGGTGACAACATTCAGATATTAGAATCAGAAAGTGCCAGGTCAGTTTGTACTTAAAATACAGCATTATCAGATGAGAGTCAATAATAACCTTTTTTAATCAACTGAAGAAAGGCACTATTATATTTTAATGATATACCTGAATTTATTTAAAGAAACATCAGCATGTGGGACCCAGTAGAGTGTAGTGATTAAATAATTCTGAAGTCAGCAGATCTGGATTAAAATACTGAGATCTACAGGGGAAATTTGAGCAAGTTAATTAACCTCTTTGAGACTTGGTTCTCTTGTCTACAAAAGGGCTTATATGGATAATAAATATGTTATGAGGAATTAGTGATCTATAGCTATAAACCATTTAATACATAGCCTCTCAGTTAATACTTAATGCAAGGTTATTATAATTATCATTATCATTGTTATTATTCCTGATGGCATTTATTTTAAAGATTACTGGTAGACTCGTCAAAATCCCATTTGTAAAAAGAGCTGTCAAAAAGAAATATGGTTGTGCTACCATTTTTATACAAAGATGATATAACATAAACCTAATTCATAAAATAATTATAATATTTTAAAAATCCTCTTTCATTATTATCCCTCCAGAAACTCAGAAATACAGTTCGCTATGGCTTCACAGGCTTTCAAATTACATAGGTAGTTTTATAAATTATATATATATATATATCCTCTTATCTAATGCTGTTATGCATCTTAATACTTATATTAAGCTCAAGACTAAAATTTTTAAGGCAGTAACTCAGTGTATAATAAAGGCAAATAAAAAACTTGCTGAGAGTAGAACATTTTGTAAGTTGTATACTTTTTTAATCCTCTAATGTCCATACTTAACTTTTGAAATCAAAATAACCTAATTTATTTAAAAACGGAACTCCCTGTGGTCACTATATAACCCAAGAAAAATTTATTTTCGATTCACAAAAAAAAAAAAAAAAAAAAAAAAAAATTTTTTTTTTTTTTTTTAATTTTAGCTTTCGTCTGAGCTATAGGATTTTGGATCTTTTTGAGTGAAGAAGTGGAATATATAAATGAAGACCATTGCTCATAACTATATTTTAAAAATGTGAGCATATATTCTATGTTTTATGCATGGGAAACAATCAATAGTTGTTACATATTTAGGATTCAAAGATTCAAATTCTTTACATTGATTTTTCTTTATCAGAAGTACTTTGTTATGAACTAATTTGGAAGCATATTTTTACCATATGACTCTCAGACATTAATTTACACTACTTCTGAGAAGCTTTGTCATGAAATTTCTTAGGTATCAACAATTCATGGTAATGGACAAATTATCTTTTGATCAATACTCAAGTACATATTAAGAATGTAAGGAATAAAATTGACCTGATTATAATCATGATTGTGTAGTGTGGAAAGAATTTTTAAATTTATGTTTAGTGTGGGTAACAATTAATACCCTAGGTTTTTGTTTAAAGATTTATTTATTTATTCATGAGAGAGAGAGAGAGAGAAAGACAGAGAGAGAGAGAGAAAGTGAGGCAGAGACACAGGCAGAGAAGCAGGCACCTCGCAGGGAGCCTGATGTGGGTCTCGATCCCCAACCCAGGGTCACACCCTGAGCCAAAGGCAGACGCTCAACCACTGAACCAGCCAGGTGTCCCAACACCCTAGTTTTTAATTTAATAGATTTTACCAGACTTTATGTTTATTACTTATAAGGAGATATAAAAGTAATTTTTAAGAGCTTACACATGCTGTTTGGGCCATCAGTTACTAGGAATATTGGTTCTTTTCATTCTTTTTTTTTTGCATGATAAAAGACTAATATACAATTCTATACACATTGTCTTTTGTTTTCATTATGCATTCACAAAATAGCATTAGGAAAATTATAAAACAGACAGTTGTACTATTGTAAATAGCAAATTGCCTTTAGAAAGAAAGTGAACCACCTCATACGTGTGCAAAGCTACACTGATTTCAATTGTTGCATCTCCAAACTTAAAAATATCCCACATTCTCTCATGACTTAGCCCAGTTTGTTGTCCAATGCCATGAAAACAAACCATATTCTCCACCAGAAAGAGAAGATAATGTATTAAGTGTACTTTGGAAAAGAAGTCATTCTTTGTAGAAGAAAAAAGTCGAAATACACTTAAAATCCTCAATTCAATAAAGTATGTCAAAAGTATAAATACATGATAATAAACCTCATTACTAATATTAATATCGTGGGTTTTTTTCTGTGTTAGAGAAGTAAAATAGATTATTTCCACTCCATTTCATTCTCAGTGGCATGTCATCTGCTCAAGGAGTGGAGGAGACTCAGCATCCTAGAATCTGAGGTCTGTGGTAGGTTTATGCACAGTGAAACTTCCTACAACTTCAATTTCTTTGTCATTTCCTTAATAACTCTTCCTGGTTCAATTCCAGGAGAGTTTATATTCCTTTTCCTCTCATTTAGACATGAATTAGACATTATTTTTATATTGTTTATCTGGCTATCTTCACTCAAAACTCTAATATGCAAAATTTATTAAATACATTTATTATTTTTTAAATGCATGTTTTATTGATTGGTATTTGGTATCATACTAATGATGGAAAAATTGTTAGCTCTTCATTTTATTTTGCTGTCATAAGTGTATGGGTGTTTCCTATTGTGAATAGGTCAACCTTTAGCAGTGTTTTTCAAAAACTGATTTCTCAGGCAACCAGCATTAGAATTACCTAAGATTAGAAATATCAATTTTCAGGTCCTCACCCACAGTACTGAATCTAGAATCTCTAGGACTGGGAAGTGAGAACTGAAATTTTTAAAATAATTTTTACTAAAGTTTAATATCTCTCTTAGAGGTTTTTGGGTTTTCTGTTTTTTTTTTTTTAACATATCTAGTATTATTTCACATATTTCACATACCATTTTTATCTGGACAATTTTAACTATAGACCCAGTCATGGGAAAACACATATTTTATGAGACCAAGGTTAGGGAATTTATACTTGTTGAATGCATACTGTGTTCCAGGAACTTGCCTGGTAACTTAAGAAGCTTACCTAATTAAATTTTCCCAACAATCCTAGTCAATGTTATAATCGCCATCCAGCAGACAAGATAACCTAGTTTAGAAGTTAAGTAAACTTAAAAAAAAAAAAAAAAAAGGAAGAAGTAAACTTGGAAAAGCCAAGTTGCTTATCATTTGAGCAACCAGAACTCAAATCCAGGGTGCTCAGACTCCAAAGCCCAGGCTCTTTCTATACTAATATCTATCTTTTGCTTATGGATATGGTAATTAACTTTGGAATTGCAGTTGTGAACCTGGAATAAACATGGATACTTTTCTGTATCTTGAAATGTTGGTTAAATGGATCATTTCCAGTATGTCTTGAAAAATGGGACTAGGGGTGATTTTGGTTCTTAGCCGGAATTTCATGAATTATTTTTGCTTTACTGTATAAAAGTAATAAAAGGTATGTTTCTCCAAAGAATAAACCATCAATTAACTAAGACCTATCTAATTGCCTGATCTGATTAATAAAATTTGTTAAACACTCCTTTAATAAGGTAAAAGGCAAATGGCATATATATATATATATATATATATATATATATATATATACACACACACACACACACACACACACACACAATAAGGAACTTAGTTAAAATAAAACTTCCATGAAACACCTTTAAACCAATTCTCTACATCATCTATATTTACACAATGGTTTCTGGCCCTAGTAATGGTATCACTCAATACTCTAGATCCTGTAACTATTAAAAGAACACTATATTAATTTAAAACTCTTAGTTTCCAAGGTAGAAGAGTAAAGTAGTACATTTTAGAAAGATTTTCAACCACAAGAAATAAGAAAAACTGTTAAATACATATTTTAAGAGTATTGAGGCTATATTATAGATTGGGAACTGAATAATTTGTAATTTATTCGGCTAATAGTATAGCTAATATGTAGTTTTATATGGTTCATACAAATGATTGGATTTTTAAACAGACTAAGAAAAATTACCATGGTTCATATAAGATGGGGATTATTGCCATTGTGTTTGAAATACGCCAAGAGAGTTTTATCTTGGTATTATTCATGCGCCACACATAAGATCTTGTTTTTACTTGCTGTGCAGAATGTGAGCACCCTTAACAGGAAATTATTTCTCTTTGTTGCTGTGTCAGCATTTGTCAAGTCTTAATTTGGGACTTGAACTTGTGAACTGAAGCACCAAAGAAAAACGTGCAACCTTATACCTAAGTTTATATAGTTATTGGGTACTTAGAAAATATGAGGTTATGGTTTACTTATTTGGGTTAGTAATTTGAGGCGACTCATGTTTTCTGAATATTAATAGCAAGTTGGAAATTCTCTTTTTTTATAATAGCTGATCCCTGGGGAATGAAAGAATTACAATAAATCTTAATTTCTTCTAAAAAACATACCCTTAAATGAGCTGAAATATTAATGACTGAATTCTAAGTAAAACTTCAAAGCAAATTTTATACATACTAACTTTATATCGTGTTTAATACTTATAAGCATATGTATGACTTAATATATAATAAATGCATATTTCTGTAATAAGAAATAGATTGTAAATTTTTGCAATCTATGACCTCTTAAAAAGAAACAAAACTAATTTTCTTACCATGGGGTTGTTTAGTAATGATAGAATGACTGCACATATAAAGTTACTTTTCATAACCAGGAGATCCCTTACAGTAAAAAAGGTCTTGATATGATTTAGGATATGAATGTCTCATCATGACAGCATTATATGGGAAAGTGCTTCATCTGTTGTTTCACAAAAGGCTGAAAGGCTTAAAGGCAACAGTAAACACAATTCTCTTTTGATTTATATAACCATTATCTGATAGGCTTTCTGTAAAAATTGTAGTATATTTTTAATGGATAGGCAATGACTTAATGTCATGATTATATGATATTTTATCACTATCACGTTGCCCTCTAATACCTGTTACAATTTATTTAAATAATATATATTTGAAAAAAGTCCATTATTCAGATGCTATTATGTAGTAGAGTTCCTTGCAACTGTTATAATAGATACAGATTTCATTTACATTCATTGTTGACTGTAAATGGAATACCATATATCAATGATATGTAGCAGTTCAAATTAACTATCAGAATATTGTAAGTTAAAATCATCCTTATGTCATTTCTAACTCAAAGTTTTGATCACTGAGGAAATATAGTTTATCAAATTGCTATCACAAAAGTTTTGCCACTATTTGCATTCTTTTCTTTGGCTGCTAAGAATGGAAAACTGTCACATTTGATAATTTTGCTTTACCAATTGAAGTACCTTTTACACCTACTGTATATGAAAAATAATGCCTCTTTGGGTTATTTATCCAGATAGTATACTGATGACTTAATATATGTCATATGCCATAAAAAAAAAAAAAAAAGAAAAAAGCCCCAAACCTGCTCTACTCCATTCAACTACCCATATAGAGTGAGAGTAGTGGAAGAAGAGCAGTGATTTTAAAAGGGTGGCAATTGGCTGAGTCTTAGAGAGTCACTTGTTAAGATAATTCCCTACAGTTAGGCATTTGTCAGTAAAGAGGTCAAGGTTAACAAATAAATTGTGTGATAAGCAAAGTATAAAGCGGCACCCTACCAATCTTCTATGCAGGCTGCATGTCATTAGGTAAAGGCTAGAACTGATGAAAGAAAGAAATGAAGAAACTTAAATGGAGCAATCAGGTTTTCCAGAGAATTTGTAAGGGAGGTACCAAAACCGTAATCAGTTTATAAAGCTTTATTCGGTCAATCATGATAGACTGGGCGCCAAGAGAGCCATATATGAATCAGCCCTGTTGATCAGAAAAGCCAAGTCTTTGTACATAAGAATAAAGGTGTTAGATGTGGCACCTTTGTGGTGCAGTCAGTTGAATGTCTGACTCTTGGTTTCAGCTAGGGTATGATTGCAGGGTCCTGGGATGGAGCCACCAGTTGGGCTCTACACTCCATGCAACAGAGTCTGCTTGGGATTCTCTTTCCCCTCTCCTTCTGCCCCTCCATGCTCATGAACTTGCTCTTTCTCTAGAATAAATATGTCTTTTAAAAAAAAAGAATAAAGATATCAGAGGAAATAAGAGGAAAAAGGAGACAGCAAGAAAAAATAGATTATATCTATCATATATTGTATAAATAAATGTGTTTCTTACTTAGGCTTGAGTGTTCTAGAGAAGTGGAAGAAGAGAAAAGTATATAAAAGAGATAAAAGATAGTAAATGCACAGAGCATGAAAACAGAAAAACTATTGCAATATATAACTCTGCATCTTTTACATAAAAGTATATTATGAGCAAACAAGAATTGTTAGTTTTTAAAAATAGTCCTTGAAGCAGCCAATAAATAAAAACTGAACTATAGAAAACATAATTTAATTCATCATTAAAGATCCTCAAATTTGGTTTAAAACTTTAGGAGTTTTTTAAAAATATGTATTTTTTAAAAAAATTTCCTAATGAACCAACCTTGGTAACCAGAATACTCCAAAGGTATCTATGAATTAGTGTTTATAATCAACGTACTCCCTTTCTACATACATCTTTTCCACTATTTGATAAAGCAGATTGCTAAAATGCCTAGGTACATATACTAAATTTACTCCTGTCTATACAAATTGAGGGGAGTTTTAAATTAACCTAGGTCTCCATTACTTTATTTGTGAAATGGTAATATAAATACCAACGTAAAAGTGTTATTGTAAGAATGATATAGAGAATATATTTTGTCTAGCTTATTTTAGGAACTCAGATAATTTCAATTTCCTTTTCTCATTCAACATTTTGCTTACTGACAATGCCACTTTAAGATAATTTCTAGGTTAATAAGACCATTAATTTTTTATTTAAGTGAAAGTTATTTAAATCATTTCCTAGGATTGATTTTTAAATATTATGAGGCAAATTCATATGACCCCTTGGAGACCGAAAGAAGACTGGTCCCTTGGAGATCCTCTGTAGAAGCACAGTTTATTTCTCACATTTATTTGCTTAGTAACAATCTACATCTGGGTTTGCTACACAATTATTCATTCATGCTGAAGATAAAAGGTTTATCTCTATTTGGATAAAATTATGCAAGTCCTGCTTAGGACTTGATATGACAAATTCAGCAATATTTGCCAAATCCTTACCTGGAAGCCTGATACTAAAGTGGATGATCTTAATGATGATGATGATGGCTGAATGTTGCACATACACACTGATTTGGTGCAAATGAAATCTTATAGAATTGTAAAGGCCACACACATCTTAAGAGAATGCTCATCTATATTTTGGACTATCTAATTCTTATCATGTTGGAGTAGGTATCTCCCAATATAAAAAAATAAATAAATAAAAGATTGAACTCTATGCAGCTGGGATTTTCTGTTCATTCTGTTTAGGGCAGCTAAGAATTGAATACAAATGTTATCCAAAATAAGCATTTCTATAAAAAGAGTCTGTTATGAAGGAGTTTTTTTCTTATATTACTGCTTACTGAAAATTAAAATGAGGATTCAAGGAAAAAAATTACCTCATTTATATATGACTTTATAAACTTTTATATAAAAATTCATAATCTGTATTATAAAAATTTACATAAAATTTTATCAGCAAAAATTGCATTTAAGAAAGACATTAGGGGATCCCTGGGTGGCGCAGCGGTTTGGTGCCTGCCTTTGGCCCAGGGCGCGATCCTGGAGACCCGGGATCGAATCCCACATCAGGCTCCCGGTGCATGGAGCCTGCTTCTCCCTCTGTCTGTGTCTCTGCCTCTCTCTCTCTCTGTGTGACTATAATAAATAAATAAAAATTAAAAAAAATAAAATAAGAAAGACATTAATAAATAGTTAACCTTTGTGTTTATTTTATTTTGAAAGCGAACTTAAAAGTTAGTATTTTTCCTAAAAAATATTTTAAAAATTAACAATGTTAAATTAGGTATCATCTTGAGGTCATTTAAAAATAAACACTGAATACAGGTCCTAGAAGGAGGACATATATTATTTTTAAGTGTGCCATGGCTATATGATTTTTTTTTTTTGGTAATTAGAGAAATGGACTCCATGTATACTGTAGGAAAAATTTTAGAGGATCAACTATTTCATCAAAAAATAGCCTATGTACCTTCTAAATTACTGGAGAAAAACACTAAAAGAAAACACAGTTATGAAGCAAAAAATGGAACACAAGTAAATAAATAGGAAGCATAAACTCTGAATAGAGAACTACATGCAAAAGACTTAATATATTTGTTCTGAGAAACAGTATGGTATGATGTTTAAGAACATAAGCTCTAGGGCCTGATTGCAAAGATTTGAAATCTATCTTGGTTTCTTCCTAAAATGTGCGGTCTTAGATAAGTTATTTAATCTTTCTATGCTTCAATTTCCTCATATATAAAATAAAAGTGTTAATAAAATATACCTCAATTTGCTTTCTTGATGATTAAATGTGATTGTGAAGACTGAAGGCTTTAGAATAGTGTCTACTTTTTATTATTACCACTTACCTTCTAACATAAAAGCAATGAATTATACATACCTATTAAAGGAAAAATCACTGTTAGAGTTAAATAGGTTATAAAAAGATTCTTTAAAGATTAGATAGTTTACACAATGATACTACAAGCAAAGGAAGCAGAAGATAAATGTTTCAGAAAACAGGAAACCAACACAAGAGAAAGATAAAGATTATTAATCTACAGTGAAGAAAGCCCATCAGGAATCTAGTAAATACATCTCAAGGGGAAAATACCTATTAATTACCTGTATAACTGGACTCTCAGGAAATAATGTATGTTATGTTAAGGTATGAAGAGACTGAGTCAAATTAAAAAGAAAGAGGTAAAAGAGGAGGAGGAGGAATTAATCTAATAAAACAGTGAGTACATTATTAATTCCAGTGGTGGAATGAAAGTCATAATTGTAATCACAGTATACTATCTTGACTAATCTGTTAATTTTATTAGGTAATAGTATGAGCTAAAATCCTTACCTAACATAATAAAGTATAAATAAACATATCTTAAGTTTATGAAATAAGAGCAGTATATTAATCTTAATTAGAAGTATCAAAACTAATAGCTTCTAGAGTTGCTATTTTTGCCATTAGGACTGATAAGAGGAAGAGCAAGAAGATAAATTATGCTTTTGGTCCTATGGTTGTCAAGTCATCAAGCATTTCTAGTAGTGGCTACTGCTAGGTTGTCCTGCCATGCTTTCACAAAGGCAGCCACTAAGGAGACAACGAGCCCAAATGAGATTAGACATTTTATTACTTATAGACATTGTAGCACCCAGAGATTCTTTTTTTTTATAGGTTCCCTTGCTCTTATTTTCCATCAGGGTGATGCAAAGGCAGACCAGATGGATGCTGTACACATGGTGCCTCAATGTCATAGGTAAAGAACACTCAACTTAGGACATCCCCCTGGCCCATTTTTTTTAAAGGACTACTGTAAAAATTATTACCTCTGAGGAAAGACATTATCTTTCTTACACTAACATGTAAGTATATATTTTTTTACAAGAAAGTTAGGTATAGACTTTATCTTTAGAATCCTGTAAGTCTTTGAGAACTTTTCTATCTTTATTATACTGTAATATAAATAAATCTGAAAAAAATGGCTTTTTATGCCTAGAAATAATGAACATGATTGAGAACTTTCCCCCGTAGTGATTGCTTCCTTCTTCCCAGAAACTTTAATCATCATTTAGTAATAAATATTCTTGAAACTTAGGAAGACGTAATGATGTAATCTGCTATTTTTATTTCAATTCAGCATTCTTTTAGAACTAAGTGTAATATAATACAAAAAACCATATTAACAAAAGGTAATTAAAATGCCATAATTTATTGATGACAATTGTCTAGGATGATTCTAATAAATGAATTCAGCAAAATTCAATATATGCAAAAATGAATTCAGCAAAAATACAATATATGCAAAAATGCTAAAATTCAATATACAAAAAATAAGTTGAATTTTCATATATGAAAAGTAAAGAGTTGGAATGGAAGAAGATATCCACCACTGATATAACCAAAAATGGTTTAATATCCAAAATATATAAAGAACTTACACAATGCAACGTGTCTAAAAAATTTCTGATTAAAAATGGTTAGAGACATTTTCCCAAAGACAACATATAAATGGCAAACAGATACATGAAAAGATGTTCAACATCACTCATCATCAGGGAAATGCAAATCAAAACCACAATAAGATAATATCTTACACCTGTCAGAAAAGCTGGACTCAAAAAAAAAAAAAAAAAAAGAAAAAAGAAAGAACAAGTGTAGGTGAGGATATGGAGAAAAAGGAGCTGTCATGCTCTGTTATAAATGTATATTGGTGCAGCCAATTTGTGACAAATAGTACAGAGGTTCCTGAATATAAAAACTAGAGGGGCACCTGAATGGCTTAGGAGGTTAAGCATCTCACTCTTGATTTTGGCTCATGGTCATGGGACTGAGCCCCTAGATGGACTCCATGCTCAGGGGAGAGTCTGCATGAGATTCTCTCCATTTTCCTCTCCCCCTACTCTCTGTCTCTCTCTCTCTCTCTCTCTCAAATAAATCTTTTTAAAAACATTTAAAAAAAAAACAAATAACAAAATAGAAATACCACAAGATTCAGTAATTCCACACTTGAATATTTGCCTAAAGAAAACAAAAAAATATTAATTTGAAAAGATATATGCACCCCATACTTATTGCAGCATTATTTACAATAGCCAAGATAATGGAAGCAACTCAAGCATCTAGCTATAGATGAATGGATAAAGAAGATATGGTATACATACACAATGGATTACTACCCAGTCATAAAAAAATAATGAGATCTTTCCGTTTGTGACAACATGGAAGGAACTAGAAGGTACTATGCTAAATGAAATCAATCAGAGAAAAACAAATACCATATTATTTCACTCATATGTGGACCTTAAGAATCAAAACAAATCAAAGAATTAAAAAGAAAAGAGAAAAAAAATAGACTCTTAAATACAGAGAAAAACTGGTGATTACCAGAGAGGTGTGTGTTGGGGGACATATCCTATATAATATTGTTGATAAATAAAGGAGATTAAATTTGTTTTTAAAAAAAGGAAAAAATGAGAAATATTGGCAATGCCACCTTCTAATGTAAAGCATAGTGGTACAAGTTTTTTATATGCCTCTAGGATTGCAATCTTGAAAAGTATCAAAGACGTTTCAGTCATGAATCTCATGAGTGTGAGATTCTTCTACATAGAAAAGCGGTTCATTCATCTTAATAACCTACAGGAAAAGTAAGAGAAGTAACCTAATAAAAGTACAAGAAAGAAGACCATTAAGAGCGCAAATTATTGACGTAAAAGACAAATGCAGGAGAGGATGATCCCTGGTTCTTTGGGGAAAGATACCAATAAAATTGAAAAATTCCTAGTAAGGTTGAACAAAAATAGAGGCTGAATAAATATATTACAAGTGAGAAGGAATACTATTACAGATGTAGTTAATTTTTTAAAAATATGCAGAAGGATACACACTATTTTAAGTAATTTTAAATAAATAAGTATTTTAAGTACACACAGTATTTTAAGTATTTTAAATTTCATTACTTAAAAAATTGTTTTGTTAGGGACATGGAATTTTTTTTTATTCTCTAGAATGTACATTAATTATGAAGCAGTTAACTTAAAAGTCATCAAGCAAAACATGCTGTACCATTTCACATTTGAATTGGGATTCTTTTTTTTTTAATTTTATTTTTTTTTACTGTATTTATTTATGATAGTCACAGAGAGGGAGAGAGAGAGAGAGAGAGAGGCAGAGACACAGGCAGAGGGAGAAGCAGGCTCCATGCACCGGGAGCCCGACGTGGGATTCGATCCCACTAGGGACTTGATCCCATAACCCATGAGATCATGACCTGAGCCAAAATCATGTCAGATGCTTAACCGACTGAGCCACCCCTAATATAGGTGCCTATGCCCCTAACATTCAGTGGCTTTTTAAAAAATCAATGATTTACAACAGATTTTCTGGATTCCTGTTATTATTCACAATATCACAAAATTTCAGGGTTTTTTTCCAATTTGAGAAGAAAAAGCCATCAAATTTCTTTATACATGGGTAAATATTTCAGGATATTTCAATTTATCTTGTATAGTAATCTTCATCTTTGACTGTACTCATTTACCATCAATATCCTCCTTGGAGTGGCACATTATAAGTTTATCTTTGTTGACTTAGTATTTTATGCTAAATTTGCTAAAAATTAGTAAGAACCTGTACTGATATAATTAGACAAGGCCATTCCAGAGCAAAAGTACATGTATTAAGGCTTGGTCACCATGAGTTCAGGACTTAAAGAGAGAAGTAGTAAATGGTGTCCAGTTTTCAACAGTGACTAAAGATAGACTGCTGTTTTGGGGGTTAGAAAAGCAAAAGCCTCGTAATAGATTGAGTACAAAGGCTTACATTACTCTGAAATTTTAAGATGATAGCCTTAGTTAGATTTATTGCTTACTAGCTTAGAAAACCTTCAAACAAAAGCTTAACTAAACAGCAATATGATTACAGGCTACATACTTGTATCTCAAAGGAAGTGAATTTAACATTAAGCTAATAAAGCCTAATTTTTTTTTTTTAGGACCCTTAACTTGAACAAAGCTCTGTGAGAATCTCAGGGAATTTCACATAAAATTTTGGTTTTCTTTTTCATTTAAGAATATAGTTCTTTTCTTCAAAGAATATTTTTTTTCAGAATATCCTCTCAAATGTCATAAACTACACTCTCCCTCTAAATCTGGAGCTATTCTTAATCCCAATAAACAAATTGAATTTACTCCCAGATTAAGCTTTGTTAAGTATAACCCCAAAAAGCCAAATATGGTCACTGCAAAGCCACCCAAAATGAGATGAAATGTGACCTCTGTGAGAGAGTAAGGTAGAATGTAAATGGTTTATCCAATTAAATGTTTAAATAGGTTACTTAGATTTTA
The DNA here is from genome assembly GCF_053574225.1 of Canis aureus. NCBI lineage: Eukaryota > Metazoa > Chordata > Mammalia > Carnivora > Canidae > Canis > Canis aureus. The sequence goes on along the minus strand of NC_135612.1, from coordinate 6,616,327 downwards.
CAAAAATGCATAAAACTAGGTAAAGATACTATTAGAGTCTTTTTCAGGTTCTTGAGAATAAACAACTGTCTTAAGTTTCACTGACCTCATGGTAAATCTGTCCCTAACAAGTTTGAATGTTATCCAGAGAAGAGTATATGTTATATAAAGATAACAATTAAAGGATTTTAATTAGGTAAAGGGACAATAGTCCTGATACAGTTTGATACCATGCAATAATTTATAACACAATGCCTTGAGCCTAGGAGTCATGCAAGAAATGCATGTTGAATTTGATAGTAATTTTGAATCTATATAACTGAAATTTACTTCACTAGTAATAAAAGAAAATTGTATAATTCCATCACAGGTAAAGATGAGTTCACAAAATAGCCCATTTAATTTGAATCCTGTCTTAAAACCACAGTAGCGTTCCTAGGATACATTAAAATTTTTAAAAATATACATTTTTTATATATAGTATCACCATGTCATTTTAAAAGACTTAATTCTCATTGAACTGTCCCAACTTGAATTATTTAAAGATGGTATTGAATCTATAACCTTTTATTCTATTTAGTTGAAACATAAAAATAATTATTTTACTTTTCAAATACAATATAGGTTAAAATGATAAAGTATACTTAATAGGATAGAGAAGAATACAATATTTTCATTTTTTGAAACATAGTGGAAATAACATTAGCCCTGGAATTTAAAGACAGATTGATGTGCCAACTCTGAGCCATAGTAATTCTGTTACTATGAGCACTCACTTATTCTCTTTAAAATTCTAAGAATCTATTACTACTGATTTAACTGGAAATAAATTTCTCTAGGTAAACAGGACAACTAGAGACTTCGTTTGTAGTCTTTTTTGTTGTTATTTTCTTTTTATAATATGAAATGTATAAATATAAAAACTCTATTATGTTCCAGACATTAGATTATACACTTGTATGTATTATTCCATTTAATTATCAAATAATTCTTAAAATACAGATGCCAATACTGTCATTTTTACTCACAGCAAAAATGTGATAAAAAAGATTTGCCCAAGGCAATCATTATTTGAGGGTTTTAAATAGCCTATTTGGCTCCTCTAGTTGGTCTGTTTGTACAAATAGATAACATATTGCCCTGTATTTTTGTTGCAGGTGAACTAAAGACTTTATTTTTAAAATGTTATTGAAAGTAGTAATAATTTATTTTTAACAACAGAAAATTTTAAAATTGCAAAGTATAGAAGCTCCATAAAATTAATATGTTAACTCATTATTTATAAATTGTGACACTGTTCAAACATAAATAATGTTCAAAAGTATGGTAAAAGACTACATATTTGAATTCTTAAAATAATTTTATATATAGCCAAAGCAAACTATGGCTATTATATGATTATTCATAATTTGTGAATTTCACTTCTAGATCGTTGGTTGCTTCTAATTTAAATAGTCAAAGACAGTATGTGGTTCCCAAAATAATAATTTAACCAAATATGTATCCTACTTTCCCTTTTATCTTTAGTTTCTGATACTCTTTCCCCTTCAGGCCCCTTTTGGTTTAGAAAAAAGCAAAGGAAAAGAATTTAAAGATTAAAAGGAGAACCTATACACTCCTGTCTTTCCTTTGGCTCCTTATTTCCAAGGAAAGATTCTTATTTCCTTTAATTTACTTAACAAATATTTATAGTTCTGTGATGCACCAGGTACTTAACGCTAGGGATAAAAAATAAATTAAGGTCTCATCATCTGAGAAGGTGAAAAAAGAAATTACAAATCAGTGTAGAAGGACAAAAGATTTATAAAACAAAGCAGATGTATAACATTACATGATCAGTGGTATTTATTAATTTTTTTATGGATGAGTAACATTTGTTAAGGTTTTTCAATTTGTTGTTTGTTACAATTGTAAAGAGAGATTTAAAGAGCAGAGAGTAAGAAGAATAAAGAGACAGTGTTAACAGAGTATATAAATACCTGGAGGCTAGAAAAAAGCCAAGATATGTCTGATGAATTAAACAAAAATGATCCAAGTTAGTCCAAAAAGGGTGGACTAGATCCTGAAGTAGGCAAGAATCATATCATGAAGGGATAAATGGAAATAATTTTATCACACAGATGATTGGAAAACCATTAAGATGAGCAACGTACACAGATTAGCATTTAAAGACTATTTTGAGGGAACAAGGCAGGGGTCAGAGAAACTTAGTTAACGTTACGTGCTAGTTATTCAGAGAAGAGATGATAATGGCCTATTCTAGGATGGTGGCAGTGCAGCTGGGGAAAAGGAGTAAGACTGAGTAGTGTCAAGGAAAGTAAAGGCAGCGGAAATTGCTTGTTATGTACGATGAGGGAGATGACAATGTGAAAAATGGAGTTTCTGAATTAAATAACCTGAGTGGATAATGATACTTCAAGAAGAATATACCTAATTGGAGGAAAGAGTTTTTATTCAGGTTTGGAATTGTAAGTTTGGGTTCCTTTTAGACTGATAGGTAGATAGGTGGAGTAGATAGATGGTAGATAAATAGAGGATAGATTTTTTTTTTCCAGTAAAGAACTGCAGAAACAGGAATTCAGTTCCAGAATGAACATGGACTTAAGATGTTGGTTTTGCAATTAAAGCTATGCTGATCAGTCATGTTCACTGAAAGAGATAAATAAAAATGTCTGAAACACATTTGCAAACTGTAATGCCCAGATGACTTCCATTCCTGATTAGCATGAGGAAAGTCAAAACTGTCATTCTCACTCAAATCAAGATGGAAATGCTAAAAGTCATAAATTTAAACTTCACCATCGAGCTGTGGCCACAAAACAAAACAAACAAACAAAACACAAATAAATTCCAGAAAAAGGCACCCCTTCATATAAGAGAAAAAAGCAAAACTTCCCTTATCTGAGATGGAGGACCCAGATGAAAAGAAATATGCCTTAGATGAAGAATGGCAAAAGAAGGTGATTATATCACTTTTTTAAAAACAGTTTTCACCTACTAAAAGATGGAGCAGAAGAGGGAGCTGAAATAAATTTTTCGAATTCTTATAGTCCTATGTAGTTCTATAGTTCACCTATAGAAGACCAGGGTCAAGTCAGGATATCCGAAAGAAAAACTCCTTTAGACACATCAGGCTTTTAGCTATTGATGTCTGAAAATGGGCTGGGGCTGCTGAGAAAAATACTCTCTAAGCCATCCTGGGCCCTGACAAAATGTAAGGCAGGGGGGCTGAAAGCAGAGAAGAAAGAGATTGCCCAAAGGACACAAAGACATAAGTGAGAATAGAAAGTACAGAGAACTTGCCAACAACCGATAAGATTGACAGCCAGAATCCAAAGCAGACAGAGATCTCTCATTGTGCAGAAAGCTGATGGATTCCTTGTAAAGGTTAAAGAAATCCCTCAAACCTTCAAAGTTCAAAGAAGACAACCCCTGTTGAAGGAAAAGTCAAAAATAAGCATCCAAACATTTTAAGTCAGTGGTAAATGAATCAAACTGAAGTTTTAACAAAGCTTAAGCAAGTTCAACTGCAGATCAGATTGATTCAGCACTCCACTGCAGCATCAAGATAGAAAAAGTGATGTACTATTTTCTAAGGGTATATATTATTTCCTTTGAAATCTAGTAGTCTTTTATATGAAATATATGGTATAAAATTTAGAAAATATAAATGAAAAAGCTAGCACATGTGTCTCATCACCAAGAAAAGGAATAGTCAATACAAACAGACCACAAGATTGAGCAGATGGTTTTGTCAGATGGGGTTTTATTTTTCATACGGTGTGTAAAAATGACTATTAAAACTATGATAAAAATAGCTACAAGAGGTATTTGAAAAAGTAGACTAAGTGTGCTCATTTTAGCAGTACACATACCACAAATGGAATGAAAATGTAGCCTAAATGAATAAAAAAAGAAAATGAAAGAATGATGTGTCAAAGATGTGTGGAAATATATTAAATGGTCCAAAAGAAGTGCGATTTAAGTTTCAGAAGGAAAAGATAAAGAAAATAAATCAGAAATTTACAGATTTGCTGACCTTAAGTTTTTCAGATTTGTAGCTAGATACAGACATAAAGAATTATAAAACTTAATGAAATAAAAGCATAATGGATCATTAAAAAAAAACCATCTAAGCATATTATACATATTGTACCTGAATTGCTGAAAAAGTAAAAATCAAATCACAGCATATTTTCATATGCAGATTGAGGAAAAAGAAACAGTACATAAAACAATAATACAAAGGCCAATTTTGGATAGAAACAGGACAGAAAATAGTATTTTGAAAGTTCTGAAAGATGAAAACTGTATCTAGAGTTCTATATTCAACCAAAATTTCTTAGTACAAGAGAGATGAAGATATTTTCAGACAGACATAAACTGAGATAATGTGTCATCAGGAACACCAAGCTACAATAAAAGCTAACAGAAGTTACTCACGCTGATGTAAAATGGTATCCTGTAAACCATAAAACTGCAAGAAGGATTGAAAAGTACCAGGAAAATTAAATATTTGTATAAATTTGTATAAATGTTTTAAAAAGTTTATAGCACCTTTAAGGGAGAAATAATGACCATTTATGTTCAGTTTTTAGAATAAAATATAAGCTCATAGGACAAAAAGTGAACCTTACTATACTCAAAGTTATTACACTGTAAAGTACTCTTATCATTTGACTGGAATTAGTAAAAACCTAACATATATATTTTAGCAACCATTAAAATATTACACTGGGCATATAAGCCCCCATAATATGTGGCTTTAAAAAATCAGTGGGACAAAAAATAAATAATAAAATAAAATAAAGTAAAGTAAAGTAAAATAAAATAAAATAAAATAAGTCAGTGGGCTTTACTCTGGGAGAACTGAAATGCTTTACAGAACTAAGACTCTATACCTAAAGGGCCAGCATGCTACAGCACTGAATAGGAGACCAAGCACAGAAGCAGCAGTTTCAAAAGCACCCAGATTATATATTGAGATTTATTGACTAATTTTAGGATGTGTGTCAGAGAGACAAGTATCTGCAGGAGCTTTCTCCCCCAAAAAATATTACATGATTTCACTTACAAATGTAATCTGAAAAAAGGAAATGAAGAAACAAAAAATGGAAACCGAATAATAAATAAAGAGAACCAGTGGTTGCCAGAGAGGAGGACAAGGCAGGGATAGGTGAAATAGGTGAAGTAGGTGAAAGGAATTGAGAGGTACAGATTTTCAGTTATAAAATAACTGATTCATAAGGATAAGAAGTGTAGCATAGGGAACATAATCAATATTATGTATTAACATACTATGGTGACAAATGGTAACTACACTTATCATGGTGAGCATTTCCTAATGTTTACAACTGTCAAATCACTATGTTGTACAATTGAAACTAATACTTTGTCAACTGTATTTCAATTGAAACTAAAAAGTTAAAAAATGCAAAGAATGAGAAAAAAGAGTATTTCTAGAGAACAGAGACATATAATGATAAAATGATGAATCCATCAAGAAGGCATGATGATCCTATGTGTGTACCTAATGACACAGTGTCCAAACATGTATAAAGTATGACAGCACAAAAGAAATCACAAAAACTTTATAACAGGAAATATTATTTTACACCTATATTGAACACTAAAAAAAGAGTGCCTGAAAGTGGGAGTGAGGGAGATAAATTTAACAAATATTACGAGAAAATATTTCACGGACATGCAGGCAAGGTAGAAAATAAAATAAATTGTGGAATCTGGATAATTATTGATGCAAAATGCAAAATCAGGGACTAAAATCATATTGAGAAAAGGGGGTATGTAGGAAAAAGGCAAACACTTGATTCATTTTAATTAAAATTAACTTTTAGCATTTTGCCTAAATCTGCATCTTCATTGCCTTTTAGATCATTGTTTACATACTGATTGTAGTCACAGGCGGGCAGATAAAGGAGAAATACAATTCTACTGGTGTACAGAAATTTTACATTAAAAATCTCCATGATGGTTTATCTCAAGTGTTTGGCATTTAGGGAACTTCATAGGCCGCCAATTTTAAATAATTTAAAAAGTTAAATCACATTTAATGTAAATATTTAATTGATAAGACTATTGCTCATTTAAGGTAGAAGGATAGTAAGACACTTGCATCTGGCTTGATGATGAATAAATCAAATCATGTGTTAGAATCTATGTTTTGGCTGTTTATTAAGTTTTCACATTTACACTCCATATATAGTGTTCAATATTAATGTCATTGAGAATTGTTGATATTATTTGGTAGCTATGTCAAATGTCTCAGAATATGCAGATAGAAACAAAGACCTAAAATTGAAGGTAAGAGTTCTCACTAAAAACCCTGGAAGGACACTGTCAGATACAAAGCTGACAGGACATTACACTCAAAAGATAGAAGATTGAATATTTCAGCTTAAAATAGAGGTAAATCAATTTCAAATCTACTCTTTGATCAAATTAAGGTATAGAAGCTCTTTCCTTAGAGTTTGTTGTTGTTATGGTTGAATGTCGGTATAAAATATGACCATTAGTTATTTTCCATTATAAGAGAAGAAATCATTAGGTGTAGTAAAAATGCCAAACTCTAGAAAGCCCTAGTGTTTCTCCACACAGTTCAATCTTAAAAAGCTGGGATCTTATCTCAGTATTAAATATTGTGGTGATCTTGCGGTAAAGGATGCTACAGTCAGGCTATTCGAGATACTCAACCTATCACTTGAGCAAGCCTCTTAAAATCATAGAAAATGATATTTACTTTATAAAATCTCCTCCCACTTCAAAAACAGGAGTATATTTTCCTTTCATAGCCCATACACATTGGTGTGAAAGAGAAGTCTTGTATTTATTGCCCATGTCTTTGCACAGATCTTAGTACTAAACGTTGAAAACTGGAGTCTTTCTATGATATGTTCAGGGCTATATTTTTCATTATTTCTTAACCTACAATTCTTGAATAAGCGCCATGTTTTAAAGCAAACTGTTCCTCTTGAATGCTGAAGGGTAAAAATCCAAAATCACATGGAACCTACTTTGTTTATTTTACATAGCAATGCCTGATTTTGCTGTACATTTATTTGGTTTCATTGTATCTGGTTCTATTCTAGTTTATGTTATTATTCACAATAATCATTAAATAAAGGAAAGAATGGTTTTTGTGCAGTTTTTAGCAACGAGCTCAACATAAAAATCACAAATCAGTCCTTTCATTTATGAACCTTGCATACGCCAAGAATGGATTCACATTCCACGAAGAATGTTTTCATCCTATTACGAAGAAAACCAGCAGAGAACTGTGATAGTATTTGCTCATTTCATATTTTATGATATTAATACTACATAGAATTTAATAGTACCATTTGATAAATTGTATTATAATATTTATATTGCTGTTTTAACAACATTTGCCTTGCAATAAACATTTCTCAGCCTTTTAGCCTTTGATCTATTTTGCTAATTGGACCATGACTTAAGTCAAACAATAAAATGCAAATTCAACAAATTGTCGATAGACAAATATGTCAAACAAAATGAACCATTCATGATGGAAAAGAAAAAATAACTCAGGCAGTCATTTTATTTCATGTATTTTATGTTCCCTCAGAATATCATCAGACTATCTGAGAACCACAGGGTAATTCAACAGTGACTCGACATAAATATGTGGGTGGTCTCTTCAGTATGTAAGAGCAGATGAATTTACTGCTCTTTTCATGAAAACATAGAATACCTTTTGGGTAAACTTTCATTTAACTTCTCTTTTATTGCTTTTCCCCATTACCATAGAAATCCAAGACTGGGTACTTAGAAAAGTACTTATTTGTCCCTCGAAAGCCTTATATTTGCTTCCAATGGGGAATTTGTTATAAATGGAAGTTGTGATAGATAGAAGGTAAGATCCAGGTCCAGGATCTCCAATATTGTAGACACTATTCAATCCTAACTAGTTCACAGTAGCTTATTTTCCAGTACTTCTCGAAAATAGCTTAATTTCCAGTGCATGCCAATAGCCTCTCAAAATGCAGATTCTATAAAATGGGGCCTGAGATTCATATTTCTAATTAGTCTTCACATGAGGGAGGTATCAGGAGAAATAGGCAGATTCATATTTACGTATACATCTATCTGTGTTGTTCACTGATGTGGTAGTTATTTTTTACCCTCTGGCTCCCCAGATCCTTCCCTTATATTCTTGTTCACTCTCCTTCCTCACAGATTTTCGCAAACACAGAATTCTAAAATTCCTATCCTGATAAAAATCCCTGATGTGACTAGGCAAAAGCTATTTCACATATTATTTTGATTATTTTTAAATTTTCTTTTATTTTCTCTTGTCATCATTTCTGGTAGGTTTCACAACTTTTCCTGGCTTATTTTAGAATTAAATCACTTATGAAAATTGAATTATGGTGGATGAAAAATTTTATACAAGCACAATAAATAATTTTATTTTAGTCTAATTGCATAACAATTTCTGTTATGACAAAATTTCACAAATAGTTCTATTGCTTGTTGGGATACCAATGGCAATTTTGACTATTGTTGCATAAAGTGCAGACGGGCAGTTTGTAGGGATGAAAACATAAATACCTTTTTAACGAATCCTAAGAGGAAAAACCTTTAAACAATCTATTTGAGTCCAAAGATCTTAAGAATAGCACATTTGTCAAAGGCATCATAAAAACTTTATAATATTCATGCATCATAAGGATAAATTTTTTTTCAGTATTTGCACTTGCAAGTTCCATTTTAAGAGACTTTAAGTATCTTTATTCACTAAGGTTTGTTATTGACATATTGATATATAACTAATAATATCCTTAGAGAGCCCTAAATCAAATTCATTATTACCCTTCCATGGGTTGCAACCTCATTCCACTTCTATCACATCTCATTTAACCTTTTAAGCACTTACTCATAAGTGTAAACCTAAAGAGAGAACGGTGAAAGAAATTGTTTTTTCAGCATCAACTGGGACATTCAGGGACTAAAGAGAGCAGTAAACCAAATGGTGAAGGGCCGCCAAATGATTAAAAAATGTCATATACCTTTCTGTGAATCACCATTTCATATCTCTAAATGCTCAATGCTTATATATACCAAAGATTTTGATTAACATCACCATTTCCATTTTATGTATATATATTATATGTATGTATATATTTTTATACTTATCTACACTAGTACCATTCATTCTGTCCCTAGTTTAGCTACCAATGCTTAATATATAGAGCACTGTGGCATCCAGAGACACCAGGGGAGGGAAAAAATTATATACTAAGTACCTCTGTGTAAACAAAGATATCAGAAGGTACTAACAACTCCATGAAATATCGCTTAATTTACCGAAACAAGTCATCCTTTCTGTCATTTGCAAGTAAAGAACAGACAGACAAAAACAGGAAAATTTAATGTCTTCATGAAATATATATTCTGGTGAGGTAGATAATTAGAAAACAAATAGCCAATTAAAAAAATAAACATTGCCATGATTCCAAATAAACCAAGGCATGTGCATAAGATATTATGAGAGTTCTGTTTCAGATACAGAAAAAAAAAATGGAAATTTGAGCAGAGAATTCTTAATTAAATGGGAGTGTGGGTTATCATATCTGTTTAAATATATTCCACATATAGAAGAGGACAAAGGTCAAGAATGAGGAGGGAACAGTGAAAGGACAGTGAGCAAGGAGAAGAATCAGATGGAAGATGCCATCAGCTGGATAGAAGATCAGACATTGCAAAGCACAGTAGACCTTACCTCTGGGATTTTATTTCGCCAATAGATGAGATGCTGTCAGAGGAATTTGATGAAGGGAACAACAAACTATGACTTACATATCAAAAGGGTTATCAGGACTATTCCAGTAAAGAGTAGAAATAGAGAAATCAGGAAGTTTTTATAGTAACTGAAGAGAAATGATTGTATCCTGGACCAGTGTAGTAGAACTGCTAGAAATGTTTAGGTTTGGCAAACATTTCAAGGTGTAGGTGGCCAGAATTTCTGATATATTGGATATATGGTATAAGACAAAGGAATCTAAGACTTTTTTTTTTTTTTTTTGCTTAAAAAACTGAATTCATGGAGTACTTATTTATTGCAATGAGGAACACTGGAGGATAATGTGATCTCAGTTGGTACTTCCATTAAATATTAAGAGAAAATCTGAAAATACTTTAGGATTTTTCTTTTCTTTCTTTCTTTCTTTTTTCTTTTTTTTTTTTTTTTTTGTATAGGGATTCTAATCCTGGGAATTTTTTATAAAGGTGTTGGAAGAATGAGTTCATATAATGGAAGGTAAGCATTTAATGCTGTTTCCAAAATATCTCCAGCTTCCTGACGATTTCAGAGGTATGTATGGCCATGTGATATTTTTGGCTAATGAGAGGTGAAAAAAAAGTTGTAGGAGCTTCTTTGCCCCTGCCACAGCATATAGCAATGTTCCAGATGGTAGATAGTCTATGATTTTGATTATCTGGAACCAGTTGACACGGAGAATACCCAGATTATCCAGTGGTAAACATGTAGTCTGAGTAATTAGCCAGTCTGATTTTTTTTTTTTTACCTGTTTATTACAGCAGTTTAAGCTATCACTTCCCAACCAGTAATTTATAACTACTCAAATATAAGGTACTTCAGGGACCTGGAAAAATGGCTTAGTTTTTCGTTTCTTCTCACATTCAAATCCTTTGCCCATGCCTTCCATTGGAAGGATGTAATGAAGAAGCCAGCTGGCAAAGCAGATTGAGAAATATAATTTATGTTTCCTAATTGAAGGTAAAAATGAGGTACAGAAGGGGTGGGTGTAGAGCTGAGAGATAAGACCCTATTTGGCACTATTCACTATTTGGCCACTCAGCCAAAGACAGTAATCATGCTCCTTTCTAAAATGATGTAACTATTTTTTTTTTTTTTTTTTTGTCTAAAGAAAGACTTTTTCATTCTTTCAAAAAAGGAGGACCAAAGTCATCAGTCACTGCATCTGTCTGAGTAACATCAATTTCTCTTCTCATTTATTTTCCTCTGATAAGGATGTCATCACTTTTTTCAAGCCCAATTATGCTAGATAACTAATCCCAAAAGTTCTGTTTCCTCAGAGACCTTCTGGCTCAGTAGTTTATCAGTCTTTAATCATGCAAGCAGAAACTACTCAAGGAATTTAAATGGTGATAATTTAGAGAATCTGTTTTTCAAAAGCATGATTGAAGAACTGCAGGAGAGAAAAAAAAAAAAGTAGGTGAGATTACCAAATAACAAATAGCTGTAGGAAGTCACTGTTCCTCTTAGGACTAGAGAAAGAAGCACATGGGGGAGAAAGGTGATGTCAGTCTAAACCTGGGATTGCTCTGCAAGCGAGGCTTTTGCTACTGTGTCTTGGATTGGCTAAGCAGGAGGCCAGGGGCTTGCCAACATTTATTCATTATTGATGCAGCTGCTACTGGTGCTGTGAGTGCTGTTACCACAGCCCTTCTGCTGTCTCCACTGTTTCTTCTGCACAGCCCCATCCCAAGTTTTCCTCAATACTGACAACTCTACCAGCAATGCCGGGACAACCATTGCCAGAAACATGGAGAAGCAATAAAAATATTTTATATCCTGGAAGTCATCTGGCAAGAGAGTCTGAAATATAGTTTGTGTCACCCCTGATTGGAATGGGGACTGGCTTAGAGGGATTCCTAGGATACTAAGAGGTATCTGACACTATCCTACAGAAAAGGACAGTAAAGAAAATAGCTTAAGTCATGCCACATTTGAGACAAGGGGTGGATATAAAGGTCTAAAATTCAGGGGGAAGGTCTGGAATGGACATAAAATTCTGGAGTTATTTTTCTGAATGTGGCCTAATCATTTGGAGGTGATCAACCAGAGAATGACCGTTAACAGAAGAAAATTCATGGTAGCTTATAATTCTAGGTTACCATTTGAAATACGTATCAGAAGAAGAAAAAAGATCCATCAAGGGAGATTAGGAAGGATGGAGAAGAAAATAAGATCATGTAACTGCAAAATTTAATGAAAGCCTGGTTTCAGAAATGAGGTAGCAATCATGCCATGGTGCTAATCAGTCAAATAAAATGAGGGCTGAGAACTCAACCATGGCTTGGACAATATGGACGTTATTAGTGATCTTGATGGTAGCTTCTGCTGGAAAATGCTGGGGACAATGGAATGAGATGTAAGGAGACTAGGAGATGAAATGATGACTCTGAATCTGTGCAGTAGTAGAGTAATTTCACTTGAAATAAGAGACATGTGGGATCCCTGGGTGGCACATTGGTTTAGCGCCTGCCTTTGGCCCAGGGAGCGATCCTGGAGACTCGGGATCGAATCCCACGTTGGGCTCCCTGCATGGAGCCTGCTTCTCCCTCTGCCTATGTCTCTGCCTTTCTCTCTGTGTCTCTCATGAATAAATAAATAAAATCTTAAAAAAAATAAATAGACATGCTACAAAAGGATAAAGAATCAAGGAAAAGTTTTTTCTTGATTTTTAAAGTGGGAAGTAACATTATTTGGTGACAGAGATGACACAGTATAGAGGAAAAATGAATGTTAGAAGGAAAAGAAGAAAATTGTAGAAGGAATGTCCTTGACTTAGTAATATGGAGCAGAATCTAGTACGTAGGGAGAATGGCACATCCTGTATAGGAATAGTGGTGTTTTATCTGTGTATTTCAGCAGAAACAAGCTGAACGTATATTTATTCCAAAGTTAGATATGTATACGTGGTACTAGGAGGGTATAGAAGCTATCTTATGATTACTATGCTCTTCTCAGGTAAGGGAGAAAATGAATGAAAGAGTAAAGAATACTCTGATATTCAGAATTAGCTGACACTAAAATTAAGGGCTCAGCATTGTTAAAAGTTGACTGTGGCCCTCAGGGTTAGGTCAAGATCTTCTCTTAAACATAAGCAATCTTTCAAGGCAACATTAGAAAAGGTAACCCTGGTGATGGAATTTTCTCTATCTTGACAGTGTGGAAGTTACACAGCTGTATTCAATTACCAAAATTCATCAACCTCTATGTTTAAAATGAGTGGGTTTCATTGCAGGTAAATCATACATTAAAAAAGGAAAAAAAGTAAAGTTAAAAAGGAATAGTCTTTAGGTACGTTTCTGAGAACATAACTCAATATAATTAGCACTGGGTGTGGGATCAGGTGAGTATTTCAAAGAAAATCAATTATTACTCCAAAGTAATATTTCACCGTCATTCCCTTCAGTATATAGTACTGGGTGGTCTTAGTTGTGTAACACTAACCTCAGAAATTAGAGCTGTAGAGCTGTGCACACATCTACTCAGTAAGGTCCAATTAATGTCAAAGGCTTAATTCCTTGAAAATAATCAGAATTTATATTACATGGCCTTTTAAAAATGAGATTATTAAAATTACGTGGGTGCAAACTCAAAACTGGCCAAACCTTCAATGGGTGAGGTTACCAAGGAAATGCCATTCCTGGTAGCCATACTGTCAAATTTTTCTAATGCCAGATTTTCAGAGTAAATATATTATTTTCACAAGTATAGTTGTTATTCTAATCTATTAAAGGATATCTGGGGGGAAAAAGTTTCATTCTGGGATTGTGAGGAGGTGAGCCTAAAACAAAGAGATCACCTTATATATATTCTTATCTAAGGAAAGACAAAATTTAGATGACTGTGCAAGTTATAAGAACACCATAGCACTCATGATTGGTGCAGAGCGCCCACATACAGCAAGGTAATTGGCTGAACAGAAGATGGATTTCGGAAGGTTGAAGAGGTTTTACAAAATAACCTATGAAATAGTTACCTAAGGAGAATAGGATTATTAACTTCAGTTTTAGAATAAGTTTTAAGTATTGTAGGTAATGCTTTAAGGGTAGGATAATTGAAACTGAGATTTGGGATGTGCTGCATTTATTAAAATGAGAAGTATAGGAGCATAGTCTTAGGAGTGGAAGGTGGAGGAAAAGTGAATGGAAGTGAAGACAAGTTACCAAATGGACAGGAAGCTAGTGAATTATTCAAATGTTAATGCAATTTTGAAGAATGCCAACTGGGCATTCTGGGCAATAGTGATAGAGTAGATGTCAATAAGTTAGATATTAAAATTATCCCTGAACCAGGAAAATTGACCAGAAAGACAATGGATAGTGATGACAGAGGTGTAGTCTGATAACACGAATCCTAAAGGAGTTGATGTGTGTGTGTGTGTGTGTGTGTATAGGAGATTCATGGTATAATGAAAATAGTAATTAAGAGTAAAAACCCAGCATACTCCAAAGGGGAAGCATAGCTGTCTGCAAAGTCTGTGATTAAAGCAGTGACATTAGAAGAGAGCCAAGGTCAAGTTGGAGGAAGAGGGTGAAGGGATGGTTCAGAGAAAATTTTGAGGACACAGGATATGATGTACCATGATAGTCCAGCAGTTTCAGGGGCACAAAGAAAGGATTTAAGGATTGGGAATGATAGGGATATAAGTCAGATTTGGGGATATACAGAATAATGTAAGGATTAGAATCTAGTTATTACCGAAAGCAAGACAGAATTAGATATCTGGTGATGGTGGAAATAATAATCATGATAAAACAAGATCAGCTGACCCCTATATGAAGCAGATAACCAATTCTCAGGGAAGCTTTTTACTGGAACTTATAGCCTCAGAATTTTGGGGTGACATGCCAAAAATGTTTGGGAAGGAAGAGCAAATGTCTGTTTTGGGGGGTTTTGATTTTTTTAATAAATTTTTATTTATTTATGATAGTCACACAGAGAGAGAGAGAGAGAGGCAGAGACACAGGCAGAGGGAGAAGCAGGCTCCATGCACTGGGAGCCTGACGTGGGATTCGATCCCAGGTCTCCAGGATCACGCCCCGGGCCAAAGGCAGGTGCCAAACCGCTGCGCCACCCCGGGATCCCAGGGTTTTGATTTTTTAAGGAAGAACAAAGTTTTGATGCTGTAAGGAATATACCTCAAATCTCTCTTGGGAGTTAAGCATGTACCTAAATAATTATTCAGTTTACTTGTCAAAAATGCTAGGAAACTCCTACTATCATCAGGAAACTGCTAAAGCAAAGGAAATCTGAAACAGACTTAGAGTGCAGATAGAACTCTGGTGTAAATTTCAAGCCAAGAAGGGTCATAATTTTTCCTTCACAAAATTCCCCTTTCAGAAAAATTTGTTAGGATGAATAAATCCCCACAATAAAAACATAAGGGAGTGAAAATACTAAAAAGCTATATTGCATATAACTTTCAAAACAAGGTTGTAGAGTCTATCTAAAAACTATTTGAATTTTGTGAGTGTTTCTATTAGATTAGCTGTGAGGGTTTTGAAATGTGGCATATAACAAAGTTAGGTCACTGCCTGACTTTGCCAAAATTCACTTTAATGTTTTTAAGAAGTTTCAGATAAGTTCTAAGGTATGTCCCTACCAAAAACAGCTAGAGGAAACCAATATTAGATAGGTGCTTAAAACCTAAGTTAACCAAATTAATCCAGGCAGTTTTCCCTCTTTTAGAGCAAGACCTTTAGTAAAGCAATTTTTCAACAACTGTTACAAATTCATTCTCTTATGAGAATGTGTGTGTGTTTGTATGTGTGCACACACCCATCTGCATGAATGTGCATGGTGTGTGGACATAATGATGTTAACTAAAGCTTATAATATGGCTATTCACATTTCTTGACACTATAGCTAAGATACCTTTCTTAGAAGCTAAGCCCTTATTCATAGTAACTGATATACCTTAATGATATTGATAGAGAGAAGAGAGGTTACAAGAGGCAGAAATAGAGTAAGTGGCCTGCTTTATAATATTTGAAATGATCATTGTTACTCAGACACCCCCCGCAGTAATTTTCCTTCATTTCTTGTATAATAGTGTTCCATGAAGTGACTTCCAGGAACATGTCACAGATTCAATTTGGAATGACACAGCACTCACATTTCATAAGTTTTCAAACACTTTCAGGAATGATTAAAAAGCACGGCATTGCCCACTGACTAGTGGAATGACAGGTACATGTTGAAGAAGACAGCCCTATTGAGCAGTTATCAATTACAAAATGTTTGAAAATACTGACTTTTCAATTTTTGAGGATATTTCAGATGGGCTGTTATATCTGCTATGCTTCTATCATAGGTCTGTAATTTCCTCTATAAAAATCAAATGAAAAGGTATGAGACAGTGCCAGATCAAATTGACATATTTGCTATCTGATGTGTCCAATGATTTTTAATTAAACTGTGTTTTGATTTGAGGAAATTAATTTTATACTCTTCACAATACCAAATGTCAGATTAGCAGAGCTAACAAATCATTAGCTGGCTTATTGAGACTACTGTTGATCTATTTTAATTACTTATATCAATTTTATCTTTACATAACCTTGTATTTAAAGACACCCCTGAATTGCTCTTGATGGGGAAAGTTAATACTGAGTTATTTACATTTATTTTAAAATATAGTAATAATGTACCCAG
The DNA here is from genome assembly GCF_053574225.1 of Canis aureus. Taxonomy (NCBI): domain Eukaryota; kingdom Metazoa; phylum Chordata; class Mammalia; order Carnivora; family Canidae; genus Canis; species Canis aureus. The sequence continues at coordinate 6,599,877 of NC_135612.1, read as the reverse complement.
AATAAAATTGTCAGGTTGCTTTATATGTGAAGCCTTTCCTTATGTTTCTTTCAATCTGAAAAACAAAACAAAACAAAAACCATAACAATCCAAATTAAAAAAACAACAAAAAACCCCCACTGTTTGGGTACTTCACGGGGACAATCTCTAGAGGAAAAAGAGACTTTACTTGAATGGGACATGTGGCATGATTCATCCAACTAAAATAATAATACTAGATATGCATTTAAATTTCATAATTGAAATGTGCAGCAAAGTTCCTAAAGTGAATTACTCATTATTCAGATATGCTCTAAAGTTTTATTTACAATTGAAACTATTGAAACTATTTGATCAATTCCTAAAGATGACACATACACAGATTCAAGGGGAAGGGGGGAGTGTGAGATTGCATTTTATTCGTCAAGTGTAAGATTAACATACATACAACAATTGTAACTGGAGCCTAATACTGAGGTTTACAATTTTTAGAATAATTTTACTCTCCAATAGACAACAAAATACTGTCAGGGGATAAAGAAAAATTAAAAAAAACATGCATGATAACCATTTTATGTATCGAGAAGAGTGCAAGAAAAATCTCATTTTTCAGAGGCATTTGGCAAACTTCTTTTCCAATCTCAATAGCAAAACTTATTCCCTGCCATCCCTGAACTAGCGTATGTTCCAAGAGATGGCTTGTGCTTAATGACTAGGGCAACGTTCCTACAGAAGTCAATGTCAAGTAGAGACGGGATTGCCATTACATCAATCAGTTCCACACCTTAAGTTAGTGGTTGTCAATATCCTATTAGAGTTTGGACTAAAAACGGGAAGGATAGATACCGATCATCTATGTCAAAATTATAATTCATTTTAAAAAACAAGTAATTTGAATATCAAGGAAATTCAGTGGCTTTGCCAAGCTGATGCAATATGTCTTGTGAATCTAAAGTGAATTAAATGATGTAAAACACCTTGGCACAAGTAAAGAACATTTTGTGTCTCCCTCATCTCAGTATCACTGCTGCCCAAGTCCAGGGAAAGCAGTTCCTCCAACAAGGTTATGACTCACATTTTCCTAAATCCAGTACAAGGCAAGATATTTCTTAAAAAGGCAGACTAATGATTCTTAAGACATTAAAGTTTTAATTTTAAAACAAGTTATTAGAAAAAATTAAAATCAGTAACATATTGTCATACATTTAAGGCTTAATCTATCAATGAGAGACATGTCAAAGGCAAGACAAAGTTCAAGGCAGTTTGTCTTGGGCCTTCTGGGTGACTTGTCACTGCTCATCTTCACCCTGCTTTTCCTACTGCCTGGATTAGATTCTGGAATTCCAATACCTCATAGTCTTGCCATTGATGTTGTTTTCAATCATAGCAATTAGCAGGTTAACTTAGCCTCACAAAAAATTCAAATGATTGAGAAAAATGTCTATAAACTAGCTTCACAATATACATGAACTGAAGACACTTGGAAGTAAGATACTTTCTAATCTAAGTATTCATAAATAAAAGCTGATAAGATCTAAGCATCTAAGACTATACTTGGCAAAGTTACAAAATTTGTAAAAGAAGCAAAGAGCAGGAGAGAATTTTTGTCTTCAGCATATGGACTTAGTTCAAAGCTGGAAAAGGCATAGAATGATTATGAACTACTATTGGATAGGATTCAAAATGTAAGCTGCTAATAGGCATTTAGTAGTTCACCTGCCTAGAAAAATAACTGAGCTATGAAATAAAATGGAGATATTAATGGAATATTTTAATTAGTGTTATTATTATGTATACTTAGGATAAACGGTTTGAAGAGGGCACTTGCTTAATTATCCACTGGAGGATAGAACAGTAGATGATAAACTTATATGTTATTATTGCCAGGGGCATTATTTGCATATTTGCCAAATTCAGCACCTTCTCCAATGTTTTAAAGCCTAACTAACATTTTAGATTTTGATTCATGCTCTTTCTTTGTCCAACTTTCCAAACTCAAAATTTTAGGAATAACAATCCTTGGAAATTAAATATATGTAATGTGAAAGTTATAATCAGTTTTTTAAGCCAAAAATACTTAGGCAATCTCATATTACATCTTTATTCCAAAAGAAAATTCTCACACTGTAGGCTCAATCCTAAACTGCATTATGTACCACCAATGCTTATCACCTTAAAAACTGTCATCATATTCCTTTATCGAAGAGTACAATAAAACTCATTTTAATCAAGTATCATTTTAACAAGAATGCTGGTTTGTGTAAAATTAAAGTGACTGCCTGGTAAGAAAGATGTCAATGATGCTTATAAACCTTTTACATCCATTATTATTAAAGTTTTGGATGTTCTAATTCATTAGTAAAGGGGGGGGGGGAGAAGGCATGTTTTATTGCCTATCATTAATCAAATAAAATGGGATTCTTTTGTATGAGAATATGAAGAGAAATTACTAATTTCCATTTTTCCATAAAATCTGTTTCTACAAAATAATGTTGGTTTGGCCCATTCTGAAAGAAAGAAATTTTGCTATGTGTTTCATACTCATTTTATTTACTTTTTTTTTTTTTTTTTTAAGAGAGAGAAAGAGACTAAATTGGTGGGGAAAGGCTAAGGGAGAGAGAATCTTAAGTAGGCTCCATACCCAGCATGGAGCCTGCTAAGGGTTGGATCTCACAACCCTGAGATCACGACCTGAGCTGAAATACAAGGTCAGACATTTAACCAACTGAGCCACCCAGGTGCCCTTTCTTTATATTTTTTAAAATTCAAACCCAGCATCAGAAGTTTAGGTCAAGTTACTTTCTTCACCTGTCAAATACAGTGAAACCATGGTCTATTTTTGTTTGAATATGCTATTCTCCATTATTTTTCCAAAGCACCTAACTGCTGACACAATTATCCCTGGATTGTATAATGTTTTATCTTATCTGGATAGACTCAACTACTGTTTATCTGTCTGGTACCAAGCACTATACCATTCACTGGATTAAAAAAAAAATGTTCATTCCCTCTGAACATAATGTCTTAACTTCTAACTGCTTTTTCTCTCTCGTCTTTTAACATTAATCTGTTCTTTATGTGAAATTACACCTTCAACATCTGTACTCTACCCAGTTTTCTGGTGCTAAATCCCACTACGCTTTCTCATCTAGATTTCTGTCCTCCATTGTTGCCCCTGGGTATCTTTTGACAGTTCCATTGAAGCAAACCTCAAACAAACAAACAAAAAACCCAAAGAACTCTTCTTTTAATTATGCAATTCTAAGGACTTCAAACAATGGGGATTTTTAAAATTTCATATCTTATAGACAAATTACCTTAAAACAGCACACCTTGCAGTATGCATCTGTTATTTTAATATTACTGTTTTTGAGTTTCCTTGGGGGAAGTAATTATTCACATTCTCAGTCTTTGTTATTATAGGTTGGAGTTCATACCTCTGGATGTTCATGGCCATAGGAAATAATTTCAAGTTGATAATGTACTTCAAACTAACCAGAGACTCAATTCAAATACTTGGTTTGAAGCTGTAATGAATGAAGCACTCACTTTTTACCTAGGTTTGCCAGTATGGATATCATCATCTTTGTGCCTGAAGTAGGTTCCTTAAAAGTAAAATCAACAGGGAGGAAATCAGTCACTGAGTGACAGATTTCTCATGTAATCTTTGCATGCATAAAATCATTTAGCTGTATAACTGAAATGTTCTTTTATGAGAACCAGAGATACCTTTACTTATTTGATTTTGGTTATATCACTCATAAGCAAGATATTCCTTAGTTGCATTTTGACTCTGGAGTCCTCCATGTATATTTTAAAGAATCTTTCTTTCTTTCTTTCTTTCTTTCTTTCTTTCTTTCTTTCTTTCTTTCTTTCTTTCTTTCTTTCTTTCTTTCTTTCTTTCTTTCTTTCTTTCTTTCTTTCTTTCTTTCTTTCTTTCTTTCTTTCTTTCTTTCTTTCTTTCCCCATAAAACTGTAACAATCCAGGAACAATGCAAGCATTCACTGACCCTGACCATCATTTAGGATTTCTGCTTTATCATTCATGGTCTACACTAAGGCTCAATTTTCCCTATAGTTGTCACATACCCCTCTCTTTGTAGGGCCTCTAAACCCTTCCTGACTCATTCCTAGCTTAAATGACTATTTTATAATTCAAAGACAATTGTCATAATCACCATCTACCATTCCTTTCATATCTAATTATCCTGGTGTCCACATTTCTTCTGTTTTTTCTCCTCTCAATATTTCGGTTCCATGCTGTATATTTGAATCTTTCCTTCACAAATTACTCACTAGTGACTTCAATATTATCATGTACTTCTCCTTTTGTACGTTTGGGCTTAAATGTAAATAAGCCTAAAGAAAATTTTATTTGATGTTAGTTCTTCCATAATTGTCTTTTAAGTCTATATATTAATTTATAATTTGTACCAACTGAATGCTTATAGTAACTACCAACTTTCACTTAAGTCTGACTAGATGTAAAATTTAAGGGTATTTTAAATTAATTTACCTTCTTGGGACTCCATATTCTTATCTAAAAAGAGAGAGGCAGATGTAGAAAGATGGCAGAGTAGGAAGATCCTGAGCTCAACTCATCCCACAGATATACCAAGATAACAGTTACATATGTGCAACTAACTCTGAAAATGTCCTGAAGACTGGAAGGACAGACCATCTATAGTTAATTGTAGAGGAGGCTACATCAAAAGGACACGAGGGGAAGAGAACATGATTGGGAACTAAATTCCTAGCAAGACTAATCACAAATGGGAGAGAGATCACAAGCCTGGAGACACAAGAGGATCAGATCTCCACTAGGTACTCCAGGTTCTGAGGACTAGTGCTGAGAAGATGATCTGACTTTGAAAATCTGTGGGACTTAACTTTGGGAGCTTTTAAAATTTTCATGACTTTGACTTGACTCTATATACCTTAAAAATCAGCAGGCCAAACTCAACAGGAGCCCTATGGAGATAGGAAACTAAGTCCCAACCCTTAAAGAGCCAGCAAAATAAATAACCTGAGACATAGCACAGAAGCAGCTGTTTGAAAAGCACCAGGAGTATACCAGAAGAATTTATTTGTTTGTTTATTTATTTATACTAATCTCAGAACATATGCTAGAGAGGCAGGGATCTTCAGAAGAATTTTCCAAGAACAAAGTGCTGATGGGTACCATATCTCTTTCCTTCTTCCAGCCTACGAAGCCACTCACTTGCAGAAACCAGCACTAACACCCTCCACTTAATTTGTTAGCACTACTTGCCCCACCCTCATGAGCCTCTTTTGACTGGCTCCATCCAATCTTGCAGCCTCAGTAGGCATATTCCTAAAGTGGCTTCTTCCTCCCTACCCCCTGCAAGCCGCCCAGGAAGGAACCAATGCTACTCCAAAATGATTCCTGCTCTGGGGTGGGGATGATACCCCCCACATGTAAGCATGCCTACAGTGCCAGCAAATAACCTTACAGCTGACTGTGCAGGGAGATAGGCCCACCATTTGGTACACATGCAACTGTGGCAGAGAGATTAACTGCAGACATCTGGTATGACTGCTGACCCCATCAACATACAAGCCTGCCAAAGATAAGCCACTCTACAATGCAGGGATGAAACATGGCCCAGTGTACCCATAAAAGGCAAAACAAGTCAGAAGAGAAGAATGGGCTAAAGGCAAACTTGGCTCAACAAAAATAGTAGGGTGCCTTCAGTGCATACAGGAGACCCACCTGGAGCACTTGGTTTCAGTGACTAAGGAGCAGTATATTCCAGGGAACCACCAGAGCTCTTTTATACAAGGGCACTACTTTCAAGACCAGGAATTGTGGCTGATTTCCCTAATTTGTAGAAACAAACAGGGAGGTAGAGAAAATAAGGAGACAGAGGAATATGTCCCAGATAAAGGAACTAGACGAATTACAGAAGAACTAAATGAAATGGAGATAAGCAATATGCCTGATAAAGAATTCAAATTAATGGCATAAAGATACTCATTGGACTTCAGAAAAGAGTGGATGAACTTTAACAAAGAGAAAATATTTAAAAACAATCAGACATGAAGAATTTAATAACTGAAATTTAAAATACACTAGAGGAACCAACAGCAAATTAGAGTGCGTAGAAGAGATTAATGATAGGAAAGACAGGGTAATGGAAAGCTGCCAAGGTTAAGAAAAAAAAGAATACTTGAAAATGAGAATAGGATGAGAGAATTCAGTGACATCATCAAGCATCCTAACACTTACATTCTGGGGACCTAAGAAGAATAAGAGAGAAAGGCCTATGAGTTATCTAAAGAAATTATGGCTGAAAACTTCCCTATTCTAGGGAAGGAAACAAACAACCAGGTCCAGGAATCACCAAGAGCCCCTAACAAAATTAAGCCACTGAGTACCAGTACCACATCAAAACAATAATAATTAAAATGGCAAAAAGTAATAATAGAATTTTAATAGCAGCAAGAGAAAAACAAATAGTTAGGAAAACCCCATAAGATTATTACAGCTTACTTTTAAGCATAAATATTCAAGGCCAGAAGGGAGTGGTATGATACATTCAAATTGCTGAAAGGAAAAAACCTACAATCAAGAATATCTTACCTGGCAAGGCTATCATTCACAATAAAAGGAGAGAGAGAGTTTCCCAGACAAGTTAAAGGAATTCATGATTGGTAAGTCAGCCATATAAGAAATGTTAAAAAGAATTGTTTGAATAAAAAAAAAAAAGCCATAACTAGAAGAGTGTGTGTGCGTGTGTGTGTGTGTGTGTGTGGAAAAAAATCACAGGTAAATGCAAGCATATGGAAAAAAATCACAAGTAAATGAAAACATATGATAAAGGTAGTCAACAAATCACTTAGAAAACCGGTATGGAGGTTAAAACACAGAAGTTGTACAATCAATTATACCTACAAAAATCAATCAAGAGATAAACAAAATAAAAAGGTGTAAAATATGATGTCATACAAACAAAATGTGGAGAATGGAATAAAAATTTAGTGCTTTTGGAAGGTCTTTGGACTTAAGCAACCATCAACCTAATATAGACTGCTATACACAGTGATGTTATACATGAACCTAATGATAACCACAAATCAAAAACCTGTACTACACAAAACATAAACTGAAAAGAATCCAAGCTTAACACTAAAGAAATCCATCAATTCACAAAAGAGAATATGAGAACAAAAGAATAGAAAGAACTAAAAAAAAAAAAAAGAAAGTAGAAAACAAGTTAAAAAAATGGCAATACATACATACCTATCAATAATTATGTTAAATATAAATGGACTAAATGCTCTAATCAAGACACATGGAGTGAATGACTGGATTTAAAAAAAAAAGACCTAGTTCAATGCTACAAGGAATCCCTTCAGACCTAGAGACCTATACAAACTCAAATTTAAGGTGTCCAAAGACATATACCATGCAAATATAAGGCAGAGAGAGAGAGGGAGAGAAAAGCAAAAAGCCAGGGTAGTGATACTTCCATCAGACAAAAGGGATTAAAAAAAAAAAAAAAAAAAAAAAAAAACAACTGTAACAACACACACACTCACACGCACACACAGCACTACATAATGATAAAGGGAACAATCCAACAGGAGGATGTAACAATTGTAAATATTTTTGCACCCAACATAGGAGAATCTAAATACATAAAGAATTAATAAAAAAAGGATAAATTGATAGTATTTCAATAGTAGAGGGCTTTAATACCCCAGTTCCATCAATGGATAGATAATCCAGACAGAAAATCAACAAAGAAAAAGTGGCTTTGGAAGATACTTTAGGCCAGATGTATCTAATTGATATGGGCAGAAAACTCCATCACAAAACGGCAGAACAGAATTTATTTCAAGTGCATATGGTATATGTTCCGGTACAGATCATGTTAGGACACAAAACAAGTTTCAATAAATTCAACAAGATTTTCCAACCACAAAGGTATGAAACCAGAAATCATGTAGAAGAAATAAAAATCTGAAAAAAAAAAAAAACAAAACACAAATACATAGAGGCTAAACAACATGCTACTAAATAATGAATGGGACAACCAAGAAATCAAAAAGGAAATAAAAATATACATGGACAAATGACAATATAATTCGAAATATTTGGGACATACCAGAAGCAATCCTAAGAGAGAAGTTTAGAGCAAAAACATGCCTAACTCAAGAAATTAGAAAACTCTTAAAAAACAAAAACAAAAACAACTTAACCTTAAACCTGAAAGAGCTAGAAAAAGAAGAGTGCCCAAAGTTAGAAGGAAGGAAATAAGATTAAAGCAAAAATAAAAGAAAAAAAAAAAGCAGAAACAAATGAAATAGAGACTAAAGCCCAATAGAAAACGTTGATGAAAACTGTTATTTTTTATAGGGTTGAAGAGGAGAGGGAGAAGGAGAGGGAGAACCTTAAATAGGCTGCAGGCCCTGCATGAAGCCCAATGAAGGGTTTGATCTCATAACCCTGAGATCATGACCTGAGCTGAAACCAAGATTATGCTGCTAACGTGACTGAGTTATCCAGGTTCCCCCTAGATTGGATTCCCAAAAGATAAACAAAATCAAATAATCCACCATCTGACTCTGGATCAGATCTTTTTAATAATAAATTGTTCATATGATTCCTTCTCTTACATATTTTGCACTATTTAAAGGGCATAAAAGCAAAAGAATGTGGCCAAAATGTTAACATTTTGTGTCATTAAGTGACATATTTCCTGTTTTTAAAAATGACATTCCTGTCTCCTCATAATCTAACACAAATGTCTTCATAATTATGCACAAACTTGGCAACACTTTTAACTACTACTATTCCTCAAAATTGACCTCTAAGCAAGGGATCAATAGACATTTCTCCCTCAACTATGGCTATAGCCTCATGGGAGTTTCCCTATGACTAACTAATAGAATAGAGGAAGGCTTGCACATGGTTCATGGATAAATGACCTTGATGTATTGGTATAAACTGAAAATTTGCACCATTGAGACTGTAGTTCTATTCAAGTGTAGCTCTACAAAACTCAGGATTAGGGAGAAATCCCACCAGTCGGCAGAGTATCAAGTAGCAATGCTTGATCATATCCTTTGTGTAAAGTTAAGAAATTGTGTGAAATAAGGATACGTCACCCTTCTGGACAGTGGCCAATGGTGTGGTTTGTCCATCAGAAGTTAAAGATTTGACTATGAGAAATGACTTGGGGTTAAAGAGGAATGAGGATAGCCCCTAGGGAGTGTTGGCGCAATATAAAGGATGGCCTTTTCTTCTTTTTCTCTTTATTGTTATTTATTCATCAACTAGACTCCTAGGGTTCATCAGGTGCGATTAAGTTTTGTTTTGAGGATTTTGTTTAATTCATGAGAGAGAGAGAGAGAGAGAAGAAGAGAGAGAGAGAGGGAGGGGCAGAGACACAGGCAGAGGGAGAAGCAGGCTCCATGTAGGGATCCTGATGTGGGATTTGATCCCAGGACTCCAGGACCACACCCTGGGCCGAAGGCAGGCGATAAACCACTGAGCCACTCAGGGATCCCCCAGCAATTAAGTTTTGGCAGATACTTTGTTATTAGGTTGAATGATGGCCCTCCAAATATATGTCAATATCCTAATGCCTAAAATCTGTTAAGATTACCTTATTTGCAAAAAAGGACTATACAGATATAATTTAATTAAGACTCTTGAGATAAAGTCTTCCTAAATCAGGCTTAAGTTCTTTTAAAACACTGCTTTGAGACTTAAGAGAACACTGAGACACAAGGAAAAGACACAGAAAAGGAGAAAGTCATGTGAAGACAGAGATCGAGACTGGACTGATATAGCTACAAGCCAATGAATAGGACAGTGACTAAAAGCTGAAAATGGCTGGAATGCAATCTCCCCTCAAACTCTGAGAAGCAGTGTAGCCCTGATGACACTTTGATTTCTGACTTCTGGCCACCAGGACTGCAGGGAATACCTTTCTGTTGTTTTAAACCACTCAGGTGTTGATAAGTCATTACAGTCACTTCAAGAAACTACTACAGTAACTTTAATTTTTTATTGTGACAAAAGTAATTTTCTAAGATTTAAATAAATGTATGTAGAATCAAATGGATCCAAGTAATCTAATTTCTAGTGGCATTTTAAGTTTAATTTTTTGAGAGGGTCTGCACACATGCGCATGAGCCAGGGGATGGGCGGAAAGAGAGGATCTCAGGCAGCATCCCTGCTGAGCACAGAGCGTGATGCAGGGCTTGACTTCCTGATCCGGATATCACGACCTTAGCCAAAATCAAGACTCAGATGTTTAACCGACTGAACCATCCAGGTACTCCCATCTAGTGGCTTTTATTTTATTTTATTTATTTTATTTTATTTTATTTTATTTTATTTTATTTTATTTTATTTTATTTTATTTTATTGGATTTTAATTTTATTTTATTGGCATTTTAAAAATTAATACAGTCACACTTTATAAAGCCTTTTGAAAAGGAATTATATTTTTAATCCCTTCTTTGATATAGTTCTAAAAGGTTTAAATATCTGGCAATTTCTTAGAGAAAATTTACTATTAAAACTTGAATTCCTCTGGTGAGAAATAATAAAAGAGGAGTGTCGAATACAAGAAAAAGATAACATTTATTACCACTGTGGTACCCGATGAATGTTGTTGAAATAGAATTTGTGTATATTTCCACAGTGACAGTGAAATGTTATAGCATTGCCTAGGGTATTAATAAGTCCATGACTCCCTTGTACACTAAATCATGGTTCGATGCCAAAGGGAAAAAAAAAAAAAAAAAAGAGAGAGAGAGAGCCAAAACAGATGGCAGCTACAATAGCCCCAATGCTTAGAAAAATTATATACTGAAAAAGAGTACTGATTGCATATGCCTGCAGTTTGGACCAACAAGATGGGTACAGGTGCAAAGACCTTTTGTTGAGGTCACTTAAATTTATAGAATAGAAAATTATATGATGCCTTAGAAAGCTGAGAACTATTCTTATTTTTTCTGTTACATAATTGATCCTAAATTACTGCTAATTAACTGCTGAAAGGTCATAAATTACAAAGGAAAACAATATTCGTTTTAAATAAAGGAGAAATTATGATGGTCAAGGGTCATTGTACATCAATATTTTACAACATACATTTGAGCTCATAAGCAAACACTGTCTTTGGGGTCTTTGTTAAAATACTACTTAGGCTTATGGAATTTTTCTTTGCCTTTGGTTGATTACATTTGGTCCAACTTTTCCTTAAAACTTACCTCCCAATTGTCTTTGATACCAAGGAAAATATGCCAAAAAAAGCTTAAGTATTCTATGCTATTGGCTATACCTCAGTATTTCATTCAGTATGGATGAAAGAATTAATGAGGAATTACCTATCAGAACACGTAAGGGTCTCCATAAAGGAATACATTTGCAATGCCCTGTAGCTTATTGAATAATAGGTTGTCTCCTGCTTTTAACTTATGACTGAAATTCACCATTTGGCTTTACAATTCCTTCCTTGGCAATTGGCGTATGAATAGTCAATCTGAGGAATCATGTGGCTAAGTACTCTTAAGTTGGTATATTTAGTTTCCTCATAAGGAGCTTCAATAGTGCTTCTGATGGTAATAGCAGTAGTAATTGCTCCATTCTGGAGGGATTATATTGAGTTAGAAATGTTTTATATATCAGAAAAAATAACCTGTTTGCAAGTGGATAAAGTCTGTCATCCTTGGTTTGTTTGCATGTTTAGTTATGAGAAAATCTTAAGACGACTGTCCAGGATAATTACCGTAATTCAGTATTGCTAATACAATATTTCAAAGGAAATAAAATGAGTTTTTCTGTGTTTGACACAAATGCACACTTAATGTCATTAGTTATTGAGGATTTTAAAAATTGTTTTAGCAAAGCTTAAAGCTATATTCTAAGCATGTTAGAGGCTAGGAATGATCAAGAGAGGCACATTATGGGTATGAAATGATAATATTCTTTACTCATTTTGTCCTACAGTTATTTTTATGGAACTAAATGGACAATCTACTATAGTATGTTTTCTTGCCAAATATGATTTAGATAGATATGATACTAAACTAGATATGGGAAACTTCAGTAACTCTTTCAGGAACTCACGACACCATTAGAGTGCTACTGGGCACTACAATAATGTGAACAATTACTAACAAAAGGGCATGTGATGAGTCTTTCGTGGTCGATCATTCATGAGTCAGCCATTCTTAATATTAGATTTTTATTTTACTAAATGGTACACAATTATTTATAAGTCATTGAATTTTAGCATTTTTGCTTTCAAGTATAAGTAGAATTCAATCTCTGTCATTTCCTGCCCATCAGGGACTAATCCTTTCCTGGACTACTTTTTCCTACTACCTTCTAGGCCCACCTGGTGTCATTACACCGAGAAAATTCAGTTTAAATACCTGAAGAGAATGTGATGGGTGAGTGCCTTTGTATCTAAAAAGATTTTGATGGAATATGGTTTTGAGCGCCGTATTTATATCTTTGGAAAATATTCATCTGTTTCTAGTTTCTTAATAGAGATTGCTTTTCTGTTCTGCCAAGGTAAAATTGATTGCTATTCTCTTTCCTTGTTCTTTGATACACGTTTTGCACAAATCTTTTCTTTTATAGTAATACCAATCACTTTCTAAACTGCAAGAGAAAATGTTTTCTAATTCAAATTTAAATTTCTGAGGAAAATATGATGGCAAAGAATTACAGATTTTTTAACATCATCTATTAATTTTAGACAGTAATTTTCAGCCCTGGGTATGCATTAATGTTTACAACTTGGGCTTGGCTTTTAAAAATATAAGTTTCTGCTATACAGATTTGTAGAAGTACTACTACAATTGTATTTACAATTTTGTAACATTTGTAATCCACATCTTGCCACCAAATTTCATTCATTATGTCAATTCAGTTGTAGTTTATTTCCAATCTTGAATTGTTATCTTTTTGTGTAACTATCAATTCTCTACTGAATAGATTCTAGGACTGATTTCAATTCCACTGTTTTGCAATTACAAGTGATATTTCTATGCATGTCTTTGCAAATGTCCCTGGGATACACATATCTGAAGGTTTGATTATGGAGACATCCAGTTGATTTACATTCATCCACATAAGATCATGCCAGATTCTTTTATTTTCTTTTAAATATATTATTTATGAAAGAGATTAAGAGAGAGAGTGGGAGAGAGCATTTGCACAGGCAGGGAGGGACAGAGGGAGAGAGAATCTCAAGCAGACACCACACTGAGAACAGAGCCCAAGGCTCAATCCCATGACAAAGAGATCATGACCTGAGCTGAAACCAAGAGTCAAACGTTTAACCAACTGCATCCACCAGACTGTATTTTCAAAGAAACAATTGCAGTTTAACCCCCCCAAAACAATTTGTCTGCTGCTCTGATTCCTCAACACATGAAATTATCTAACTTTTTATTTTTACAATTCAAGTATAATATAGTAATTTTCTATAGTCCTTATTTTCATTTCCCTGATTACTTATGAAAGTACACTTCTTTACACAAACATAAATGCATTCACTACTACTTCATGTTTAGAGGCAAGTTTAGCAATGTTATTGGCCTCATAGACATTATATTGTACAAACTCTTTTATAATACTTTAAATCAGGAGCTTGGGCGGCTCAGCGGTTTAGCGCTACCTTCAGCCCAGGGCCTGATCTTGGAGACCTGGGATCGAGTCCCACGTTAGGCTCCCTGCACGGAGCCTGCTTCTCCCTCTGCCTGTGTCTCTGCTTCTCTCTGTGTCTCATGAATAAATAAAATATTTAAAAAAATTAATTTAAATTGATGGTAGAAAATGTATGCATATTGTCTTAATTATTGAGGTGTAATTTATACAATACAATATTATTATACTCTGATTAGCTTGATTTTCTGTATACATTTGTGTAACCACAAATATAATCAAGCTGTAGAGCATTTTAGTAATCCTAAGAAAGCTCCCTTGTGACCTTTCCTATTAAATCCCTGCCCATTGCAGGTTCCAGGCACCCCATAGACAATATACTGTGTGGTGATACAAATCTCAATTATACAGAATATATTTTTAGATCATTAAGAAATTAAATAACACAGAAATCTGAAAAATCCACAAAACTTTGTATATTGCATAACAAACCTACATGGTTCATGGACAAATAGAAATTATCATAGAAATAAAGTATTTTCAATCATATGTTTTTGAAAAGATGTGTATCCTGTTATTACTGGGAGCATCGATCTACAAATGTCAAATAGTTTAAGTTGGTTATTAATGTTCAAGTTTTCCTTACCCATATTGATTTTGTATTATACAATGACTAAGAGTCATTGACTTTTATTACTGTCAAATTTTGTCATGTGTTATAAAGCTTTTTAGTGGACTCAAATATTTCAATTAGTTGTTTTCTTGATGAATCAAGTCCATTTGTCATAAACTTTTCCTTGTAACCTTCCTTATTCTGAAACCTAGTTTGTGGGTGCCTGGGTGACACAGTCAGTTAAGTGTCTGCCTTTGGCTCAAGTCATGATCCCAGGGCTGAGATCAAGTCCCCATCAGGTTCCTTCCTTTGCAGGCAGCCTGTTTGTCCCTCTCCCTCTGCCTGTTGTTCCCCTTGTTTGTGCCCTCTGTCAAATAAATAAATTAATAAATAGCATCTAAAAAAAAAAAAAACCTAGTTTGTATGATATTATAGTTGTTGAAGATTTCTTATGCTGGATGTTTTCAGGGTATATGCATTTATATCTTTCTACCATATCTATGCACTATTATTATTTTTGTTTATGAAGGCAACCAGTACTCCTGCCTTCCTTTTCATGGAATATGACAATCTCAGTTTCCCACTTGAGGTATTAATGATTACTTGGATCATTTGTAATTAATACAATTATGGATTTGATAGGATTTAAGGCTATTGTAGTGCTGTACACTTTCTATCTGTTCTTTGTTCTAGTCCTTTTAATTATCACTCATTTTTATAGTCAGTTTTAAAATGCATTTTTAACTTATGAAATTCCTATTACATCAACACATAATATTAGAAACTTACAATAGTATCCTATTTAGTTCAGTTTGTTTAGAATATTGTCTTGATTTGCTTTCACTACTACACATTAGAAATCTCACAACATATCATTAATATTTTTGTTTTTAACAGCAATTAGGCTTTAATGAAATTAAATTGAAAAATATAACTGATATTTACTACATATTTATGTTCCCATCAGCCTTGTTCTGTTCATGTATCCCAATTTCCATCTGCAGCTCTGATTAAGTATTTTTAGTTCACATTCACCTTGAACATATTTTTTCTAGGTATGAAATTCTAATTGAATGGACCTTTTCTGTACCCACAAGACCTTCACATTTTAAAAATGTTATTGTCTTTGTGTTTGCATAGTTTCAGAGAAATCAGTTATTTTGCATGTGTGTGTTACTGACTGTTGCACTAATAAGATTTTCTCTTTGTTACATGTTTACACTAGTTTTATTATAGTGGATCTTAGCTTGGTTTTCTTTTTTCCTTTGTATAGGCTCTAGGATATTCCTAAATTTGTGTTTAGTAATAATGTTTTAAATTTTAATCAAAGTTATGGAAAAGAATTCTGGTTCAGGCTCGTAATGGGAGCTGGGTAGATTCTGAACTCATCAACTCCATGCAACAAACCAAATTGCCCAAATACAACAATTCCTCCTGAGGAAGTGAAGGGTGACTGAGTAGCTACTGAATAACTAAATATAAAGAGAATGGTAAGACAACAGCAAGATAAAAGAGATACCATAACAAAGGGAGCCTCCACTCCCAACAATGCAAATGGTAATGGGGAGGGTTAGTATTAAGGGAACAGGAACCTATCGATCTTTCCAGGAGCAAAGAAAAAAAAAAGCTACAGTTTAAAAGAGCAACTAGCATATGCAAGACATAAAACTAGTATTCTGCAGAGTTGCTATGGGAAAGCTCTCCAGGTCAGAGGGACTGGGGAGTGACACAGTTTAAGCCTCCATGCCCACTTAAAAACCTAGACGGCACAGTCCAGATGCCATCATCGGTGGGTCTGATCCTCTCAGTGAGATTGTTACTTGGAATATAGGGTTCACAAGCTCACACCAACACTAGGAACACTGGAGTATAAAAAAGAGATTGCAGCTTAAAAGGGCCAACGAACTACAAGAGCATTCTCTTCCTCTCCACCTTAAAAGGCCAGACTGATCAGGATATAGATGCCATAATGACCAGATTCAGACGCTATGATTACTGTCTCAGTTTAAAAGTGAAAAAAAAAAAAAAAAAAAAAAAAGAGAAGTTTGTCTCCCCTGCCACCTTAAAAGCCCAGACTGGAGCAGTCTTGCTCATCATGAACTTGTGACCTTAGCAGGTCCAAGCCACAGTTACAAACCAATTGCCCCATAGTGCTAGAACACAGAAAAGAAGCCATGGTTTTTGTATGTATATTGGTTTTCTTGTTGTATTTGTTTCTTTTGTGTGTTTTATTTTTACTTTTTAAGATGTCTTGTTTTTATTTTCTCCTTTTTTTCCCTTTCTTTCTTTCTTTTTTTTTTTTTTTTAAGATTTTATTTACTTATTCATGAGAGACACACAGAGAGAGAGACAGGGACACAGGCAGAGAGAGAAGCAGGCTCCCTGCAGGGGGAGCCCAATGTGGGACTCCATCCTAGGACTCCAGGATCACGCCCTGGGCCACAGGCAGATGCTCAACCATTGAGCCACCCAAGCATCTCTTGTTTTTGTTTTTGTTTTGTTTTGTTTTTCTTTTTAAATGTTTTTCTATTTTTTTTTATTTTTTGTTTTATCTTTTTCTTTATTCTTTCTGTAAAAAGCCATAGTTTACAAGAGAAATTGGGATATATATCCACAGCTCCAGCCTGCCAGCTAGTCAATGTGGGGACACCATACACAAGACCACTTCTTCAACTTTAGAAATAGCTATTTCACCTAATGCACAGAACATCAAGCAAAATGAGCAGGCATAGGAATATTCTCCAAAAGAAGAAAAAAAAAAAAAACTCAGAAAAAGAACTAAGTGATACAGAGATAAGCAATATGTCTAACAAATAATTTAAATTAATGTTCGAAAAGGTATTCACTAGGCTGGGGAAAAGAATCAAAGAATATAGTGAGACTTTCAATTAAAAAGTTAGTAAAGAGAACCAGAGTTGAATAATACAATGACTCAAATAAAAACAAGGGAATCACAGTAGGTTAAAAGATACAGAAAAAAAAAAAAATACCAGTAATCTGTAAGAAAGGGTAATGAAAAGCACACAAGCTCAACAGCAAAAAGAGAAAAGCACTTTAAAAAATGAGCATAGATCTCTTGGACAACATTGAGTCAACAAACATTCTCAATATAAGGGAAGAAAGAGAAAGGTATAGGAAACTTATTTGAAGAAATAATGGAAAATGTCCCTCATCGAGGGATGGAAACAGATATCCAAGTTAAAGGTGTACAGAGAATTCCAAACAAGATGAACCCAACCAGGTCTACACTATGGTGTAGAGTAATTAAAAGGTCAAAGTTTTAAGATAGAGAATCTTAAAAGTAGAAAAAGAGAAACAAAAAGTTATCAAAAGGGAAAATCTTTAAAATTACTAGCTGAATTTTCAGCAGAAACTTTACATCAGTAGAAAGTAGCATCATATAAGCAAAGTGCTCCAAGAAAAATAAAAACCTATAACCAAGAATATGCTACCTGAGAAGTTATCACTTAGATTTTAAGAAGATACAGTTTCCCAGACAAACAAGAGATAAAGGAGTTTATACCCACTAAACTAGCCTTACAAGAAATGTCAAAGGAACATCTTTAAGTGGAAAAGAAATGGCCATAATTAGAAATAAGAAAAAATGTAAATAAAAACTGTAAAATATGGGACATCTGTGTGGCTCAGCAGTTGAGCGTCTGCTTTCGGCTCAGGACGTGATCCCAGGATCTGGGATCGAGTCCCTTATCAGGTTCCTTGTGTGGAGCCCTGCTTCTCCCTCTGCCTATGTCTCTGCCTCTCTCATGAATAAATTAATAAAATCTTTTTTAAAAAGGTAAAATATGACAACATATACCTAAAATGTGGATAGGGGAATAAAAGGGAAGAAAAAAAAGATTTTTATTTTTTTTAGAATGTGTTTGAACTTAATTGATCATTAAATTAATACAGACTTTTTTTTTTTTTTTTAACAGAGAATGGTATAAGTGAAACTCATGGTAACCACAAACCCCAAAACTAAGATATACAAAAATATTAAGTGAAAGAAAGTCAAATAAAACACTACAGATACTCCTCAATTACAAAGAAAGAGATAAAGAAAATAAAAACCAGAAAACAAATTTTAAAAATTGAACTACATACCTATCAACAATTACTTTAAATTTAAACGGCCTAAAAGCTTCAATGAAAAGACAAAGTGACAGGATGTTTAATACAAAACAAAACAAAACAAGACCCATCTATATGCTGCCCACAAGAGACTCACCTCAGACCTAAAAAAGCACACAGACTATATATAAATGGAGGAATGGAAAAACATTCACCATGCAAATGGAAGGAGGACGGAAAAAAAAAAAAAAAGGCTAGGGCAGCAATACTTTTATCAGACAAAACAGACTTTAAAATAAAGATTATAACAAGAGATAAAGGAAGTCATTACATAAAGATAAAGGATAAATCTGACAAGTGGATGTAAAGATTGTAAAGGTCTACCTAACACTAGAGCACCTAAATACATAAAACAAATATCCGTAGACATAAAGAGAGAAACTGATGGTAATACAATAGTATTAGGGAGCTTTAACACTCCACTTACATCAAGAGATAGATCATTCAGATAGAAAGTCAGTAAGTAACCCAAGATTTTGAATGACACATTGGGCTAGATGGACTTAACAGATATATATGTCCAAAAACAAGAGAACACATATTCAAGTGTAGATGGAACAATCTCCATAACATACCACATATGAAGCTATAAAACAAACCTCAATAACTTTAACTGAAATCATACCATGCATCTGTTCTGACCACAATGGTATGAAACTCGAAATCACATGGAAAAAACACAAACATGTAGAGACTGAAGAACAGGGCTAAAACATGGGGCAATGGAGCAATCAAAGAAGAAATAAAAAAATACAGAGACAAATGAAAATTAAATCACAACAGTCTAAAATTACTGGAACACAGTGAAAACAGTACTAAGAGGGCAGTAAAAACCCTTAGAGGCCTACTTCAGGAAACAAGAAAAGCCAGTAAGCAAGCAATCTAACCTTACCCTTAAAGGAACTAGAAAAAAGAAGAAACAAAGCCCAAGGTAGAAGAAAGAACATAATAAAAATCAGAGTAGAAATAAATGGTGTAAAAACAAAACAAAACAAAACAAAAAAACAAAAAAAAGGAAAAATAAATGAAATAAAAAGAAGATTCTTTGTAACAATAAACAAAATTGATAAACCCTTAGCCAGACTCAATAAGAAAAAAAGATTAAAAAAATTGAAAGAAATACAATCAAAATGAGCGAGATAATTAACTGACACAACAGAAATACAGAGGATTTTGAGAATTCTATGGAAAATTGTATTCCAACAAACTATTCAATCTGGAAGAAATGGATCAATTCCGAGAAATATACAATCTCTAAAGCTTAGCCAGGAAAAAATAGAAAATTTGAACATACTATGTATAAGTAACAAAAGTAAATTGGTAAAAGAAACAAACAATTCACGACCAGATGGATTCACAAGTTCTACCAGAAACTTAAAGAGTTAATGCCTATTCTCTCAAACTATTCCAAAAAATACAAGAGGAGCAAAAGCTCCCAGATATAATCTATGAGGCCAATATTACCCTGATACCAAAATCAGATAAAGACGTCCCCAAAAAAGGAAAAACCTACAGACCAATATCCCTTATGAATGTAGATGTAAAAATCCTCAACAAAATAGTAGCCAACTGCATACAACAATACATTAAGAAAATCTTTCCCACCTAATGGGACTTATGCCTGGGATGCACAGACAGGTCAATATTCACAAATCAATCATCATACATGACATCAACAAAATGAAAGATAAAAATTGTATGATCATCCCAGTAGATGCAGAAAAAGCATTTCACAAGATTTAATATTCATCCATGATAAAAGCTCTTAACAAAATGGGGTTAGAAGGATTATACCTCAACATAATAAAGGCCACATACAAAAACCTCACAAGTAACATCACCCTCATAAGGGGAAAAATAGTACTTTTCCTCTTAGGTCAAGAACAAGACAAAGATGCCCACTCTCACCATTTTTATTCAACGTTTTACTTGAAGTCCTAGACACAGCAATCAGACAAGAAAAAGAAATAAGTGGCATCCATATTGGTAAGGAAGAAATTAAACTGTCACTATGTGCAGATGATAGGATGCTATACAGAGAAAATCCTAAATATGCCACCAAAAAATAGTAATAAAAAAATTTAGTAAAGTGGCAGGATACAAAATCAATACCCAGAAATCAGTAGCATTTCTATATACTAATGACAACATCATAGAAAGAGAAATTTTAAAAATAATACCATTTACAATTGCACCAAAAGGAATAAAATACCTAGGAATAAACTTGGCCAAGGAACTGAAAGACCTATATATTGAAAACCATAAACATTGATGAAAGAAACTAGAGGTGACATAAACCAATGGAAAGATATTTCATCCTCATTGACTGGAAGAGTATTCTTAAAAATTTCCATGTTACCCAAAGCAACCTCCAGATTTAATTCAATCTCTAACAAAATACAAACTGTGTTTTTCACAAAAACTAGAGCAAATAATACCATAATTTGTATTGAACCACAACTGACCCTGAATAACCAAAGTAATCCTGAGAAATAAACTTGGAGGTAGTCACAATTCCAGATTCCAAGATATAGTGCAAAACTGTAGTAATTAAAACAGTATGGTACTGGCACAAAAATAAACACCTAGATCAATGGAAAAGAGACCCAGAAAGAAACTCCTATTTATATGATCAATTAATCTATGACAAATGGGGCAAGATATATAATAAAGATGGTCTTTTCAATAAATGATGTTGGTAAAACTGTACAGCTATGTGTAAAATAATCAAACTAGACTACTTTCTAGTACTACACACACACATACAAACCTCAAAATGGATTACAAAAATTTGAGACTGAAAACCATAAAAATTCTAGAAGAGAACACAAACAGTAAGTTCTCTGATGTCAGCCATCACAAGACTTTTCTTGTGTGTGTCCTCAGGCAAGGGAAACGAAAGCAAAAATAAACTATGGAGATTACACGAAAATAAAAAAGGTTTTTGCACAATGAAGGAAACTGTCAACAAAACAAAAAGACAATCTACTGAATGGGAGAAGGTATTTGCAAATTATATATAAGGGGTTAATATCCAAAGTAAACAACTTCTGCAACTCAACAACCCAGAAACAAACAATGCATTTTAAAAATGGGCAGAGGATTCAAAAGAACCCTTTCTTTTTTTAAAGAATCATACAGATGTCCAAGAGATACATGAAAAGATAGTCAACATCACTCAAGAGGGAAATACAAATCAAAACCATAGTGAGCCATCACCTCGCTCCTATTAGAATGGCTAAAATAGAAAAAAACAAATAAGCTTTGGAGAGGATGAGGAGTAAAGGGAAGCCTGTGCAGTGTTGGCAGAAATGTAAACTGGTATGGCCACTGTGGAAAACAGTATGGATGTTCCTCAAAAGTTAAATTTAGAAAAACCATATGATCCACTAATTCCACTATTGGGTATTTACCCAGGGAAAACAAAAACAGTAACTTGAAAAGACACCTGCACCCCTGTATTTATTGCAGGACTATTTACAATAGCAAAGACATGAAAACAACCTAAGTATCCATCAATAAACAAATGGATTAAAAAACCCAAATGGATAAAGAAAATAGACACACACGCAGTAGAATATTACATACCCATTAAAAAGGATGCTTTTGTGCCATTTGAGACAATATGGGTGGACCTAGAGGGTGTTATGCCCAGTGAAAAAAGACCAAGAAAAGCAAAGATGATTTGTTTCTACTCATAAATGAAATCTTTAAAAAAATGAACATGAAGCAGAATTAGAACTTTAAATACAGGGATCCCTGGGTGGCACAGTGGTTTGGCGCCTGCCTTTGGCCCAGGGCGCGATCCTGGAGACCCAGGATCAAATCCCACGTCGGGCTCCCGGTGCATGGAGCCTGCTTCTCCCTCTGCCTGTGTCTCTGCCTCTCTCTCTCTCTGTGTGACTATCATAAATAAAGATTAAAAAAAAAAAAAAGAACTTTAAATACAGAGAACAAAATGATGTTGCCAGAGCAGAGGGCATTGGAGGGTTGGGTAAAATGAGTAAAGGGGAGAGAGGAAAGGGAGATATAGGCCTCCAACTATGGAATGGGTAAGTCAGGGCAAGAAAAAGCTGAGCATAAGCAATAGAGTCAATGATACTGTAGTGTATCATGGGACAGAGGGTAGCTACTCACGGTGAACAACAGAGCATAATGTATACACTTGTCAAATCACTAAGTTGTACATCTGAAATTAAAGTAACATTGCATATTAACTATACTAAAAAAATCTTATACAACCTTTGTGACTTCTTTATTCAAATATTTTTCTGGACCTCCTTCCTTTTGAGAATCCAGTTATACATAATATCAGACAGCTTGAAATTGTTCTAAAGGCAGTGATTTGCTTTACTCTCAATGCTTTAATATGGAAAAATTATATTGTTATAGATTCATTTTTATAATATTTGCTAATATATTGCATAAACTCCTGCTAATCCTATCCAGTGAAATTTAAATTTCTTGTATCTAATTTTTAGTATCTTGAAATTTCATGTGGTTCTCTTTTGTTTCTTGATTTTCTGTTGTTAATATATTTAGGCTTTCCTTCAAATAACTGGATGTTTTAGAATTCCTATTTTAAGGTTCTGGTCTGATAATTCTAGAACATCTTTCACTTCTGGATTAGTTTGTACTGATTGACTTTTTGCCTCTTTACAGGTCACATATTTCTGCTTCTTGGAATGTCTGGTAATTTTATTGCATGCTAGACATTATGAATATTATATTTATTGTCTCTAATTTGCTCTCCTCTATTAAAGATTGCTAGATTTTGCTCCAGCAAGCAGTTGAATTGGCCCCAACATGCTTAATCTTTTATTTCATTAATTATTCAAGATTTTCAGGCTTATTATTACTTTCACTTCCTCTAATAAGTCACAAGCTTACCTCTATGCATAATTAGAGGGTCATTGTCAGGCTCATCTTGTTTGTTTCACTTTTCACAGTGATCCAGTTTCTTCATTGCCCTTTGAGTATTGCTTGAAAACCACTATTTCCTTTTCTCCCTTGTTTTATAGTAGTCTATATTGAGAGGATTCATTTTTTTTTTTTGTTGACTTATCAATGGCCAGTGGTGGAAGTCTGTGTACATTGGTTTTAATTTATGCCCTACAATAAGTGATTGATGTATACAACTCATTAATATACACAACAGGGGTGTTATTAACATTAAAGAGATCCCAATACTGAAGCCAAATAGCAGACCTAAATGCCACAAGAGCAATGCTGCCCAGAATTTTAGCATAAAGGCTGATTTTTTCATTTAAATAACTGGTATTCATCATAATGTGTATTTTATAGGTATAATTACATTCTTGTGATGTCTTTTCTAGAGTTTGGTAGGTCAGCATATTAACATCTTGAGTTCCATTCTATGCCCAGTCCTCTTTTCATTCTTATGTCCTTCCATAGAATGCAAAATGAAAGATTTTATAACACTTTTAACTATAAGGCTTTTTAAATTATGCTGTTAATATACAGTTGCTTTCTATTTCAGTGAACCTCTTGCAGAATTCTTAACTGGTAAATAGATGGTATGTTCTTGAGTATATAGAGTATAAACTGTTCTTTGGACTATTTGCCAATAAATGTTTGGATAATTGCTAGAATCCTATTGGACATATTTGATGACAAGCAACTTCCTGGTAGCAGGGAAATAAATCTAAAGTACCCATAAAGGTTGATTTTTATAAAAATAAACTGACAATTTTGAGTGACCAAGTTGCCTAAATAACTTCTTTAGGGCAGATGAATATTGATTTTTCTGATATATATATATAAATAATATACATAAAAGTAATAATTAGAAATATGCCCATATCTCATCAGTAGAATTTCAACTTTTCTGGAGACCTAAGTATCTGTATATATATATATATTTTTTTTTATGTCTCTAGAAGTTTTTCTGATATGCAGCCAAAACTGGAGATAAGAATCTTTTCAAGGGACCTAACAGATGATATAATTTGATTCCTTTAACATTTAAAAAAATGAATCAAAATGATTTTTTTAAATCCTGAGATTATGTAAAATTTGGTTTTGAAGAGTTTTCAACCCATTTTCTACTATTCACATCCTTGGAATTTATGGATTACTGAAGAAATTTATAAGGTATGATGCTACACAGAGCACAACACTGTTTCTGTGTGCATTTAGTTTCCCATTTGAATCCAGTGTTAGTGTCTTTTATCTTTTTAACAGTTATTATTTTATGTGCAGGGTAAGAATAACAGCAAGAACAAAGAAAAAACATCTTAGGTTTTAAATGTCATTTATGAGACATAATTTCAGTTATATTTTGCTGCTTCTTCTAAATTTACATAACAAGGATACATGAATTTATATTGTGACTCATTGTCATGTAAATATATGAAAAGTTCATAAATTTAAATGTTTTTCAGACATCTGTTTGACCTGTTGTGGAAAGTTTCTCCTCAGGGGGTATACATCTACTTCACATTTGATAGCATGACACTTTCTGCATCTTATTGTCTTATTTTAGCAAAGAAAACAGCAGACCATCATTGTGAGAACAGAATACCAATAAACTAGTAAAACTCTAATCAAGTTTGAAAAAATGATTTGAATTGGGCATGTCATTCAAAGCTCTAGCTTATTGAAATGTGATTTTAGAAAATAAATTTGCTGAACAATAAAAATGGTAAGTCTGAATTCTAAAACAAAAGATATCAGAAAAACCTAGTGTTTTAATGTATTCAGATTTTTTGAAGTATGCTATTTGCTTATAAATTTAAGTCAACAGAAAGAACATCATAATATATATACTTCATATTTTCTTCAAAAAATATGATGAATATTCAGAAGATATTGACAAGCAGATGGTCATTGTGGATATTTTTGTCAACATTCTTGACTGAGACTTTTGCTACATGGTTCAGAAAAAGAATATTTTAATGGGTTTGTATATATAAATAACAAAGTATGGTGATAGAAATTCAGAGAGACCTAAAACCATAAATCCTATCTTGTTTCATTAAAAGTCTAGATGAATAGATTAATAGTTTAATGAATAGTTTAATAATCAAATACATTTGAAAATTTAAAAAATTATCTGAATAATGATTTAATCAAAATTAAGTACCCCTTTAAAATGAGAAGTGTATCTCCTATGCTTTATACATATTATAAATATACTTATATGTAAATATATGTATTTAAATTTTATGTTGTAATATACATGCAGAAAACTGCACACATCTTAGGTGTATAGTTTGGTATATTGCATAAACAATACACGCTTAGAACCAACACCAGACTAAGAAACAGACATTACCGTGAAAGTGGAAACCTCAAATTCTTTTCCAGTCACAACCAAATTTTAAGACTGGCTTCTAAAAACACAAACTAATTTTGCCTGCTTTAGTACTTTATATACTGATGGAATCAGAGAACATGTATCCAGGGTATAATGAACATCATTGTATCTGTGAATCTTATCCATATTTTTATGTATAGTAGAAGATTCATTTGCCACCTTTTAGTTCTCTAATAATCTAAAAATTATTAGTGAGAAATTTTTGTTCTTAGACTGAATCTAAGGTAAACAATCCAAAGCAAATGTGAGTAGAAAAAATCTTATTGCTCTCACTTGAGAAATACTTCCTACAAACTAAATCTTTGACAGTAATTTTTAAAAAATCCAAATATACAAGTATACATGCTCAGAGATAGTCTTTCAAAATATTTTAATATTAACTGTTATGTCCTACTAAAAAAAAAAGAAAAACAAAAAAACCCAGTTATGTCCTACTGAAGATGCTCGCTCTTTCTTTTGATTTATTTGAGAGAAAGTGTGAGCACAGGGAGGGGTAGTGGGAGAGGGGGAGAGAGAGATTCCTCAAGCAGACTCCCCATAAAGCATGGAGCCCAGTAGGGAGGTTAACACTAGGATGACCATGAGATCACAACTTGAGCTGAAGTCAAGAGTCGGATGCTCAACTGAATGAGCCATCCAGGTGCCCCCTTTTTCTTTATTAAAAAAGGAAAGTAATATAGTCTTTGATGTTTAAAATAAATAAAAAAATTTAAATACAGCTAAGTCATTATCATTACAACTTAATAGAAAAGTTAGTCAACATTGCTGCCTGTATTTTTTTCTAAAAGTTTCTAAATCCATTACAAACCCCTCCAGCACATTAAAGTGGTTCTGTATCCACAAATTACAAATTATAGCTCCATTATCCATAAAAATAATTAGATGCCTTGTGTGAATGAAATGCAAGGAATGGTTTGCTTTTTGATTGCTCTGACTGAACTGTTTTGGTTTTGTTCCCCTAGCAGTAATGAGCCATTTTTAAGATTGGCATTTCTAACTTAGGGAATAAAACTGAAGTGATTTTACTGGCTGCATATATTGCACCCCCGTTCCCCAACCCCCCGCCCCAGAAAAAAAGCTTTCCAAAAACACAAAAGTTACAAATTAGAACATAGTGCTGATAACATGAAAAAGTGCTATGTAATAGCAGCCTTGTGTATAACATAATAGATACACACATCTATGAATGTTGTTCAGAAGCATAGATCTTGAACATCTAATCATTTATCTTGGCATTTTCAATATAATATAGTATGGGAAGCTCCATAGAAGACTAACTTGGATATAAACAAGCAATGTATTTTACTCTGTAAAGATAGCTGTGACATTTAGGTTTTGGTCATAGTGTTTTGTTCTTGCCTTTTTTTTTTTTTTTTTTTTTTTTTGCCATGTGTAGAAGTAGCTGCCCTGTTACCTTATACTTGTAAAACCTATGTACATGCCTATCATATAGGAGAATATTTAAAATATATTTATTGCATGACTGAAAGCATTTGTTGTGGAGCAATAACATTTTCACTATCTAGATTGATTATTTATTTATTTATAAAGATTTTATTTATTTATTCATGAGACACACACACACACAAAGAGAGAAGCAGAGACACAGCCAGAGGAAGAAGCAGGCTCCACACAGGGGGAGCGATGCAGGACTTGATCCCGGGACTCGAGGATAAGGCCCTGGGCCAAAGGCATGTGCCAAACTGCTGAGCCACCCAGGTATCCTTTACTTTCTAGATTTTTTTTTTTTTAATTTTATTTATTTATGATAGTTACAGAGAGAGAGAGAGAGGCAGAGACACAGGCAGAGGGAGAAGCAGGCTCCATGCACCGGGAGCCCGATGTGGGATTCGATCCCGGGTCTCCAGGATCACGCCCTGGGCCAAAGGCAGGCGCCAAACCGCTGCGCCACCCAGGGATCCCTACTTTCTAGATTAAAAAAAAAAAATGGGGGAATTTGAAGTAGTATATCACCTAATTCACTTGGGACATCTAGGTCAAACCCAATTACACGTGGTACTGTTAAGTTTTTTTTAAAAATCTAAAATTGAAAAGTAGTTTCACACTCTATTTTTCAACAACAGCATAGCTCAATATTTAAGGACATTCTTAAGTTTTTTGTAGTTATGTCCACCAAATATATTTAATGCATAGTTTTTAACAAAATAAATCTGTTATATTTAATCCTTTAATAACTTCTTGAGAAAAAAACAAGTCAATATCATTTCCTACATGGCATATCTAACATTCAAAAATGTGTGAAACAAACATATCACTAAGGCTAACTAGAATCTGGAGTATTCTAACAAGACTGAAAGAGGGCCCTTTTTTTTTTTTTTTGAAGATTTTTATTTATTTATTCATGAGAGACAGAAAGAGAGAGAGAGAGAGAGAGAGAGGCAGAGACACAGGAAGAGGGAGAAGCAGGCTCCATGCAGGGAGCCTGACGTGGGACTCTATCCTGGGTCTCCAGGATCACGCCCTGGGCCAAAGGTGGCGCTAAACCATCAAGCCACCCAGGGATCCCCAAGAGGGACATTTTTAATGGAAAATAACTGAAAAAGAACACTTTTATTGCCAACTGACTCAGTTTGGCCTTCTGCCCATATTATGCAATACCTTAGGATTAACCTTCTGATACCTATGTTAGCATTACTAAATGCATATTTTAGTTAACTGCCTCTATTTTTAGTATGATTTTATATTATAAGCACAGTATAAGCAAATAATTCACACCTATGATATTTAATGAACATGGCTTCTTCCAGGAGGAACAAATTACTTGAACAGAAACCCCCATTATGGCCGATTGAGCTGTGTGAGAAATTCTCCTGGCAGATGAGCCCCAGACCAAGGGCTGGCTTCTGTTAAGATAAATGGGTAGATTCTTCTTTATTTTGTAGCTTTTCTAATTCCTTTTGTACTGAAAATGATGCTTGCCTAGTCTTTCATTGAAACAGTTGTCACAGAGAATACCGTATGCTCATGGAAAGAACTTTTCTCCAAATTACTGTCAGTTAGATTCTCAAATCACAAAACCTCATACCTCCCCAAATTCCTGATTACAATTTCCTGTATATTTATTTGATTTCTTCCCATTTCTAATGGAAATATTCTAGTGATGTCCCCTTTCATGTCCCCAGGCCTTCACTATCAACCAACTCCGCTAATCAGCATGTTTAATCCAGACAGCAGTAAGGTTGTATATTTGTGAAGAAGCATAGAACTTTTCTCTCCTTAGTGGGAGGAGACAAGAGTAATACGAGTCTGTAAAACATTTGATCTAAATATTTTATTAATTCTAGTTAGTATTTGTAGATATCAACAGAGAGACAACAAAATGCTTATTTTTTGGTCACTAACTCAACTGCATATTGGGACTGGGCCCACGACAATGGAATTAATTGGATTCTATGTAAGAACATTAGGTACAGGCCTCACTGCGAAGACTAAGGAGCACATGTTCACTCCAATTAGGACATGGATATTCAGTTTGAAAATTTGCACTTTGATTGCATGAATTAATGCTATGATTTAGGCAACCAGCCTGTGAGCTAAGTAGAGTAGTTACAGGGTAAGCTTGGAATCAGATGACCTTTTAGATTGTCCTTTTGCAATTTAAATTACTTTTCTTGACTTACATTTCTCCCACCAAGGTGATTGATAGGAGTACCTAACTCATGTGTGATATGGACTGGATAAGTAATTTACCAGACAGAATTTAAAATAATAACCATATAGATACTCATCAAATTGGGAAAAGAATGGATGAACATAGTGAGAACTTTAACAAGGAGACATAAGAAAGTATCAAACGAAAATCATAGAACTGTAGAATACTATAACCAAACGGAAAAATATTCTACAGGGGTGCAACATACTAGATGAAGCAGAAGAGATCAGTGACCTTGAAAACAGTATAGAGAAACTCTATCAAAGTACAAAGTATGAAAAAAAGTGAAGAAAGCTTAAGAGACTTAATGAACAACATTAAACAGAGTAACATTCACATTATGAGTCCCAGAGGGAGAAAACCGGGGGTGGGGTGGGGGGGTGGAGGGCAAAAAACTTATTTGAAGCAGTAATGTGAAAACTTCTCTTGCCTATGGGAAAAACAACAAAACAAAACGAAACAAGACATCCAAATCCAGGAATCCCAAAAAGTTCCAAACAAGATGAACACAGAACCACACCAGGACACACTATAATTCAAAAGTCACAAGTTAAAGACAAGGAGAAAATCTTGAAAGCAGCAGGAGAGAAGGATGTATAAGGGAACTCCCACAAGACTACAAATAGACTTTTCCACAGAAACTTTGCAGGCCAGAAAGATGTAGCACAATATATTCAAGGTGTTGAAGTCAAAAAAATAACAGCAAGCAAGAATAGTCTACTGGGCAAAGCTATCATTCAAAAATCAAAGAAAGAAAGAGCTTCCAGATAAGCAAAAGCTAAGGGAGTTCTTCATCACTAAATCAGCCTCGTAAGAAACTCCCAGAAGAAAATAGAGGGTAAGCTCCTTCACTTCAGTCTTGGTAATCCTTTTTTTTTTTTATGTGATAACAAAAGCAAAAATAATCAGGTTAGACTACACAGAACTAAAAAACTTCTGTACGACAAAGGAAACCATCAACAAATGGAAAGGCACCTACTGAATGAGAAAATATTTGCAAATCTCATATCTGGTAAGGCACTAATGCCCAAATATATAAATAATCCATTCAACTCAACAGCAAAGAAACAATTGGATTTAAAAACAGGCAGAAGACCTGAATAAATTTTCCAAAGAAGATATACAGATGGCCAATAGGTACATGAAAAGGTGCTCAAAATCACTAACTGTCCAGAAAATGCAAATTAAAACCACAAAGAAATATCATTCACATCTGTTAGAATGGCTATGAAAAAGAGTTAACCAGTACCAGTGAGAATGTGGAAATAGAGAACCCTTGAGCATTGTGTGTAGAAATGGAAATTAGTGCAACCTCTATGGTAAAATGTATGGAGGTTCTTCAAAAAATTAAAAATAAAACTACCAAATGATCCAGTAATTCCACTTCTGAGTATTTATCTGAAGAAAGCAAAAACAGTAACTTGAAAATATGTATGCACCCCTATGTTCACTGAAGCACTATGTAAAATAGTCAAGACATGGAAACAACTGAAGTGTCTATTGATGGATAAATGAATCACTAAAATGCACGCGCACACACACAGAAAGATTTCAGCCATAGAAAGTAATTAAATCTTGCCATTTGTGACAACAATGGATGTTGAAGACATTATGCTAAGTAAAATAAGTTAGAGAAAGACAAATGCCATTTGATCTCATTTATATGTGTTATCTTAAAAATGAAAAAAAAAAAAAAACCCTAAAAACTAAAAAAACTCCTAGATAGAAAAGTTTGGTGGCTGCCAGTGTCATGGGCTAGTGGTTGGCACCATGGGTTAAATGAGGTGAAAAGGTACAAGCCCCATTATAAAATAAATAAGCCATGGGGTATGGTACACCTGAAAATTAGTATAATGTTGTAGGTCAACTATATGTCAATGAAAATACATACATATGTACATATATCAGTGAGTCTCGGTTTAAGGTACAGTATAGTGACTATGGTTAATTCTGTATCACATAGTTGAAATTTGCTCAGCAAGTAGATCTCAAAAGTTCCTATAATAAGAGAAAAAAATTGTAACTATGTATGGTAAGATTTGTTAGATTTATTGTGATGATCAATATTTACTATTTTTACAATATTGAATCATTAGGTCATAAATCCAAATTAAATATATGTCAATTATACTTTAATATAAAATATACATAGATTGTTACTGCGCTCATAATGCTTCATATTCTGTGCTGTTGATACAACTATCATGTTACATTCATGGGTTTTATTATGGACTGGAGATTTTTGCAATTTTATTTGTAGAGCCAAGAAATAAATTCAAGGTAGGATCAATGAAGTAGGCCCATGGCGTATGGATTAAATCCAAAAAATTACAGTTAAAATGGGAGCATACAGGTAAAGGTTTTATTTTCCATGTCAGTAAAGTAATTAATTAAAAAATAAGTTCTTTAACTCTTCTGGAATTCTTGTGTTTATCCGTATTGTGTATAAGATTGTGTGTGCTATTTGTTTCTATCTCCTATCTTTAAAAAAAATTTAAAGCAAGAGCTGAATTTAATATCAGGGGTATTTGGGCATTTTTTATTAA
Organism: Canis aureus; assembly: GCF_053574225.1. Lineage (NCBI taxonomy): Eukaryota > Metazoa > Chordata > Mammalia > Carnivora > Canidae > Canis > Canis aureus. The sequence goes on along the minus strand of NC_135612.1, from coordinate 6,567,936 downwards.
CTATATTATTCATATGTTTCTTTGAGTTGTGAATATTTTCCAGTAAGTTTGGAACAGCTTAGTGTTTCTCAAGTTATAAAATTGCTCTGAAATCAAATTGAAGAGATAAAGTAAGATGAAAATAAAGAGAAGATAGGCTTTAGTTGTTATATAAAGTGATATATATGTAATTTTGAATATATGTCTATATATACATATAGCACCATGAATCATATTTAAAAAGATGAGGCAGACAAAAGAGATGGAAAAATCAGAGCTCCATAGACTCAATTTTTTTCCCCCAGTAGATCCCAAAGAGCCCAGGAGTGAAAATGGATATAGCAGAAAAAAAAAAAAAAAAATCCCAGTATTACATGGAGAGAGGCAGAAAAACTACATGGTAATATAGGCATCTCTTTAAATTTGAGATGACAGAGAGCCTCATTGAACTTGTACTGAGGAAGCTGATTTGAGCTATCTCAGAAAAAAAAAAAAAAGATTCTGATTAAAAAATCATTTAGTCTAACTGTGCTTTAATAAATGCCAGATTGTTTTCTGTGACATTAAATCTCAAATGGTTTAACATAGCCAAAATATTAACCTATGTGACACCAATAATTCAAACAATTCAATTATGTTAAAAAATATTAAGATACACAGACACTCACACTAAGACGGTGTTATCAAGCACTAGGAACCATGGTAAAGCATGTAGCTGTACATTTACTACATTGTCAGCACTATGTGCAGAGCCTCTTTGCATGAAACAAGATCCAGAGTGACAATATTTTGATCATTAAAATGCAAATGTTTTTCACTGAATAAGTTTGTTTGAAAGTTAGTGTGAACAATCTAAGTTAGATCAGAGAGGAATAATTTATTGCCTCCATTATTCCAAAAGTAGATTTAAAAGCACTTTCTGTATTATAAACCTTTGAAAATTTTGAACAAGTAGGGCTATGTAGATACAGAGCATGCAGTAGTAACTCTCAATTTTCTTTCTATTGATGGTAAGTGTCTAGTAATTTTTTCAAATAAATACTGTATTCTTTGTAAGGACATTATTTTCCTCCAAGAATTATTAATAATGATAGCTTATATTTGGGGGAATGCTTAAAATGGTCCGGACACTGTATTAATTGCACCTCACAATATATAATTCAAATATAGTAATAGTAGATTGCAGCTAAAATAACTGCAAGGCTCATAAGCTATTTATACAAATAATCTTTAGGAAAATTCCAAGATAGTAGGAGAGGTAAAAACAAAGACATGATAGGAAATTTTAGCCTCTAACACGTACAGCAATGAATATGAGTAGTCATAAGACATGAGGTTGGGGAAGAAAAGATTCTGTAATTCATGTCATTGAGTCTTCATCTTTTAGGGAGGTTATGATCTTGAGCTATAAAACATGTAAATATTAAAATGACAGGATTTTTAACCATTTCTCCCTTTTTAAAAGAGATTGCATTTATTTATGAGACAGAGAATGTACATGCATGAGGAGAGGGAGGGGAAGAGGAAGAGAGAATCTCAAGCAGACTACAAGCTGAGCTTGGTGCCTGACAGGGGGCTCAATCTCATTACCCTGAGATCATGACTTGAGCTGAAACCAAGAGTCAGAGTCTTAATGTACTGAGCCACCCAGGTGCTCCCATTTTTAATCCTTATTTTACCTACTCCACTCTCCTATTCCATTTTCCTGAGTTATCGCTAGTAAAACCAAGAGACAATCAATGATTTTAATGAATTTTTAAAAATCCTTTGTGAATTAGGACACTAATTCACATAGTTTATGATGCAGTATGAGACAATGATTAAGAGTTTGGGGTCTCTAGTCAGTTTTCCTGCTTTTTTAGGTCTTGAATACTATTTATTAGCAGCATAACCTCAGTAAGAGTCTTCATCTGTTAAATGGGGATAATGGTTGTAATTACAACTTCACAGAGATTGTTAAGGATTAAATCACTACGACAATTGATACAACCTTAGCTTTTGCTAGAGATTCAGGGGCAGACAGGGAGAATAAGGCAAATGGAATACTTAGGATAGTGAAACCATGCTATGTGGTACTATGAGAGATACATAACATTTTGCATTTGTCAAACTCCATAGTAGTGTACAACAGAGAGTGAACCCCAAAGTAAACTGTGGAAATAACTTAACCAATAACAGATCAAATTGGTTCACTAATTGTAGTGAATTCTCTACACTAATTCAAAACATTAAAAATAGGACAAGCTGTGTATGTGTGGTGGGGAGTAATAAGGGCATTCTGTACCTGCCCAATTTTTCTATAAACCTGCCCAATTTTTCTATAAACCTGAAACTGCTCCAAAAAAACCCCACATTTATTTAAAAAGTTATGTAGATTCCTATGGGGGCAATATTTATAATGGAAGACAGAGGTTGGATAAGGTTGTCTCATTATTCATTGATTAGTTATGATTATCCCACCTATGGATGAGAAAGATTATCCTAACCAGAAGTTTCACAGTTTTTTCTTATTTTTGTTGTTGTTCATTCTGAACTTTAACTTGGTACAAGTATAGGAATGCTTTAATAAAAATACATTTAGGAAGCATTAAAGACATCTGATACTTAGATGAAGACTATGGTACTAATACACTCATTAAAATTAATAAATTCTTTAAGCCAAGGTAATTTTTAGGGTGAATTCTAGCAAATATTAAGGAATAACTATTACCAATTTTACTTTCTCTCCAGAAAACAAAGGAGAATATATTTCTCCATTTATTTTATGAAGCCAGTGTTACCCTGTTGCTTAATCCAAAGATGGTACAAAAATAAAAAAAAAAAAAAAACTGTTGACCAATCTCTCATAAATATGGACAAAAATATCTTTAGCAAATTAATAGAAGAGAGGCTGCAGCAATGTCTATAAAGAATTACACCTTGACAAACTGAGACACATTCCAGGGACTTAAAGCTGGTTTAATAATTGAAAGTTTATGTATTTCATATTAAAACCCTGAAAATAGAAATCTCATGATCCTATTAATTGATAAATATCATTTGATAAACTCAAAACCAATATATGATAAAAATTGTCAGAAAACTTTAGAAAGAAGTTCCCAATTTGCTAAATACCATCTACAAAATATGTATAGCTATTATCATAATAAATGATCAAAGATCAAATGCTATGAGACTGGGACCATGGCAAAGATAACCACTTTCACCATTGCTAGGGTATGCACATATGGATTGCATTTCTATATGGTAACAATGAGCACAAAAAAAATCAAAATTTAAAATAGTATTTACCATCATTCAAAAAAAGAAATACATACATACAAAAATAACAATGCGTATAATAGTAAGCTGAAAACTACAAAACACTGGCAAAAGAAATAAAAGAAGTACTAAATAAATTTAGAAGTTTCAGCATAGTAAAGGTGACATTTTACTCCACAATGACAGAAATTGAAGGTAATTCTTATCAATCTCAAAATGATTTTATTTATAATTAGACAAGATTATTCTAAAACTTATATGACTTAATTTTCCATTAAATTGTAATATTTTTCTTGGGTCTCCCCCTCATACCTTCCTAAGCTGGTTTTATCAGTGTAAAACTTATATGGAATGACAGGAGCTCTAGAATAGCTAAAACACTTCTGAAGAATAAAATAAGGATTACTCTGCTTGATTTCAAGGCATAACATATAGGTACACTAATCAAGAATGTGCAGTTTTGGTGAAGGAACATATAGAACAAGGAATTTGAAGATCCAGAATTAAACTCACACAGATAAGACCAACTGGATTTTTGTTGAAAGTGTAAATATGACTCACTAGAGGAAACATAGTATTAAAAAAATGGTGCTGAAGCAATTGGATATTCATAAGCAAATATACAAACCCCAATGTAAATCTTATAGCCTATTAAAAATTATCTGAAATGGGAACATTTACATATAAACTATAAAAATTTTACAAGATAATATAGGTAAAAAACCCTCTGCAACTAAGCCATGGTGAATAATTCTTAGACATGACACCAAAAGCACAAAGAACAAATGAACTAGACTTCATCACAATGAAAATCTCTTGCTCTCTGTACCATAAAGTATAGACTAGGACAAAATATTTGCAAACTAAATGTCTAACAAGGGACTTACATGTAAATTATTTACATATGATATTCATTATATAAATAGACAATAGGCAAAAGACAAAATGAGACATTTCACCAAGGAGGATATATCAGAAAATGAACACAGGAAAATAGGCTCAGCATCACTAGCCTTAGAGAAATACAAATTAAGACCATAGTGAGGTTTCATTACATACCAATTGGAAGAGCTGAAATAAAAAAAAATACTAACAATACCAAATATTGACAAAAAGGTGAGGAAATAATTCCTCATCAATTGTGGTAAGTACGTAAGATGATACAGCAATTTTGGAAAATAGTTTGGCAATTTCTTTAAAAATAAAAGGACACCATAAATGTTAGATACTGCACTCTCAAACTAGAGAAGTGAAGGCTTAGGTCCAAGAAACATATTCCCATGATTTTTTAGAGCAGTTTGATGTATCATAGATCTAAACTGGAAGCAACTAAAATATCCCTCAATAGGTTAATGGTTCACAAACAGTTGTGCATCCATACCAGGGAACTCTATTTAACAATAAGAAGGATATTGATACTTGTAAGAGCTTGAATGGAACTCAAAGGCTTTTTGCTGAGAGAAAAAAAAAAGGCTAATTTCAAAAGTTACTCTGTTTCCATTTATGTAATATTCTGAGAATGACACAGAAGAAAGTTCAGTGTTTGCCATGAGTTAGGTATGGTGAAGGGATTGGTGGGACACTATGGGAGATTTCAATGATGAAGGAAGAGCTTTGTACTTTTATTGCAATGATGGTTACTGGAAGCTACCCATTGTGACAAAAGACACATAAAAATCACACACACACATTCCATCAGATTCTTTTTTCCAGGATTAATATTGTCTACATACGCAGGATGTAGCCTTTGGAGAAACCAGGTCAAGTTTCATTGATCTGTTCTACTGTTCTTCTGATTTCTATTTCATTCAGTTTCACTCTTTATTATTTGTCTTCTACTTAGTTTAGGCTTTGCTATTCTTTCTCCAGCTCCTTAAGGTGTAAGGTTAGCTTGTATATTTGAGATTTTTCTAATTTTTTGAGAGAGGCTCATATTAAAATGTACTTACCTCTTAAGACTAACTTTCCTGTATTCCAAAGCTTTTGAACAGTTGTGTTTTCCTTCTCATTAGTTTGCATGAACCTTTTCTTTTCTAATCTCCTGGATGACCCTTTCTTTTTTCTTTTTTTTTTTTTTTTTTTTGTAGGATACTCGTCAACTCCCAAATGTTTGAGTTCCTTCCAAACTTTCTATTATGGTTGAGTTCAAGTTTCAAAACAGTGTGGTCTGAAAATATGCTGGGAATAATTTGAACCTTTTGGTATCAGTTGGGACCTGATTTGTGACCCAACATGTGATCTATACTTAGAAAGTTCCATGTGCACTTGAGAAGAACGTGTATTCTCTTGCATTAAAATGGAATGTTCTATATATATCTGTAAAGTCCATCTCATCCATCTCAGAGCCCTTGTATCTTTGTTGATCTTTTGCTTAGATGATCTGTCCATTGCTGTGAGTGGGGTGTTGAAGTCCCTTACTATGATTGTATTATTATTTTTAAAGATTTTATTTACTTACTCATGAAAGACAGAGACAGAGAGACAGAGAGACAGAAAGAGGCAGAGGGAGAAGCAGGCTCCATGCAGGGAGCCAGACGCGGGACTTGATCCCAAGTCTTCAGGGTCAGGCCCTGGGCTGAAGGCGGTGCTAAACCGCTGAGCCACCTGGGCTGCCCAAATGATTATATTATTATTGATGTGTTTCTATACTTTGGTTATTAATTGGTTGACATAATTGGCTGCTCCCCAATTAGCATAAATACTCATAATTGTTAGATCTTCTTGTTGAACAGGCTCTTTAAGTATAATGTAACATCCCTCTTCATCTCCTACTACAGTCTTTGATTTAAAATCTAATTTATCTTAAAGGAGGATTGCTACCCCATCTTTCTTTTGAGGACTATTTGTGTGGTAAATTGTTCTCCACTCCCTGATTTTCAGTCCCAAGGTGTCTTTAGGTCTAAAATAATTCTCTTTTAGACACCAATATGGATGGGTCTTGCTTTTTTAATCTGATACCCTGTGTCTTTTGACAGGAGCATTCAACCCATTCACATTCAGAGTAACTATTGAAAGATAAGGATCTAGTGCCATTATATTAACTGTACAGTACAGTCCCTGTTTCTGTGTATTGCTTCTTCGGTCTCCCTCTTTGCTTATAGGATCCCTCATAATATTTCTTGGAGGGCTAGTTTGATGGTCACATATTCTTTCAGTTTCTGTATGTTCTGGAAGCTCTTTATCTCTCCTTCTATTCTGAATAACATCCTAGCTGGATCAAGTATTCTTTGCTGGATATTTTCTCATTTAGCACCCTAAATATATCATTCCAGCCCCTTCTGGCCTGCCAGGTCTCTGTGGATAGATCTGCTGTTAATCTAATATTTCCTCTTTTGTATGTTAGGAATCTCTTATCTTGAGCTACTTTCAGGATTTTCTTTATCTCTGAAATTTAAAGTTTCAATATTATATGTCAGGAATCTGTTTGTTTGTTTTTTGAGGCATCCTCTCTACCTCTTGGATATGAATGCCTATTTCCTTCCCCAGAGTAGAGAAGTTCTCAACTAGGATTTGCTCAAATATACTTCTCACTCTCAATTTCTCTTTCTGCATCTTCAGGAATTCCAATAATTCAGATGTTTTTCTCTTTCAAACCATCACTTATCTCTCAGAGCCTCTCCTCATGGGTTATTAGTTGTTTTTCTTGCTCTTCCTCAGTTTCCTTCCTTTCCAGCTTGTCGTGTGTGTCACTTATTCTCTCTTCTGCCTCAATCACACTCGTTTATTAGAGCATCTAGTTTAGACTTCATCTCAGTAATTTTAATTTTGGTATGATTAGATCTCATTTCTACATGAAGAAATTCTCCAGTCAAGAGTACAGGGGACATTTTTGTATTATTTTTACAACTTCCTATGAATCTGTGATTGTTTCAAAGTATCAGATATTGAAAAATAGTTTAAAAAAACACTTGATAACATTGTAATATTCCTATGTATTTGCAAGATTATTGTATTTAATGACTGAGCTAGCAGCTTCATGTCCTGACATTACCATAATGGGGAGTCAATACATAATGTTCAAAATTAATGAATTAGAAGATAGCAGTAGAGTTTCATGTTCTATTACAATATGTTGAAGTGTAAATCCCATGGAAAAATACAAATACCAAAGATGGTGCTTCTGAGAATGAGTAAAGAAAAATGTGGAGAAAAGAACACCAGACTCTTTAAAAATTAAATTGTTCTTTTCATTTAACACTTAAACAATGAGGGTGTTAATTAAAAAAAAAAAAAGAAAGAAAAAAGAAAAAGGAAAAATAAGAGAAAATAAAGATATGTTTAATGTAAATACTTGGAACAATTGGTCAAGTTTTCTGATTTATAGGAAAAATACCTACAAGAGGTATTTTAATTTTAAACCACTAATTTTAACCACTTTCAGCTGGTGGCTTCTCTTTACCTATTAGTGTTTATTTTGCACGTTTACATACATTACAATATCCTCATATGTCTTAATACATCTTGAATTTGCAATCAAACCAGTTGTCAATGGTATTTTGACCTTCAAAGTTAAATACTCAGCTTTATTTTAAATAAAAATAGTCAAATATCCCTTATTATTGAAAGATTATCATACATCATTTTTCATATGGCCACAACATCCTAGCCTAATAAATCTTAGATATATATTTAATAATATTTATTCAAAATACAGGTTTGTGTGTGTGTGTGTGTGTGTGTATGTGTGTGTATCCTAGCCTATTCTAGGCACTAAGAACACAATGAAATAGTAATGAAAGGTCACATTATATTAGGAAAGTCCCAAACAGGATAATTAGAATCACCAAAGAACTATGTAAAATGTAGATGGTATTGAAGTTAATTTTAGCTCTATGAAAGCAAAATTGTTATTACTAAATTATTCAGAGAAATATTTTTTCAGATTAATTTTAAAGTACTTGAGTACAATTGAATATGTGTGTCAATACATTTCTAAATTCTACAAAGATGTTTTAATTATACAATGGGTATAACAAAGATCTGAAAGTAACCCATCATTCACCCTGAGGATAGATTTTTATTTACAGAGTGACTATTATTTATTCTCCCCTTAATATCTCTAAGTCCCTCATTAATTTTCTGTAAGCTTCCAATCTGAAATAGAGTCACAATACCCTAAGTTCATCTCCAAGAAGGCCACCAAGATTTTTAATATAGTATACTATGCCCCAAGGCTCTCCTCTAGGACTATTAAGCACATTATTCCAATATTGCTAAAGCACATAATGAACTGTGTTAAACACTAATCAAATATTTAAATAAATGCATTTCACTGGATGATAGTATTGCTAAGAACTTTGCTTAGTTTGTGAATCCTTTGATTAAATCAACTAATTTTTTAATTGAACTATTTGATGAATTTTTTAATCACAAAGTATTTGTTAAAGAACTTCTATTGGGGGGCCATAAAAATAATCTTCTACTTTAAACACAATCTCTTCAGATATATTCTGATTAAAATTTTAAGACTTCAGAAGTGCAAACATTAGTACTTCCACTTTGTATTTTTGGAAAAAAAAGCATATTACATTAAAAATGTACTCTACAAATATTCATTTATAGTCATTATACATATTGGTTTTTATAAAAAGTGAAATGCATTTTTTTTTTGCAATAGCTGCAACAGTAGCTGCTAGATAAAAAAAAAATCTACATACACTTTTAATGGCTGCTGGACAGTTATATTGACTGTTTATGATAAAGGATTAGAGAAAGAGAAGTAGGTACCCCCTGTCCTGCAAAAACTGATTCAGGTGTTTCGTTTGAATTAAGGACTTAAATACACCACTCATTTGTTAACTAGTTCTTTAAAAACTTGCTCTTTTAGTCTACTTATACATATATCTTAATGCTATCAACTGTCTAGGCAGTGGATTGGGTCTTAAAGACTTTTACCTTCCACCCAAGATATCTAGCAAGAAATGTGAACTGGCTTGAATTTCTTTTTTGCTTATCATGCATACTATTGTTAAAGTTATTACATATTTTTCAATGATTATGTGAAGGATAAATAAGATTTCCTTCTGAAAATTATACTTGAAACAAAGAGCATAAAATAGATGAGATTAATTATCTAAATAAAACTTTATATTTATTTTTTGCATTTATTTGACCAGGATAACAGGACAATATTCATCTTGTCATTTTTGAGTTCTTATGTAGGTGATCTAAGAACTTTGTTTCATCTTAGTCTTAGCCTAATTTATTTTGCTTAATAAAAATGATTTTGAGCTACACTGTCAATTATCTCTATAGATATGTACCTGCATGTTGAACAGTATCTGACATGTAATATATGATAACTGGCATATTATTAGATTTTTAATTTTCACATAAGCTGAGGTATTAGGATGTGGGGGGAAGAAAGTTATAGAATAGTTTTTTAATTAATTAAAATGTTAATTCATTTTAAAAATTACTTCAAATGATTAGACTCCTAATAGTTACCTTAATAAATTTTTCATTTTAAACATTATGTCTAATTAAAAGTGCAATTTTTTTCAATTCTATATATCTCAAAAAAGCTCCACTTATTTCCTTCTGTTCTGGTCTGACAATAGTTTCTCATGTAGTTTGCTTTTCCTTGAAGTCACTTACTGTTTTCTATTTTGTTTTCCAAAACAATTTGCAGAATCACATTTTAGTTTTAATAAAAAAATATAGTCAAAAATATTTTTATGGATAAAATATGCAATTATATAATATCTTACTGATATTTCATAAATACTCTATTATTACTATTTAAGTTACCCCTAAAAGATTTTATTACTCAATTCTTTCCTATTGAGATCATGTAGTATTTAGATTATTAAAATATAAAATAAATGAATTAAAGTCTCAAATTCTTTGTTTATACAACATAAAATTATGTCTTGGGGAGTAAACACAAACGTTTTGCTTTCATAGAAGACATTTCTCATCATTTGAGAGCAATCATTTCTAGTTTTATTCATTCTAACTTTATTCCTTTATGAAAATTCAATCCACAGTCTTAATTGCTAGATGCAATCAGCTTATCCTGTGTATCATTAATGATTCCTTGTCTTTTATTTAAAAATGGTCCTAAAATTTATCCTAATGTTTCCATTTCTGTTAAGAAATATGAATCTTTTTATAACAATGTTATTCTTTAAACAGGATACTGTTTCATATATTAATTGGGGCTATGTAGTTCCTTACTTACATTCTCTGGACAGATTTTTTTCTTTTCTTAGGATACAAATACACTAGGAGTTCACTTTATCATTGATAATGTAGATTTTAAACATACATGAAATCTTATTTTTTTCAGGTATCCCTGAATTAAATGCGTATCTTGGAAAGTTATTTTTATTCTATAGTTAGAGACCCATTATATTTCTTTTTACTAAGTATGTATTGAACATGAGGTCTTACAGTGGAAAGTTAACCAACCACTTTGCACTCATGTTTGCTATTTTTATAAGAATTATAAAATTTTTCTTCCTGCAGTAACACCTTCAAAAGATATTTTATCCTTAGACATAATTAAAAATATTTGGAATGTCAGACTACCATACATAAAAGCAAAATTATTTATAACTAGACAGCATCTTTACATCTTTAATTTTTTAATTAAAAATTTTGTAGTTTTTAGTCTATAACATCTATACTTGAATTAGTTAAGTAGTGTCTTTTTGATTCTATTAAATAGGAAATTATTTTGTAATTAAATTTTCAGACAATTCATTGCTAGCATCTGCAAATATAATTGACTTTCCTATCTTGATCTTGTACATTTTAAATTTGCAGAATTTATTAGTGCTAGTAGCTTTTATATAGATTCCTTGGGGTTTTCTACATATGTCACCTAGAAGTGGAGAGGGTTTTAAGTGTTCCTCTCTAACCTGAATGTTCTTATCTTTATTCTTTCTTAATAACCCTGAGTAGAACTCCAGCATAATGTAGTGATATGGCTAGAGAGAGTATTTTAATATTTTTCCTAATCACAGTGCAGGAGAAAGAGATCAACTTTTCCATCAAGTTTGATGTTACTTCTATGTTTTATGTACAACACTTTTTATCAAGTTTTAGAAGTTCTCTTCTATTCCTACTTTTTAAAATGCTTTTACCAAGAGAGGGTATTGGATTTTGTCCAATGCTCTTTCTGAATTGAAGTAAATGATAATAGGGTTTTCCCTCCCTTAATCTATTAACATATAGGATATTGACTTTTAATGCTAATAAAACCTTAAACTCCTGGCCTAAACATCATTCAGTTATGGTGAATAATTCTTTACATATTTTGCTGAATTTGGTTTGCTAGCATTTGTTGAGGATTTTTATGTCCCTATCTTAAGGAATATTGGTGTGTAGTTCTCTATTTAAGGTGTTTTTGTTTGGCTTGGGATCACGATAATAATGGGGTTATAGAACGTGTGTGGAAGTGTTATGTCCTATTCTTATTTGGAATGGTTTAGGGAAGATTTTTATGAATTTTATATTTTTATCTTTGGTAGAATTCACCACCACTAATCAGGAACTAACCAGTTCTAATTTATTATTATAGGTCTATTCAGATTTTTTTTCTTGTCTTGATTTGGTTTTGGTAGTTTGTATCTCTAGAAGAATTTGCCCATTTAAATTAATATGTTGGCATGAAATTGCTCATATAAGCAAATATATTCCTTTTAATTTCTCTAAGGATAGTAGTAATTTCATCTTTGATTCCTGATTTAAATAATTTGAATTTCTTTCTCAGTCTAAAGGTTTTTCTATTTAATTGATTTTTGCAAAATGGCCAACTTATAGTTGTTGGTTTTCTTGATTGTTATTCTATCCTTTATTATATTTATTTCTCAATGTTTGTTATTTCCTTCCTTCTATTTTGTTTGAGTTTCATTGCATTGCTTTTTATTTTCCATTTTTTATTCAAATTCCAGTTAACATTACATACAGTGTAATATTACTTTGTGTGTGTATATATATAATATATATATGTTATTCAGCACCTGGTGCTCATCACAAATGTACTCTTTAATCCTCATCACCTATTCAACCTATCTCTCAACTCACTTCCCTTCTGGTGACCATCAGTTTGTTCTCTACAGGTAAGAGTATTTCTTTATTTGCCTCTATCTTTTTTCCCCTGTGATTGCTTTTTTTTAATTCCACACATGAATGAAATCATATATTTGTCTTTCTTTCACTTAGCATTATACTCTCTTGCTCCATCCACATCATTGCAAATGACAAGATTTCATTCCTTTTTTATGGCAGCTGCTTTTCTTTCTTTCACTTTTTCATTTTACTTTCTAAGATAGGAGGTTTATAAATTTGAGCATATTCTTCTTTAATACACTTATCTGTAGCTATAAACTTCCCTGTAAACTCTGCATTACCTAAATTCCACAGGTTTTTTTAGGTTTGATTTTCATGTCTATTTCCTTCTTAAGTAATTCCTTCTTTCTCTTGCAATTTTCTTTTTTTCACTCATTTGCCATTTAGGAGTCTGGTGTTTAATTTCCCAAAGTTCTTAAAAAAAAAAAAAGAAATAAAATAAAATAAAAAGACTTATTCTTCTATAATTAACATATTGGATGATTTCAATCTTTTATTTTTTGAGGCTTATTTCATGCCCTAACATATGATCTATCTTTGAGAAATATTTCTTGAATTCTTAAGTATATTCTGCTGTTGCTGAGACAAAGATTCTACAGACACATGTTTGGTTTATAGTGTTATTTAAATTTTCTATTTCCTTGTTGACTTTTTAACTCATTATGCTATTCACCAATGGAAGTTCCATACTGAAGTCTCTACTATTTTTAGATTTTGGAGCTCTATTTTATGATGCAAGTGTTTTCATTATAATACTCTTCTGATGGACTGACTTCTAATTATGAAATGTCATTTTTCCTCTGGTAACACTTTTCTAAGTCTGTTTGCTAGATGGTAGCCATTCCTACTCTATTTTGAGTCTTCATTTTATGTTTTTTTTCAAATATTTAAATTTCAACCTATTTGTGTCTTTGAATATAAAGTGTGTCTTTTGTATAGTTGGATCTAATGTTTTATCCATTCTATCTTTTGATTGGAACGTTTACTTCCTTTACAAGGAATGCAATTGCTGATAATGCAAGATTTATATGTAATTTTGCTATTTGTTTTTTATATGCCTTATGCTATTTTTTGTTCCTCTATTCTTCCATTATTGCCTTATTATTAAGTATTTCACAGCATGCCATTTTAATACTTTGATTTTTTTTACTGTGTTTTTAAGCTATTTTCTTATTGTTTGCCTAAGGTATTAAAATTTGCATGTTAATTCAAAATATTCAAATTTGGAGAAATATCTAATTCAGTGAAATTCATTTTTGCTCCAATATAGCTCTTGCCCCTATCTTTTGTGCTAATACTGTCAAATAAATAACAACTTTACAAATGGTAAGCCCATTACCACGTATCATCACACAAACAAGACTTCAGTAAAGATAACAAATATATAGATAACAATGTAGTTAGTAATAGACAGTCTTTCTGGGGAGCAGCACACAAAAGGAAATCCAAAGCTACAGAGACTCAAACAGGTATCACCAAAGGAATATGAAATAATTGGTGCCTATGGTATAATGAACCCCATTATTTGTAACAATAACAAAACTTAAAACCAACACATATGGGATCCCTGGGTGGCGCAGTGGTTTGGCACCTGCCTTTGCCCCAGGGCGCGATCCTGGAGACCCGGGATCGAATCCCACGTCAGGCTCCCGGTGCATGGGGACTGCTTCTCCCTTTGCCTATGTCTCTGCCTCTCTCTCTCAGAGTGTGACTATCATTAAAAAAAAAAAAAAAAAAAAAAAAAAACACACAGAAAAATACACACACACACACATATGTCGACAATATTAACACAAATACCTTCATTAGAAGCTTAGCAAAAAGAGACTCCTATCTAAGCACTAAGCCTCAAAATATATTTTCCTAAACGATGTTTGTTATTACCTAAAAATTACAGGATACACAAAAAGTTAAAACTACTTCATCTCTTTGAAGAAATAAAAAATTGTCAAAACCAGGCTCAGCCATGACAGAGTGTTGGAAATATCAGACAAGGAATTTAAAATAACTAACATATATTAAAAATTCTAAAGGGAAATTTACACAATGTACAAGATCAAATATGCAGTTTCAGTAGGGATATAGAAACTGTAGGAATCAAAGAAATGCTACAAATCAAAATTACTGTAACAGAGGTAAAGGTCTTTGATGCCTTTATCAGTGCACCAGTACAGCTAAAATAAGAATCAATGTGCTTGAAGTTACAGAAATTAATCAAATTGAAATGCAGAGAGAAAGAATGAGGAATAACAAGGGATAACTTGAAAGAAATAGGAACAACAAAGTTGTCTAAATACATGTAATTGAAACTCCTGAACAAAAAGAGATCATGAATGCCTTAGAGAAATATTTGAAGAAATAATTGCTAAAAATTTTCCCAACTTAATGACATTCCAAACCACAGATATAATTCAGAAAACTCCCCACACTCTGTATAGCACAAAATAACTAGCCAAACTAACTTTTAAACTGCTAAAAAATAAAACAAAAAATTCCTCACAGCAAGAAGAAAAACTTATGTAAAATGAAACTACAATAAAATTATAGCTAGGATATATGTAAAATCAAAGTACAATAAAATCATAGCTAGGATAGTTTTTTTTTTTTGCCTTTTTTTCATTATGTAAACTCACTAATTTTTCAGATGAAGATTCTTTATCTCCATAAATTTCATAAATTTCTCCATATAGCATTTTGTCATATAAGGAGTATGAATATTTGGCATTCTATCACAATATGAAATGCTTGCTATCTCTACTAAGCTCTGAATGATTTTTTTAAAATTTTATTTTAGAGACAGCATGTGTGCACACACAGGGTGGGAAGGGCATAAGGAAAGGAGACAGAGAATCTCGAGCAGAACCTGGGTTGAGCATGAAGCCAGACCTAGGCCGGATTTCATGACCCTGAGAACATGACCTAAGCCTAAATCAAGAGCCAGAGGTTTAGCTGACTGAGCCACCAGGCACCAGGCACCCTGATTTCTAATTTCTAAACTTGGTAGCAATATTATTTAAATTCACAGGAGAACTTATACGAAATATTATTTATAAATATTATATATCTGATGTATGATTTAAGAGCAGTTATACATACACACAGCCCCATATAAAGTTTGAGCATGTTTCTTGTGCTTGAAGTCTTCTTTAATGATCATTATTTCTTTGAGCCTCTTACCTATGATATTGGGCTGATTATTTTCACCACTGAACCAAAATCCAATATTTAAATATATTTAAAATTTTAAAACCGAACTTGAAGTATTCTTTTTGAGGGCTTTAGACTAGGACTTTGACCAGTTTCTTAAGGACAAAATAAATGATAGAAATGCCAGAAATATAAGAAGCAGGAAGTACAATTTTATATGAATATTCATAAACTAAATAAATCTTAGGATGAATGCAGATATATTGAGCGGTATACCTTAACTTCTGTTTTTTAAATTGGAAATATGATTTCACAAAATTATAGGATTTCACAAAATTAAAATTACAGGGTATATTCTAGTTTCTTTTTACAGGTACCTTGGAACTAACACAATTCGAGCTTCATTTTTGTAATTGAATCCTATGGTAAACAATAGCTTTTAGTGAGTGAATTAGTGAGTTGAGATTTGTTTCTGAATCTGATAAAGATCAGATCTATCTTTAGTTTTTAGTCTAAAGATTTAGGTCTACTGTAGAACTATTTAAATTCCAAATTTAAGTTACCTTGATTTACAGCCTGTTATTAACATCATTAATTATAAACATTTAGAAAATCAGTCAAAATATTTATTTCCTATTCTTTTCCCATTTAATTCCTTCCCATCCCTCTAATCATTAAAAGAATCTATCTCATGCAATCCAGTAGGGGCATTTTCATAACACATGGAAGTAAGAACATGCCAATTTAACCTTAAATCCAAATGTAAAGAAATGTCCTTATAGATCACATTTGAGATTAGACCCTCTCATAACCTATCGATTATGGATTAGACCCTCTCATAACCTATCAATTATGACTTATATACATTTATTTAATTATTGTTTTCATGTCAAGTTAAATCTGAAGGTCTGGGAAAGATGAGATTAACTTCAATAAGTGGAGGTCCATAAATTTATAAAACTAAAAATTTTCTGAAATTTCTCTCAAGTTATTTAGCTTCTCTTTTAACATTACCATTTGATTTTAATCTGCTACATTTTCAAGCTTAATAAAGTTTAAAATCTCTTAACAATAAAAACTATATGGAATAAGCATATGATTTAGATACAAATCAAATAATTACTGACAGAAAAAAAAATCCTAACTATGGCTCTTTAATGAGCAGTAACCTGGTTATGTTTAAAAATGAAAGAAATGCTATATTGAGATATTTGCATTAAAGGTTAATCAAAACTACTCACAGTTCTGGACAGTTGGGAATTATAATAATGTTTACCAACTAACAAGATTTTTCAGGAGTTATATATGATTTCAGTTAAGAAGGTAGAAGAGTAGCTTTCAGGAAGCATTGTAACATTCAAGGGTACTTAATTTGTGACTTTATGAATATGAATGGTTAAGTGAAAGTATGGTTAAAGACCAATTAAGGTAAAGTAGTAATTTTTTAGATTAATTTTGGTAGGAATTTGAGAATAATTTATAGTTATTAAAGTTCTTACACTTCATTAATAGCATTATTTTCTACTACTGAATATAAATCAAAATAAATCACATTGGTTTTTGATAATATAAAAACACTAATAAAATCCCTTAACTAAAGACATTAAAATATCAGTAATCACAATAGGTTGGGAAACCATTTAAGACATCTTTGAGAGATTTAAACTAAATACAAGTTATCAGTGAAACATCATTTTCTTCAAAACAAACATGAGATTAAGGCTAGAGAAGAAAGACATCAGGGCAGAAATAAAATTATTTATGAATCATACTCTTATCTGAGAAACTGGATTATGAAGTCTTGGTTCCAGGTCATTGTCACGGCCAAGCTTTCCTAGGTGCCCACCACCAAACTTCCAGGTTCCCTCCAGTCAACTACTAGGAGTATAGAGAAACTCTGATGTGTCTACAACTGCATTGTCAATATGGCAGTCACTAGCTATGTGTGGCCATTCACCACTTGATATATCTAGTTTAAAATGCCTACTACAAATATTTTAGTGGAGATATCAATAAGGCTGGCATAGGAGTCTAGAGACAATTGCAGTATGAGGCCACCAAGAAGAAACTTCTACATATATTGGAAAATCCACATGGGAGATCCCCATTAATGAGGGATTTATGGAGAACCTGTGATCAATGTCCTTTACCACAGATTGCTAAAAACACATCATTACAGAACTAAATTGAGTTTGTAATTCTTTGCACAGAGGCTATTTACTATGAAGAACCATGGAATGTCTCACCAAGAGGGTATTAGAAAGATACTATTCAGTTTGTTCTTTGGTTAGTCAATATTGGGGAGAATGTAAGAAAGCAAGGATTTACTGTCTATTGGGTGTTATCATAAAGTGGAGAGATTTCATGATTGGATACCTCAACAAATCCTGTCTAAGGAATGAGCACATTAAATGAAAATCACAACTAGTAAATTAGTAGAAGTTACTATTTTTAAAGAAAGGGTATATTTGCTATTTTGTGGTTTCACACTGATTTTTCACCCCACTCTATGTTTTTAGGGTGATTGTGTCTGATGTTGAGGTTCTGAGAGAAAATTTATGCCTATTAGGGAAAAACATGGCCTGTGAGTCAGGACAACATGAAACAACACAGAGGACTTAGCTTTGTGTTTAGACAAGTTCCTAATAAGATTAAGGCCTAGCTGTGACTAGTTCTCAGATATGAGGGGCTGATCTCTTTATTCCTCACCAAGAATAATGTGCCCCATGAAAACAGAAAAAGCTTCTTAGATGCAGCCAAGAGATGCCAATCAAAATAAAACTTTTTTTTTTGTTCCTTTCCTACCCTCCACCTAGACCTTCTAAATCATTCTTCAAAAGGAAGTCACAAGTGAGGTAGAACAAAAAGAAGATAGTGAACATAAGTCCTTCTCTTCCCACTCAGGTTTTCATGCTCAAAACACTCTGGACTTGGGACGGAAGTTTTAATAATATTTGCCGTTTTAGTTTTCTATGAAACAGTCCATATTAATTACAATGGAGCACGGAAAAGGTAAAGTTATAAGTGTATGTTCCTTTTGTAATAAAATTAGTTTAAAAATCAGAAATTAAATAGAAGTAATAGAGATTATCTGGTGTTGTTACTAGCATCAATGTTCAACTAAGTAGCTTTGCTCCTTTTGGTAGGGAAAGGTCTTTTTGATTTCAGTTGCCCATGGCCTCAATCACCCATGCAAAACAAGAAATACCTCTTTAAAAGCCTGATTTTCAGAGAAAACAGCAAAATTTCCATTTGTAAATCCTATTATCTTTCTAGTGTTCTCTTAAAAACATGGTACCTAATTCTTAATTTGGGGGTAAGGGAACATTATAGAGTATTCTTGCTCGTCAGTCTAAGGGCATTCTCTTTGGATATTAGATCTTCTTATTATTAGGTCATTGTAGGAACCGCTTCTGTTAATATTTTAACAGTCCTCATTAGGCACGATTTTTGATGGTGGATAGAGTAGTTACTTCTTTTTCTTATCAGGATGTGAGAATCTATTTTACTTCTGCAGTGTTTATGGGGCTTTCCAAAAGAGACAAAGGAATAACTGTGCCCTTACTTTTAAGAAGTTGAATTTAAAATGATAGAGACAAATAGTTAAAATATTACGTGAATTTATTAACAGAGCAAAGTTTTAAGGGAGTGCTGAAGAATGACAGTTAATATTTAAAAGCAAAGTTTTAAAATGAAAACAAAAGGATTTCTGAAAATTGTTCTCCGATGAATCCATTTTCAAAAACTTTTCTGCAAGAACAACCAGTCTAACATATCAGAAATGTGTTCAGCAAAAGCTAAAAATTCCTAAAATAGTCTGCTTGCACTTTAATCAGATTGAACACAGAAATGAAGTGGCAAAGTATGCCAGCACACCTGGTCATTACCCCCTGTGGCTTATACATTTTCCAAAAGGTTGGCATTGATGTGTCAAAGTAAGTAGCAGGTGGTCTCCAAGTCTTAGTTCCCTCCGGTGATGGATGTCAGTTGGTTCTTAATTTTTCCAAAGAAGGTGCCCTAAGCAAATTAGCAAGCAAAACCTACAAACCTTTTTGACCACGTTTATGCAAAAGAAAGGCAAGAGAGCATTTTCACTCATCATAAGATGTATCAACTCATTAAAAAGTGCTTCAGTTCCTCACTGGCAGGTCAAGGGACAATACCCAGGAACTCTACAACTTCTAGTCTACTTTATATGCTGTGTTAAACATATTTTATACTTTCTTCTATTCAAAAGTTTGATCATGCTCTATTACAGATGATGTTCATTCCTTTATGTCTACGACTGGTAATTTTGATTGAGCAGTTATGGAGCACTCACAACGTGTCAACAACTATTTAAGGCTTTATAACTATGAACTCGATCTACTTAGCCATCTTCTGAGCTAGGTTCATTTACAAACAGGGAAACTCTGGCATAGGGAGCTTAGCTAGCTTTCCCAAAGTCACACAGCTGGTAGGTAACAGAGCTGGGAATTGAACCCAGGCATCATACGGACTTCAGTTGAACTTCAACATCCAATTGTACGATTTTCTTTTTATATATTTATTTATTTTACGCAGAAGGCATTTTACCTATTTAATTCATCCCCTACCAATTGGGTAACTTGCCATCATAAACCTTTATCACAAGATAAGCTAAAGGTAGGCCTTGGATGGATATGTAAACTACTGAGCCTTGTTTCATACCTAATGGTTATATATATTGAATTAATATTAAATAAGGGTATCCTGATAAACTGGTTCAGAACCTTCCTTTCGTCACAGATTTAATGGCAATGAAGTAGTGTCAGATTTGATATTCTATTAATGCCATGTTCATTTCCCAAATATGAATTATAAGATAGCCTTGATAAATTCTCTTCTCTTGCTAATTTAGCATGCATAAAAATTCATAAGCTACACAATCCATCCTTATGAATACCAGAAAAGTTCCCCAATAGAATCTTCTAATGATGTCTCCTACTTAGATACTCATAATTCCAATGCCATAACACAGTTCAAGTCATTTTCATCATTTTACCAGTTTTATTATGCATATTTCTACTTTTTAACATAATTTTTAAACTGTATTGCTTAATTACACTGTGGTCTTCATCAAGCTGATTCTGATAACACTTGCACATGTTACTTGGAGCATTAATGGCAGCTTAATAGTAAAAGATGATCATAAAACACCTATTATCAATGACACTGTTAGCTCATTTATATCTATTTATTGCTACATCTTTTATGTAAAATCAAATTCAATGTCCCTGGTAGTAGAAAAGGGGCCCCTGAGTTAAAATGACAGGAACTAAAAAGTAAATGTTATCTGTCAAGAAACTCTGATTTGTATTTTCCTAGACTTGAAGAAACCACAAAATACCATTTTTTGTGCTATTTATTCTCTATCACCTAAAATACTACCTTTAACAATTATCGTATAAAAACAGATGATTAAATGTGTATAGTTCTTGTACATCATTATCTGACTCGTTCAGTAATAAGGAAATACATGCAGATATCAAATACTTATTTTAAAAAAGTTTGAGAGCTACAGTCAATGCTATTGATTATCCCAAAATGAATTAATGACGCTTTTCAGCAGATGAGTTAATGAAAGAGATATACCTACAATTATAAATTCCGTCAAGCTCTTTAAAAAGTTATAATTTTTCTACAACTAAATATTCCACATAGTGTCAACAACAAAAAGCTATTAATACTACTTTCCCATTAGAATTTCTTGAAGGACACAATTGATCTTAACAGATAAGAAAATTTAGAAATTTTATACAGCGATCAACACAAAATTTAAATTATTCCCTTTTGTTAATTTTTTATTGTATATTATGATTATGAAGAAACATTTAGGAGAGGTTTCAAGCCAGTGGCTGTCCTTGCTCTTTTGCTCTTACTACTGTGAAGACCAGAAAACAAAGTTGGTATTTATTTCCTTATGTGATCTTCCAGATTCTCTACAGGCGATGAAATCCCAGTGAACAGTTCCATGAAAGGCAATTACTCCAGTGTAATGCATTTCTGTGGAAGAAATTTGGTTAACAAATGTGCATGGACTTCCTGCTCTTCCATGACTGTAAGTCCCAGAGTAACACTGAAGGTCTAGTTTTAGAACTAAACACAAGAGCATTAATATTATGCCTTCTATGTTTCATGATCAATGTATATTTAATAGATTAGGCTGATTTCAAAGCACAGTCCAGTTACTCTACTATTAAAACTGAAAGCAAACCAAGTATCATAGAATTATAGGGAAGAAAAGCTACTAAGTTTTTTTGTTTGTTTGTTTGAATTATAGCATCTTGACTTTAGAAGGACTTACTCCTGTATAATTCATATTCTTAACATAATTTTTAGTTGCCTCTGGTAAGATGCTTTACTATTTCATACCAAGCTAGTTTCTGCCTGGGCATTTGTAGGATCTATAACCTTGCCTTAGGAACAAATGTCACAAGTTGATTTTATACAGATGCTCTAAGTATTTTTTCACCACCATGGAAAGGTAACAGTTTGATTTTCGGCATAATTCCCAGAGTTCAGAAAATTAAGTTCTCTAAGAATCCATCAGTTATCAGGATGCCTGGGTGGCTCAGTGGTTGAGTGCTGCCTTTGGCTCAGGTCGTGATCCTGGGGTTCTGGGATCTAGTTCTGAATCAGGTTCCCTGCAGGGAGTCTGCTTCTCCCTCTACCGGTCTCTGCCTCTCTGTCTCTCATGAATAAATAAATAAAATCTTAAAAACAGAGAATCCATCAGTTATTATAGACTAAACGATAAAGCCCAGCATTTTTTCATAATTTGAGATTTAAATTTCAATTTGTATCTTCAAAATTAAAATTCTACTGAGATTCTAAAATCCAAAATTTTCTTTCACATACATTCAATGCATTTTTATATATGTATATGCATATATGCTACCTATATGTATTATACTGCTTATTAATATTTTAATAATAAAAATAATAAACTACCATATTCAGAACATGCCATTTCCAGGAATTTGAAGCACAGAATTGCAGGCAGCTGGTATTTGCAAAGTGTGGGCAACAGTAAGTGTACTCTTTTTTAGTAATATTGAACAACAATATTCTCAATGTTTTTAGCACTTGTCATTTACTCTATTTGGAGATATCTGTCTAAAGAGGTACCAGACTTTAGTTTAATACTCCATAATGAGAGAAGTATTCTTCTAAATATAGTACCCTATGCTTTCTAATTTATAGTTACTAATTATAGATTCCAAAGATTAGAAAAGAAAATTAAGACTGATGGCTAGCTCCAAATGTGGATTATAAATGTAACATTTCATTTATTTTTAAATACTGATTTTATTAGATCATCTTTCAGAATTAAATTTAGATAAATATAAAACGTACGCAATTCTTTATGACTTGCAAATTACAGGGCCAGGAATGTGGTTATTAACTTATGGAAACAATACAAATGGCTAAAAATACTTTTGTCCCATCCATTAATACTAGTAAACTTTGTAAGTTTGATCCATATATATTTATGGCTATGTGCCAACTATATATAGGTCTTTTAAAAGTTGTTTTGGTGAGGACAATGAAATGTTGGGGTTAGATTACTTGATATGT
Source organism: Canis aureus (assembly GCF_053574225.1). Lineage (NCBI taxonomy): Eukaryota > Metazoa > Chordata > Mammalia > Carnivora > Canidae > Canis > Canis aureus. The sequence goes on along the minus strand of NC_135612.1, from coordinate 6,544,872 downwards.
TTTTCTAAACAATATTATTATTATTATTATTATTATTATTATTATTTTTTATGATAGTCACACACAGAGAGAGAGAGGCAGAGACACAGGCAGAGGGAGAAGCAGGCTCCATGCACCGGGAGCCCGACGTGGGATTCGATCCCGTGTCTCCAGGATCGTGCCCTGGGCCAAAGGCAGGAGCCAAACCTCTGCGCCACCCAGGGATCCCTAAACAATATTATTTTTGTATTAGAAAAAGAGCGGTTACAAATTTTGGGTGTATGAAAATGAATAGGATGATTAGAACCATTCAAAGAGGATCATACTTTCCGGCATTTTTAAAAGTAGGCTCTTATTTATTTTGGTCAATTCAATATTGTAAGTGGGCAGTGTCATTCTTAGGCATAAGGTTTAGAGCCTGCGTGAAACTGATTACACTGTACTCTACTCCAGTGGCTGTGGACACATGTGTTAAAGAGTTTCCTTCAGCCTCAGTCTACAAGCACTGCAATGAGCAGAGGTCCTGTACTGTATCCTGCTGGATGAGTAGCAAGAATGAGAAATAAAATATTATCGGGCTATGCCACTGAGAAGTGGAATTACTTGCTACTGCAGCAGAGTTCAGTCTTTCCTGACAAAAACTGCTCCAACTGGAGAAGTTTCCATAACCCAAAATTTAAATAAATGACATTGGCTTAGGGATAGTTGGTAAGCTCTGGAGAAACAGATACTGGAGCCTTGAAAAAGGGGGATCTAGGTTATGGAATGACAAATTTCAGTGAAGTGTTAGCTGTGATAACCCTGAAGATAGGTCACAAAATGTAATGATCATGCAGCCCTAAGAAAAAAAGGCTGGAAAACAGATTGTCAATAGCATGGATTAGTGACATCCATCCCTGTTTGCTGAAGATTTGGTGAGAAAAGTCAGAGGAAGAGAATTAGTGCAAAGGAAAGAAAAAGAAGTGCAGAGGAAGGTGGAAGGAGGGAGGGAAGAGGGAATGGAAAAGGAAAGGGAAAAAACAAAATAATTGATTTCACCAAACAACTGGAGACTAAATAGGGCTCATAAATCAAGAAATCAGCAGTATAGTTTTAGGCATCTGTTACTAACAACCATAAAAAAGGTGAAAACCTTTGATAGAAGAGACTAATCCAAACATCAGCCTTGATAATGTCAGCCTTGATGGCTACATCATTTTTAAAATATCTAAATAGATTAAGGTATTGAGCAGTAATGTCTTTGCAAGAGTATAGCACTCTGGTAAGTCATTTCAGTTCAACAAAACATCCAAGGGGGTTACTGAATATGTGTCCATTCACTATGATCTGAAAGGATAAAATACTTATGAATAAATCAAGAACAAGAAACAAATGATAAGGGTGCAGAGAAGTAAGAATATTGTAAATCTAATATAAACATCAAAAAAAAATAATTGTGGCTTTATATACTGATATATACTGCTTCCTGAATTCAAATTAGTGATAAGCCCATTTTGAGTTACATGCAAAGAAAGTGGATTTTTATTTATCTATACCTTTCTCTTGATAGAATGTACAATTCACACATTGTCACAAGAATTTTGGTATATTGAAGAAATATTCATTATCTAGATCAAATGAAGACTGAAGAGATTTATACAGTAATGAGAAGAATATTAAAGTGTCAAAATTAAGAAATTTTTATAAAGGAAAACATTGGTATCAATGTGTTTCAAATAATATACATTCACGTGATATTGCTCTGGTAACTTAAGGTATTATTTGGAATTTTCTTTTGCCAGGCAAATTTTACTCACCTTCAGGATGCATTTTTCTTTACCATAAATATGTTGCCAATTGTAACATAAATATTAGTTTTCTATAGTATGATCTCCCTTGGTGGGAGAGCAAGATGAATGTGAGCAATGTAGAGTAAAATAGTTCTGATGAGAAGAGCAGCTACTGATAAAATGTCAACCTGATTTTCTGCTTTCTAATATATCTACCAATCTAACACATAATCTAATTCAGGGTTTGATTATCATATTTAGGTTCTACAGTTTGATATTGAGAACTTGAAATATCATCTTTCATTTTCTACCTAAATTTAATTGTAATCCAATAGCTGTCCACTCCTTCAAAGTAATAGAGAAATTTTTGCAAAGGTTTCTAGGGTTCAGAGTCCACGCCAGGAGTCCTGATTGTGTTGTCTGTATGAAAGAATAATGCAAAGACCATTGTATTGTGAGAAGAATCTACGAAAAATGCACTCATAATTTTGACTTTGATACTATACACAAATGCATTATGTATATTTTATGAGGGATGTATTTATTTATGCTATGTGCACAAATGTGCATATGCTTATGTATTGTTCTGAAGCAAACTGAGTAGTTTTATTCTTGGATTATAGTTTGCTAGTTTGGCATTGTCTAAGTGGTCATTTGAATGTTAGACGACAATACATTCAATTATATAAATAGATAGAAAATGCCATGGATTCTGCAAAGATCTCTAAATAAAAAGGCAATCATCTCAAAGGGAAATAGACATTTCTTTTATTTCCTTACATTTTAAGCAATTAGGAGTAGGAAACCACTAAGCCTTCAAAACCTTTCAAGAGCACAAAATGGTTTTCAAAACAAGGTAATTTTACATATTTTAAATTGAAGTAAAAAAAAAACTTGAAAGGTGACAAATAGTTGAAAGGAATGTTATCAATCTCAGAGTCAGTAATAAAGGATAAACAACCTGTTAGAGGCACAACATCTTTAAAATTACACTTAAATATTTGGGCACAAAATTACATATGAATTTTCTATTGCTTACTCTTCTGTTTTATGAGGTCTCATTTCTTGCTATCTATGGCAGTTAAGTTGGCAGAATGAAATTCTGCTTCATGTTTGAATAAAGTGTCATGGAATTTACAATTTAAAAATCTGAGTAGTATTTTGAGTGTTTTACATACTTTACATTGGGAGGACCATGATAAATTTATAAAAATTGTAACAGCTGGAATGGAAGTAGCAAGTCCCAGAAATTGAAACATAATGTTTACTGAAGGAGTGAACAAAAAATGAACTAAATCCATTAGTAAAATAGGCTTCTGAAATGCCAAAACCTAACTAGTTTTAAGTTGCATTATTTATGCTTTCAAATGAACATTTTATATTTACAAATAAATAAGAATTGAAGTAAATATCTAGTTGGAATCATAAAACATATGTCTGTCATCTCTCTCTCTTCAAAAACAGCCAAGCAGACATCACTAACTTATGATAACTTGTGATGCTTTAAGTTGACAGCTGCTACAGAACCCATTCCCACACCATACTTTAAAAAAAAGTATAAGTTGAATGAATTTGCAGAGAAAATAGGAAAAATCTTGATTTACACTTAAAGAAATGCACACCTATCAATATTACCTGCTCATAGTCACAATACAAACTGGCCACAAAACAAGGTCTAAAATGAAACCAGTTCAATATTGTGTAATGTTGGGGTAAGCCCCAAGTCTTTTGTGATCTAGAAAAAGGTCTATTGATTAGGCAGGTAGCACGTTGAGACAATCCACATGTCAAACAAAAAACAGAAACAAGTATTTCAGCACCAGCAGGAAGCTTAGTTTCTCTCCACCCCCCCCAACCTCTTCTCTTACACTCACTCTCATTCTGAGAGAGAGAAAAGCCATATATATATATCCTGTGATTTAAATATTATATATATATTCATTTTTTATTTTATTTATTTATCTGTATTTAAGTATATTTTTATATATTTTTATATTTATATATGTATAAAACAACTCTGAAACTTCACCAAGTTACTGTCAGATATCTTACTAAAGCAGGAATTTAGCACACATTAGTCCTTGGACAGATATATAAAGAAACAAATGACTAGCAACATCATATGGACGTGCTGTATACTTTTGTAGTTCGCTGGAATGTATGTGCATTTTTCAGAAAATGTGTTCAAAATGAATACACAGGTCAATGAGAGACATTTTATACGGAGATAAACTATCTTTAGAATTTACATTGTCAAACGCCTCACTTGGCAAATTGGTGGAAGGGGGCAGTGACGGGAGCTGGGGACAGATCTCATTCCAGACTCTTAATATGCCTGGAACTTTGTTTCTCCTTCTATAAAATGAACAAGTTGGTTTTGTAAATCTTCAAAAATATTTCTAAGCCCGTGTTTCATCAATTGTGAATTTACAATTTGTCTGAGATGGAACTTTATTTAATATTCACTATAGGATGCATTAAGTAAACAATTTTGAAAAATGCGCATTGCATCGATTCTTTAAAGAAAGACCTCTAAATTCATTCCCGTTTTGTATCTGAGCTCTTTTCTATTCAATTATAAAAACAGTTTAATGAATTTATCAAAGTAAGAGCTTAAAAATACAAAGAAAACTGTCAAAGTGAGTTTCATTAAATGTCAGTAGGGAATCAAGTGTTAATATGGTTAAAGCATTTTTCCATCCCTGACATGACACTGTCCGGATTATGCATTGTGAGGAAAAGTGTATATGAGACGTGTTCACTACGGTGGAACAGGAAAGTCTGCCTAAGGACAGTGGAGTGGAAAATAAAGGGCAGAGGAGGGTGGTGGACCAGACAAAATGACAAAGTCTTTGGTGTATCAGTAAATAAAGGTGTGGGGAGAAAAAGATCAAGTGAAAAAATAGATTTAATTCCTTATTTACAAAATCAGTATGAAATAGTTTCAGGAGGGGCACCTGAGTGGCTCCAATGGGTAAGCATCTGCCTTCAGTCCAGGTCATGATCTCTGGGTCCTGGGAGTAAGCCTCAATGTCAGGCTACTGGCTCAGTGGGGAGTCTGCTTTTCCCTCTCCATCCCATCTCAGGCTCACTCTCGTCTCTCTGCCTCAAAATGAATAATTAAAATCTTTAAAATATTTTTAAAAAATAGTTTCAGGATTCTAATGTATTCTAAGGTCAAATAGTTTTCGCAGAGTTGTATTACAAGAAAACATTAGCTGCATTTTTAAAGTATAAACTAAAACGATGGGGAAGTATCTTTTGGAACCCTTTTAGGGCAAGTAACTTGACCAAACTTGACAAAAATCAACTAGGAAAAACATACATACCAGTTTTTTTGTTCTATTATTCTCGTCATATTATTCTTAATTGTCTTCCTGCAAATTAAGACTTTACCTTGATGAATTTGATTGATGCCAATATGTGAAAATGTAATTAAATTATACATGTTTCCAGATTAAGTAACTAGAATTCTTCTGAATGTTCATCATAAAGATTTACCTCTGTATTTTCTCTTAAGAGTCTTATAGTATTAGCTTTACACTTAGATCTTTGTTCCATTTTGAGTTAACTTATGTTTGGTGTTAAGGGTCTAACTTCATTTCCTTCATATGTGGGGTATCCAGTTTCTCCAGCACCATTTATTGACAACTTTGGTACCTTGTCCTTTACCAACTTTGGTACCTTGTCAAAAGTCACTTGACCAAAAACGTGAGCATTTTTTTCCAGGATCTATTCCATTGGTCTGTGTATTTGCCTTTATGACAGAACCACATTGTTTTGGTTACATCATATATAGTGGTAGAAAACGAAAAACATTTCCCCTAAGATCTCGAATAAGACAATACCACCTGCCTTTGCTACTGCTTTGGAAAATATTACAGGATATTCTAGCCAGAGAAATTGGTCAATACACAAATAAAAGATGTCCAAATTGGAAAGAAGTTAAATTATCTCTGATTACAGATGACATAATTGTATATGTAGAAAATCCTACAGATTTCCACCAAACAAGTTAGAACTAAATGAATTCAGCGAAGTCGCAAAATGCAAGATACAAATTTAACAATCAAATCTGTCTTGTTTGTATACACTATGAAAATCTGAAAATAAAACTAAGGAAATAATTTTGTTTATAATAGTATCAAAAATAATAAAAACACTTAAGGATTAACCAAAGAATAAAAGACTAATACTATGAAAACTACGTAACATTGCTGACAGAAGGTAAGACATAAATAAATGTATACACATTCCATGGCCATGGACTGGAGAACTTAATATTGTTAAAATGTCAATTATATGCAAATAGTACAGATTTCATGTGAGCCCATTTCAGAATGGAAGTACAGTTTTTGATACTACATTTTGCCACAATATAGGTGAATTATTTGTAGCGTAGACCTTTACAAGATTCATAATTGATGTATATGATGTTACACAGTTTGGGGCTTGCAATTTGGTCATGTAGTAGACATAAATAAACTTTAGTCAAACAAATTAGCTTAAGTGATTCAAGGGCTCAATGCAATAAAAAGAGCAATGAGAAATTTAACCCTACCCTAAGAGTTATTTGTGTCATTAAAAGCATGAGCCAATGTCTAATCTTTCCTAGTTCTGTTGATGATGTTAGTTCATATTGAATCATGAACGTAGGAACCTGTTTATTGTGTTTTTTTCCTCTATGAAAAAATATACAACACGCCTGTGGTAGCTTGTTATCTTTAATGGATTTGGCCAGTACAATCATTAACAGCACTAAAATAAAATACCCCACAGTCCAGCATACTTAGCCATTCTTAATCCAGAAAGAAGACTAAGAACAGACATCATCGAATGCCTTGGATGCCAAGATATCAATGTAGGCTTTTAAAAAGACTCTGCATCTGTTCCTTAAACTCAATGTGGAACCTTCTGCTTTTTTCTCAGAATAATTGCCTTATGGGTACAAAATGGCAAATGGCAAATTCAAGAGGATAGGATTTTTAGACACAGGACAATCAGACCATCAGGGTAATTTACTAAGCTATCTCCTAAAGTCCTCCTCCTGAAGCTGATTCTTCATGTATCAATATTAGACTATTCCTTTAATTTTTTCTTCTGGTGCTTATATCAGAGCTCGAATACTATGTATGTGTCCACAGGTAAGACACACAATGTTTAATAATGTATATGTCACAGGCACCGAATAATCGCAAAGCCCTTGTGTTCCAGTTGATTAGCACTCTAAATTTTAACATTTTTAATGACAATTTAAAAAAAAGTACTTGGTAAATTTTTTGTCTCTTGGGCAAGATTTGTAATACAGGATAAAATTGGCATATTTATCTGACAAATATATTATTGTGTTTTATCATTATAAATTAGCTTTGTAACTTATTATAAAATAACTGTCTTATAAATGTTCAAATACAGACACCCTAGTTGAACACTTTCCTGCTTTCCTTACATTAAGGGTTCATACCAAATTTGTTTTCATAGTTAGAAGATACACTTATAAGATCTTTTTAAAATGTATTTTTAATTGCCTTCCTTCTCCTTGATGACAATAAGAATATTCATATTCCATCTATCTCACTGTTAAATATTCTAGCTCATATTTAACTTTTTTTCTTGCAAAGCTATCATTTTAGGACATATTTTACTACATTGCCATTTGTCTTGGATACTATGCCTTTTTCTGACATTCTCCAGTATGTGACTTAATGTTTTGGTGGGGGAAAAATACCTCAGTCTTTGATATTCTGCTTTATTCTGATTTCTAATATTTGTTTGATAACTGATTACATATTGTTAGTTTCAAAAGCATTTGTCCTTGAAATTTAAAAGCTTTGCTCAACTGTCTTCCATTACCATTTTTAAAAAGATTCCATTTATTTGAGACAGAGAGATAGCAAGAGAGGGCATGAGCAGGGTGGGGAGAGGGAGAAGCAGACTTGCCACTGAGGAAGGGGATGAATGCAGGACTCGATTCCAGGACCCTGGGATCATGACCCGAGCTGAAGGCAGAAGCTTAACCAACTGAGCCACACAGGCACCCTTGTACCATTGATACTGAAAATACTACTGCTGTTAATTGCAATTATATTATTATTAACAAACTTATTTTCCATGGACCTTCAGAAGCTTTTATTTAACTTTCGTATCCAGAACTCACAAAAGTTTTTCTAAATGTCTAAGGTATAGGGTTAATTATTTTCCCACAACAGTAACATTTAATTGATTTTTTTTTTGTCTGAGAGATATTGTAAGATTTCTTTAGTTTTTTTTTTTTTTCTTTATTTCCTCTAGTCTTTTTTTTTTTTTTTTTTTCAGTATTATGAAATACCCTTTGGTCTATATGGATTGATGCAGCATGTACAAGGTTTTTATCAAATTTTATCTTCCTTATAGTCCTTAGCCCCATTACACTATATTATTTATTTTCTTTATATTTCGGATACTTTATTATTTTCTTACTGCCTTTCAGTAAGTTTTTTCATAGGCAAACATTTCCCAGTTATCATTATAATAGCCTCTTCTACTTTTATGGATACTTATCTTCTTAAATATCATGGCACACTAAATATGTCATTTAAGTTCTCTTATGTTCTGAATTATATGTTTCCTCTATGGTTAACTTGTTTTGTCATCATTCATGCACCTCTTTTTACTGTTGATAGTTTTTCTCATTTGCCTTGAGATCATTGTTTGCTTTTTACTCCAAAGATAGATTCTTAATAATGTAATTTTTTTCTAATATATAAAGATACAGAAATGTCTACTTCTGTTCAGGGATGGATCTATTCACTGGCAGTTATCCCTTTTGTGTGCTTAACAATCAGGAAGTTATGCCAACTCCACTCTTAACTACCATAAGCAATACCAATACAAGAATGCTCTATTCTATTCTAGCCTTGGAAGCACCTAACCTAGTGGAGTCTTTTTTCAGGCTTAGTTCTCCAGTTTTAAATCGGTGGTAAAGATCTCAGCCATAAATATGATAGGAGGGACGGAGAAGAAGTATGCAAACCTGAGCTACAGTTTGGCTAATACTATTTTAATATGTCATCTTAGTTTTAGTCTTTTTCCTCACTTTTGCTTTTAACTGAGGATTTCCAGGGTTCTGCAATGCTTCCTACTATACATCTTTCTTTCCTGTCATGTGAGATGGAATTCTCTTAATATTTGTTATTAATGCTAATATAGCTTACTTCTCCCTCATTGCTTTTCTGAATGTATCCTTAAATATGTTTAATAATGTAATTTCAGTAGATTTGGGAAAGAAAATAATCATCTCTGTGAACCCCATCTATAGTCTATTACATTTTAGTTTATTTTCTAGGTAGAAGGTATTTTGGAAAAAAATATAATGAATCAGTTATCAGAAAGATAAAGTTAGTTTTAAAAAGCTTCACAAACAGAAATTTGTTTTATTATAGAGTGATCTAGATTCGTACTTTTCTTATGGACCAAAGAAATTCTTACAAAATTGAGTTATTTTCCTCCTTATATTGAATAGAAGTGATATGCTCTTTTAGAAATTATTAGTCATTGACACATATGAATCCTCTCTATTTTAATGATGTTCATCATCTAGTGGTTATTACCTAATGGAGAAAGTTGATTGAAGGTGGAAATCTTAGAAAATAAACTGACAGTTGATAGGATTTATACACAAATATATCTGAACTGTGTAATTTCTTAATAATTTTAGGAATATGAAAACTGCTAAGGAACACACTTAGTGTTCCTGAGATCACCAAGGCAATGATTGCAAAGGGATGAGAGAGAATATCAGACATTCTTAATTCCAAAGAATGAAGGCATATATATTAGAAAATGTAAGTGTTCAGGAAAGGAGAGTAGAGAATAAATTTAGTAATATTCATGTTACCTGATTTTCTTCATGAAGAGAGATACAAGTGACACATGGATCAATGGATTAGAATAGAGAATGCAAATATGAGCCTGTGTTTATATAGTCAATCTGGGACAAAGGAGGGAATAAATTGTAATGGAGAAATGACTATATCTTCCACAAATGGTACTGGGAACAGTGGATAGCTACACGCAGAAGAGTGAAACTGAACCACTTTCTTAAACTACGTACAACGATAAACCCAAAATGGATTGAAGACCTGAAGATGGGTGTGAAACCACAAAACTCATAAAAGTGAACACAGGCAGTAATCTCTTTGACATTTTCTATAGAAATATTTTTCTAGGTAGGTCTCCTTGAACAGGGAAACAAAAGCAAGAATAAACTATTGAGACTACACCAAAATAAAAAGCTTCTGCAGAGAAGGAAACCACCAACAAAATGACAAGGCAACCTACTAAATGGGAGAAGGTATTTGCAAATGATTTATCTGGTAAGGAGTTAATATTCAAAATAGATAAAGAAGTTACACATCTCAACACCAAAAAAAAACAAAACAAAACAAAAACAAAAAAACTTCCAAACAATCCAATTAAAAATGGGCAGAGAACCTGAATAGGCAATTTTCTAAAGACATACTCATGGCCAACAGACATATGAAAAGATGTTCAACATCACTAAACATCAGAGAAATGCAAATATAAACTACAATGAGATATCACCTCACAGCTTTGAGAATGGCTAGAGTGAGAAAGACAAGAAATAACACTTGTTGGGGAGGACAGAGGAGATGATGTGTGGGTGGTGGAAAGGAACTCTCATGCACTATTGGGGAGAATGTAAATTGGTGCAGCTACTCTGGAAAAGCATATGTGGGTTTCTCAAAAAATTAAAAATAGAGTTACCACCATAATTCCATTACTGGGCATTTAACCAAAGAAAATGAAAACACTAATTCAAAAAGATGCATGTACTCCTATGTTTACTGATACATTATTTACAAGAGCCAAGACATGGAAGCAATCCAAGTGCCAATCCATAAATGAATGAACAAGTAGTGGTATATATACAATGGAATATTAACCATAAAAAAAGAATGCATTCTTGCCTTTTCTAACGTGGATGGACCTAGAGGGTATAATGCTAAGTAAAATAAGCCAGAGAAAGACAAATACCATATGATTTCATTCATACAAAAATTTAATAAAGAAAAGAAGTGAACACACAAAGAAAAAAGACAAATAGATTCCTCAATATAAAAAACAAACTGATGGTTGCCAGAGAAGTGGGTTGGGGGATAGGTCAGATAGATAAAGGGGATTAAGAGTACATTTATTGTGATAAGAAATCAGTAGTGCACAGAATTGTTGAATTATGTTGTACTGAAACTAATATAATACCATGTTAATATTACTTCCTTAAAAATTAAGTGGTTTGGACTAGAGAACTTAATATAAAATGTTGTAAATTATTTTCCAGAAGATAGCAGATCCATGAAACACAATTTAGTAACAAAATATAATGGAAATATTAAATCCTAACAATACATGCATAGATTTTTAAAAAAGATATTGTACTGCATCTGGAATTCATTACTAAGTGCCGATTGTGGAATGAGGCATAGCTGAGTTATTGTTCCAGTGCTCCACCAGTTGCTAGTTGTGGCACCCTGGGCAAGTAAATTATATTAAGACTCAATTTCCTGTTGTCTAAAATGGGGAAAAATAATTGCACCCTCCTTAAGGGATGTGTATAATTAAATCTGATAATGCAGGTAAAGCACTTAGCATAATCTGTGACGTATTCCAAGTCCCCAGTGAGTGTTGTATCTATTTTCCATCTTACTAATAGTAACCACCTTGAGGTGTCATTTTACTACAGATTGTGACTAATACACCATTTTACAGATGAATAACCTGATCCATTACAACATGTAGTATTTATCATAGCAAAACCAATGGCCAACTGGCATTTTATTCCCAAGTACCATCTCCAGAGCTCATTGACTAAACTTGGAAATTAATACTTCTTTCATATAATCATGACCAGTGTCCTTAGATAATTTAGGTGGAATATTTTATCTACTCTCTAGGGACACTGATTAGGATTCTATGAAGGAAGTATTCATTTAAATAACTAATAAGCTATTACTATATTCAAGGCATTAATGTAGGTTCAGTGAGATAGGCAAGCAGGAAAAGGACAAAGCATTTGTCTTCAAACAAGTCACTTCTAGAAAAAATACGAATATTAAAACAAGTACACTGAGCAGTTTCCTGTTTCTGGTGGGCTAGTTTACCGGCATTAATCCTCCTGCTGAATTCAATACACAGTGATAAATGTGATGGTTTTTGTTTGTTTCAATCATGAAAGCATCAAGATGTTGTCAAGTCCCAATATTTAATGACCTAAGAATTTAGATATGCAGTCAAGCATGAGAATTGCTCTTGCCCTAAGGATATTTCTCTTCTCCACACCTTGGAAACCTGTTTTGATGGACTTTTCAGGACAAGGAGAATATAAAAGTTCAAGTTAACATCCAAGGAGATAAATAAAAGCGAAGATATTTCTCCCTCAAACATACAAGAGCAAATTATAGCAACTTCAGAGTAAAGGTAGCCAATGCAAAAATCATAGACCAGTTTTAATTCCCTAGCTAATACAAAAAATTTAGTCTTGAAATTGGCTTAATGTGGTCTTTAAATGGGGAAGCCACCAGATGCTTCACAGAAGCAAATAGTTATTTCCATTCAAAGAGGATTTGTATTTCCTCAAAGTAACTTTACTGTATTCTTCAATTTTTACTGTATATACATATAAAGATATTATTCTTCAAATATTTTATTCAGCCAATGACTAAAAACAAAGCACAGGAGTAAACTATACTCAAAAACCAAGAGCCAGCCAAAATACCTGAGACACATTAAATTTCTAATAATTTTGGAAAGAGAATATATACAACACTAAAATATGATGAAATGAAAAGAGTAAATTTAAGGCCAGAAGAGGCAAGGTGGAAATTATTTCATGATCTGGAATATCTCAAAAAAATTAGTGAGAATGTGTAGGTAAGAAAAAAAAGGGGGATGGAAAATGCTGAAAATAAGTTTGGCAGAGCAAAAATGAGCTCTGATGAACAAGTAGTAAAGTATTTCGTTTTCCTCATAGGAGTCTAGGTGAAGAAAACAAGATTTTAACACTAAGTTGTATTAGGGATTTAAGCATAAGGGATAGTTTTTGTGTGTGTGTGTGTGTTTGTTTTTGGATTTTGTTTGTTTATTTATTCATTCATTCGTTCATTCATTCATGAGATACACACAGAGAGAGGCAGAGACACAGGCAGAGGGAGAAGCAGGCTCCATCCCAGGACGCCAGGATCATGCCCTGGGCCGAAGGCAGGTGCTAAACCGCTGAGCCACCCAGGGATCCCTGAGGGATAGGTTTTTTAGAAGTACTCAGTAAAACCTACTACACATGAATTTAAGTGTTAATGAAGAAGATGGAAATGAGCACCACCCCAGTATTTCCAGATCAGAAGACTGGAGGAGCTACAAAGTAGAGTGAATTTTTCCTTTGTATTACACATAAGGTGCCTGTGAAAAACCTGAAAAGAGACCTTTAGCAGTAAAGAAAAACCATGGGTAAGGCAAGAAATCATCATATCCTAGTTTTATCAGAAGATTTGCTCCTTTTCTTCCTTGGCAATACCTAAGATAATGATGCATTTTATGACACATGAAACTTCAGCTTAAGAAATACAGGTAACAAAGGTAACTGACTATTGATCATTAGAGTAAAATATTCTGGACTCAATTCGAATATTTCACATTAATAATGTTGCAGATATTTACATTCATCTATTTAGATCTCAAATTCCTGATGAACAGAAATAGAGATATTTACTCTATTTGAAACTGGAAAATTATTACTACAGAGCATAGAGCTGATTACCATTTTACTTTAAAAATACATATAAAATACAAAGATTTTGATTTAAATATTACAGAAATTAAAAATATAAAATCGTAAATGTATTAGTGTTACTATGTACCATGAAAAGTTCACATATATACAAGTTCTATACTTTATCTCCTATAGTTCTGAAAACTTACAGCAAGAAATTAACTCTACTATAAAATATAGGTTCTGCTTCCCTCATAATTAGCCAGTGGGTTAAAACTTCAATAGTCATTTGGCAATTTTGCCTTCTAATTTATTCTGAATCTCATTTATTTGTTATATTTCATAGGTTTACAGCCTATTGTAAGTAGATCTTAAGCAAAACTTTTTGGTAAAATACAAGATTTGGTGTCATAGGTATTATCATTGTCAGAGATGTTCTTTTAATCTTTAAGAACATCAGGGCTAAAAATAACCCCTGATTTTACCAAAATGTAGTTGATTGCCTATTACCTTGGATACTTTGATGAATCTAAGTACACTTCAGATGTGAAGGGACATTATACTCCCATTGAGCACGGGGAAACGATTTCATTGTTGAGCTTATGTAGCATCAGTAGCACCATAAACTATTCTGCAAAAGCTGAAATTGAACATCCTTCAGTGACACTGAATGAAGGGATATAAACCTCAGAAAATCTAAAGAAGCAATTTCATCAAGTTCTTGATGTTTGACTCTTTAGAAGAGGGACTTAAAGAATTATACTGATGATTTTTAGTGCTAATCCACATGGGTCCTTGTATTACATTTTCCAGGTTCTAAACCTAATATTTCAAATAAAAGATTTTAAATAAATTCCAGAAAGCATAACCCAGATGAATGGTATCAAAGACCTGAAAGAATTTAAAATACGTGCTAAGTTAAACTTGAATGCTTTAAATTAGAAGCAGATTGATGCTTTTTGTTATTTTGAGGATTAGCATTATCAAGGTATGTATTTCCCCAATATGCCAATTCAAGATAAGGATTTTAACCAGACATCTAAGGAAAACAAACTAACTCCTTCAGTGGTCTCTCCATTGTAAACAATATAAAAATAATTCCACTTTGCACTAAGAAGTGAACCATGTTGACGTCAACAAGTTATTGATTCAGTGTGTAACAAGCAAACTGGCACTTTAGAAAAAAAATGAAGTGGCACCATTAATACTTCATTGGTTATCAAATACGTCCCAAATGAAAATTGTTCTGCTGGGGGAAATGCCTAAAAAGGAAAATGTCATTAGTTATCAAAGAACTCCTAACATAAAAATCAATCATTCATTTCATTTAATAAACTATTCTTGGAGGTATTTCTAACCACAGTTTAGGTAATTGCTGTAAAAACTAAAGGAAAAAGAGTAAGTCCTACTAGAATATTACTTTGTATTTTTTTTTAATAATTCTGTTCCACTCTTATTATACACCTTAAAGGGAAAACAGACACTCCGAATCCAGGTAGAATGAAAAAAATATAGTCAGGTAGTATAATTATGAATTTGTTCCTTCTGGTTTGATGAAATGCTTCTATTCTATGCTGTATAGTCTACACACTTAGGAACATCAGTACTTATATTGTTGTGTAAAATGAACAGCTACTGAGCTCTAATAGGCTTCATTCTGGGTTTTAAAATTCCTCAAAATGACTTTGAGATCATTAGCTCTGCAAGCACTAATGCATGCTGCACTCATAAAAGAGTGTAATAAAGACGAACATGAATAGCTAACCTTACATCTGCCTTAATTTTAAGAAGAAATGTGTATACGTTTTTGCCATCAAGGCAAGGAATAAAAAGACACATGATATATTTTTTTAAATCTTGTTTTTTAAAAAAAAACAGATAATGGATTTGTAATAAGCAGAATTTTTCCTAGGTAAGGTGAAGGAAATTCTCAAGGCTTTTTGCTTGTAACAAGGCTTTTTGTAACAGTTTAGTTACCTATCCAAGATCAGGTGATCATCTCTGGGGACTCAACACTAACTTATTTTTTCTATGAATACTTCTTTACACTTTTTTTTTTATTCATAAAAAAATAGTGTGTGTGGGGGGGAAACTTACTAGTTGATCAAGTTATCACTTTGATACACAGATCAAGTGCCCTCCTCTTTCCTTAGCAATATATTAACCTTGGTGCGTGGCATTATGCAAGAGGAAATGGATTGTCTACATTGCACATATAACGATTACATCTGCAAAACTTTCCAAACAATGGAAAATAAGTAAAGTGCTTTCAACATCAGATCCAGATCACGTGCTAACTCTGCTTCCCCAGATCGCCATTCATAGCCTCGAAATGCTGCCTCAATATAACTCACCCAAGTTATCAACTCTACAGGTCTGAATTAAGTGATGTTCCGTTTACTGAACAACATGACCAAATGAAAATTGTAAGCTATTTTCATATTATTTTAATATTAGAATATGATTTTTCATAGCTGACATGGGTAAATATGAAATTTCCTAATACCTCTGGCAGTGAGGTACAAAATTATGATACTGATAATGCAAAAGAAAATTTTATCTTCAAATTTCAATTTGTCCACCAAAACTCTAGAGCTTTTATTTATAAGACATTATATTTCCTGAATTTGTTGCAAATATATTCATGTATTCTTACAGTATTAAAAGGAAAACAGTCATCAACTGTCTTATAATCAAAGGTTAAAGAATTCCATTAAAATACATTATCTGTTTACATTCAAAGTCTATCAGTGTTTCATAAGTGTCTTTCCATCCAGATGAGTGCAAGTCTATAAAATGTGTTTCCCCCCTCTTCTCCATTGAAATAACCCCCTGCTAATGACCATAGGGAAGATATTTAGAATGTGCTTCAGTATTGAGAGCCACAGGAGGATGTTACTAACACTTAACAAGCCTCAACAAATTTGTTAGATCAATGAGATAGTCAATATACTTTAAGATAGAGAGAACTAAATCATATCTTCTGTTCCCAGGAAAAATTATTAGAATTAAGAGATGTATTAGAATCTTTCTACATACTCCAAATCGAAGAAATCATGGTTGAAGATCCAGCTGGGTGAGGAGATATTTTCTCCACAGAATTCAGAACCAGCTTAAATGAGAAGGCCAAGGACAAATAAACCCACACCAAAAAGAAAGCAATTAAGTGACATGGATTATTCTTCATGTAGATTTTTTCTGAAGCAATTGGTTATTTTTTAAGATTTTATTTATTTAGTAATGAGAAACAGAGAAGAAGCAGAGACATAGGCAAAGGGAAAAGCAGGCTCCCCACGGAGAGTCCAATGTGGGACTCGATCCTGGGACCTGGGGATCATGACCTGAGCCACCCAGGTGTCCTGTTTTTTTTTTTTTTTTTTTTTTTTTTTTTAATTTTTATTTATTGGAGAATGAGAAAGAGAAAGAGGGCATGTGCCCAGGCCCGAGCCACCCAGACGCCCCAATAGGTTCTTTTTTATTTTATGTGTAATCACTTCATGAAGGCAGTAGAACATGACACAAAGGGAACCCAGAATGATGACTCACGTAAGGAAAGCACAGGGAATCAAGTTGCCCCTTTCTTTTAGTCCTCTTTAATCCTAAATATGCACAGCTGAAGTAAAACAATTTCATACAGAGGACATGACTGGTACTTTCTAAAGCTTTGTTTTTGAGCCACATGAATAGTAGTATCAAGTTCATCTTAACGGCCTTGAAAGTTCAACAAATTGTTAAGTCTGATTCATATGCCACCAGAGTACTGAGATTACTTCTACATGCAGTCTTTTGAAGCTCCGTGCATAAACATCATTTTTAAAAGAGAAAGTTAAAGTAATGCTATAGTTTTGAATGTTGATTTATTTACCTGTTTATTACTCCTGTGATGATATGTTAGTTCCATTTTGGTAATAGTTGCAGAAAAATATTAATAAATAAAATGTGATAGTTTTCCCTTTTTTTTTAAGCTAGTCAGACAAGCAAATTAGAACACTGATATTATTTCATAAATATGAATGAAAACTCTTTTTAGAAGGTAGTATGGAAAATGTAAAAATGCAGAGGTCAAGGTTCACATGTTTTCCCACATAAAAACATAACTCACTAAGCACCATTTTTAGAAAAAGCCATCCTATCTCTAGTGCACTGTTGTGTCACCTTGTTTGTAATTCAGGTAAGTTTGTACATGCATATGGGTTTGTTGTTGGACTCTGGTCTGTTGCTATTTGTGTGGCAATCACCTTATCCTATTTATTGAAGTATAATGATTAATATTTTTTTAAAAAAGATTTTTATTTATTCATGAGACACTCCCAGAAAGGCAGAGACCTGGGCAGAGGGAGAAGCAGGCTCCCTGTGGGGAGCCTGATGTAGGACTCTATCCCAGGACCCCAGGATCATGCCCTGAGCCAAAGGCAGACGCTCAACCACTGAGCCACCTAGGCTTCTCACGATTAACATTTTTTAATTAAAGTTGAGATCAAAAGGTCAAATTCAGGAAATCTTATTTCCTGGTGGAAACCGAGACTTACATAGTTACTTTATGTAAAAGATAGGATTACTTATTTTTCTCCTTGAGAAAATTCAGGAGGCGAGAGAGATTTGTTTTCACTAACCATGTATATAAAATGTACTTGCTTGTAATTTGGATTGCCTCGAATCTTAGAAAATGGTTCTATTAATTTATATTGTATCTATTATACAATATATATATATATATTTAGATTTTCTCAAAACTATTTTATAGCTTGGAATCTTTGCATGTCATTTATTAGCTTTATTCATAGGTATTTAAATACATTGATGCTACTGTAAGTGACATTATTTGTTAAGTTTTTTAATTGTTTACTTCTGGTTCAAGGACTATAATTATTTTCTCTCTACTGACCTTGCAACAAGTGACTATTACTTGAAATGGGGAAATTTTGATTTTCAGCATTACTATAATATTAAAATGTCCAATTTTCAACCACTACAAAAAAACCACAGGAATTAAATCAAGATAGTAAAAAAATAAAATTAAAATTATATATAACATGACCAAGTGGGGCTTATTCTATAAATATGATTGGTAAAGTATTTGAAGAATCAGGGTAATCTATGTATAATGCTTAAAGATATTCACTGTCAGCACTCTTATTCAATATTGTGCTAGAATTTTAGTCTAATTAAAGAGCAATAAAGGAGATACAAGGCATATAGATTAGAAAAAATAAAATTGTCCTTATTTGCAGATGAAATAATTATCTGTTTAGAATATCTCAAGTAATCTAACATACATGCACAACTAGTTAGCAAGTTCATTCAGGTCACAAGAAATATGCCAAAAAATTGTAATTTGATATATTAGCCATGACCACAAGAATATCAAAATTGAAAATACCAATTTCCGTTGCTTAAGAAAATGAAATATACTAGTGTAGATCTAACAAAACCTGTACAGGACTTGTGTCCTGGAAAAATCACAACACTGATGAACCAGTCCAAAGATGTAAATAATGAGTTACTTTATCTTCATGGATTGGAAGCCTCAGTTAAAATATCAATTTTCTCAAAAAAAAAATTTAATCTAATTTCTCTCAAAAATTCTGTTTTTGTAGACATAAACAAAATTATTCTAAAACTATATGGGATAACAGAACTAGAATAGTTCATATAAATGTGCATAAATTCAAAACTTTAATGGCCACAGTAATCAATCCTGTATGAAAATGGTAGAAGGATAGGCATACAGATCAGTAGAAGAGCTCAGTAATCCATTGAAACAAATATGCACAACTGAGTAAAAGTAAATCAACAGAGGAATAATGTTTTTTTATTTTATTTTTTTAATTTATTTTTTATTGGTGTTCAATTTACTAACATACAGAATAACCCCCAGTGCCCGTCACCCATTCACTCCCACCCCCCGCCCTCCTCCCCTTCTACCACCCCTAGTTCGTTTCCCAGAGTTAGCAGTCTTTACGTTCTGTCTCCCTTTCTGATATTTCCCACAGATTTCTTCTCCCTTCCCTTATATTCCCTTTCACTATTATTTATATTCCCCAAATGAATGAGAACATATAATGTTTGTCCTTCTCCGACTGACTTACTTCACTCAGCATAATACCCTCCAGTTCCATCCACGTTGAAGCAAATGGTGGGTATTTGTCATTTCTAATAGCTGAGTAATATTCCATTGTATACATAGACCACATCTTCTTTATCCACTCATCTTTCGTTGGACACCAAGGCTCCTTCCACAGTTTGGCTATCGTGGCCATTGCTGCTAGAAACATCGGGGTGCAGGTGTCCCAGCGTTTCATTGCATTTGTATCTTTGGGGTAAATCCCCAACAGTGCAATTGCTGGGTCTTAGGGCAGGTCTATTTTTAACTGTTTGAGGAACCTCCACACAGTTTTCCAGAGTGGCTGCACCAGTTCACATTCCCACCAACAGTGTAAGAGGGTTCCCTTTTCTCTGCATCCTCTCCAACATTTGTGGTTTCCTGCCTTGTTAATTTTCCCCATTCTCACTGGTTTGAGGTGGTATCTCATTGTGGTTTTGATTTGTATTTCCCTGATGGCAAGTGATGCAGAGCATTTTCTCATATGCATGTTGGCCATGTCTATGTCTTCCTCTGTGAGATTTCTCTTCATGTCTTTTGCCCATTTCATGATTGGATTGTTTGTTTCTTTGGTGTTGAGTTTAATAAACTCAAAGACAACCTACAGAATGGGAGAAGATATTTGCAAATGACATATCAGATAAAGGGCTAGTTTCCAAGATCTATAAAGAACTTTTTTTTTTTTTTAAATGGTAAGCTACTGGACCCAAGTTAAATAGAAATGAACCTTGACTTAAGTTTCATATTTTACAAAAATTATTTAAAATTGATCAGAGTAATATCTTAAACATAGAGTATATAATTTTTAGAAAAAATATAGGAGAAAATCTTAAATCTAGGGATAGGAAGAATTTCTTAGATTTGGCACCAAAATATAATAAAGGAAAAACTTAAATATTAGATTTCAAAAATTAAGAACTTAATAGGTTCTTGCTCAGTGCAAGAACCTATTAAGAAGATGGAAAAAAAAAAAAAAAAAGAGCTCCCAAGTGGGAGAAAACATTTCACACTGCACATCTGACAGACTAGTATATAGACTAAGTCAACAACATATTGACAAAACACAGTAATAAAAGAACAAAAAAAATTCAATTAGGAAATGGGCAAAATACAAACGAAACTTTTCAAAGAGGATATACAGATGACAGAAACACGTAAAGATGTTCAACATCATAGTCTGGAGGGAAAAGCAAATAGTGCCACAATGAGAGATCAGAACACACCTATCTAAATGGCTGAATTTGGGATCCCTGGGTGGCGCAGCGCTTTAGCGCCTGCCTTTGGCCCAGGGCGTGACCCTGGAGACCCGGGATTGAATCCCACGTCGGGCTCCCGGTGCATGGAGCCTGCTTCTCCCTCTGCCTGTGTCTCTGCCTGTCTCTCTGACTATCATAAATAAATTTAAAAAAATTAAAAATAAATAAATAAATGGCTGAATTAAAACAAAAGAAAAAGGAAAGAAAGAAAAGTGATACCACCAAGTGCTTCAAGGGTGAGGAACAGAACTCTCACCACTGCTGTTGGAACAGTAAAATGGAAGATCAACTCTGGAAAAGAGTTTGACTGTTTCTTAAGTCTCAATATACAATGATCATATAAACAGTAATTGCACTGTTGGGTATTTGTCCCAGAGAAATGAAGAATTACGTTAGCAGTAAAACCTGTACCAAATGTTTTTTAGCAGATTTTTAACGTCCAAAAATTGGAAACACAGACATCTTTTTAAACAGATGAATGGTTAAGTAAACTGGTACATCCATATCGTGACTACTTCAGAGCAATAAAAAGGAATGGATTATTGATATGTGTAACACACTGAGGATGAACCTCCAGAGAATTATAGTATTACAGAATATCCTGGAAGGTTATATGGTGGAAGATTTTGTTTTTTTTAACATTGTTGAAATGAGCAAATTGTAGAGATGGAGAACGAATTAGTGGTTGCCTGACGCAGCTATTAAAGAGCAACAGGAGAGATCTTTGTTGGAGAGATGGTAATATAGGAGATTCTAACTATATTAATGTCAATATCCTGGTAGTGATATAGTTTTGCTAAATGTTATCACTGTAACCAAGAATGCATGGAATGTTTGTATTATTTCTTACAATTGTATGTGAATCTATAGTTATCTTAAACTTTTAAAAGAGAAAAACCAATCGTAGTTTTTCAAGCATTGATACAGACTAATTGCACACAGAATTCAAGCTTTAATATTTGATTTAGCTTCCGATCTCTTGTGCAGTACTTCTAGTTTCCTTTTAGTAAATGCTTAGCTATCACTGCCTACTTTCACACGTAGAGTATAGCAAGTCCATGTTTTCACCACTGTTTGAATTTCTCTATCTTTCCCTATGAATATTGTTTTTGAAACTAGATATCTATTTTGTATTTCTTATAAATTAGCATCCTATCTCTTTATATACACACTCATGTCAATTTATCTAAATTTATCTTAATAAAAGTGCTTCATACTATTTGTTATGCAATCTGGATGGGAAGTACTTCAGCATGAAAATAAATGTTTAGAAAACTTGCTGTCCCCAAACCCTTGCTCAGTGTGGAATATAAAGAAACTTATTAGATCTAATAACATTCAGAATTGAAAATTTGTTTAGAATCTAGAGTTTATAAGGTTAAAGTTTCATCGCATAAAATAAATGGTTGGCTGTTTGAGCTAATAAAATTTTCTTACTTGTCTTCAGTGTTTAATCAGTGTGGGGGAAGTTTATTTGGAAAATGTCCTCCCAGAAGGATTATAATAGACCAGGACAGGAGTTAGAGGCGTGTAATTTTGTAAAACATAGAACAGCAATATTTCAAAGATTATGAAAGCCAGCATTTGTCTAACACACAACTGAGAAACCTCTCAATGATGATCATGGTGTGGGTCAAGTCTTTTGGCATTAGAAAAATGCCTAACCTTTAGCTTCTGATCAAATACAACAGAGACAAGGTGAGGGAGGAATGCCCCAAGAGAATGATTGGACTTGCTACATATTTCCTGTTTTTATTCAATAATTAAAATATACATATTCAAAAATATTTATAGGGTAGCTACTTGATGTTAGATACGGTTTTTAGATAATGGTGACAGAAAAAAAAAGTTCATTCCTCTACTATGGTGCCTCTATGTTATTTTAATAGATAAGTGATACTCAAGTAAACAAAGGTGCCAAGAAGACAACATAACAGCAGTGAGTTTAAGACAGGCATGTTTTATGCAGTTTGTCAAGTGAGTAATTCTCTTAAGAGTTGATAATTTAGCTGACATCTGTAAAAAAAGAATGGCCTATTAGTGAATTCTTATGCAGAAAGATATTTTTGAGCATAACAAGTGAAAAATGCCGAGAACAAAAATTGTGATATTTACACTCAAAATGTGTTTTCATTATGCAAATATAAAACTATATTGTTGAATTTTAATTGTAATTAAGAAAGATGGACTCATCTTTATACTAGTTCCTGAGATATATTTTTAGATGTGAGAATTCGTAATTGTACCTGAGAAAAGTACACATTTATACATGGCTATCCTCTCCTAATATATAAATGTACATTAAGCTATGTTTATTTCTGCTAATCTTGTGTCCTAAATGCTAAAAACATCTTATCTTAGCAAAATATATGGATATTTTGATGCCATTATCATGTTTATAAATAATTTTTTGTAGTGTAAGACCTGTTAATACCTACCAATATTTCCTCGATAAAATGTATCATTTGTCTCATAAAGGTCTAATTTATTGGCAATTTTGGGGGAAAATACAAGCTAATCCATGAATGGATTAAGTAATCACACAGATACTTTCCATAGGGCTTGATGTGTTGACCACATTTTTAAGAGTTAATAGCTTACTGAATTATTTCCTACCATACTCTAAAGACAGAGCTCACATCTTGTAATCAAGTAACATCACTAATATGTCCAATACATAATAGTGGAAGACTTGTCTGAGATAAAATTAGGTCATTCTCAGAAAAAAGAAAAATACAGGAAAAGAGGAAAAGGAACTTAATTTTTAATACTTACCAACTTGACAACTTAAGTGCTGTCAGCATGAATATATTCTAAGTGTAAAGAAATTTAAACACAAAAGTATAAGTATGCAATATGCCCTGATCACTGTCCTTTTCATAATTACTTTCCTAAACATTTATGTCATATTTACTCTTTTAAAACTCAGGAGGAATACATAAATATATTTTCAGTTAATAGTATTCAGAGAACAAAGATGAAAATTGAAACCAAATACTATCATAAACCCTTGATCTTAAATCCTTAAGTTCAGTTTCTTTTAAAAAGTATGGAGAGAACCCAGATGTCCATTGATAGATGAATGGAAAAAGGAGATATGGTATATACAAGGGAGTATTACTCAGCCATCAATGAAATAAAATCCTACCACTTGCAATGATGTGGATGTAACTAAAGGGTATTATGCTAAGTGAAATAAGTCAATCAAAGAAAGACCAATGATTTCATTCATATGGAATTTAAGAAACAAAAGAAAGGATTGTAGGAGAAGGGAGAGAAAAATAAGTTGAAATCATAGAGGGAGACAAACTGTAAGAGACTCTTGATTATAGGAGACACCAAGGGGAGGTGGGTGGGAAGATGGGATAATTGGATCATGTACATTAAAGAGGACACTTGATATAATGAGCACTGGGTGTTATATGCAACTGATTAATCACTAAACTCTACCTCTGAAACTAAAAAAATAAAACTAAAAGTTCCCAAGTGATGCCGAAAAAAATAAAAGTAAATTGATAACCATTTGGATATGTCCCTTTTAAGCCTTCTGTTCAACCTGTTAGCGAATTTTGGATTCAGAGGATGGCTACATTCCTTGTCTTTTCCCTTTCTTCTAATACTTTATATTTCAGGATTCTCTTTCCCCCTGGATTTATATACTACTACTAACGTAGGTGTAAATTTTAGTTCATCTAGTCTGTGAACAAATTTGAAGTTGAGAGAAACTAATCAGTGTTCGACTTCAGTTTGCACCTCTTAGAAAGTAGATAAGAACCACACCAATATAAATATACACATACATATAAATGAAGTGTTAAATATTAACTTAATTAGGGAGCCATGAATGCCAAATCTTGCCTCTAAGGATATCATGTATTGACTCTAGGTTCTTAAGGAATTAAGTATTCACAAGGATTAACACATAAAACAAAAATAAAACTTTTGGAACTATTCTGTGACCTCAGAGTCAACAGCTGACATCATCAATGAACCACAGTAGATACATAAAATGCCCATTTTTGCTAATTACAGTCCCTAGCAAGACTTTGATATTGTTTCCGCTCTTAAATTTAATACTCAACCTTTTGATTTTATACAACCTTCTGACTACATGAAAGCTACTATTTAAGAGGATAGCTGAGAGCTAGGAAAGTTGGCCCTTCCTAGGCCTCTTTGAGCTTAATAGTTTAATCTAAGAATGATCCAAAAGAGGTCTTTTGTGAAAGGTGAGATGAATTGCATAGGAGGAAAGATGAACCTAAATTTTGGACCGGCTACTTTCTAGGTATTTTTACTATAGTTTTAGAAACCCTCATACAAAGACTTGGATAGTTCCAGTATAGCTTCTAGAAGCATATAAAATGGGTGCAAAGAAGGCTTTAAATATGTCAAGTTAAAGATTGAGTCTATAATTACTCAGATACTATCTCAAATTATAGCCAGTTATCGAATGAATAGAAGTTTATATGGTAAATATAACCTCAGAAACTGAAAAAAAAAATGATTGAAATTCTCGATAAGAAACTCATACACAATGTTAAAAGAAGCAAACAAATATTCATTCATTGCAGGTCATCAAATCTATAGATCGTCTTTACCAAATTTCTTCTTTGTGTACTCCTATTAGAAGAGTCTTCATCAAGGATAGGATTTTTCTCAGTTGCATTGTGAATCAACCCCAAGTGCAAATTATATGGTTCCTCCAATATCTTCAAAGGTTATCTTGACCTCTGTATCTTGACATTTTGTGAAGTTTAATATACAAAATTTGAAGATATTCTCTGAACGTTATCTACATTTAGATTATAGATACTTTAATAAAAATTCGACATAAGAATTAAATATGCCTATGAAAGTTTAAAAATCTAGCAAGTACTCACTTGTGCAAGGTATAGAGTGAGGTATGCATGAGCAGAAGCATATTTATCAGAAAACTATTCTGCATTTCAAAATGTAGCAAAGAAACAAATATTGGTCACTGAGTATGGCTATAATATTTTTCTCCAAGAAATATCTAGATTGACTAATGCGTATATTTATCACTTTAAAAAAACACCAACAAATCTTAATGCTTTCAAATAAACTATCTTAATAGAAACTCCTAGTAAACTACCAAAGGCTCTGCAATCACAAAATACTACTTTGCATAAGTAATTGAGTTGCTTTGAGAGTTTTTAAAATTTTTTAGCATTCAGTCTTCAAATCTACATTCAGTATGTTCAGATTGCTTTGGAAATAGTTGGTTTAATGTCATCTTGGCAATAGTGAGATAGCAGAACCAGTGGCCCATCAAGCACATGACTTTTTCCACAGTATTTTGTAATGGGGCTTATAGGATAATGTACCTCTCTCCCTTAAAGGAAAATACAATGAATCTTGGATATAAAACTTGAACACTTAGGAATCAAGTACCACTTAAAGGTAAGAGTTTGGGTAAGCACATCACTGGATCAGCTTTCTGACATCTTTACCTGATCACAAGGCCATGACTTTTCACAGCCTTGAATTGGCTAGAATTTGTTAATACATATTTGCCTTAACTTCTCTGGGACAAAACTTCTCAGTTTTCATACAAGCATGTTTTCAGTAGCTTGAGATGAGTAGAATAAGCTGGCTTTTGATTATTTCCAGTTGAAGCTCCAAACATTAAAAAAAAAATGCCATCCTATATAATATATGTAAATGCAGAGCTTAAAAAAATCCCTGAGTAATAAAATGTTTTATAGCACCATAATTTTCTGCGTAGCAGCAGCATATGGAACAGAAATGAAGTAAGCATGAAGGAGGAAAAAGATAAATTCATGGTTACAATAGAAAACCAGGGGCGAATAGAGGGCAAGAGTTATTTAACTGTCTCCTAGGTCTTCAAACTGACAAAATTCAAATGACTGTGACATTATACATTTTATTTATTTTTTTAGAAATCAGTGTTACCTCAGACATATTTCATAGACATAAAGCCCTTGAATATTTTGAGCATCTCTCCAGATATTTAAATATACATAATTTAGGGTAAAACTTGGAACCTATTAGCATTTCTGCCTTTTATAGGTATTAAGGTGAAAGTCAATTTCAATTTGACTTCCTTTATCTGTATCCCCAACCAAGAAAGAAAAGCCTTAATAAGGAGATCTTCTTTTAATGCTTTTATAAAGGTTCACCAGGTCATTCAGAACAATTGTTCCACTGAGGACAATCAGAAAAGCTAAAGGATTTGCATTTTAAGGAGTCAGGAAGCTAAAAATATAGTGAAGAACTATCATGCAAAAATCAGGGAAAAGATGGGAATTTTGGATACTGACCTCATCATCTAGGGCCATTTATGCCCTTAGGGACTTTAGCCTCTCCTGACTCCCATGAAGTTGGCATATCAGACATAAAAGCAGATCAACTTTTGTGCACAATCAGAAGAGATTGGAAAATTACCATATACCGAGGTACGAAAAAAATTTCTGAAAATTTTC
This sequence comes from Canis aureus, assembly GCF_053574225.1. Taxonomy (NCBI): domain Eukaryota; kingdom Metazoa; phylum Chordata; class Mammalia; order Carnivora; family Canidae; genus Canis; species Canis aureus. The sequence continues at coordinate 6,517,537 of NC_135612.1, read as the reverse complement.
AAAACCTGGTATATTATATAAATTAAACTAGTATTTAACTACATGAAGAACATAATTATATCCTTCTATGTTTGTGTTATGCTTTGAATTGTGTCCCTGCCTCCTTCCCTGCAAAGCCCTATGTGGAAGTCCTAGTCCCCAAATGACCATATTTAGAGATAAGGCTTTTGTAGAGGCAATTAAGGTTAACTGAAGTCAGAAGAGTGGGGTCTTCTTAAGAGGAAGAGAAATCAGAAGTAAATACAGAGAGAAAAAGCCATGTGAGGACACAGTGAGTGGACAGTCCTCACCAAAACTAAGCCTGCTGGCACCTTGATTTCGAATTTCCAGCCCAGAACTGTGAGAAAATAAATTTCTAGTATTCTTTTGTTTTGTTTTTCCTGTTTAGCTTGATTGCTTTCCATTATTCTGCCCTCTGGATTGCTTATCTGTTCTTCTTCTAGTCAACTACTTATGCCCTCTAGTGTATTTTTAATTTCAGTTATTTTCTTCCTTTTAGGTTTTCTTTCTTTTAGTTGCAAAAAGAATGGAGGATCCCAGTGAGACCCTCAAGACCAATGAGTATCTTTAGGAGTATTAATTTAAACTATCAGTACATTAGTTGTTTTATTTAGATCTCTTGCTGTGATTTTTGTCTGGTTCTTTCATTTGGGGCTTATCCCTCTGCTTCATTTTGTCTGACTCTGTTTCCACATGTTAGCAAAGCCAGAGACATCTCCTGCTCTTACAAGTAGGGGCCTTATGAAAAAAAAAAAAATTCTGTAGCATCCCCTAGTTCAATGTATCCTCTTCACCTGGACTTCAGGGTTATGTCCTACAAGTGTTGTGTGTGCTCTACTTTTGTGGCTGAGCCATCTTTGCCTTCACTTCAGTCATCCACGAGGACTCTCTTTGCGTTTTGTGGGCAGGGTTTGGTCTCTTTGTTGTTAACGGGCAGTCTAGAACTGCCTTGGGCTTGAGTTGGGTCAGCCAAGCATTTGCCAGAGGTGAGGTCACACAGAACCCCAGGGCCTGTGTTGATCCCTGGAGGCTTTTGTTGGGGCAGGGCCTGCAGTTAGGATGTCTGCCCTCAGCCCACCACTAGGGCCACAGTCAAACTGATGTGTGTAGCCAGCTTCCTTTCTTCCTGGGGCCAGAGTCACTTTGGAGAGGTGCTGGCCCTTGTTGGGGCTGTTTGCACACCATGCTTATGGCAGTACTTTGAATGGGGTCTTGCTTTGGATGGAGGCCAAATTGGAGGGGGCAAGTCCATGGTGGAGCACAGGAGTGGAGCGTGCCCTTAACAAGCTAGGCGAAAGGGTTTACTGCATTGGTTTCTACAGGTGTCTGTATATCCAAGCTGGTGAGCAGGGAGGGAAAATGTTGCCACAGCTCTTTTGTTCTTAGAGAAGTCTCCAAAGGTCCCTACCATTTCAGCCCATACTCTGAGATTAGTAAAGAGATCTTCCTCCTGTATACCCCACACGTTTTTTTTTCTTTAAGATTGTATTTATTTATTCATGAGAGACAGAGAGAGAGAGAGAGACAGACAGACAGACACAGGCAGAGGGAGAAGCAGGCTCCAAGCAGGGAGCCCGATGTGGGACTCAATCACAGGACTTCAGGATCACGCCCTGGGCTGAAGGCAGCACTAAACTGCTGGGCCACCAGGGATGCACCCCCCCACCCCTCATCGTTTTTCAAACTGTTTCTTCTGCACTGTATGTCAGGGGGCTATTGATTGTGCCAGCTTTCTTAGGGTAGGGGCTCAGTGTACTCTTGCCTTAGCTCTCCCAGAGCCAAGCTGCTGATTTTTAAAGCCCAGATGTTAAGTCTAGCTGATTTTAAGAACTGAAAAAGTGATGCTCCTCTTGTTTTCAAAGTCAAATGTTTTGGGTATTCCTCTTCCCAAGGCAGGTCCACCATGCCTGTTGTGCTGGTGTGGGGTTTAATTTTCTCCCTTCTCTGTGCCTGCTTAATCCTTCTCCTAGGAAGTCTCATAGGTCAACTTGGTTCCTAGCTGCATCTCCATCCTCCTTACCATTTTACATGTGGCCTGTTCTCTACATTTAGCTGTAGAGAGAGTCTGTTCTACTAGTCTTCCAGTCATTTTCTGAATCATTTACACTGATAGGAGGGTTATCTAGCTATATTCATGGGATCAATTGAGTTTAGGATCCTCCTACTCCACCATCTCTCCTGGAAACACCCATATATTTTCTTAAGCCATCTACTCTGTGACATTTTGTCATGGAAGACTGGGGAGACTGAGACTGTTTGGAAAATATTTAGTGCATTTTTCAACAATGCATGAGATTTGCATTTCCAGCCATGAAGGAGTGAAAGAGCCCACTATTACCCTTGCTTCATTAACAAATAGAAATATGGACAAAATAGAGGACTAAAAATCATATTTTACTCAAATAACAGGCAAAAAAAAAAATACCTGATACCTGAGAAAAGGGAAACAAATTTGGTAGGACCTAGGATCTAGGACTACCAAAAAAATTGTTTTTTGGACACAAAACAATTCTCAATGGAATCCCAAACAGGTTACAGACCTCTTTCTCAAAAGAAAACACCAGGAATAGAAGAATTCAGGGGAAAAAAATGGCTAGAATTCATAGGGCAAAATAGCCAAGTTACTGGAGCTACACAAAGAAAGAACTGTAGAAATTTGCATGGAGTCCCATTGAGTCTTCAGCTGAATACCAATCTCGAGCATGAAACAAACCAAGGGCAGTGAAGACAAAGTTCAGAAAAAGAAGTTATTAGTACCTCATAATTGTAAGTTTAACAACTACCTGTGTTAAAATAGGACTAGACATTGTTAGTTTTTAGCAGCCCCAGTGATGAATGAACCAACAAGATAATGAGCAAAAAACTAAATGTCCTGCCTTAGAATTAGAACTCCATTAGCTATAGAAAAAAGACAATCACAGAAAGAGCAGAAAAGCAAGCTGAAATGGTCAAGCTGGATATTATACAATCTAACTTTCTGCAACAAAAGTCTGTTTAGTCCTTAAAGATAGAGAGGTATAGTACCCAACATTTAAAATTATTACTACACTTAAAAGTATACAACAATCAAGGGGGAAAAACCTATCAATACAAATGGAATAAGGTATGAAATGGATAATTGAATCAGCAGAAATCGAAAGCAATTTTAGACATACTCCTTATGAATAAATCTAAGACTTAATATTAATGAGAAAAAAGGGAACCCTGGGTGGCTCAGTGGTTTAATGCCTGCCTTCGGCCCAGGGCATGCTCCTGGAGTTCCAGGATCAAGTCCTACATCGGGATCCCTGTGCAGAGCCTGCTTCTCCCTCTGCCTGTGTCTCTGGCTCGCTCTCTCTGTCTCTTGTGAATAAATAAAATCTTTAAAAAATAAGGAAATGCATTTATTAAAATGTATTAATGAGAAAAAAAACAAGACCGAAATTCAAATTACAAAGATTAAAAATACAATATAGGATGCCAACAAAACAAAACAACCCATTTCTCCAATGGATGGAATTATAGCTGATAAGGAAGAAGGGAGAATTAATGATTCCTAATAGCAATAGAAATCACAAATAAAGCAAAAAAAAAAAAAACACTGAAAAATAAATGAACAGATGATTAGTGGTGGGAAGGAACAGAAAGAAATAAAGATGTAAGCAGTTTAATATATTTATTAGAGTCTCATGTGTAGAGTTTAAGGGAAGCTGGATTGAGGAGAAAGAGCAATTTTTATGAGACTATAGTTTGGAGATTGTCACTTAAAGACATAGTGGAACATGTTTTAAGAAATATTAAAACATACATCCTAGAAAAAAATTTCCTAGATAAAATCAAATCTTAACAAGAATTGTAAGAAAAATCCAGCAAAGGCACATAATAAATGAATTACTTAGAAACACTACTCAGATTATCATTTTAAGAGTAGGCAGAAAAGAATTGCATATAGAGGAATATGTATCATCATTACAACAGACTTCTCATCAAAAACTATGTAACCCAGGAGACAATTAAAATGCAGTTTAAGTATTAAAATTAAAAAAAAAAAATGCCTGTCAACTCAGAATTCTTGACAAAGTGAAAACACAAAAGTTAAAGTGAAATCACATCTTTTCCAGGCACAAGAAAAGCTGAGAGAAGCACTGGCAAGAAGATGAACTTCAGAAAATGGTAAAGATAGATTTTCATAGAAAATAAATTACTCTTAAGGGAGTTATAATGAGAGAGAGACTCCCCTCACCACCACACACACCCACAGAGAAAGAGGAGACCTCTCCACACACACACAGACATACACACACACACACACAGATGGAGACAGACACATGCACAGAGACACAGGCAGGCATGTACCTGGACAGATGTGTGGATACACACAGAAAGACACACTTGCAGAGACACATGCCTGAATGTAGACAGACTAAATTATGTGATTCCTAAGTATGAAGAAGTGAAAATATGGCACCTGCCAAAAATATGAAAAAATGAATTATTTAGTTGAAAGTCACTAATGTATATATGAGGTGATACAATATCATTTTAACATAGATTATTGTAATTTTAAGACTTATCATGAGGGGTGCCTGTGTGGCTCAGTGGTTGAGCATTTGCCTCTGGCTTAGGTCATGATCCTGGGGTCCTGAGATGAATCCTGAATCCCGATAAATGGAGCCTGTGTCTCCCTCTCTCTCTGTCTCTCATGAATAATAAAATCTTTAAAAAAAAGACTTACCATAAAATAGGACAACCTCATTTATGCACCCACCTATGAAAAGATGCAGTTCATAACTCAATAGTAGAGAAAAAGGGATTTTTAAGAACAGTAAATTAATAGAATAAAATAGTAACCAAAACCAAATGGAACAAATAGAAAATAACCAGTGATATACGTAAACATAACTCTTGTAAAAATTGTGTGAAAACTGAATGGTATAAACAAAGACCTAGTACCTAAATATGATTATAAAGTGATACCCAATGTACACTGCCTATATCAACCCTTGTGAACTATAAAGTCATGGGTGTATATAGAGTACGACAATGGGGGAGGGGGGAAGCATGTACCATGCCACCATTGATAAAAATAAATGGAAAGAGAACTATTTTATGATAAAATGTTTAAATTATCAAGAATACATAAGAACCAGAAATATGTACAGGACACCAAGTTGTATGTATGAATCTAATAGAATTCTAAGGGAAAGAGAAAAATCCACCAATATAGTTTAAGATTAAAAAACAGAAGAAGAAGATTATTTATTTATTCATGAGAGACACACACACACAGAGAGAGAGAGAGAGGCAGAGAGAGAAACAGGCTTCATGCAGGGAGCCCAATGTGGGACTCAATCCTGGTACTCCAGGATCACACTCTGGGCCAAAGGCAGATGCTCATCCGCTGAGCCACCCAGGCTTCCCTAGTTTAAGATTTCAAAACTTCTCTCTCATACCTAGTAGACAAGAAAAAAGAAGTATATAGAGACCTTGATCAGTAGTAACAGATTCTAAGAGAATAGGGCAGACATTTAGAATACTTTCCTCAACACCATTATTTTAAGTCCTTTTTAAGCCCAAAAGAAACATACACTGATACAGTTAACAGTGTGGATTTTTAAAAAGTCTTCTTTAAAAAGTTTCAGTAAATTTAAAACAATTTTAAGCACACACAGTAAATTTTCTGATCACAACTAAATTCCCAAACAGAAAGTTTAACAGAGTATCAGTTAATATTTATAGGCTAAAGAAGAAATCATAGGGAAGATAATACATGGAAATCAATGACGTTGAAAATATAGTATATCAAAATGTGTTCAATATAACAAAAGGAGTGCTTTGAGGGGACATTCATATTAAACCTCACATGAAAAAGCATAAATATCAATGTTTTTAAAGAATCTAAACTTCTACCTTAGGAAGACAGAGATCCAAATTAAGTAGAATTTTTTTTAAAAAATAGAAAAAAGACAAAATAGTTTTAAAAATTAATGAAACAAAAGTAGGTTCTTTAAGATAATTGGGATTGATAAACTATTAAAAACCAAAGATTAAGAAAAAAATGTAGCAGAAATGACCAATACTAATAAAGGATTAAAGTTCAATATTAATATTGAACTTTTCCCTATCAAAAGAAATTGGGAACAAAGGATTCAACTCTAATCATTTCTATGTAGTATTTTTCTGTAGATTCTAGGGACTGCAATTCAACAATAAAGAGGGAGGAAGGAAAAAACAAAGATAAAAAAAAAGGTATAAATTTTGTAATGTATAAAGTCAGACCATTTTTATTTGCAGAGAACATGATTTATTTAGATTCCTAATGAATTTTCAAAAAAGCTATTTTTATGTTGACATCAATAGCATTTATAATATTATACATAATAATTTGAGGAATGCAAAGTCATACATTAAAAATAAATTTGTATCCTTCAATACATGTATTTTCAAAGAAGAGTGGCAAATTATGTCCTAATTTTCCCTCCCAGTATTTTAAATGAATAACAAATTAAACCAAAGGTGATAAATGTAAATAAAAGAGAAGACTGACAATGCAATATTCTACACTTCTGAGACGGTAAGTATTTTAGGAAATAAATTTTTTTTTTTATTATACTTTTATTCAATACTCTTCTGGAAGTCCTAACCAGTACAGTAAGAGGAGTAATGGAAACCAAAGATAAAGATTAGAAATATTAATGATTTGTGTGTTTATACAAATCAACATAATCCATAAATTATTCAAATTAGTAAATTAGTATAGTTATGTTTACAAGAAGCAAGTTCGCAATCTATCCATTTCCTCTGCTGATGGTACAGAGATTCACCTCCCAGGAAATAAGGTAACCTACTCAAATCTTCTTGTAAGATTACCGACAGACGTCTTAGCAAACAAATGGTATTTTCGAGTACACGGTGTTTGGACAATATATATGTAGCTTTCCCATATTGCTTATGGAATCTATAGATTATCACAGAAGCCAGGACTCAAACTTCTATAAATGGGTCAGATGGTAAACATACTAGGTTTTGCAGGTGCCATGTGGTCTCTTAAAGAAAAAAACAAAAAAAAAAAAAAAAAAAGAAAGAAAAAAAAAGAAAGAGAGGGAGGAATTTTTGACAGTAATTTAAAAATATAAATGGTATTCTTAGCTCATAGACCATAGAAAAACATGCTGTAGGCCAGACAATGGGCCATCATTTGTCAATCCCTCATGTAAACTAGGCGAATAAATGGAGGGGTTTCATGTCCAAAATGACTCTACTTTGAAAATTATGTAGTTGCATACATTAGAGACTTCATATTTTAACCTGAAAAAGGAGTAGGCTAATCTTACTGCAGCTCAAAATGCAAAGTTTAGTTGAGTTGCCATTGGGTACCTCTTTTCCTGCATATTGCAATTACTTGTATCCTTGAAACAAACTGTAATGTTTGACACAAGGTGAGATCTCTGGGTTGTTTGAATCTCACTGAAAATCTGAATTATTGAAATATTTCATGGTCAACATAACTATAAATCATTATCTCCCTTATTTCATGATTAACTAACAGAAAACATAGTTAGCCTACCTTAAACAGACAAAAGGCCAGACAAAACATGAAAACATGGTTTTTAAAGATTGATCAACAGGAAGCTAAGATAGCAATCCATGAGCAATGGAGAATAAAGGAGTAGAATCTTGTTTAATGTAGCTCTTCAACTAGAAAGGGTTTTGGACTAAGCAGAAGGAATTAAACAGAGCCACACTAGCAACCTAATTTTATATGAAAGTTGGAGGGGGGGGGGGTTGGTGTGGAGGCTAGGTTTCCAGAAATCCTAGAGAATTCAGTCTACAAGAAAATCACTTTAAATATAACAAACTCAGGTTAAGTAACAGAAAACTGAAAAAAAAGTACACCATGCTAACACTAATGAAGATAAATGTGGACTAGTACATTAAGACCAAACAAAATAGATTGGAGTATAAAATGTTACTAAATATAAAGAGGATAATTTCAAGTAATAAAAGGGGCAATTCACCAATAAAACCCAACAAAACTCAATGTGTAAATGTCTATAAACATAGTATGAAGCAATAAAACAAAGTCACAATAAATCAAAATTAAAATAATTCAAAGCATATCCATTGATAATAGTAATAAACTGGTATTACAAAAAGTGACAAGTATCAAAATATTTGAGAATTAAATAATATTTTCCTGACTCTTCTATGGGTCAAACAAGGAATCACAAGGCAAATTACAAAATACTTTTAACAAAGTTATAAGAAAATAAGAGATGCTCAAAGCAGTGGGATGCAGCTAAAGCTTCTAAATACCCATATTAAAAAAAAAAAAAAAATCAAATGTAGGACCTACATTTCCTACTAAGAGTAGGATAAGCCCTATGCTAGCAGAAAAAAGGAAGCAATTTTTTTAATCAAATAGAAAAAAGAACCACAACAGAATGAAACCCAAAGCTCATTATTTGAAAAGATCAATACTTTTGATAGGTCTCCTGCCATAATTACCAAAAAAGGAATATTCAAGAAATAACAAGCAGATACTATTCAAGAATGATAAAAGGAATTGCCACTAGAGATCTTAAGGGTATTTTAAGTATAATAAAGGAATATTATGAAGAATTTTGTGGAAATATATTCCATAGTTAAATTGTTAAACTACTTGAAGACAAACTACCAAATTGATAGCTTAAATAGCCATAAATCCATTATACAATTTGATTCATAGTTTAAAACTTTCCAGAAATAATATTCCAGACCTAGATGGTTTCATGGGAAAATTCTATAAAATATTTAGAGAGAAGTTCAAAACAAACTCTTTCAAGAAATACAAAAAAGCAAATATTTTCTAACATTCTATGAAACCAGAATTTTCCTGATACCAAAACCAGAAAAAAGCATTATATATAAACTCCAGACCGATATCCTCCATGAACATATGTAAAAATTCCTAAAAAAACTAAGTCAAATTTAAAAATATGTAAATAAGTAAAAAGATCATGATGAAGTGGCTATTATCCTGCATGTGTGAACTTGATGCAACACAGATTGTATTCATCATGTCAATGATCAGAAGTACAAAAATAATTCTTAGGATCATGTCAAAACATACAGAAAGATATATTAACAAAATTCAACGTCTTTTTTTTTTTTTTTTGAGGATTTATTTATCTGGGAGAGAGAGCAGGGGAGGGGACAGGGCGGCAGATTCCTCACTGAGTAGTGGGGCAGACGCAGGGCTTGATCCCAGGGACCTGGGATCATGACCTGAGCCAAAAATCAAAAGTAGGCTGCTTAACTTACTGAGCCACCCAAGTGCCATGCAAAATTCAACATCTAATAATGATAACCACTAGCCAAAACAGGAATAAGGACAACTCTTTCAATCCGACAAAAATAATTTATGAAAAATCTGTAGTACCTGGTATCAAACTTAATGATAAAGCACTATGTTTAACCAGAGACCAAAAAAAAAAAAAAAAAAAAAAAAAGGCTTTCATATCCGAAATCCGCTTTCATATCTTCTATTCACCATATCAACAGAGGTTTCAGCTAGTGTTATTAGGGGAGAAAAATAAATGCAAATTAGAAGAGAAATGGTAACACTGTGCTAACAGAAAACATAATTACCTACATAGATAATTCTGAAGAATCTACCAAAAAAACCAAAACGTTAAAATAATTTATTTAACAGTGTTACAGGATAAAGTAAGGGTAGAAATGCTAATTGCATTTTACATGTTCACAACTGAAAAACTGAAAGTTAGAAAATGATTTAAAATAGTGTTGGTAAATATGACGTAGTATGCAATGTTTGTTAGACGATATGCCTAATCTAATCCCTAAAATCTGTAAGACACTGCTAAGAGAATTTTTTTAAATATATAAATCAATGGAGAGATACCATTCTCTCTCGGAAAAACTCAATGTACATAATAGTTTTTAGATACGTATGTTAAGTGTCCGTATAAATTTTAAAATAAAAGTTGTCTTAATCTACAAAATTCAGATTGTACACTGGAAATATATCCTGACCAAACGTAACTTACAAAAACCCATAGAATAAAATGCCAAGTACTTAAGACTAAATATATAGGGCAGCCTGGGTGGCTCTGCGGTTTAAGGCCACATTCAGCCCGGGGTGTGATCCTAGAGACCTGGGATTGAGTCCTACCTCGGGCTCCCTGCATGGAGCCTGCTTCTTCTTCTGCCTGTGTCTCTGTCTCTCTCTCGGTCTCTCGTTAATAAATAAATAATTTTTTTAAAAAAAAATATCTTCTTAAAAAAAGACTAAATATATAAAAACTCTAACATTGCTTTAATGACATCTAAACCACTATTGTGGTAAACTGAGTAGGACAGAAGAGGCAAAACGTTTCATTTATTGGGCAATCAGGAATGAGAAATGAGGAGCATCATTCATTTAGTATAGATTCATCATAATACAATCCAAATATCAATTCACTGGTGTATTTGTGTGTAAACAAACTGATCCTTGCCAATTATACAAATTAACAAAGAACCAATAATAGCCAAAACAGTCTTCAATAGAAACAAGGGTGTGTGTATGTTTTTTTAAACCAAACAGTATAGGCCTTGTATCTACAGTAATTAAGGTGGTGTGATACTGACACAGATACCGTCACTGACAAATAGACCAACACAACAGACTAGAGATCACAAAAGCACACTTCTGCATATACTGGCCTTGATTTGGGTCAAAGTGGCATTCTAGATTGATTCACTACCATTTATCTAAAATACAACTAGACATTTACGGGGTGGGGGAAAGTCTCATATACTCCCTATACTATGAACAAAAATTCAATCCTAAATAGAATATAGAACTAATTGAATAATATAAAGTTACCTATCAAACTTCTAGAGGTCAATATATTAGATTATAGTCATGAACGTGGACTAGAAAGAATTTATTAAATAGACTATCAAAAGCACAAGCTGTAAGGAAAAAGAGGAGAAATGTGATAGTATTCAAATTAAGAACATCTATTCACCACCAAATAAGACTAATTTACTAAAAGCATAACCCTTGGAGTAGAAGAAGATACTTGGAACCAAGACACAATGCTGGTATCCATTATCCTTGATGCAAAAACAAAGTCAGATAAGATTGTAGTAAAATGTCCAAATAAATCTATCTCCCCATAGTAACTGGGGACACGTAGCATCATTTGTATTAAGCAAAACTTTGAAAGGACCCCAGTGGTCAACAGTAATATTGTGTATATTCTTGTGATGGAATGCCATGCACTAAAGGAAGTCTTTAAACTAGATGTTAAACAACAGGTTTCAAAAATGTGAATTTGAGGGAAAGAAGTTAGGCAAAGTAACGCATGCTGTGCAATTCCATTTATCCAAAGCTTAAAAACATACAAACCACCCGGTAGTCCTGAGGAGTGTATTCTTAAGTCAGAATAATAGAAAAAAATAGGAAAGCCTGAGTGGCTCAGTGGTTTAGCACCGCCTTCAGCCCAGGGCCTGATCCTGGAGACCTGGGATTGAGTACCGCGTCGGGAGCTGGCTTCTCCCTCTGCCTCTCTCTGTGTATCTCTCATGAATATATAAACAGAATGAAAGAATGAATGAATAAATAAATTTAAAAAAGAAAAATAGAAATGATTACCATAAAGTAATAGAAGTTTCCTTCAAGTACAAAGTAGTGGAGAAGTTGGACTGGTAAACACGATAACCAGCATATTAGATGTGGGCAATATAAAACATTCTCAGTTGAGCCTCTACAAGCATCTGTAGTGTAAGGACTTGAGTACCCTATATTTACACCATAGTTGCTGTATTTAAATTGAAACACTTAGGTCTTTATCACACTGGTCTGTTTCTTCTGGCAAAGTTGAAGAGAGTGATTTCAAAGGCTTTGCTAATGGTTTGGATGGGCAGATACTACCCAATAGACTAAAATCTGCATTTCTGCCCCCAACTGATAGACTTCCATACTCCACATCGAGCAAAATGCTTTGCATCAATTTTTTTAACTGAATGGACTGATTCTAGATTACCTTTGTGCTTGCCCAGCCAGCAAACTACTAGGGTAGCAGTTTGAAAGCTAGTTGAAAAGCAGAATAAAAGAACTGCAAAAATGATCTCACACACACACACACACACACACACACACACACACACACACAAAACCCACCAGCTAGAACCAAAGATAGGTTAGTTTTCTTTGAGCACCCTTAGAGGTATACATAAATTATTTTTTATTCAAATAGATAGACTCAAATTCCTGTATTTCCTCGTATTTTCATTCTCGTCTGTCTCCTTGATTCTGCATTTTGCTTTGCCCTTATGGTCAGCAGAGAAAGCGCCCATGCTTTGTTTCAAGGGGATTCCTGCCTTGTGTCTAGGGAAGACAGAGACCTTGTTCAGCAGTAAGCTGAGGTCTGCTTCAGAAGGTTCCATGAGGCATTCTCGTTATTACTGTTTTCTGTCCTGATCAAAATGTTAACGTTACTTAAGGATTCTAGACAGTTGTGATTTGTAAAGTCAATCTCTGGATTTTATCATTTAATACCATAAAGAATAGTATTGAGTGTGTGATATAAGTTCCCAAGATTTTATCCGTGATTGGAGGTTAAGGTTGAGATATGTCCAAGAACTCTGTCAATCATCCTTTTATTCATGTGTTATCCATCCGTTCATCTGCTCATCCCTCATCTACCACTGTACTATCCTACACAACCACCCCACCTTCAGATTTTGTGATTTTCCTTTAAAATGATTTCCAGCAACTCTTTCTTGGTCCCCAAAGTTAAATTGTCAGAGGCCTCATGTTTTTGGGTAACCTAAGATAAAACTTGGTTATTTCAGTACTAGTGTGAAAGGATAGCAATCTCAATAGCTGTACTCATGAGACGTTCCTTCAACAGGTTGCCTTGACACCATTGAGTTCTAATAGACTACTCTCCTAATAAATCGACACAGAGGTAAAATTTCCCCAAAGAAATCTGCTCCAGTGAGGATTCAGGTCAAAAGCCTGTTCTTTGGATCTGAGGTTTTGAAATTGGTAGACAATCAGAAATGTGTAATAGAATGGAGACAGTCCCTCAAGCAAATTGATGCTAAGAGGTAAAAAGGAGATGCTTGGTCTGTTACGGAATAAATAAACATGAATTCAAGTTCCAGTTTTGTCTATAATTAGTTGTTTTTGAATAAAACTATGAGGATAGTATCGAACCCATAATGCAAAGACAAGCCTGTACAAGTTGACATTTACGCCTCCTTCAGGCTCTAAGATTTTCTTAGGTCTAGTGTTAGGAAACGGGCATTTACATATGTTGATGGAACTAATTTCCCCTTAATCAGGCCTAAAGCTGAGCAGATGCTATTTCTTCTTTTCATCTCCTTTTCTCCAATGAAAGCATATAATTCTGCAGTGAAACTAAACTGGAAAAAATGTGGATTTACTACTTCATAGTCCACAGTTGACCTTGTGACATACTTAAAATTGCTTTCTCTGAAAGCACAGAGGCTGCATAGACTAGGAAGGGGGTCAGCTTTCGTAAATCTAGCTCTTTATGTGAAGATTTTCGTGCTTTAACAAACTTCTCCTTTAATTTTTTAAGAGTCATGATTTACCAGAATCAGGCTTATAGATAAGTTTATATATAGTATGTAAAATTGTATATGGATTGTTTGTCATCTTTTTTCCAGAGCAGTAATCACGGCATTTGTAATCATACTGCAAGAATTTCAAAAGCTCTAGAAGTACCTTACCATAGATTTATATTCATGAATCTCAATCCTTACTAATTAGAGTGTAAAAAGATGTTTATGCATTTTCTAAACTTTTCGAAGCACTTCATTCTATATTGCACCTTTGTTAAAAATTTAAGACAAACTACTAAATTTAAACTGCTGACTTTTCACAAATCATGGAATTTTAAAAAGATATTTATTAGAGAGAGAGAGAATATCTCAAGACGACTCCCTGCTGAGTGCAGAGTCCAATGTGGGGCTCAATCCCATGACCCCGAGATCATGGCCCGAGCTAAACTCACAAGTCAGATGCTTAACTGACTGACCCACCCAGGCCCAAAATTTATGGAATCTTATCATAGGTTAATATCATCATTCTATTAACTCATTAAGTATATCCATTAGTATTTCATAAAATTTCATGTAAATTAGATAAAAATTGCAAGTACAGCTAAGAATGTATTTGTGATCTTTATGAGATGATTCACCATCGTGTACCATGGTCCCTATTATGATTTTTTTTTTCCTGTTTCCTGGTCTCTCAACATAAGCTCATCTTTATTTTAGAGAAAATAAAACAGTTCCTCCAAGTTCTACCCCCACCAAGTGTCCAGCCACTGTGTTTGGACCACAGGTACCTGCCTATCCTGTGGATAGCTGAGATCTAGGACCTTTAGGGTTCTTCCGCAACATGTGACACATAAGCCTTTCCTAGGAGGTTCGTACAGGAATCTACCATAAAATGTTTCTGGGGAATTTGGGACCAAATTAAACTGACTGTTTCAATTTCAACCTGATAAATATTCTTCCAGTTGCGCACTTCAGGCATTATCTGAGGTTCTTTATTACGACATTCCTCATTGGGTGAAATGCCAGAGTCTAATGTGGCTCTGTTAACAGCATTAACTGTTTTGTTGAGACCATTTCCATTCCTCCCATCTACCTTAAAAAGAAACAGTTGGAAGTAGAGGATTTTTCTCACCGTACACACAGCACAATTCAAAGCGATCTACCCAGATGGTCATCTCCTTTGGAATTCCCAGGTGAAAAACTTACAATTCACCTTCAGCACAAGCCCTTCCTAGGATGGGGCCTTTGTTTTCATTACTGTTTATGCTGAGACACCTGAAGACTTGCCCATTAGAAGGGCAATCAGCGTGCCAGGAACTCCTGTATGTTTCAAACAAGATAGTCATCAGCTGTTCTGCGAAATCTACTGACTCAACTTCTCATGTTTTTTCACTAATCTTGTGACAAAGAAGACTGTTGTTACAATTCTCTCTCTCACGATTCAAGTAAATTGTAAGAGTAGATCATTAAAACCTAACTTTATCCTCAACAAAAAGTGGAAAGACCAACCATACCTAAGTTTCTGTCACCCACACCTTTGTATCCTTTAAAAACAATTACCAACCAGTGGCCCAGAAATTTAGGATCTTAATTTCAAAACCATTTCTAATAATTTGTTTATATATGTGGTACAATACATCATTTTTCAAAAATTCGTACTTTTGAAAGCAATTAACCTTCATCTGTCTCCATGTGCCAATGTATCTTTCTTTGAAGCTATAGCTGTTGTAGGGTCTATAAAAGCAACACGGGGGATCCCTGGGAGGCTCAGCGGTTTAGCGCCTGCCTTTGGCCCAGGGCCTGATCGTGGAGACCCAAGATCGAGTCCCGCATCGGGCTCCCAGCATGGAGCTTGCTTCTTCCTCTGTGTCTTTGCTTCTCTCTCTGTCTCTCATGAATAAATAAATAAACATCTTTAAAAAAAAAAAAAAAAGCAACACAGTCACACAAACACAAAGGCACATAAAGCTATTATCTCCTGATTTATATTCAGTTATTTCAAGTTTCAAAAATTTCTCAGGTCACAATTTTTGTATCATTTGCTGTATGTGTAAAAGTAACTTTAGGATAAACTCCCAGAAATGGAATAAGAGAGACCAAGAGCATATTTTAAATTGTCAACAGTATTTTCACATTGACTCAACTAAGGTTTCGGTCAATTCACATTACGTAATAAATATATCTACAGACATACAATGTTTTATTCATTCATTTTATTCAAAAATGTATTAAACTTACTTTTGTAGTTCAGAAGTCCAACTGGGGCCTCAAACAAGAAAGTCAAGGTGTCAGCAGCGCAGCCCTCCTTTCAAGGTCTTCAGAGCGTAATCTGTTTCCCTGCCCTTTCCAGCTTCTAGATGATGCCCACATTCACAGCCGCCTTCTTCATCTTCAGTAACAGCAACGCCAGACCTCACCACGCTTCTCTTCCCTAGTCACATCTTCCTTCAACTCATAGTTCTGCCTCCCTCTCCTACTGATAGGTACTCTTCCAATTAAATTATTTCATCTGGATTATTTTGGATAATCTGCCTATTTTAAGGTCAGCTGAGTAGCAGCTTCAATTCAATCTTAATTTCTCCTACTTTAAGGTCAGCTGAGTAGCGACTTTGATTTAATCCTCATTTTCCTTTGTCATAAAACTAAATATAGTCACAGGTTCTAAGGACATCTTCGTCATATGGGACATTATTCTGCTTACCACATATATAACAGCTTTATCTTATTTTATTTTTTAATATCTTATCTTGTTATTCTTAGAAAATCTCATTTTTGACTGGATTCCTACTGAAAGGTAGAAACTCCCAGGAGGGTAACCTCTGTATCTTGGCAATCTGTTCTTGGCATTTTTCTTTGGCCTCCTTCATTCTCTTCCCTAAAAGTTTAGCATTTTCTGCCGCCCCTTACTTATTTTTCTTGATACACTGTTTCTTCAAAGTAACACACCCACATTTGTTGCAGGGCAGGTGGAATAACAAGGCGCTCATCACTTTGGTCCTTGGCTTCCTGCCCTTGCTTATGGGCTTTTCCAAACATAGTGGTGAATGACATCTTCTTTAGAGAGATTGAAAATCTTATGGATTCTGCTATCTCTTTTGGGCCCCAGGAGAGGATCATGGGGAGTATCAATAAGTCTAGGAATATCGTGCTCTCCTTTTTTTTATTTTACAATGACCAAGTTCAGAACACTCAGATTAGCATCTTCAATGCAAACCCAAACCCAATTGTGTTTTCTTCTCCAGTTATTAGTCTATAACAGGAATGACCCTTGCCCAGTAGAAGGCAGACAACCATGGATGAAGACACCTTAGTTCATGGGGAAGCCTTGTCTGTAATTTCACCACCAATTCCAACCCACATAACCCATCCCTTCTTCACCTAGAATATCAGCAGCAACTTCTTTGACCATACTTCTCATAAAAGGTACAGAATATGCATTCATCACATACTTCAGTGAGTTTCCAGCAGCCAGTAGTTGGGAAAATGCTGTTCAGCTTCTCCCTCGAAGCACCTGACCACCTCCGAGGCACCACAAAAAAGAACTCCAGTTCTCTTATTTTGAATGGGACTGATCGCCACATTTTAAAGAAATATTTTGACTCATAGAGTGAAAAAACAATGCCCCATATATTTATTGTGTTTTATGTTGAATGTTACATAAAGGTAGAAGTATAATATTCACTAAAAAGGTAAAAATCCTTCAAGAGCCTTGGAGGTAGAAGTATAATATTCACTAAAAAAGTAAAAATCCTTCAAGAGCCTTGGAGGTATCTTTCATCTGATCTTAAAATGAGACACTTGACAAAAGATTTTAATAAAAATGTCTTGAATATGTTACTTATTCAAATGTCGACTGTGATGAGTCATTCTGGTACATTTTCTTTCATGTTTATTCAAAATAACTCATTTTACCTAATCATTTATTAGCTTTTCAAAGTTGCCTTAAGTCTCTAAAGAAAAAAATTCACTGCTGTTGTTCTCCCAAAGACCTGGTAAAGGAAAATTCAGCTTCAGCTGGACTATATAAGATTCAGTTCATTTCCTCCATTCCAGCTTTCAGTGGGTACAATTCCTTGAATGAGGAGCAGCTGAAGATAACAGCCATCCTTCCAGGGAGCTTTAACATTTGCTTTCAAATAAGCCATCTGAGAGTGAATTCAAATGCAAAAATGAAACATTTTGAAGATAATACATTGACTATTTGTATTATCTGTATTTTAGTAATATATCAGAATGTTAATATACTAGCAACTGGTAATACGGTTTATGTTAGGTTCATACTTGATACATATGAAAGGTTCATTTATAAATTAATATATATGTATATATATGACATTAAAATTCATCTATATTTTCTATAAACTACAAGTCTACAACAGGTCCAATAAAAAACATTATTACTTTTTGTGATGGAATTTTTAGGGGGAAAAAGATATGTGTTAGCATCAGCTTGGAGAATACAAATGTATGACCATTTTATAGCTTGTTATGAAAACAAAACAAAACAAATAAAAATATGGTGTGTGGTAATAAGGCCACAGTTGATACTTGTGAGTACTTACGTACCTTATATTCTGTGTAGTTTTTTTCTATAACTTATTATAAACCTGAAAAAATGAATACACACTTTGTAATGTATAATGTCCTGATTAATCTAACAGTTTTAAATAAGAATAAAACATCTCCTTAGTTATTGGACTGATAACTTTCTGTTCCCTTTATTTTGATTTCTAATAACGTGTCACATATTTAGTGGATAGCAAATTGAGGAGAATCTTTTACAGGCAAAATAAATGTTTTTCTTCTTGTGCTATAGGCAAAATATTTCCCTTTGATTTATAATTCTAATAAAAAATTGCAATGCTCTGGTATTATAATAAGTAGAATCTAAAGTCACATTATTGAATACAGTCATAAAAAGGGACTAGCAGTATTATGGTTTTATATTAAGTAGTAGTAATTTTGTCCACTTCAGTTTACCAATTTTGACTGGTTTCAGTTTCTTTGACTAAAAACATTATAGTTTAGGTGTATTTTCTTTTTTTTTTCTGACAGAAAACTAAGGTTTTAAAACAAAAATGATAATAAACTTGATAATTTCACTGTTTGAGTCTTTGGTTCATGTGAAGTTGCATTAATTCAGACAATCTGAAACTAGTGTGTATATTTTAAGATTAACAAGGTGAATAGTTCCAGAAAGAGAGTTAAGAGGTAAAGTCTACTTATAAAACCATGTGAAAAAAGCTTGATTATGTACTCTAATATCTGTCAAATTTTTTGCTACTAACTTTATCAATTTTCATAATAAACTAATTCTATATTCACTTACAATTAATTATTTTTATAATACAAAGAGGTGAACTTTCAAACATCGGATCTGCAACACTAAGTACAAAGATCACAAAGACATTGAATTGCTATTATCGTGTCCTTGCAAGATGTATTTAAAATACTGGCAAACTCTAAAGTGAGATGACAGACAGTACACATGTAGCACGTGGCATTTTCAATTAGGATTTTAATTATGCTTTGTGAAATCTAGTGATACTTTTTTTATTTCTTAAAATAAATGAGGTAAATCTCATCAGAATTATTTACTCCTATGGATACCAATTTATATGATAGACCACTTTGTTCTACAACTGCATTACAAAAACCCAATTGTCTCATGCTGTTCATGGAAGTCAGTAATAGGACACAGACTGTGATGCTATTAAAGCAATTCAATAACAGAATATTAGAATGTCTACTAAAACATCACAAATGAGTACCGGAATTTTATATAATGCTAGTAGAATGTTATAACATTTCAGTGTTTCCTTTTGTTTTACAATTTAGGCAATAATATTACTGATGTAATTATGTTTCATATCCGTATAATCCAAGTTTAACCCCAAATCATAGTATTACATTTATCATATTGAAATGAATTTTTTCCTATTCTAGAAATGGCTTGATACTTCTGCATGATTTTCAAAGTGTAAAAGTTTTAAATTTGCATTTATTACATCTTGACAAGCTAAGGACTAAGTATTAAACCTTAGAAAATTTTGTTAATTTCAAAATATATCAAAATCCAGAGCATCAATTTTGTTTTTATTGTTAAAAACTTAGGTAGAGCAATACTGTCTGAAAGTGACGTTATTACTGTCCATGGCCATGAAAATTTTCCCTTTGAAAACAAGTTATTTATCATCTTACTTATCAGTAAATTCTCATTAATTTTTCATCCAGTTCAGCACCAGTTAAAGTCATTTAATCACAATACAAATTTTTCTGATTTTAAATGTGGAGAAATTGGACCATTAATATTCAATAATTTTTCAAAAATCAAACTCAGTTCCTGAACCTATAGTAAAGATTAAATTCTAAACTATTGCTTAGTCATTCAGACAAAACTATTTCTTTCTGATGGTGCAGAAATATTTTTGCGATGCTTAGATTATGAGATATTATCAGGTGTAAGGATTTTGGTGTTGATCAAACTCATGTCAAAATCATGGATTGTGGGGAAAGTATGGAAAACTTAATAATTGTGTCAGGGAGGTTAGGGGGTGGGAGTATCCTAAGAACAATAAGAATAATTTTGAAAAATACCCAAATATGTATAAATGAGCTACCATGTATTGTGAACACACCCCATTCCATTGGAAGGAGATAATGAAGTTTAGCTCAACAGGCAATGTTGAAAATTGTCGCTTTTGGAATCCACAATCTTCTCCATAACAATATCCTTTGGTACTTTTGAACACTATCAGCACTTTTCCCCTGATAAAATTCATGGGCAACTGGACAGACAAGCTTCTGAAAATAGACTGGGATGGTTGTCATAATACTAATAAAAGCTGAATGAAACTTAAAACTCTCTCATAAGCCCAGATGGACTAAGGTTCTATTAGAATACTTGCTGTTTCTGTAGTTAGCTCAGTCTAGGCTGCTAGCTTCCTTCCACAGAAACACCATGTCAGTGTGACATGCCCTGTGGCAATGTAAGGTTTCTCTGGAAATGAAGTGTTTACCGATGAATCTTTTGGACTTTTCAAAAATAAATATGTGGAGTAATCCAGTGTGATTTTTATCACTCAAAAAATACTCAAGAAATTTCCTTTCACATGGCCGTATCTATAGCTTGCTTGCCTCCTCCTCTCCCGGACAACATGTTTCCAGCGCTTAGAAAAAGTAATGTTTCTTCTTTTTTTTATAATAAATTTATTTTTTATTGGTGTTCAATTTGCCAACATACAGAATAACACCCAATAATGTTTCTGCTTAGCTTTGACCATGAACCAGAGCAATCTAAACCACACTCACACAGTTTAGCGGGTTTTTGGTTTTTTGTTTTGTTTTGTTTTTTGTTTTTATGGTTTGTTTTGTTTTGCATGCAGGACTATGTCTAGAAGCCTAGGCTAAGTTTTCTATTCTGTATGCATAATGATAAATCTGCACTCCTGCTGGGGGCCATTTTCACAGCTTCCTCTCCCATAATTAAATGACCACCAATAAGCATATTGCCCATGGAATTTAGAGAATCGAAACATTTTTCTTAATACTCCTTTTAGCAAAAATGATTTTAACATCTTGCTTCTATTTTCTTAAACATTTTAAATAAATTTACCACTGATTAAGGCAAAGGTTATTTCTTAGCACTTTAATCCTCTTTACATAGTTAATTAGCAGCGAGTGATTCTGTTTTCTCGTAAATTTGTTGGAGTATAAAGCTCTGGGTGTGTGTCTTAAATATATGTGTTTTGGTCATGAAATATACAGCATTCACAAAATAAGTGTCTTTCCTGTTAACCGTTTTTTAATTTGAAAAATGGTCTAAACTAGTTTACTAATCTGAAATACATTTTAAGAATTAAATGATTATATTATATATTTTTAATGTTACAGCATGTGAAGAAATCACATCTTGCAACAAAATGGAAATTATATTTTCCATGTTCTGTCTTGCAAAAATTTTTTCTTTATGTTTCTAGAGATCTTGTACAGAATCACATGTGATGGAGCTAAGAAATACTGTGAGACACCTATTGCATAAATGGAAGCCTTTGTCTCTGACACTTTGGGAGGGATAAGATATTCAGACTAATTTAAACTAAAAATTAAGTTGAGTAATGACAGGAGAAAATGAATGGGGTGTCCTGAGGAGATTTTACAAATTTTTTTTTATGAGAAAATCACATAAGATGTAGAGAAAGTCAGATACTTGGCATGGTAAAAGTTTTTTTGATGTTGTGCTTAATTGCAAACATGGATTCTTCCAAGGGAATCAAATAAATGCTGTTGTTCATCATTTAGAACAAGAGAAACCAATAAAAAATAGGCCTTGGTAAAGAAATCTCACTTCTCAGGAAAGAGGCAGGTTTGACTTAAGGAAGGACTTAACATTTAACTTACTAATGTTTGCATAATATCCCTTGTGTTCTAACTTTTCTAATGAAATAGAATAAAATAAAGATCTCATTAGATCACAAAGAAGAAATCATTCTCTTTAGATTTAGAATAGAGGCAGTAGAGGGATTGGGGCAAAACTTGGGCCTCCTAGAAGTTATCATGTGTATTTTACCTCATAAAGCAGATAATATATCAAGGGTACACCTTGATAATTCTATACTCTTATCTCTGCAACTTAAGAAATTAATATCTAAGAAACAAAGAAGTATATGATCTGACTTTGCCAAGTTCAGATATAAATCTGTGATTTTTCATATGATCTTATCACTAAGTAGATCTTATTAAAAAATCCCTAGAATAAATGTACTAATTTAATTCCCATTTCTAGAAAATAAGTTTGGAGTATCTTAGTGTACTTTATTAAGAGAGTCTAGTGAATCATGATGAAAGACTTGGAACAACACCTTTTCTTTTTCTTGTGTAGACCTTTTATATTTAAAGACCTTCTAATTTTAAACAGTTAAATTTTGAGACGTGTGTTACATATACACTTTTCTCTCCTATTTCCAATATTATTTTTTAAATGTGATTTTCTCAATTATTTTCTACACGATTTAACATGTTCACAACCCTACTGCCATATTTTAATAGGGTTCATCAAGCCTTGGTTCAAGCTTTGTTGGGCAATGGCAAAGTATATACCATAAAGTAAAGATAAGGCCATCTTCAAAGGTATTTTTATATATCCCAAAGAGCAATATTGTAGACATAACTGGGAAGGAAAATCTATGCATACTTGCACAGTTTCATTTTCTTAAGATCATTTTAAAATCATCCCAGCAATATCTTTTTTTTTCTGGAAATCTTGTAAAATGCTTTTATTGGAGAATCTATGGGTTCTCTGCTGTCTTTATGAAGCAAAGGAGAACTGCTGCTTCTTTTTTTTTTTTTTTTTTTTTATGTGGCATTCTGCTCACCTCTTAAAAGAAACAGAAAGAAAAGTGTTCATTTTGAGTGTGACTTTTTAGTTGCTACTCTACTTTCTTCACTTTCTCCTAAATCACTAAAAGGTTGGAAAATAGTAGGAAATTTCAGAGTTGCACGGGCACATGAATCAAGTCTTCAAACTTAATGGTGAAATAGTATTGTGTATGAATCTAGGAGCTCTGATGAAGGGTTATTTTCAGTAAATGTTGAAAGGTTGACAGTAGTTGCTTTGTAGATGTGGAAAAAAACATGTTGATACCAATCATACAAAATTGCTCTTTAATGGTAAGAATTTTTTAAAAAGAAAGAGTTTCTTTGGAGTACTGATTTTAAGCTGGGGAATACAATTCCTGGAAACTTCCTACAAAGTTATAATTGACTCAAATTAAAAATGTCAGGAAAAAGAATAAAGTAATATAAAATTAGTTCTCCTGCTCCTTATTGTATATTATTCTCTCTTACTCTATTTTGCTTCTTTTTTTTTTTAAGATTTTATTTTTGTTTATTCATGAGAAACACAGAAAGGAGAGAGAGAGAGGCAGAGACACAGGCAGAGGGAGAAGCAGGCTCCATGCAGGGAGCATGACTGACATGGGACTCGATCCCGGATCCTCAGATCACCCCCGGACTGAAGGCGGCGCTAAACCACTGAGCCACCCGGGCTGCCCTTTATTTTGCTTCTATGATAAAAATAATATTTGGAGAATTAAGTACCTGAGCATCAGTCTATGTTTATATACTTTTGAGCATGTTGCCTCTAGTCTGATTGACAAACCAATCTCAAGATATAAATTTGGTAAGATTAGGATGCCAAAAAGACCATTTTCAGAAAAGAAAGCATTAAAAGCTTTATTATTTTCAGGAAAAAATAGATGGATTTTTATCTGAATTCTATATTCCTTAAGAGATTAGAATGAATTAATTCACAGGAAGAAGTAACACTGGCTTATTCGATAATGATCCATCAGTCGTTCCAACATTGCATGGTCTGGGTATTTCTATTTTCTTTCCACCTTCACGCAAAGCAAGGCTTTGGGGATCATATGAAGCAGTCAGAGATGGGAATAGAAAAAGAAAAAGTAGGGCACAAAAAATAAAGGAGCAGTCATATGGAATCCAAAAGTATTGTCTTCAAGGCCTACTCTAATGTCTACTACATCAGATGCTTGAAATAAACCTGTTCAAATCCATATTTTTTCCTTTACCCTCATATTACTCATAACATATTTATTCATGTATCAAACTTTGTATTATACTTAGTTTTTAAAATCTTTTAATACATCTTCCTCTTGCAGGTAAATAATTTTTGCTGAAGCAAATTGTATTCTATTATTTTTTTAAAAAAGTATATTGAATTAAACATGAAGGTTCTCTTTAGCCTTTCCATTTTTAACATTTAAAAAATTATTCTATTTAAAAAATTATTGCTGAGGAAATTATAGCTGATAATTGTGCATTTATCCTTCTTTAAACACCTAGCATAATATAAATACAGGTAATTTAGGTTTGATGTTTACGAAATCAACTGAATTAAGCAGTGATATAGGAAATTTACATTATGGGGCAACTATATCTAACCACATGCTAGCATTCTGAGTATGACTGCTGTAATTAATAGAGTTAACAAAGAAGGAATTCTAAATAAATATAAATAATATGTTTAAGAGAATAAAGAAGTGTGAAGAAGTGTTGGTATATAACTGGAATACTCAAAGTCCTCACTTTTGATGACAAAGGTAGTAACTGAAATATGTGTATGTCGAGATCATGTTCTTGCTCTGCATGGTTCCACTGACTAGAGAGCTATGCAAAGGAAGGACAAATTCCAGTAGCAAGAGTTTCCGTTACCAATACTGTCTAAAATGAGGAATGTCTGCATATAAAGAAATTCAAATGGAAATTCTAAAATTGAACAGTGTAATACATAAGATTAAGAACTCAACTGATGGGTAAGAAAATAGAACAGACCACCAATGGGAAAACTGAAATGGAAAGCAAGTAGATAGAAAAAATAAAAGCTGAAGCAGAGGCAGAAAAGAGTAGAATATCTAGAAAAGAAAACAAGAGACATGTAGAACAGAATTAAAGGTCTACCATATGTTCCACTGGGATCACAGGAAAAGATGAAAGGGAATTGAGAAGAATAATATCAGAATAGTTAATGTCTGAGGTGTTTCCAAAATAGATGAACAATGGCAAGAAGCTCTGTGGATCCCAACATTCAAGAAGTTCTGGATCCCAATACAGATTGACATAAAGAAGACCACATGCAGGCGTGTCTAAAAGAATATTTCTTACAAGAGTATTTTACATTCTTAAAATATTGAAGTCCTCAAAATGCTTTCCTTGTGAATGTTTAGTGTTTTAGAAAATAAGACAAATATTCAAAATAGGCACTTAATTCATTTTTAAAATACCCTGACTATATCCATTTAATGTAACATAACATATATTTTCAAAACCTATCTTTTCCAAAACAAAATATAATTAATGCTATAAGTAACTCCCTCACGTTTTTGCAAATACCTTTCGTATCTGCTTTACTAGAAGATAGCTGGATTATCACATCTGCTTCCCAAGTCAGTCTGTTATAATATGTTTTTTTGTTAGAAGTACATAAAGAAAATCTGGGCTCCAAAGATTATGTAGTAAGAAAATGGAGGAGAAATGGAAAGGATAAGACTTTTAGATAACTGCGGATAATTTTCTTTGATATATACACAAAAAACTGACAAGCAGTAAGTTTTATAAAGATAGTCGTAATATGGAAAATGAAAGACTATCACCAGCTTTTTGAATTCTGTTACATTCAAATCCATTGACTCAGCTTGGACTTGTTTTTTTTTCAACTTTCACTCTGATTTAATTTTATACCCATATGTTCATCTTGTAACATCAAGCATTGATCACTTTGGAATAATTGCCAAAAACCAAAGACAAACAGAAAATCTTGAAAACAGAAAAAAACCTTCATTGGAGAAACACTATGGAAAAAGCCAGCAAATGGTGGATTGATATCTTCAAAGTGTTGAAGGAAAATATCAATCACATTCGTCATCAGATAAAAACACAGGAGAAAAAAAAAAAAAAAGGGAAGATAAAAACACGGAAGTCCATGAAGGATTTGCCAGAACATTATAAGGCTTAAATATATGGGTAAATTTAAATAAATACTGTTTAAAATAATAGTAATGTTCTGTATGGTCTCAACTATATGGAAATTAAAATGCATTATAGGAATGAAACAAAAAGAATAAACTGAGCCCACAGAGGGAAAATGTTTTAAATTTCTAGTATTGCTGGAGAGAGGCAAAATACATTCTTCCATGGCATATTCATTACTCTCAAAATCTGTACTACTGTCATAAGTATGCAAGTATGTATATATAACCTCTAAGTTAACTAAAATAAATTGGAAACACATAAGGGAAGTAAATAAAAACCATCAATTGATTCCAAAGAAAGGAAGAAAAAATAATCTTGGGACACGTATGTCAAATGAAAAATCAATGTAAATACAAATGTAAATAGATTAAATAGTCCAACGTTTTAGATATGAATTTGAGCCTATAGGTGGTCTATCAAATAAATGATGACATTTATTTTGAATCTTATTATTTTTTCTTCAAAAGTAGGACTTATTCATTATTTCACTCCTTCCTCTTTACACATTTTTATGCACATCAGGAATATATAAAATATTTAGAAACAAAAATTAATACAGTTAAAATGCTATGTTAGGTAGTTGGAGAAATAATGCATATACAAAAATAACTACGATAATACAAGACACAATGTGCTAGAAGCAGTAAACATTGCATCAGTGTTTTTTCAACATATAGTTTGAGACCAATGGCATCCTACACAAAAAAATGCTGGTGAAGTTAAAAGTATGATCTTGCCTTGAGCCAGGTTCACTTTCTTGCAACAAATGTTTAGGACAGTTTGGAAGCTGAAATTTTTATTGCTATAAATATCTTTAAGTTAACTAATGAACCAATGAATTAGTGTTTGTTTCAGGAGAGACTCAAATTCTACTGCAAAGTCTAATCGTGCACTTTAAGGCAGCTCTTTACTTTTGCTACATTTTCACGTTTCTTTATTGTGATTTTGGTAGCCAACCCCCTCTTCATCCTGATTATCTTATCGTCCTCTGGAACTAAATCTGAAATGACATATGGTCAGTCGAATTTTCAATTTCAGTTGCAAAGTTGCTCACAGGAACTTTAGAAAAACCACATGAATCTTTCAGAGCAAATTAGAGTCAAGAAAAGCTTCACCAACACTGCTGCTAGTAAAAAGTCACTTATAAAGATATCTCACTGCCATCATGGCATATATACAAGCTAAAGGAGCTCCCAGGACTAAATAATACTTTATTAAATTGCCCTCACATCTGATAGTATAAATAAACTATGTTCAGTTCATTAATTTTAGAATGTCTTTACTTTGGTAATTACTAATAAAAAGCCAATATTTACCATGCACTCTATGTTAAGAAACAATTTTTGACATTATCATATTTATTTTTATGCCATGGTAAGAAAGGTATCCCTGTTATCATCATTTTATAGGTGACATAACTAGGCCTGAAACACGATTAACAGATAATGTAAGTTCCCTGATATTTAGCTGGAGTAAAAACTCAAGCCTAGACAATTTGAGTCCATGGTGAAAGTGATTTTTCTGTCAATTAATTAAATTATGAAGAATAACATATATGTGAACCAGAAAATAGTATCAGAAGTTAACAAATCATCATGTCTTAATGATGTGAAGAATGTGATATATCTAAAAGGAAAACCAAATTGTTACTCAACAAGCACTACAGAATTCAGTTACATAGAAAAACTAACAAGACTGAAAACACATGAAATTTCATTTCTCAATAAAAAGCAAGGAAATAAACATATGGCTACCTCTTACATAAGTACTTATTCTCTGGATCACTAGTGTTGAAGGGTACAGCTTTTGATAAGACCCTACTTGAGCAGGCAATACATTTGTCAGGTTCAGAATAAAAAGGAAAAAAGAAAAGAAAGAAATTCCAGGAAGTAAGTCCAAGGATAAAAAGAATCCTCTTACTGCAGTTCAATCAATGAAAACCCTAGTGTAAAGTAAGAGAGATGTGCACAGAGAGATGTAGGGAAGGGAGTCTAGGAGTTAGTGACTACAGCAGAGATTCAGGTGCAATGGTAGGCAGTTCTGGCATAGCTAATACTCATGAAAATCAGGAAAATCATGATAAAAGTAACTGCTCTCATGATGGGTACCTATCATCAAACCCAATTTAATACAGTGTTAAGAATATAGGTTCTTTAGTTGGGAAGGCCAAAGTTTGAATAAAGCTCTGACATTATTTCTACAACACTGTCACTCAACTTTCTCTGCCTCACCTTTTTAATGCTTGAAAGAATCAACCCAGCCAAAGTATTCAGGTGACTTAGCCTCACAGAGAAAAGCAAGGCTGCAAATATTTGCAAGTAATTCAGTCTTCAAGACCTCAGCCTAACATAAAAGGAAGAAAGCTTGAGTAATCATTTTTAAATTTAGCCTGTAGGATTATCTTTGTGTTAGGAGTCATGCGGTGCGCTGCAGAAGTAGGCCAACATGTAACAAAAAGTCAGAAAGCTCATTTTCTAGACTTTCACTTCCAGTCAATTTCTCTGAATCACTGAAGAAGTAGTAACCTAGCCTTTACTTTTGCCTCTCCAAGAATCCCTGTTTTTCTCCTTTTTCCTTTTTTCCTACTTCAGAGAGCAGTAGGACAATCATTTTTTATCTACTCTCTGTGATTTCTGTGTCTGCAAACAACAGCAGAGGCGGCATTGATTTGGTTCCATCTCAAACTAGAAAATGTACCCTTTGTATGATCAAATACACTAAAAAGAGTAAGATATTCACAGCGATTCCTGTTCTCTCCCCTCTTCCTCCTCCTTCAGTGGTTCCGCTGCCTTGACTCCAAATGATTCATGCAGACAAAAAACTATCATAAAGTTCAGATAATTTGGAGATTACGAAATCTAAAATCTTTCATATTTTTTTTTAAGATTTTATTTATTTATTCATGAAAGACAGCAGAGAGAGAGGAGAGATATAGGCAGAGGAAGCAGGACTTGATTCCAGGAATCTGGGATCATGACCTGAGCCAAAGGCAGACACTCAACTGCTGAGCCATCCAGGTGTCCTAAATGTTTCATATTTTAAAAGAGACTAAAAATGTAGCCCTCAAGGATTAAGCACCTACAGTGTGTGTATGATAAGTAATAAATTAAGATCAAAGCTACTGAGCGGGAAGTCTACAGATGGGTCTCCTGAGTTTTAGGTAGTAACTGTTCCATTTGCCCTAGTATATCTCAGTTACTGATAATATAAACATAGCACCATAAAATAATTTTCATAACTCAACTTATTATCTAAGTATACATATTGTATAATAAGACAATAAATTTATTTTATTTTTATTATTTTTAATTGTTATTTTTTATTTTTTTAAATTAAAAATGTTTATACACCAAAATTTTAAATTGGACATTTTTGAATTCTAAAGATACACCAATGTTTAAATTCACAGAATTAAAAAAACTATAGCATTATGTATAATAAAAGCTACCTAGTAAATATCTATTAAATGAATGAAGGCATGATGAAACACACACTCTAACATGTAGATGCTGGGATTCTAAAACATTATAACTTTCCAGAAAGCAATCAGACATACTGTATTAAGAATCTTGAACTAGGGTACCTTTGTGGCTCAGTGGTTAAGCATTTGGCTTTGGCTCAGGTCATGATCCCAGGGTCCTGGGGTCAAGTCCCACATCAGGCTCCCCACAGGGAGCTTATTTCTCGGTCTAAGTCTTTGCCTCTCTCTCTCTGTGTCTCATGAATAAATAAATAAAATCTTAAAAAAAAAGAATCTTGAATGAGGTATATATTTTTTTGTTCAATAACTCCCCATGTGGACAAGAGAAGGAAGAGAGACAACAGTATTTCAGTTTGGATACTAAATTCTTTAAAATGGAAACTTTTGAATAAAATATTTACACACATGAATGATACTGCTCAAAAACAGTATGGTATTGGCATTAAAACAGACACATAGATCAACAGACCAGAATACACAGTGCAGAAATAAACTCCTGAATATGGTCAAATTGTTATCACAAAGGGGCCAAGAATAGGGAAAGGACACTCTTCAATAAATAATGTGAGGAAAACTGGACAGCTACATGCAAAATAAGGAAACTGGATCTCTACCTTACACCATACACAAAAAAATGAACTCAAAATGGATTAAAGACTTGAATGTAAGACCTGAAACCATGAAACTCCAAGGGGGGGTGGTGGTGGCAAAAAACAAGAAAGAAACCTTATGTAGTAGTCTCCTCAACATGGGTCTTGGTGATGAGTTTTTAAATCTAACACCAGAAGTAAAGGCAGCAAGAGAAAAATTAAACAAGTGGGACAAAATCAAATGAAGATGCTTAAGTTCATAAACAAAATGAGAAGGTAATCTACTTAATGGAGGAAAATATTTACAAGTCAAATATCTGATAAGGGGTTAGTATGTATCACAAAATATATAAAGAGCTCAAGACAATCTGATTAAAAACAGGCAAAACATAGGAATAGACATTTTCCCAAAGACATACAGATAGGCAACAGATACAAGAGAAGATGCTGAATATCACTAATTACCAAGGAAATGTAAATCAAAACCACAATGACATAATAACACCTGTTAGAATGACTATTGCTAAAAAGACATGAAAGAACAAGTGTAAGAGATGTGGAAAAGGGACCATTATGCGTTGCTCATGGGAATGAAAAGTGGTGCAACCACTATAGAAAACAGCAAAGTTTCCTCAAAAGTTAAACATAGGATTAAAAACTAAAACAAAAAACAAAAATACTAATTTTTATGAACCTGAACATTATCATTTATTTTGGTTTTGTTTTTGGGGGGGTTATTTATTTTAAGCTTTTAAATTTAAATTCAATTAATGAATATATAATGTATTACTGGTTTCAGAGGTAGAGGTCAGTGATTCATCAGTCTTATGTAATACCCGGTGCTCATTACATCACACGCTCTCCTTAATGCCCAACCATAAGAAACTCTTAATTGTAGGATATTGAGGGTCTCTGGAAGGGAGGGGTTTGGAAGGATGGGGTAACTGGGTGATGGACATTAACAAAAATTCTATTTTGAAAATAATGCCCCCATGTTCACTGTAGCATTATTTATAATTCCATAAGATATGGAAATAACCTGTATCTAGTGAGGATGGATGGAAAAAGAATATGTGTGTATGTGTGTGTGTGTGTGTAATACAATATGATTAAGCCACACAGAATAAAATCTTGCCATCCATGACAACATGGATGGGCCTTGAGGACATTATGCTAAGTGGAGTATGTTAGACAAAAAAAAAAAAGACAAATACCTTATGATCTTACTTAAAGTGGAAAATTAAAAACAAAACAAATAAACTCATAGATTACACACAGAGGATTGGTGGTTGCCAGAGGCAAAGTAGGAATTGGGAGGAATGAATAAAAGGAGTCAAAAGGTACAAACTTCCCATTATAAAATAAATAAGCCATGTGACTATAATGTGCAGATAAGTGATTAAAGTTAATCACTGTATTATACTGTATTGTATATATGAAAATTGTTGAGAGTAGATGTTGAAAGTTCTTATTACATGAAAAAGAAATTTGCGACTATATATGGTAACAGATACTAATAAAAGTTAATAAAACAGTGCCTGACATTTAGTAAGCCCTCAAAAAAAATGATAACATTGCTTTTCTAGTGAAAACATTGTATTTTAATTTATGGGCAGTTTTATTTTTTACATTTATTAAGTTTACTAGAATACATATTTATATGGTTTAGTATAAAAAGTTAATGAAATTAATGATATAACAGTTATGGAAACAGTGAAATAGCCATGAATATTAAAGTCTGTTAATTATAATAAAGTCCAAAAATGTGTTTTATAAATATAATTACAAAAGGAATGCATTTAAATCATTTTATGATAATAAATTATTTATCTTGGTTAATGATATAAATAAGACTGAGAAACTGATTAGATACGATTGATAGGGATTAAAATATAATAGTGCCTTTGCATACACGTGGTTTGGATACACTTTTACTCTCAACATTGACAATTAAAGACGTATTAAGGCATTATTTCACCACCCTCCTGAATCCACAGGATTCATACTTCCTAAATCTCAAAAGAGATGAAAGCAAACACAGGAGAGGAAGAGACACACACAGAGAAAAATGGAAGTATGAAGACAAATTATAAAATAAGGTATCAGAAATTAGTATCTATCAACCAATACAATAAATATATATTGAAAAGCCTTCACATTGAAAAGTCAGCTGATTACTCATGAGTCAGTATCCTTGTTCTACTTATAAATGAAGTATCAAAGAAAAAAATGTGAAGATCATACCAAGAATCAAAACAAAGACTCAGAAAAATTAAATGGCTGACATGAGAATATGCTGAATAACTAATCATATATCTTATTTGAACACAAATGGGAATTATAATTAGGTGTCAATAATAACTCTTGACTACTAGGATTGCTTGGGTGGCTCAGTTGGGTAAGCATCTGCCTTCAGTTCAGATCATGATCCCAAGGTCCTGGAATTAAGCCCCATATTGGGCTCCCTGCTCAGTGGGGAGTCTGTTTCTCTCTGCCCCTCTCCCCTGCTCATGCTCTCTTTCTCAAATAAATACATAAAATCTTAAAAAAAAAAAAATCGACTACTTGCAAGAAAGTAACACATCAGTCTATATTTTTGTTGTCATTCTGGTCTTAATTGTGGGGTTTTCCAAATTCTTAGTAAAAAAACATTTTCTGCTTTTTAGGTAAGAACAAAACAATCCCTCAAAACCACAATGACATATCACCTCACACCTGTGAGAATGATTAACAACAGAGGAAACAACAAATGTTGGTGAGGATGCAGAGAAAGGGGAACCCTCTTGTGCTGTTGGTAGAAATGCAAACTGGTACAGCCACTGTAGAAAACAATATGGAGTTTCCTCAAAAAGTTAAAAATAGATGTACTCTATGACCGAGCAATTGCACTACTAGGTATTTACCCAAAGGATACAAAATGCGGATTCAAAGTGGGCACATGCACCTTGATATTTATAGCAGCATCACCAACAATAGCCAAATTATGGGAAAAGCCCAAATGTCCAACAACTGACAAATGGGTAAAGAAGAAGTGCTATACATAGACAATGTAATATTACTCAGCCAACAAAAAGAATGAAATCTAGTGATTTGCAATAATGTGGATAGAGCTAGAGTGGATTATGCTAAGTGAAATAAGTAAATCAGAGAAAGACAAATACCATAAGATTTCATTCATTTGTGAAATTTAAAAAACAAAATGGATGAACATAGGGGAAGGGAAAAATAAAAAGAGAGAGGGAGGCAAACCATAAGAGACTCCTAACTATAGAGAACAAACTGAGGTTTAATGGAGGGGAGGTGAGTTAGGGATGGGAAAGGGGTGATAGGTATAAAGGAAGGCACTCGTTTTAAGCAGTGGATGTTATATGTAAGTGATGAATCACTAAATTCTACTCCTAAAATCAATATTACACTATATATTAACCAAGGAGAATTTAAATAAAAGTTGAAAAAGAAAACAAGAATAAATTAAATAGAAAACAAGTTTTTACCAAAAAACGAATGAAAACAATCCAATAAGTATAAATATGTCTGGTAGCACTTGATGAAAAAAATGGATAAAAATTTCCAAGTCAAATTAAATTTACTCTGATTTCTCATTCACACAGTGGAAATATGTTCAATATCAGCTAATATTTGGACTCTGAAGACTATAACTACTATATATTATAACTATTGCTATAAGTGTAACTACTGACTTTCCTTGTCTAAGATTTCATCTTCCCTTTTGAAGAAGGGTAGTTCCACTCCCTCATTCTGAGCTTGGACTGGGAAGTATTTTGCCATATAGACAGTCTTCTTAAAACACACAGTTGTACCATGAGGATAAAGCTCAAATTTCCCAAAACTTTCCATCTTAGTTTCACAGAAGCTAAACTTTTATTTTCCAGCCAGGGATTCACTTTTCCCCTTTTCAGCACACAATACCAGTTATCATTCAATCCTAAATCTCACCATGGGGGATATCAATAATGATAGGACAAGGAGAATAACCAGAGGTTGAGGAAGACGACACGGTACATAAACTTACAAGTCCATAGTGCCAGAGCCCCTTAAGACCCCTCTATTTGATGGACTATAGAGAGGTCCCAAGGGGTCTTGGAAAACTGGGCTGAGGAAAGACACTCAGAGCATTTAGAATAGTGACTATTAACAATACTCATGGAAATACTTCCAGAATGTCACACCCAACTAAACACAGTTTGTTAAAGATCAGTTTGGTCGGGATCCCTGGGTGGCGCAGCGGTTTGGCGCCTGCCTTTGGCCCAGGGCGCGATCCTGGAGACCCGGGATCGAATCCCACGTCGGGCTCCCGGTGCGTGGAGCCTGCTTCTTCCCCTGCCTGTGTCTCTGCCTCTCTCTCTCTCTCTCTCTCTCTCTCTCTCTGTGCCTATCATAAATAAAAATTAAAAAATAAATAAATAAATAAAAATTTAAAAAAAAAAGATCAGTTTGGTCTATCTTGGTTGAAGAAACTCAATTTCTTTGAATGAACCTG
Organism: Canis aureus; assembly: GCF_053574225.1. NCBI lineage: Eukaryota > Metazoa > Chordata > Mammalia > Carnivora > Canidae > Canis > Canis aureus. The sequence goes on along the minus strand of NC_135612.1, from coordinate 6,482,853 downwards.
AAAAATACAACCAACCACTGAAATAAAAAAGCAAAACCATGATACTAGTTAGTGTGTCTTTAAAAGAATCACATTATCCTACTCTGATATACATTTGTCAAACAGATAACAATTTGAAACCTTTAACCTAGATGTCATTCATAATAGCTTCCTTTCTTTTTAAAAAGAACAGGATTAGAAAAAAGTGAGTTTTACTAATATTTTTTTGTCTTGGTCTTGAGCTGTCATTTTAACCTGTTTCTTTCTTTTTGTTTATCTTACATTTTTATTTTATTATTTTTTTATTTAAATTCAATTTGGTTAACATATAGTGTATTATTAGTTTGGGGGCTAGAACTTAGTGTTTCATCAGTTGTGTATAACACCCATTGCTCATTATATCAAGTGCCCTCCTTAACGCCAATCAACCAATGACCTCATCTCCCACACCTCCCCTCTAGCAACCCTCAGTTTGTGTCCTGTAGTTAAGAGTCTCTTATGGTTTGCCTCCATTTCTGCTTTTATCTTTATTTTCCCTTCCTTTCTCTTATGTTCACCTATTTTGTTTCTTGATCTCCACATATAAGTGAAGTTATATGGCATTTCTTTCCCTGACTTATGTCACTTAGCATAATACCCTCCAGTTCCAACCACGTCATTGCAAATGGCAGGATTTCATTCTTTTTGATGGCGGAGTATTATTCCATTGCACACATATGTGTATATATATATTATATATATACACACACACATCTTTATCCATTCATCTGTCGATAATCTGTTTCTTAATATGACAACAGTGTAATGAATGCAAGAGTTAATATTATCTAGATATACCAGCAGATATATAGTATAATTAATATCAGAGCTTCATAGAAAAAAATGATCTTAAAATAAATTTCAGTTACCCACCTGCATCAAAATTGGGAAAAAGTATAGACTATATGTTTAAATCTAAAACGAATGATTCTAATTTTAATAAATCATTCTCCTGTTTGCATGTTTTACCTCTTTTATTTTGGTGTTCTAAATATATTCATTGAATTTTATTTTGTTGCTGATGACCAATTGCAAAAATAACTACTGACCCTATGACCACTGATTAAGGCAAACTCTAGGCAACTTGACCTTCCTGTTCATTTTCATTAAAAATATCATTTGGGAGAGCAAATCAGGCTGAAATAGCATAGACATATAATTTTCTTAAAGATTCTACATATCTAATCATTGAAAAATAGTTTTGATACAAAGTGTGTATTAAAATAATGTGGCTCAAAATGGCATAGCTTCAGCTTTACTATCAGTAATCATGGCAATGATCTAATAGCCTTAACCAGGAAAGATGTTTTAGGTAAACTTTGTATTTTTTTTTAATGCTTCACTTTGCCTCAAAGCACAGAAGCACACACAACAAAATAAACCCTAGTTACATCTGAGTGTGGTTGAATTGCACATGTGTCTAGGAAACTAAACGTAAATAAATCAGCATCCCCTGGTAATTTGCTCTAGTCTGTCTATATCTAAAATCTGGTCTGAACATCTTGGCCTAAAGCACAGAGAATCAAGAGAAGAAATTTCAAATCGAGACATATAAACGGATACTTTGTTGTCAAGGGTATAGTATCCGTTGAGGGTTTTTTTTTTTTTTTTAATTTGCATTTCTTGGTCTCAACTCTAATGGTTCTGCTTCAGTAGCTGTGGATATAGCCTACAAACAGCATTTTTAATGAATGAATTGATGATTCCAATGAAACCTGTGTAGCCACCAGTCTTCCTTGCCCTGAGACCTCTGCCATCCAAGGCCTGATGGTCTTTAAAATGCAAGTTCTACTGAGAATAAACTACCAACGACTTCCAGTCAGTTAATCTCAGCATAGCTCCTAAATTGGCTCTCCATGGTCACTGCTCAAGATGTAAACCCTTCCAGCCTCAATCCCCTGCTCTAGTTTCATTTCCGCTCACTTACAAGTTACTGCTTTACACCCTTAGCCTCATGACCTATTTCTCTCTCCACCTCTTAGCCTTACCCAGAAGTTGGGCAGGAAAGAACTGAAGATGGAAAGGGGCTGACAGAAACAAACCAATAACATGCCCTTCCTCAGACATACTCAAGATTCCTCAATCTCATCTCCTTAGTCCTTCAGCTCTGTCATAGGAACCTCGAATACACATCTCCACCTACCTTACTGAAGCCTCTTGTTCACTTCCGCTCATCCTAGCATCTGCTCCGTCTCTGGTTCTTTCAATCACTTTCCATCATGTTCAAATTCATCTTCTTTGCCTTTTAAGATGCATTCTCTTCATCTCATTCTCCATGTGCCCTTTATAGGATAAAGTCCTATGTTGGCTGTGCTCAGAAGAGCAAGATTGTCTGAAAATGAGCAGAAAAGTTGCTTTTTAATACCTGGACAAGGGGATGGCTTTTGCTGGGGATTCTCCTTCTCCCAACATGAAGGACTTCAGTCTACATTTCGTTTCTCTCTCTTCTTTCTTTTTTCATCATTTTCAGTTTCTTTATTGGTTTTCTCATTGGCTGCAGGCAGAAAATGATGGTGTCAGAGCAGCTCCCAAGCCCACCAGCTCTTTTCTCAGTCTCTTTCACCCCTGGGCATACAAGGTCTGGGACTTTGTGCATGTGAGCAAGAGCAACCAGTGCTAGGTATAGGACTAGCACCTCAAGACCTATGCCAGGTCCATCGAACTCGCGTCTATCATAAACTCGAGTTGCTTATTCTGCACAAACAAGGTTATTTTTGTGGTCTTAGTACAGTGCTCCATTTTCTGCCTCCTCTCTCTCTTTGGCTCATAAGTGCATGCATGAGTACACGCAAGAGCTTATTAAAGGACATACGTGTGCATCTGCAGCTCTGGATCTTGGATCCAGTGTTTAGCCCCAGAACAGAAATCACACCTTTTTTTTTTTTTTTTTTTTCCCATGGGGCCCAGGAAAACACTTATCCCATCTCCTTTTTTATATCTTCAAACGAAAGGAGACAGTGTCTAGATGTGGTTGTGACTCTGCTAATGTTGGAGACTGTTTCAGGGCACTATTTTTGAGCATACAGACTCTTCGAGAAGCAGAATTGCTTTGTTGAGATAAAAGATATGTCAATTACATTGTCAAATCCTTCTTCAGACAGCCTAAAAACAAGAGACTCTTGCATAGTGAAATATTATTTTCTAGTAGAGTTGAATATCCATTGCTTGCTCCTTTGCAATGTTAAACGATTCACATTTTTCTAAAATTTGCTTATGTGGAGCTCTAGCCGAACATATATGAAACATGATATTGATTCTTTATATTGTCAACAAGAATAAAGAAACTGTATATTGTGAGTAGTTATATTTTAATAAAAATCTTTAATAAAATGTAATTCAATTTTCAAAAATTAAATAGTTCAATTTCATCTAATAATCTTGATTTAATTTTTTACATTTGTTAATAAAACACATTTAACTGGGTTACATTTTATTTTAATCCTTATGATCAATGAAAATAATTACACATTGAGATGACAGAAATAAGTATATAGAAACAGAATACAAAAATAAAAAGAAATAGAATGAGGAAACATGGAGCTCTGGATGAAAACTAAAGAAAAGAGAGATGACTGTTTATGTAGATAGTCTACTCACATTTTTAAAAACTGGAAATCTCAGGTGTCTGCTAAAGTTTTCCCCAATCAAATTTGTTAATATATTTAGAAATCATTCAAGACAAGAAATAATTACTGATAAACTGACCCTTTTGAATTATGGATTTTATCAGAAAATATTTTTGGTTCATATTCATTTTTTTATCAGACAGCTTTGACATTTGGCTGACTTGAGTCATAAACACTATCTTTTGCACATATTTTTCAATTTGCTATTAACAAAAGTACTTTGGCATATTAAAATTATAGCATGTATTTCACTTAAAAATTGTCAGGTCGACTTACAAGTTTTAAATATCTGACATATATGTAGGCCTCCATTGATACTCTTGTTTAAGTTCCAGTAAATGTTAGGGTCCAGACTGCTTATGGTAAAATCATTGAGAAGAAAAACTTGGGAGTGACTCATACTCACTACTCTGGCATGCAAATCAGCTGTGATTGTCTAGTCAATGGGTCCCAGAACACTTTACTTGGGCTGATGGGAAGACCAGGAGACATATGCCTTGTTTCATTTTCTTTTTTTACTTTTAACTCAAAATTTTGAGGTTTTCCTCCAATTATATCTATTTCTAAACCCAGACCATGTGACTTTGGGGAATTTATCCCAGACCTGGGTGAATGATGACAGATTAATCCAACTCAGTGCCATACCCATGCCTATCACCAGGTTACAGAAAACTAATGAAAGAGTCATAGCGGAAAGTACACAAAAGTCTTTATGAATCCAGGGTCTCTGACTTCAATTGAGTCCTCAGTGCTGCTAATTAATTTGGCTTTATTTTCATGGTTTATTTTTGTCACGTTCTAGCCACCAGTATATCAAAACCTTTTCTCACACTTCTTGATTTCAATCCTTCTGCCTCATTTCTCAATCTTAATGATGAATTTCCTTCTTAACACTTCTTTCTAAAACTGAGAAAAAAAATGTGTCAGAGGAGATACCATCAAATGCCCTACACAAATATGAAAACATACCCTATGTTTCCATCCAATAGTTCTCTTTCCTTGCTGTTATAATAGAAGCAATGTTTCTTTACTTTGTTCTAGATACTATTCTTTCATATATTTGAATGGCTTTATCAAATTTTATTAAATCTTCAATTCCTCTCTTTCATAGACTTTTGTCATTAGTTTCTGACATATAAAGAAACCCTACAAAAACTTTCTTTCATTTTACATAATCCTCAATGATATTTTCACATACCTTCTCTTTTTGTCTTCTGACTTTTATTTTTTCACTCACTACTCTCTTCTCACTTTCTTAATCCATAGAAGCTACTCTCATCCAAGGTGCCAGGCACTTTTCGCTAGTTCTCAGTCTATACCTTATTTGAATTTTGGCAATGTTTGGCATTGTTGACCACTCTTCTTCCATAAGTCACAGTAGATCCTTGCCTTTTATAGCATCGCATGTTCCTATTTTTCTTACTGGATATCTAACCCCTTTTCCATTCTATCTTCTAGTCTCTTTTTCCTTTGCCATGTAATTAATAACACTTTGGACACCAGTTCTAAGTGCCTTTCAGATCTCACACATTCTACCGACATAATTTCATCAGTTAGTTATATGGCAGTTATGAATTATAGCAAGAGTCCACAAACATCTTGTATAAAGAGCCAGATAGTAAATATTTTATGTTTGTGAGTCATATGATCATTGTCTCATTTATTCAGCTCTGTTCTATAGTGTGAAAGCAGCCATAGACAATACATAAACAAATGGCTGTGCTATGATCCAGTGAGGTTTATTTTCAAACAATTGCCAGACCAAATTTTCCTTATAGGTAGTAGTTTGCACACCAGTGCAGTATAATTTTGTAATTTGCAAAATTTCTGAGCTTCAGGATTGAATTACTGAAATAACTGAATACATGATCAATGTGGCTCAAGTCAGCACCTTCTATTTCGTTGTGCTGATTACAGTGATCTTATTAGTTCTTCCCTACTTAAAAGCCTTTCAGAGCTCCCAATTTGCTCAAACATTGAACATAGCTCACAAGGCCCTTAATTAGGTGTCACTCCATCCCTTAGTCCTAACTCGCTGCCATTTTTATATTTTAATCTAGAATAGTAGTGGGAATCTTTTTGGTCCACAGACTATTTATATGAATTTCTGTTTTCATTGAAGCATCTTTGTGTGTGTTTTTTTTAAATTTGTTTTCTGTTTATTTTTACTCTTAGTTTTTTGGCTTTGCTCTCTTAATTCCTAATACCTTGTTAAATTGTCATACAATTTATTTGCAAATGAACATATTTTAGTTATACCTTTCACAAAAACCCCCCGAACTTTTAGAAGTCATCAAACACATTAAAATTAAGCTGCAATACTTGCAATTGATTAAGGATGACACTGGAAGGTGGAGTTCCTAGAGACACTTATGTAATTTTTCATTTCTCTATATTAATCACAGTAAATCTCTTTATGCAAAAATATGTTCAGTCATAATATTTAAAACCATTAGTAATTCAGACATATTATTTAAAACCATTTATGATACCTTTAAAATTTTTACTGGGAAAGGTGTTTGAAAGAAATTTGGCATTTAAATGAATTATAAATTATATATTATAGTATAAATGTATTATACAAATATAATTATATAAATATATAAATGTAATTATTTCCCTTTTCATACAACCAAACTGAAAAACCAATATAGCATTTTCTGTGAAATATTTTTCTTTTTATTGCTGTTAGAACATCTTAATCTCATGTAACAGTTGCTTAAATGTTCAATGATATAAAATGTGTTTATGTTTTTTTTTGTCACTACACAATCATTTTAGATGTATTATTTGGAAGTTCCAACATGTGTTATTATTACAAATCTTCCAAGAATTTATAAACATTCATATTTGCTGATACTACAAATAACTACTGTGCACTAAGAATATCCTAAATTCCTACTTTTACTTTTTCCTAGCACTTTGTTTTAAAATGTATTTCAAAAGTGACTGATGCAAGGAGTCCATAAAAATCTGGGTATTGCTGGCTGTCTGGCTAGACAGGTAGTTTCCCATGAAGTGGAGTTTATTATGATCAATTATTAGTCATTTAGGCTTTAGTTCCCAGCATTGCCCCATAAATTAAATTTCGTCATTATTACTGATTTGATTAGAATTGAGTATGCTAACACAAATGGTATCAAAGTCACAAGGAACTAATGTTTAAGACCAATTTATCCACTTATTAATTTACAATAAGAATCATAATTGCTAAGTAAACTGGTTAATCAGTTTGTCTATCTCTCTTGGAAAAGAAGCTTCATGAAAATAATACTCGATGAGCTTGAAAACAAAGTATGGAGAATTCTTTATATGCATGAATGTTCAATAGCATTAGGCTATTAAGTACTTTGAGGTTAATATTTACAAGAAGGCAGCTAGGTTCCAGAAAAGAATATGTGATCTTCTTAGAGTACAAACCTTTTTTTGAACATTTATTACATTATATTAAGAGTCTCCCATTAGACAATATATTCCTCCAATTTGCTTGCAAGCTCCTCAAAAAAATTTTAAACTATGTCTGTCAAATTGAAAAATATGAATGATTTTACAATGGTAGCCAAACAATAAATGTTTAGTAAAGCTTGGTGGTTCTAAAATGGGCTTACAAATGTTAGCCTCCTGAATTCTTACACATATCTCATTCTCTTATAGGATTCACAATTCCATTTAAATATTTTAGAGTCAGAAGTCTTGGAGCAAAGAAGTCATTTTTACATTATTTATGCTAAAATTTTTAAAGCATATTTATTCATGGCATCATTATTTGGCTGGGCACTTAATAAATAGAACTCACAGAGTCATAATCAATTGGTTGGATCTACCTCAGAGATGTGCTTTTTAATGATATATTTGCTAATATTTGAGATTTATGACATTCCACACATTTAAATTATTCATTTTCTCTTAAAAATGTGTTGACTGGTGATATTGAGTCTAAATCCAGCATGACAATCACATAGGGCTGAATGTTAGCCACTTGTTTTAGAAAGACAATACAAAGAATAAGGACAATAAACTTTCATGTCCACCAATGTTTGCAGCGATCCTGATGATAGAGTATTTGTCCAGACTCACTCACTTATGATATTGTCTGGCAATTGTGTTTGTGATTCGTATAATTTGACAATATCAGAGTGGCCAAGATAAAACATGCTGTACAGGGAGGTTCCCAGAGTGGCTGCCCAAGACTGCTCTGCCTTCTTTGTTGAGGAGGTGGTGCCGTTTCAAACAAATACTTTGCTCTTGGCTTCAGTGGAAAATTATGAAGATGGACTTGAGTGCCCAGAGTTCTCTGTTACTTAAGTTTGAGACTAGACGTCTCAAGCATGAAGGCTGGATTCTTAGCTTTCTGCTTTATTCTTGTCTGTAATCCAGTCATGTAGGACTTTGAGAATCTCAGGAATGATAACTAAAATAAATGTCCTATCTAAGATCGTAAAGAAATGTGAAAAAAAAAAGTGTAGGCATGTAAAAGAATTGAATAGATAATAATCACTTTTTAAAGCAAAATATATAGTGAGGTGAGTAAAATTGATTTGGTTATTATCCTCTCGTCTTACCTCCAACTAAACTTCCTTAAAACACAGATAAGTGTTACAGGATTAATCTGTTCTCTGTTGCTGAAAGTACTACCTTAATTATGGAAATATTTTTTTATAGTTCAGCATCTGAGGTATGAAAGAAAACAGACTAAAGGAGGACAAAAGACCAGTCAGAAACTCCATGAGCAAATCTACTCAACTGGTCTGACAGTTCTCATCCTTCCCGTCTTTGTCGTTTTTGTCCTCTTCTTCCTTCTTCCCTTTTTGCTTCTCCTTTGATTCCCTCCTCTTTCCCCTCTTTCTTTCCTGTCCTTTGTTCCTTTACACCAGTTAAAACTAGATGTTTCTCGAATGCCAGAACTGGTTTGGGGCACTGAGTGTGAGATTGCACCTTGCAGGCATTTAAGAAAGTATTGGAAATGGCACATTTAGGCAGACCAACTGTTGCACATCTCATCTGGGATTCAGCACACACAGAAAGGCCTCTGGTTAGCATCCAGGGGCTGTGTCTCCTGATTTTATCTTTGGCTGTTATGAATGAACCAGAAATGTTTTTGAACCCTAGAATTTCCCACAGGAATGCCCAATGTCCATCAATGACTCAGAAACTTGATGCTTTTTATAATGTTAATCTGTTAATTATGTATCTTCTCATAACTCTGAATGGATGTTCTGGGCAAAGAAAGGAGGCTGAAATTTGCCATGTCCTCAATATCTCTAGGAATGGAACAATAACAGTTTATTTAAGTAGTGCTGTTAATCAATTCAACAATTTAGTTTGAATTGTCACTTTTGGAAAGAATTTATTACTTTCAGCACCACTGGACTGTAAATTTAGAAAAAAAATAACTTAAATTTAACCCTATTTTACCTTTGGGTTATATGGTATTTGAGTTACATAATTATTCAAAGAGAATAGGATAGTTACCAGCAGTAGCTATATATGATCCAAGGTTGTCAATAATAAGAAATGATAGAGGGAACGTTTATGAATGATAGAGATGGCTAGTTACCTGTTAGGATATCAATTATATTTACTACCCCTTATTTAATAATAGTTAAAAGCTGAGTACAAAATTACTGCTATTTAAAAATGTTATCTTCCAGTCCTGATCCTAAACTTCACTGAATATTGAGACAACTAGCAACTTGGTGAAATTTTATAACTGACCCTACTGCTACGTAAACAATTGATACATACTTAAATATAAATAATTTTGAAATCAAGGTGGTAATGGCAGTTTGCCACATATAAATTAAGATCTAGCTACTTTCAAATTATTAAAACAGTAGTATTTTCTAAACAAAAAAAAAAACCCACTAGATTTAGCATTTACATATCAGTATTTTGAGGTTAAATTTTCTTATAGTCTGCAAAATGAAATCTTGTATGATACAGTAAATTCAATTTACATGTTGTTATTAAATACTTTAAAGCATAAGATTCATTGTACTTATCTTAATGAAGGTGAAGGTATACAAGAAAACACTTGTTATACTTAACATTTGTGAATACAGTTATATGTAGTTCATGGAAGAGGATTTGATGTAAATGTACTTTTCAATTTTTTTTTATTGAGGTGAAATTCATATAAAAATATTAAGCACTTTAAAGTGAACAACAAAGTGGCATTTAGTATATTCACAATTCTGATATGGACTGAGTTGCTCCCCCCGCCCAAATTCATATGCTGGAACTCTAATCTTCATTATGACTATATTTGAAGATAGAGTGTTGAAGGAAAAAAAGTAAGGTTAAATGAGATCATAAGGGTATAGCTGTAATCCAGTAGGACTTGTGTCATTATAAGAAAAGGAAGAGACACCAGGAGTGCGCATGCACAGAAAGAAAGACCGTATGAGGACATTCCTACAAGGTGGCCATCTGGAAGCCAAGGAGAAAGGTCTCATTAGCAACCAATTCTATGGACAAATGGTTCTTGGCTGTCTAGCCTCCAGAATTGTAAGAAATACATTTTTATTGTGTAAGCCACCCAGTATGTGGCATTTAGCTACAGCAGCCTGAGCAAACTAACACAAGTTCCAAAGTATTTTCAATACTCTAAAAAGAAACACAACCTGTAAGCAGTTACTCCCCATTTCCAGACTGTGGAAACCACCGGTCTACTTTCTATCTCTATGGACCTACCTATTATGGATATTTAACATAATATATAGATGACTTTTTTCTGGTTTCTTTCATTAATATAATTTTTTGAAGCTCATCCCTGTTGTCCTGTGTAATTTTTATGGGTTTCATCGTATTCCCAAACAATGTATGTTGAAGTCGTAATCTTCAGTATATCGGAAGGTGGTTATCTGAAATAGGGTCATCGCACATGTATGTAGTTAAAATAAGGTTATACTGGAGTAGGGTGAGCCCTTAGTCCAATTTGATTGGTGGTCTTATAGGAAGACACTGTGAAGTCACAGAGAGAATGCCATGTGATGACAGAGACAGAGACTCAAGTTACACAATTCCAAGCTAAGGGATATCAAGGATCTCTGAAAACACCAGAAGCTAAGAAAGAGACATGTAACAGATGTTTTTCCTAGAAACTTCAGGAGAGCATGGCCCTGAACAATTCCTTGATATCTTTTAGCTTCTAGAATTAGATTAAAAAATATACTCCTGTTTAATTAGGCCACTCTATTTATGGTACTTCATTATGGCATCCCTGGGAAATTAATACAGATTTTGGTAATGAAAAGTAGGTTACTACTATAACAAATACCTAGAAATGTGGAAGCATCTGGATTGGATTTAGGTAATGATGGTGACTAGAAGAGTTTTGAGATGTATCATAGAAAAAGCCTACTAAGCTTTGAAAAGACTACATAGAAATATGGATGTTAACGATGATTTTAACAAAGTCTCAGAAAGCAAAAAAGAGGAAGCACCGACACATACATCAAAATGAATATAAGGTTGCTGGAAATATAAACATTAAAAGTGCTGCCGGTGAGATCCCAGTTGGAAACGAAGAACATGTGGTTGGAACGTGGAAGAAAGATGCTTTCTGTTGCAGGTGACAGAGGACTTGGATGATGCCAAAGATAAAACTTCCCCATGTGTTTTGTCCATTTTTTATAGCTGTTTCCAGTAGAGACCCAATTTCTAAATTAATGGCAGTTACATATGCTTATTGTAAAATACTTAAACCGCTCAGAATTCTATATGATGAAAAAGTATATCAAATATTTTTAAAATTATAATTAGTAAAAGTTACACACTAATAAATTATCCATTGCATTTATGCTAAAACAAATACTTGTTTATATTTAACTTTATGACATTTCATGTTAAGTATTTTGTTCACAAAACTTTTATTCTATTATGCCTGCTTCTTTGTATGTGTACGTACCTATGTGTGTGTTTTTATGATTGTGTTTTCCATTTTTTGTACATGCGAGTATATGTGTGTTTGTTGATATGTTCCCTTATGTACAAATTATTTGCATACCTAAAATAGATATATAATTAATATAGTATATTAATATTATAATTGTATTATATTAATATTATAGTTATAGTATATTTTTAGTTATCTAGTCTTTGAAGCCTTGGAGAATATATTTTGCTTTTTGGGGGGGACACTGGACATAGTTTAATTATGATAAAGATTTTTTAAAAGTACGCTTGTAATTTTACCTGCCTTCCACTTTTTACTTTCTCATATTTATTAATTGTTATTTTGCACCATATAGAGTGAATAATATGTCTAGACTCATTTAGCTTTATATTCATAATTTATATTTAACAAATTTGACCCTCAATAAAAATCATTCCAAATCAAATTTTCTCCATTTCTGAATCTTTAATTTGAATTAAATTGGTATGTTAAAACAATAACTGTGTTGGTTAGTGTATTAGTTTCCTATAGCTGCTATAGCAAATTTTTACAAACTTTGTGGCTCTATTAGGATTCTCCAGAGAAAAATAATCAAAAGGATGTAAATATATATGTAAGATTTGTTGTTACAACTCAAGTCTGAAGACAGAAGATAGAATTCCCTCTTCCTCAGAGGACCTCTGTCTGTTTTTCTCTTTTCAAGTGATTTGATAAAGTCCATCCACATTACGCAGGATAATCTGTTTTACTCAAAGTCTATCGATTTAAATGTTAATTGCATCTAAAAAATACCTTTACAGCAACATCCAGATGACTGATACGTGAGAAATAATAAAATGAACAATTCAACTGTAAAATACTATTCTACAGGAATTTAACTTTCCAGAGATATTTAAAGCTGTCCTGAATAAAGCAAACTTACTTCTGCAGGATTTGTTTCTGTAATCGAAGAGAACTACCAAATAATTTATGTGGTATTTTATACTTCTAATATCCATGGCTTAAAAAAAACTTTATTTTCTGGCTTTCATTTTTTTTTTCTAAGCAAAAGCCATGCAAAGACGATGATTGTTTAAAAAGTGGTGTGTATTCCTGATGAAGTTATTTTAGTTCTGTGTAATTATAAGCTATTTCAAGAGCAGTGCTAGAGTTGATTTTATTTTTATATTAGACTTCATAAGGTATAAGGTATCTGAGGACAATAGCAGAAGTTTAATTCAAAAGAACATAATACATTTTTGTAGCATTTTAAGTAGGTAATTTTTTCACAAGTCAGTTTGTTGCAACATTATTTGCACAAGCAAAATATAAACGACATCCTGAAAGTTCATAAATGAGGAAATGATTGACTAGATCATGATTCCTAAACTATGTGAAATAAAGAAAAGTGAGATTTATACGTACTGACTTAAAAAGTTATCCATGATGGATATAGCTGGGTGACTCAGTAGGTTAAGCATCGGCCTTTGGCTCAAGTCATGGTCCCGGGGTCCTGGGATGGAGCCCCATCTTGGGCTCTCTTGATCAGCAGGGAGTCTGCTTATCCCTCAGCCTCTGCCCCTTCCAAACCTCCTGACCCTGATTGTGAACTTTCTCTTACATTCTCTCTCTCTCTCCCAAATAAATAAAATAAATCTTTAAACCAATAAGTTATCCATGATGGAGTATTGAAAAAAAGGGTAGCAGAGTAATCTCAATTTTTATGAAAAATTAAATAAAATAGAGAGCACTAAATTAACCAGTTGTACATTCAGACAAACATTAGAAAAAGAATGAAAAATCATATTATTTAAAGCATTGTTTAAATTTTATGGCTGGGAAAATTAATGAGGGAGGGGAAAATATTTTTCTTCATATACAACTGCACTGTTTGGAATTGCTGTAAACAGTATATATTATTGTGTAAGTTTTGAACATACAAAATTATCATATAAATTAAAACGAATATAATGGTGATTCAAGAAAAGCACCCAAACATTTTGTAATGTCTGACTAGTGTGTTTGTTAGATTACAGATAGAAAGACCACAATACTGATTGAATCAACTACAAGTAATTATAGATTTGGAATTTACGGAGAAATTTACATTTTTATGCATGAGCACATGTATATTCGAGAAGACCAACTAATAATTAGAGTCATAACTATAGAAGAAGAAGTGATATCCAAGGATAGCTGTTCACTTCGAATCATCATTGTGACCAGGAAAATAATAATTCATAATAAAAAATAATGCTGATACTTTCTTTTCTCTTTCTTTTCATATCAGCTTTGAAATCCATATAAAATATGAAATTGCTACAACTAGAAATATAGGGGTGCTTACAGAATATAAGAACCCTCAGAATATTCCAGCAACTCCTATCATTTTAATAAAATAAATTTAACATCTTTAGAATATTTACCATTGCTTTAAATACTTTACTCAGTAATTCAAATCAGGGCTCCAGAATAATGTAAGCATATCATTATATCATTGAGATATTTTACAAGTATAAAAAAAGATCTCATGATGCCTAATCAGCACCATGTTTTGTCCTGGAATGGCATCACTTGGACACCTGAGGATGTTGAATAATCACATAATGAATATTATGAGCATGTGTTGCAAAGTTAGCAAAGGCACAGTTTTAGAGGAAAATTCACTCTGTAGTTTAATCAATATTCTGAAAAACATATTTAGCAGGGCAAAAACATCTTGAGGAACCTCTATTACACAGCAAAAGGGTCTTTCTCTGTCTTCCGCTAGGGGCATATCTCGTTAAAAATGAAGAATGAATAAAACATACTCAAATCATGTAGAGGAGGGTCTTTCCGATCTTAATATTTGGTTTTCCCATAGCTTATTGTAGAAATTCTCAACTAGATAGTGAAGGGTAGGAAATGACAAACACCTATCAGGCAATTTAGACACAGGGTTACATCTCTCCCATGTATCTAGCCATTAGGTACAGCATTCCAGAATAAATGAGATGTTAGGACATTCCTTCAACAGTCATCTCCGAATTCTCCTTTGATGTTTTCATGTTTCTGTGTGCTCCAAGAATACTAACCAGCCTCCTTATCTTTTGCTTAGTCGGTGTTTAGTTTTAGGAGATCTCTCAATAGCCTAGAGTGAAGGCATAATTTGGATCAGAATCTGATTTATATTTTAGTTGCATTAATCCCAGTGTGTCTTGGCTTCTGTATTCTATATCGATCTTTGCTAGTTTAAACTGTGATAGTGCTCATAGTCTCATCTATTCTGTAAATTCCCATTATTGGTGAAAATGATAATCTCATCCTCTAAGGTGATCACTGATAATAAAAAACTAAATTATATTAAATTCAAGTCAGGATTAGTGGGTGTATAGAAATATCAAAAACACATTTACTCATTTGTATATTTAATCAGCAACTGTTTAGAAATGCTTACTTAACCTACTCCTGAGCTTAGGAAGAGAGAGATAAAAAAGCATGGAATTTCAATATAAGCCATGCTACCTGGAAGCTTTCCTTCTATTGTCAGTGACAGCAGATCAATCAAATAACCCAGGCAAAGAAAAGTAGTAGAGGTGCTAATGTAGAAAATGATCTGTAAGATGAATAGAAAGGAAGAGGATATTGATGAAATACAGTGATCAAGAGAGAAAGTGGTACAAAATGAAGTATGAGAATCACACAGGGGCCAGACCATGGAGGACATTCATTATAGGTTATGTAAAAAGACTTGTTGCTTTAACCAATCCAATGGGAAACTACTGAAAAAAATTAATCAGGAAAGTGTCAATATCTCTACAACATTTTTAAAGGTGCAGGATAAAGTACTGTGGAAATGGTGGGGCCAAAATTTGGAATCGCAGACTTAAGAGATTATCTTATTATTCTTTATAATTATGATTATAAAGAAAAGAGATGACAACAGCTAGGAGAAAGATGGTAGTCATTCAATGTAAAGAGTGGATATTTTTAAAATAAATTCAAAAGTAGAACTATTCGGGGAATCAAGAATATTGCTTTAGACTTTATTAATATTTAAAATGTCTGCTCTTCAACAAACATTCTTGAGAGAAAGAAAAGATACACCATTTGCAAATGACGTACTTGATAAGGAACTCACACTGAAATACTTAGAACAATCAAAATTAAATAAGAAAACAAGCAACTCAACAAAACAGCATAATTTAATTCATTTGTTAATTCAATAACTTCAACAAAGAACATGTATAGATCACAAATCTGCACATGAAAACGGTAAACATCTTTTAGTCATCAGAAAAATGCAACATAGAACCATGATGAGATATCTCTATACACCTATAAAATTGGTTTATATTGAAAAGCCTGACCCTATGTTGGGCTGATGAGGATGTAGAGGAACAGGATCTTTCATAAGATTGCTGGAGGGAGGGATCCCTGGGTGGCGCAGCGGTTTGGCGCCTGCCTTTGGCCCAGGGCGCGATCCTGGAGACCCTGGATCGAATCCCACTTCGGGCTCCCGGTGCATGGAGCCTGCTTCTCCCTCTGCCTGTGTCTCTGCCTCTCTCTCTCTCTCTGTGACTATCATAAATAAATAAAAATAAAATAAAATAAAAGATTGCTGGAGGGAATGCAAAATGGTAGAGCCACTCCACAAAACAGTTTAACGGTTTCCTAAAAATTTTAAAATATAAAAGAATGAAAAATATAGCTCCCATATGATCCAACTTTCTCACTCTCAGCTATTTACCCAAGAAAATGAAAGAATGAAAGTTTATCTTCATACAAAGATATATATATA
Source organism: Canis aureus (assembly GCF_053574225.1). NCBI lineage: Eukaryota > Metazoa > Chordata > Mammalia > Carnivora > Canidae > Canis > Canis aureus. The sequence continues at coordinate 6,466,553 of NC_135612.1, read as the reverse complement.
TATATATATATATATATATATATATATATACAAGTGTTCACAGCACCTTTCTTTGTTAATAATTCAAAATTTTAAACAACTCAAATATTCATCAACAGGTGAATGGATATGGGCGATCCCTGGATGGCTTAGTGGTTTAGTGCCTGCCTTCGGTCCAGGGTGTGGTCCTGGAGTCCCGGGATCCAGTCCTACATCAGGCTCCCTGCATAGAGCCTGCCTCTCTCTGCCTGAGTATCTGCCTCTCTCTCTCTCTCTGTGTGTCTCTCATGAATAAATAAATAAAATCTTAAAAAAAACAGGTGAATGGATAAACAAATTGCACTATGTTCACATAGTGTACTAAGACTCAGTAAAGCAAAATATGAACCATTGATGTGTGCAATGTGGGTGAGTTCTAAAATAATGCTGTGGGAAAGAAGTCTGACATAAAAGAGCTTACACTGTATGATTCCATTTACATTAAATTCTAGAAAATGCAAGGCAATTTGTAGTGACAGAAGCAGATCAGGGATGAGAGTTGGGAGAGATGGTTGGGAAGGGGCGGGAGAGAGATTATGAAGGGCAGTGAGGAGACTTCTGAGTGATGTATGTGTTTATTATCTTGGTTGGGATGATGGTTTTAAAGGTATATTCATATGCGAAAACCTGTCAAACTGTACACTTTATATATGCCTAGTTTACCATATATTAAATGTGCTTTTAAGAAAAAAGAAACAATGTCTATTTTTTGCCTTTAGTAAATGAGTAGATTATGGTGGCAGTTCCTAAATTGAGAAAGAAAAAATGTTGGCGGCAGGAATCATGAGTTACTTTACTAGGCATAGAAATAAGACCTCCTGGCATTACTGACCTAAGTAAGTCTGTACCCTTCCACTTGAAATCAAACTTTGGAAACTATTTTCCATTGCTCCTGTTTTAACTGATGGATTCTTGACACCTTTTATCTCCCGTATTGTTACTAGATACCCCTTAGTTTATGAGATTTAAAGATTCTTTTGATGACAGGACACAACACAATGACATTCAGGTAGATGGAAGTTTAAAGCTTGAATATGGAGATGGCTGCCAGGCAGGACCACACAGAAGATTGCACCCGAGGACAGAGTAACTGCAAGCTGGAGCTCTAGGCGAAGCTTATGTAAGGCACATCAGCTGGGATTGGTGGGTTTTGGCAGGCTGCCTCTGTGGAATGGCTAGTCTGAGGATCTGGAGGTTCAGAAGGGGTTTTCCCTCCTTGTCTGATACTTGGCCTTAGGGACAGTTATGGTTGAGCCATACTGGTCCTTGACTCTGAGTCCAATAAGGGAAGTGGCTGGGGTGTGGACTTAGTTGTTCAAGAAGGGGAGTTGACTGGCCTCAAGCCAGGGTCCAAAAATGGGTCAGGATAGCATTTTTCCCAAAAACTATATTTCATCCCTGCTCCTACATCTTGTTCTGTGACTTATCACTTCCAATTGTTCATGATTATGACTTCTTAATTTCAATTCTAATCAAATTCCACCTCTCAGGTGCAGTTCCTTAATGCCCAGCCTTTTTCAAAGTTTACCCGTCCATTTTGCATCCTCTCTTTCTATAACCTAAAAATGGATATTTGGAGGCTAGGTTAAAATGACCCATAAATCGCACATTAAAGAAAACCTTATGTCTATGCAAATCAATTTTAGTTTTTAACTTAGAAATCTTATCTAATAAATATGCAACTTTGAAAAGCTAAAATGGACTATAACTTAAGACGTATCATTTCTCCTGACTGCGGCATCAAATAATCTTTATGGAAAATTCTTTAAGCATAAATTCGGCATATATTATCTCCCCTTTTATTTTACTGTGGACCATGACTTAACTGAATCATTTTAGTAGAAACCAAGGTAAGAGCAGAAAATTTGTTGGAACTGAATTTATTACAGTATATTTATTGTCAAAACTGCCAGGCCTTGGGTGATCACCAGGCACTAAGCACTAGTACTCAGCAAACTTCTGGAAAAGGTGTATCAGTAGTCTGAGTTATGCTAAGTCATTCCAAGAAGGCATTCATTCAGACAGAATTAGCGAATCTATCCCAGTTCCCCACCCCTCTGTCTACCTCCACGCTTTCTATGCCTAAGTTGATTGATTTCTTATAATTAGGCTTATAAAGAACCAATTCATTTGAAAGCCAGGCACCTAAAACCAGAAATGGTAAAAAGTAATCAGGTTTGAATCACCCACAATTCCTTTGCTCAGTGACCAAAGAGGCTCTTAAAGGTAAACAATGAATATTGGTTAGCTTAGGTTCAAGTAAGACATTTGATACCTGGAGAAAAATAAGCAGGAGAGTGAATAAAGCAGTAGTCACATTTCTGAAGAATGAAATCAGTAGATTGCAAGTGACAGGTTCAATTACTGGTCCATGGACCACTGACACATCTGCCTTAAACTCTGAGGAATGGGCAGTGGGAAAAGGATGAATAACTCTTAAGATTTAGAGAAAATATGTAACCACTCAGGCAGAAAATTAGCAATTACATTTCGTGCCATCAGTAATAACTATTTCAACAGAGATCTTAGGTTAACGTCAGACTGTGTGACAGTATATCAACCATTACACCTGTGTTCAATCAGCGACCACATCCCTCAACGCGATGCTGAGCTGTTTAGTTCAAATGTGGCTTGTTCAGTGATAAGCAAGATGGCTGACATCTGGTACAGAAGTATTCAAAAGCAATTTTCTTTACAGTTTTGATGCTGACTGTTGAAAAGAGAAAAATACTAGAAAATTTGGACAGTCGTGATTTGCCTTTAGGTGTTCTTTTGATTTTTTTTTCTCTCAAGTAACGAACAAAATTACAATTTTTACTGAACATTATAGCTCCAAGTTACATCAGTAAGAACTTTCCATAGTGAAGTCCTTCAGATGAGATAGCATCTTTAATAAAAGGTGTAGGTTGGTGATATCTTTTGTGTTCTTGAGTAAACGAGCAAAACAGCAGATGACAAATTTAAAATAGAAACAAAAGAATATGAGCTTATAATTAACATATTACTTTTACTATGTTCTCAAGTTAGATTGGGTCTGACATCATAGACCTAACCAATAATTTTCTTTTCATTTACTTGCTTATTGAAAATATAACATGAGGATAATAAGTGATTTTTCACCAACAGATGAGTACAATTAATTAATCCACCAGCCCTATAATACAATTATTTTATACTGTTTTCTTATACTTTTACCCTAATAATAAGCTAAATAAATAAAAATTTAAAAAGTCAAAAAGAAATGTAAAAAAATATAAATGTAGTACAATATGTAAACAAGTGACTAATGAGATGATTATAGCATAAAATATCTTTAAGAATATTGCTTAGTTGAGTTAATAAATGACCATATTTAATCCAAAAATGTATTTGATAATAACCTTAATAGCAGAGATAAGATTTTACTCTTAGATGTTCGGGTACAGAAGCCAAATATTATATATCGTGGTCCTAACAGTTATACTAGTTATAAACTTTTAAAGATGTTTGTGAACAAATTGAATTCCCTCAAATTAAGTCATTAAATGAATTTTATTATGAACTTTATTATTATAATGTCAAATTCATGTTATTGAAGGCTCAGACCTAAGAGAGATTTCTTAACAACTGATTAAACTATTCTCATATAAAACAAAGCTATTTTATTGTAATTAATTACATCTACTGTCAATTCAATAATATAGATGTTCAGGTATAATATATGTTACATAAATTCACATATAATAATATAATATATACGATGTATAATATATGATAGTATGTATCATGTATTACACATCTATTTAATAAAGAAAATATAATCATTTTTGTCTGCCTTTCGACAAAATATCATGAAAGAGGAGATATAACTCTTCTTAAAGGAACTTCAAGAATTATCCTTGAAGCCAGACAACCACTTATTTGCTCATGTGTGATTCTCTTGTGTTTAACTGGGCAAATACACTTTCTTTCTCCCTCTCTCTCTTTCTCTCATTCCCAAAGCTGGTGAAGATGACAATGATAGATTAGTGAACTATATTAATTGCTGTGTAAAGTACAGCATCTTATTCAATTTGCACAAGAAAGAATATCAATGCAGAAGAACTGGAAGGTATTTTGCATTACTAAATAGACATTTTTTTCGGAAGAGTTATGTTGAGATTCGATAGTTTTTAATTACAGATCTTTTACATGATCTAAAAACATCTTTCTATGTAAATCATATACAGGACAATCTTTAAAAACTGGAAAATGTTTTTTTATTGTCTCCTATGTTATTCTGATAATTGCAGAATACATGTGTTTATATTTGTATTCTTAGATCAAGTGTACCTAAACTGACTGAATAAATGCAAATCCCTATCCATACTGGAGTGATGTGTTAGTATCCTTTGGCATGAAGGGTAGTCCTCTAGGCGAGGAAGAGAGCAGAGAGAGTAGTTTTTTTCTGCCTTATACACAAGTGTAGCACTGGAAGGCTCTACGATAGCCTTGCCATCTACTCTTGAGCTCAGCACGCTACCTACCTCCAATAATTGTTTGTCACTGGTGATTTAACCTCTTTATAACTTTGTGAATACTGCCGATAATCTCCGCACTCTTTCATTTTCCTTTTATTTTTCCGTCCTCCCTACTCCTGGTTCCCAAGAGTTTATGTCTCACCTCCATCCTATCAATGTCCAATTTCAGATAACTCTAATGTTGGGAGAGTTTGAGTGACTACTTCTTATTAAGGTTTAAATGATTGATCGATTCTTGTACTGTCTTTTCCGGGGCATTTACATTTTAATAGGGGATAATTCTTTCATTCATGGTGAATGAGTTCTCTAATAGTTATCATTTCAAACTAGAGTAATAGGACACTGTGAGGGGAACTGGAATTGGAAAATCTTCCTTGTTCATTTTTATCAAGGTCATATCCAATTACCCAGTACTTTTTTAAGACTTCAAAACTTTACCCTGGGTTCTGGTGTCTCCAAAGTTGGGTTTAGTCTCTCCAAACTGAAGTTATTTTCTGGAAGTAATTTCAACATGGAAGCAATCACATTAACTCTTTCATATCAGTAAGGTAACCTTGAGTGCACAGTGGTCATATTATGGAAAGCCTCTGAAGTAGATGGAATCAAAAGCCAAAATAAAGCAAGTAAACAATTGCAACAAATACAAATACATAGAAGCAGAGAGAGTGCACTGAGACAACCTAATCAACCATCCTAGCAGTAATATTTATATACCTCCTAGCACTGTAGTAAATACTGTTTTATGCACATACATTATTCCTTCAGCTTCAAGGAGAGATGAGATTTCTAAGTACCTTCTTACTATACAGCCCTAGTAAATAAAATGTACAGTACTCCTATAACTATCCCAGAGAGACACGGAGATCACATCGCAGGCACTCTTATTCTCCCTTAAAACAATTTTTATGAATTGTAAATCACACATAATTCTGGGGAAGAGAAATGCACATGAAACTTACTGACAACTTGTTTGTCTCGACATCACAAATGACTAAACTTTAAATCACATTGTCTTACATGTACTACAGTTTCATCATTTAATTTACTGTAAAACCACAAGAGTCCCAGGATAATTTTTTTTAATTAAACAAAATATTATAAGTTGGCTAAGTCTATGTATATTATCAGATTGGATTGAGGTACAAAATTCTAGTCAGCCAAATAAGATATCTTAATAGCTGAAGGGAGATTCCAAAAATTAATGCATTTGCACCAAGTTTAGGAAGGCTTTGGCTAAAAACTAGCAACTAGAGTTCTTCTCCATTTAGCTCAATGGGGCATTGAAAAGTCAACTCATATCACCAAATTCTATATAAATGAGATGAACTTCCAGACATCAGTAGGTCTCCCATCTAGGATATAGCCTCAAATACATTGAGGTGTTCTAGTTATCAGGTACCATCTGAAAAGAAAAAAAAAAAAACTGATTTTCCGGACAATGGACATTTGTATTTTACATGATTTTTTTGGTAAGCATTTACCAAATATTAATATTTAGTATTCTACACATAATTTAAACTTCCATGGTTGACTAGAGTTTAGGTTTATAAACAGCAATTTTTAATTTCTTCAAGTTCACTTTAGTGATATGGAATTATTTATCAATGGATAAAGAATGTCAAGTGTCTATAAAATGGCTGTCTCATTTTACAGAGGTTTCCAAATGAAACCTAAAGGTAAATTTGCTTCACTGAGAATTTATGTATATTTCTGGCTATTGTCTTAGAACTTCAAATATGATACTTAAACACAAAAACTATATTTGAAAATATTTTAGTTGCTGAAAAATCTATCCCTTGATTAGTGGGGATATTACTCTACTAGATGGATAGACAGATTTAAAAAATTTTTTCAGTTGCAGTAATTTGTAGGCTCACTTGAATTATGACTTTTAATTTACATAAAGTCTTTGCTTGTAGAACAAATAAACTTTCTTATCATTTCTGGAAATAATATTTTTAAATTTTTAGGAAAACCAGAAACATTAAAATACTGCTGGTTAGTTCTTTCTGCCTTTGTCTATATCCTATGGACATAACAAAAGATCATTTTCTTACCTAATCAAAAAATAGAACTTTACAATTTCATTTAAAAAATGTCTCAGGAGACTCTCTGAAGTAGAATAGTGGGAAGTGAGGGAAGAAGAGAGTGAGAGAGAAGAGTAATTTTTAAAAATTCTCTCTTTTCCTAGAGAAAATGTTATTAAGAAAATATGAGAGAAGGACTCTTTTTTTCTCCCTAACACACAATATATTTTCAGTAGTGCATTTGATTTAGATTTCATTTTATTTACAAGCAATCATCTGATTTATAGAAAGATGCACGAATACTTAAAATGATACAAAATACTGATTTCAAAACATCAAAAAATGAGTATATTTAACCATACTCAGCTCATAACAGAGCAAATGGGTAAGAAGAATAATTCATACTATAGCATATTGCTAATATGAACTGACAACAGAAAAAGTTGGTATAAGAAGGCAGAAAAACTCTATCTTTTAAGAATTAGAACCGAGGGGCTCCATAATCATCTGGCATCCGCTCAATGTTGTACCTATGGTTAGAAATGCACATGATAGGAACTCCAGGGATCTTCTGGATCCTTCGTTTAAGGTCCCAGTCAACTGTGGCCACAATGTAACACTTGTGCTGAGTTATTCTCTGTACTAAGCATCTGCATAGGTTCCCTCGTGTGTGCATGGCAATCGTTCAAATCTCAGATCCTTGGCAATCCTTAGAGCCACTCGATACTTTTGCCCCAGTTTCTCAATTTCAGCTGTTACACAGTCAGTTATACAAGGGATACCCTTGGCATACACACAGTCCATCATTGGCTGTACTAAGTTTGGCTTTAATGGAAAAGTTGATAAAGTTGGTATCAACCAGGATGTGGTAAGGGGGGCCCAGCTGTGTGTTATGTTGGAAGAATAAGCAGGAAGGATGTTGGAGGACTTCTCTTTCCTTGAGTGCACTGGGATCTTTCTTTTCTTTCTTTTTAGGTTTTAATCTATCCTTCTCTTTAAGCCTCTGATCTCGGAGACTAAGCATTCGCTTCACGGTCACATACTTTCTTGCTTTCTATTGCTTCCCCATGTTCATGCCACACTCTTGTTTCTTTGATTTAGATTTCATTTGAATTAAAATGTCATTAATGAGAAAAATAGCTGACCTGCCAGCTAAAAGAAACTGCTACCCAGAGGTTAATCAAGGTATATCTGTCTCAATTGATACAAAATACTGATTTCAAAACATCAAAAAATAAGTATATTTAACCATACTCAGCAAAAATCATAATCAGCAAAAATAAGTATTCTCTTTGAAGATTCAAGATTCAATTATGTTTTTCAGAAAATTTAAGAATGTGCTCATTGCACAAAATTTCATGTAAACATAAAAAAACGGTTGTCCTTAATATTCATCCAAGTTTTCATAATCTACTCAAGATACTATCCTGGTAGCTTTTGAAATATAAAAGCTTTTTGCATTGAAAATTAAGTTAAAAATCAATCTAAAAATTTAGATTTAGAACAATTGGCTGTCAAACTTTTATTATTCTAAATTGTGAAATTAGTATTCTATAATTAAACAAAATAAGTGACTATTAAACTTTTTTGATAATGAAATTTTACTTTAGATAATGATGCATAAGAAATATTCCCAGATATCTCTCACTCTTAGATGGTTGCTAGAGGAAAAATAGAAATGCAAAGGGGCTGAGGCGTCTTGGTGGCTCAGGCAGTTAAGTGTCCAACTCTTGATTTTGGATCAGGTCATGATTCCCGGCTTATGAGATCCTTACTCAGTGATGAGTCTCTTTGAGATCCTCTCAGATCTCACTCTCCCTGTGCCCTTCTCCTGTTCATGTGCTCTCTCTCATAATTAAATAAAATCTTTAAGTTCTTTTTTTAAAAAAGAAATGCAAAGGGACTATAGATGCTACTTAGAATTTAAATAGCCAACATAACATTTTATATATAAACTCACCAGTTTTGATTCAGGCAATCAGTCAATGTTTATTTTATTGAGTCTATAACATGTGAACTTACTTCATTTTCCTTTTTACCTATGCCTTGAAAAAAGTCTGAGGAGAAAAATGAGACAATCGCTTCTTGCTCACTACTTTTTTCCTCTGCCTTTGAAATTACAAAAGAACTTCAACCAGAGGTTTTCCAAATGGAATAAAAAAAAAAAAAGGATACAGATAGTGGTTAGGTTTTGGGCTCTGTATTCAGGTAGCCTCCACTCAGAATTTTTGTGAAGTGCAGTTGACATACAGTGTTATATAGTTTCATGTATATAACAGAGAGAATTGACAATTCTATACATTATGCAAAGCTTACCACGACAAGTGTAGTTACCATCCATCACCACACATTATTATAATATCATTGACTATATGCTCTATGCCATATTTTTAACCCCCAGGACTTAATTTTTTATAAAAGGAATTCTGGTTCTTTTATTTTTTTTTAAGATTTTATTTATTTTTTTGGAGAGAGATAGAGCACAAGTAGGGGGTGGGATGGGCAGAGGGAGAAGCAGACTCTTGGCTGAGCAGGGAGCCTGACTCTGGGCTTGATCTCAGACCTTGAGATCATGACCTGAGTCCAAGGCAGATGCTTAATCGGCTGAGCCACCCAGGCACCCTTTTGGTTCTTTTTGTAACAGCTATCTCTATGGTTTTAGATTAGTTTCTTATGGTTTCAGAAAAACTCCTCAGTTTTCTTACCTGCACAATGGTGACAAAAAATCCCTACCATACAGGGCTCTAGTGAAAATTAAATGACTGACCAATGTCTTTACTCAATATATCTAGTTTTCTATCTAGTTTCCTCTAAATTCTTTTCATTATAATTGATTATGATTATAAAACTTTTTCACCCACCTATATCATTGTCTCCACTGCACCAGGAAGGCCTTGCCTGACTCCTCTTTTCCTCTCAACACTCTATCCTGCTTTATTTTTAATTTGTCACCTATCACTATCTACCCTATTCCATGTTTGTTTTTTTTTCTCCTCTTGTTAGGATATTTACTATACAAAACCAAGATCTCTCTCTCTTGTTCATTTGTGGCTAGGAAAATTGTACATAGAAAACCCACGATACATACTCATTAATTATGTGTTAAGTGAAAGAATTAATTCATACTTGGAGATCAATGACTGGAAAATTTCTGAAACCTATTAACATGTACATTTTCAATACCTACATAACATTTTGTAGGGAAGGGTACATTTGAAAGGTTTGGTAGTAAAGTCTGCTTATTACTTACCATCCCTTTCCAATACCCACAAATAAGAAAAACATTCTCAAAATTGACAGAGTTATTTTATTTGCTTAAAGCTCATGAATATCACATTTTTAATACAGAAAAGCTGCTAGGGTCTATAACTTTTCCTTCAATATGCTTGATCAGAAATCATAGCTACATATTTTTTTTTCCCATTCTGCCTCCCATGTCCCTATCTTAGCTTCAGTTTCTTAGAAAGTAGAAAGCAGAGCCTGAGAAATGCTTATGTGATAACAGCCTATTAGAGAGTACATTTCCAGGGAAGCAGAATATAGGGGACAAAAAGTAAGGAAGGATGAAGAGAGAACAAGCATCAGGAACTATATTACCAATCTGTCTAAAGAATCATGGCAGGTTGACTGTTAAGATCTCAATGGAGACTTTCAGGGAGAAATTGTGAAGTTATTGTGGAGTATATAAAAATAATAGAGGAGGTAAAAACAGGGAAAATAATTTGTCCACAGATTTTCATTCCCGTCAGCCACAGTTTTGCTACAAGAACTTCAAATCCTTCCACTTTCCTGATTGTACATGGTTGGGGTCTGAGCAGATCTTGTATTTTTTAGGAATATGATGGCAATCAGGAAGACTTAGATTAGAAGACTGCCTTGTACCCAAAACTGAAGCAAGGTATTGTCAATTTAGGGTAGTGGCTAGGCACTGTCATCACAAGTTACCTCTATGTAGCAGAGCCAGTAGTAGTGACCTGGCTTCATGACCACGATGGGGACACATGCAAGTTGTTGTTAGCACAGTCTCAATTAAAAAGCAAACAAGAGCCTTTATCTGGGGTAATGAATATACTGAGTCCCACACATGCACTCATCCTTCAATGCATATTTGCTGGAAAAATGTTCTGGGTCTGTAGCACCAACCTTCCTAGACTCAAAGTGTGTAAGTCCCTCAAATTCTAAATATACATTTAAAAACACATAACTTTTAAAAGTACTTGACTCTTTCTTTAAACAAAATACAAGTTAAAATAACTTCTGTGTTAAAACTTTCATTTAAACTAAAAATTTTGGGGATATAAAGTAAAAACTTCCGTAAAAATTTAATTCATAATAATGCTGTAATTTATGAACATTGCAGATTATCCAGCTAACAATATCAATGCTTACTATTGCATTTTAGTAAGAAATTATAACAATGGAAATATTCAATCAAGCATGAACTAGGAAACAGTGTTATAAGCAGCTCTGCTGCTCAAACTTAAATACATATAACAGCATCTCCTCTCCAATGCCCTATTAAGAACGAATTAGATTTTCAGGCAAAAAAATAGAGTGCTTTTTCTGGGTCTCTATTTTACTTAAAGATTTAAAAAAAAATATCTTGTCTTGATTTTCTATGCCAGACAATCTAATGTGAGAATATTTTTTCTGTGTGATACATATTATTTAAACATATTTTCCCCCTGTGTAAGCAGGAAAAACCTATAATAGTATGACATTCTCATCATAGAGAAAGGACTACCTGCTGTGGAGAAAGTTAATTATTCTAATATCACTGACCTGCCTAGTTTTTTTTTTTTAGCACCAGTTGGATCTAGAAAATGGGTAGTAAACAATAGCAATTAATCTAAAACTTGTAAAGCACACACACATATATATATTTTAAATACAAATTTTAGAGTTGTAGTATAAATCTAAACATAGTTATTTGATTTTCTTAGATGGACTCCACAATAAATATCCCTCTGGAAGTGACTAACCAAAATGTTATATTTTCTGTATCTTAAAAAGACAAGTCTGAGCTGAGAACAATATAATAAAAAATATAATTAGAAACTATATATGTAGTTGTAGTTATCTAGATCATAGTTTATATATAAATATAGATTACATATATGTCACATTTTTATTACATAAAACATAATCATATATATATCTTACATATAAAGTTACATATAACTACAAACATATATATATAGATATCTAATTCAAATACATGTTGGTTCCAAGAGAAGCAAATTTGCTGAAAAAACACCTCTTTCAGACATGTAAACAATTTTAATGTTTGAAGGATCTTGGAAAAACCAAGAGAAAAACTGAGGTACAGATAATTGTTTAACTTAGAGTTGGATAAAATTATGGACATTATTTCCTTGACTAATTGCTGGGTTATTTTTTTTTTATATTTTTACACTGAAAATATTTGATTAAAAAAAAATTCTCAAATTGTTAAAAGCCAAAATGAACTGTAAAGAAATTTTCAACCAATGTTTAAATGCAACACAAAACAACAACAAAATAACACACAGAAAAAAATGAACAATGTGGTTGTATGAATGTCTAGGCCAAGTCAAAGAGAAGTAAAGCTGCTTTGGAAAAAACAGTTTTGTACAATGCAGTCAGTACCAGCCAATGCTTCAAGATTCAACAAGGACACTGCCATTCAAAGTTTAATTAGTTTTTTTTTTAATTTTTATTTATGATAGTCACACAGAGAGAGAGAGGCAGAGACATAGGCAGAGGGAGAAGCAGGCTCCATGCACCGGGAGCCTGACATGGGATTTGATCCCGGGTCTCCAGGATCGTGCCCTGGGCCAAAGGCAGGCGCCAAACCACTGCGCCACCCAGGGATCCCAAAATATACTGTAATATATACAAAAATAAAGTAACGGTAAGAATGCAGTGCATTTAGAGGTGGAAGACTCTAGAAAAGTTCATGATGGTTTGCTTTGATGGCATGATGGTTGCTTGATGAGGCACAGTAAGGCAATGTCAAGCAGGAAGGCTTTGTGTGAAAACATGGAGAGCAGGTGATGTCACTGATGATATCAGGATGGAATCAACCAACTTCATTTCTTCAAAATAAAAGACACCCCCTAGGAAGCAAAAACTAAATAATTTATTTACCAGAGTGGTGACGGGATGCACCAACTGGTAGCAAGAGCTTCTCAGAGCTTGCACTGGGAATCAACAGAAAATTTTGTAGTTGAAGAGGAATCTCACAGTTTAGGATTTTCAGAAAGCAGTCTCTCTTTTTCTATGTCTGTCTACAACTGAAAAGAGATGCTGATTTGACCACAGCTGCCTATTCTCATTTACTGGTAAGAACTGAAAGCTAACTAAACTCGCAACCAAAGCTCTTCAACTGAAAGCCTCTAAGAGGCTCTTAATGCTTCCCCTATATTAATCTTCTGATTCTTAAAAAAAGATTTATTTATTGATTTATTCATGAGAGACACACAGAGAGAGGCAGAGACATAGGCAGAAAGAGAAAAAGACCCCCTGTGGGGAGCCCAATGCAGCACTCGATCCAGGATCCCAGGACCCCGGGACCCCAGGACCATGGCCTGAGCCAAAGGCAGACACTCAACCACTGAGCCAATCATGTGCCCCCTCTAACAAGAGACTTAACAAGAAAACATAATTCAAATAAATCATACAGGATATATGCAAAGGTGCCATAAAAATACATGAAAAATCAAATGACAAGTAGAAATACCCACCAAAAAATTGTTCCAACAGTTTAGATGAAAATTGCTTTATTATTCCAATTTAACTTAAAAAATCTTATTTAAGTAATTATATCTACCAGTAAAATCAGCGACATAATTAGAGATAAAAAAGCTAGGAAAGATGCTAAGAAAACATAAGGAGAGTAACTCTGAACTAGAACAGCTCAATTTAGAAAATGGAAAAAAAAAATAATCACATAACATAATAGCAAAATTTAAAGAAAAACAAAGAGAGAAATATAGAAAGAAAACAGAGGCCATAATGATAAAATGAATAACATGAAATTTGTACAAGTAAATAATTTTAAATGATCATGGATAAAATGGTAAATCTGTAGAAATGAAGTAGAGTCCAAAATATGGTATATTGTCGAAAGCAGTGTCATAAAAATTGATAACTATTTAGGTTATACAAGAGTAATATTTTAATTGTATAAAGTAGATCATAATACAGAAGGTGTTTATGACCATTACCTTACATTTGTGATTGGATATTTTTTTTGTCTCAGTAATTTATTTAATACTGATAACACCTTCCACATGGTAGATCCTGTAATGTAAGAGTTTCTTATGAATTTCTAGTTGAAGTCAGTATGATTAGAAAATTTATATTTAATTAAAAAAAGAAAATTTATATATAACCTCCATGTTCTATGTTGGAAAATTATTGAGGTTTAAGATTAACATATATTTAGTTTTTGTGAATGTTACTAGTGTATTTTAAGACAAGGGGAATCTGTTTTAAAATTCACTATCAATATATATTATTATGTAACTTATATTACTTAAATATGCTACATTTTCATTTATATTCTTTAACTTCACCTGCCATGGATAATGAGAATAAATTAAAATCTAGTACTGATATGTTTTTGTTTGCTTACTATGTAACTTTTAATGGATGCTATTTTTGTGTTTTTAAACCTAAAGGATGTAATTCACAATGGATGCATGAATAAATACATTCTTTAATTTTAAAAAGCTCTATTTTCCTAAATAAATGTTTTGTACTGAATTCTAGCATGATTGAGTAATTAGTATTCAGCCAGTGCTCCTATAATAAACAATAAAACCAAACAATATATATTAGGTAACTGATTTCAAGATTTGGACATCAAGCAATGCCAAGACCATAATCACTAAGAAAGGGGAAATTCATGATGTGAGCTCCGTAATTGCTCAATTCTCTGCCTTAGGACAATCTTCCAAACATAAGGAAATACGCTGGGGCCCAATTACAGCACCGTTGCCCACTGAAGGGAGCTGTGCAGAATGTGTGTGGTGGGTATGTGTAGGGCAGAGCAAAATCTGGGTTAAGACCCTCAGCAGTCCTTGGGTAAAAAAATCAGCTACACATTCCTAGGGCAACACTATTCGGGGAATATCAGACAGCAACTTCTGTGGGGTTGAAAATAGAGACAACAGAAATAAAGCAGTGGTAGAGGCAATGGAGAAATAGTTCAATTATTGTGTGCTGTCTTCATTAATACCCTGTCAACACCAGGTGGAAAGACAAAAAACATCATTCCTTAATAGTAATGCTACTCTACACCCCTCCACATAAAGCCTAAAACAGAGGTTGGAGGTTGGATCCCACCAAGTTAGAGAGGCTTAGAAAATTACTTGAATTTATAAGACCTACTGTACATACACCCAAAACCAAGCCTACACAAATTCAAATGTCATCAATTTACAATCAAGAGCACAATAAAACAAAAATTAATTCTTTCGACGAATACGACAAATTTGAGATTCTCTACAATGTATTATTCTTAATGTCTTATTATATGACATGAAAATAAACAGTAAATTTTGACACATAGATCATTAAAAGGTTGGGACACCTGGGTGGCTTAGTGGTTGAGCACCTCCCTTCGACCCAGGGCATGACCCTGGGGTCCTGGAATCGAGTCCCACATTGGGCTCCTTGCATGGAGCCTGCTTCTCTCTCTGCCTGTGTCTCGGCCTCTCTCTTTTTCTCTCTCTCCATGTCTGTCATGAATAAATAAAACCTTTTTAAAAATCAATAAAAGGCATCTGAAAGAAGCTGAACGTAAGGCGACCGAAATTTTAGATTCAGCAGGCAAAAATTCAAAAGTAGATATTATAAATTCTAAGAATTAAAAGGATCTATGTGCACAGAATTAAAATAAATTGGAAGAAATAATCAGAGAAATTTATCAGAGAAATGGACACTATAATAGAATAAAATTTATAGAAAAGTAAGGTGGCTGAAATTTAAAATGTCATTGGATGACCTTAAAAGCAGATTGGAGAAAACAAGAAAAAATCAACAGACCACTAAAAAGTACTAATTTGAATAACAGCAAGTTTTAAAACATGTAGATGAAAACAGAGAGACTCAAGGAGTCCCACTAAGATTACATTATAAGTCCTGGGAAGAAAAGTAGACTTTTTTTCCAAATATAACTGTAAAAGATTAACCATACACAATACCAAAATACAATGAGATCCAAGGATGATGAATACAAAAAAAAAAAAAAAAAAGATGACATCTAGATACTTTGGAATTCAACGACTAAAAACTGAAGACAAAAATGTGGAAAATTTGAATGTAGTCAGAGATCAAAACACTTCATATAAAGAACAGTGGCAAAACAAATATGGGAGACTTCTCATTAGAAACAATAAAGAACAGAACAACAAAAAATAAGAAACAATACAGAACAAAAGACAATAAAATGGCATCAGGAAGGGCAAATATTAACCTATAAGTCTATCAATACATGGTAAAAAATTTTCTTTACAAATGAAAGTGAAATAAAGACACTTGAAGGTAAAGAAAAGCTACAAAAATTTGTCTTTAGTAAACCTGCTCCAGAGGAAATACCCAAAGATTTTCTTCTGGTGGATGGGAAATAACACCGACTGAAAGCTGGTGACTGTTGGGAAATGAGAAAACCCAAGAAATGTTTTCTGGGTGTATGCATACGTGTAAAATACAACAATTGGAAGCATGTCAGGGGAAAGTAAATAACATTTTATTTCTTACGGTTATTGTATCAATCGTATTGTTGGAATTCGTAGGAGTAAACTGTGACTTCTTGGTGTGATATAAGAAATATAAAATGTGAAGGGAGATGGATGAGTGTCATCTATTTTTGTGAAATATGCCATGTGAAGATGCCATATTGAATCAAAATAGACTTGGATACATTGCGCATAGTTATTGTGAGCCTTACAGAAATAAGTTATTGTAAAGAAGCCAACAGACTGGTCTACTCTGGTGGCTGAAAACTAAGCTGGAAAATTCAAGAGAGAGCAATTGGGTATAAATAAAAGCAATAGGTACAAGTTTGTATTTTCTTGGATCCTTTCACCTATTAATTTATTTTTTTCATCTATTAATTTAATGTAAAATATATTCATACATAGTCACAACAAGTTGTGCTCAAAACTACTCATCAAGTATTACTTGAATGAGCAAATGGTCAAAAGTGACCTAAGTATTCATCAGGAAAGGAGTGATGTTCTTCTGTACCGATCTGTGCAGCCCCTGCAGATAAGGACATCAGTTAAGTACTGAGATAAACCAATATCAAAGACACACTGTTAGGTGAAAAAAAGTGAGCTTCATAATAGTGTTTATGACACAATACCAGTTTTTAAAAATTTTTTAAAGATTTTATTTATTCATGAGAGACAGAGAGAGGGAGAGAGAGAGGCCAAGACAGAGGCAGAGGGAGAAGCAGGCTCCATGCCCAATGTGGGACTCGATCCTAGGACTCCAGGATCACGCCCTGGGCTGAAGGCAGAGGCTCAACCACTGAGCCACTCAGGCGTCCCTGACACAATACCACAAGTGTAAAAGGGGAAACTGTGTGTGTGTGTGTGTGTAGTTTATATAAATGTTCATTTTATAAACATAAAAATGCCTTAAATAAAGATGATTAAGAACACTAACTTTTGCTGAAGATGTGAATTGCCTTAGAATTTATAAAAATAAAAAAAGAACTTATAAAAATACAATATTAAGAAATGAAACATTTATCTTTTTGAAAATATGACTTTTCATATTTATTACTTAGAAGGCCTAGGCATTTTTATTCACTATTTGAGTAATAATGCACACACTGTCTTTTGTGTCACTCTATTTGTTTTAGGTGAAAAAGCATAATGTTGCAAGTTTTAAAGTTTTTATAACATCATTAAACCATTTAAATAATGGATAATATGAATTTTAATCACAATATGATAACTTGTATGAGAAAATCTTTATGTGGTCTTTTTCATGAATGGGGAGACTGCATAAATAAGCATTTTCATGACTAAAATGACTCAAGGAGAAAAAAATTAGAAAAACACAAGTGGCAAATAGTGCCCAAATAAGAATCAAGAGTAAAATGTTATTATAAAGTTAGAAAATAAAATATGAAGTCTGAATCACTCTTAACAATATAAGGAGATTGACTCCAAATTAACTTTCACTTAGAAAATTAGATGAGGTTAAAAAAAACAAAAGAAAAGAAAAAAAAAGGAAAGAAAACTCTCTATACGTGACTGACAACTTTAGAAGTCCATTGGGGAGATGGCAAAAACAGTGATGCTTAGCAACATAATACATTAGCGTAGTTTTTAATTATCAGTTAGATAATATACCAAGTATCTCTAGAATAGAATATATAAGGGAGAAGGTAAAACTGAGCTCACAAGATAGTCCATATGTTTCATTCCAAAGTAATGAAAAATTGAAGAAAGCTAAATTCTTTTCTCAAAATGTTTCGAAACCGGCAGTCAAAAGAGTACGAAGAGGTGGCTCAGTCGGTGAAGCGGTCAACTCTTGGTTTCAGCTCAGGCTATGATCTCAGGGTCATGAGTTCAGGGTTGTGAGAACCTCTGTGCTGGCGTGGATCCTGCTTGAGATTCTCTCTCACCCTCTTCCTCTGCCCCTTCCCCCCAAAGTAACAACAATAGTAGCAATAACAAACTGTAAATCCAAAGTCAAACACACACATATTTTGATATTTTTAAAATGCTAACCCTGATGAACTACTTCTAAATAAATCTCAATGGCTACCCAAGAATTTTTGAAACATTTCAAGGTAAAATTGTACAATATGCATAACATATCATTAAAATAATACTATTAAACTGGAGGATTAAAGGGTCCCTAGTGCAATTCTCAGCTATAGGAATAATTTGAGAAAAGAAGTTAGCAGATATATGCATCCTTTTCTCTCATTATGTTGGTATAGTATGGAATACAATAAATGACCTTTTAACTAGACCTAAACCTCTGGGGGAAGAATTCTTTTTTTTAAGCAATGGTTCCTTTTAAAATTTGTTTTCCAAAGTCATTTTTTGGTGATGTGAATGCAATAGAGAGAACAGAGTGAGTGAGCAATCACACGAGTGGGGGAGAAGGGGCGGAGGAAGAGGGAGAAACAGGCCCTCCACTGAGCAGAGAGCCTGATGGGGGGCTTGATCCCAGGACTCTGGGACCATGACCTGAGCTAAAGGCACATGCTCAACCAACTGAGCCACACAGAAGCCCCAGAAATTATGTATATTTTTTAAAGACAAAATCTTTAGTATACAATCCCCAAGTTGGAAGACATTCCTTGGTGATAGGTACTCTCCCCTTTAAATTGCAGTTTTGGTAGGTGATGCAAAGTTTTTCTAGATCGGCAGAGTGAAAAATCAAATACAGAAAATTTAAAAAAAATATTTCAACATAAATATATAATTCTGAGTGTAATTATTATCCTGATGAAAGTATATTGTAAGAGTATTATTGGATGTCTGAAAGATGTGAAACAGCTCCCATTCTACCATTTATTCATACCATATAGTATGTATAGATTTATACTTCACTAGAGTTAGACCACTTAGAATCATGTTCATTCTCTCTAAATGAAGATGATAAATATATGATTGTGATAGGGAATAAATGAAATAAGTTTAGCAAAATTTAAGTAACTTTAAACATAACAAAGTTTTATATGAAAATTTCTGATTTTGTATCTTGATTTCCAATAAAAGATCAGGTAATAATGTTAATACTTCTTGATTTCTGAAACAAAAAGAAATATATAGATTTCAAAAAATTATTCCAGAAAGACATCAGAAGCATGGTGAGTAGATTAAATTTAGAACTTCCGTATCTGAGGGATGACAAGCATTTTCTGTTCTTCATTATTTATTTAACACCTGCTGTAATCACTTGGTAAAATCCACAGTTGCAGTGCTTTGATCATCTGAGGTGCAGAAAGATATGTTGCGTATTTGTTTGCCTTAAAACATCTTGACATGCTATTGGCATTGGTTTGAATCAGCAACATTATATGTGAAAGAGAAAAATGTAAAGATCCAGTTCTTGCAGAGGAAAAAAAAAAAGTAACTTTAGAGAAAAACTTTAATGTGTGAGAACTTGATAGGGTATATGTAAAATAAATATATCAAGATAAAATCAATGGTATTTTAATATTTTTCTTTCTTAAAAAATATCAGAATATATCAAGCTGTACTAGCACAAGTATAGTTAGAATTGCGTCGCTCTCAGACACAATCAGGAATCTCAAATAGATTTCTTTGAAAGCAATGAGAAAAAGGGAAATGGAGAACAGTTAGAGGAAACTCACGAACCAAATTTTGAAAATGAACTTTTACAATAATGGGCAACTAGAGGCCCTTTACAATTCTTCCATCAGAGAAAGTGGAGAATGGGACATTGATCTTCAACTCCCATCTCCCATTAGCTGTCTCCTCTAAACTTCTGGGTTGCACTAGCAGCAGCTGGGTGGCGTTGGGCCTTTGAGAAAGTGGATCAGAGGGATCCTGCTACATTCAGTGTTGGGTATTGAAAAGGGTGCCAGGGATTTTTGAACACAGCTCTACCAAATCAAGAAGGCTAAGGAAAAAAAAAAAAAAAAAAAAGAAGGCTAAGGAGATATGGCTGGTGTATCACTTGTGTCTGCTATACTTACTTTTTTCACTACACTGTACTACTATTAAGTCAATACATGATTGCCATCTCAAGAGGCCACAGTATTAATAGGAATTCAAAGTAGAACTCATTAAAAAAAAAAAAATTGTCCTGGGTATGGAAGATCATGGACCCAATTCTGAAAAGAAATGGTTGAAGGAAGTGCAAATGTTATGCCTTGATATGATAATATTCAGGAGAAATATGATAGAAGTCTTCAAAAATTTGAAAGTTTTCATATGGAACAAAGAATGCATTTTCCTTTATAGCTAAAACCATAAAGTTGAGGCAAATGTGCGGACATTAAATGGAGGCAGATTAAGCTTGAAGTAGGGAAGAATGCACTATGAAATCTGTGTAATAATGGACGGGGCTGCAGCCAGGGTCAATACATGTCCAATCACAGGCGATGTTCAAACAGAGATTGGGAGACTGAGTACTGGTTAGAGATGTATTAGAGACAAATCAACTATCATATAGGTGGTTGGATAGATCTTTGATACGAATCCCTTTTAAACATAGTATTATATTTCTATAAATGTCAGGAAGAATTTAGGCTCATGTATCATCTTTTTCATTAAACAGATATATTCAGAATTGTAGCAGGCATTTGGTGTCCAATGATAAACTTGTGAATGGTATTAAAGGAGACATTCAACATGCATTAAGTATATGTACTGTGAGTTCTATGGAGGAAAATAACAGAGAGCAGGTAAAATGTAACAAGTGGCCTGGAAAAAAAAAACAAAAAACAAAAAACAACAAGTGGCCTGGATTTATTTTGAAGAGTTGAGAAAGTCCTTAACAAGAAGACAGTATTTAAACTGAGTCCTTAGGGAGTCCAATAAGGAGTCAAGTCACTAGAAGAGTTGTCCAATTCTACAGACAAAATATCCCACAATTCAAGGTTTAGGACTATAAGACTCTCTATAGTCATACATATTCATTGTCAACATATCTATCACCCAATCATGAAACTCTTACAAATTACTAAAGACATGTACTTTGTATTCTTAAATGAAATTGTACGAGAGCTTATGTTTACTAGCTATAAGAAATTTTCTGCATAAAATATAATGAATGGCTGAAAGTAGTAAAATGGTCCTATGGAAGATTTTGGACACTCAAGAAAATGATGTATTTTTATTTAAATAAAGTCTTTTGAAGTACTATTAAATTTACATGTACTAATAGGCATCCTTAGAATTTACATCAGAAAACAAAAAAAAAATTAAAATTAGTCCTCCCGAGATTTATTTATTCATTAATTTCAGTTTTCCATATTATTTTCCTGTACTAATACAACATTAAAAAGACTTACCCTCTAAGGAGCTTGTGCTATTACCAAAAACCTTTGGTATTCACAATTAGATTTTTCCACATTATGAAAAAAAATAAGTGAGCATTTTAAGGTAGGATAGTTCACAAAAGCTAATTTTAGAAATAATATTTTCTAAATATGCACATGACCCACATAGAATATAATATGTATTACTAGGAAACAATCTTGTAGCATGACAAAACTGATAATTTCCTAATAATGTATAATTTAAGAAGATACAAATTGTCTCTGGAAACAATCAAGCTCATTATTAGCATGTACTTTGAATGTGTCACATATTCATTTACCTACTTGGGAATAAAAATTCCCATTTAGTCATTCATACTTACACATGGCATAAAACCATTCTATGGAAAGTCAGAGATATCGCTTAAGAAGATTCTTAAGGACTGAAGATTGAGTATGGCCATATATATTTTTCTCATTCCCATGGAAATTGGGAAAGCTGAGTGGTACACTCATCAGGCAAAATGATATTTTATCAATGACATAACAACCATATATTTAAATACTAACGATTCACAATAAACTTTTGGTTTTCTTTGGAAAAATGTTTGTCTCAAACTATGAATTATTTTTATTTCAATTTTTATTTACCTCCTACTAATTACTAATAGAAGAATTCTATAAGATTTCCTATAAACATTTTACTATGAAATTATACTATAGGAAAATATATATTATGAATTTTGTGTAATGACTACCTAGTTAAACACAAGTTTTACTTATGAATTTCTTATAAGAAATAGTTATCAAGTAGCATACATCAAGTTCTGAAAAATATTTTTAGACAAGGTTATCTATGTTTTCTGAAACACTTGGCAATCTTCTGTTCATTTTAATCCTTCAGAGTATTTTTCTCTGTACTTCCTTGTTGACTGGGAAAGTGCACACCAAACAGTCTTTCTGTAGTCAGATTTCTAAAAATCTTTGCTCATTTTTCTGTTAGTTCCTAGAATGTTTCTATTGCTGGAATACTATTCACATTAAATACTAAATACATTTGAAACAAGTTTCAAATTCCTCTGCTTTATAAGAACTTACCAGCTCACACCTATAATTGTTAAATATTTATTTAGTCATTTCTATGTCCTTTTCTTTCATTACTAACATATCCCATTTAAGCATCCATGGGGATACGTTTTAACTTGCACACTGTTGTCTACTTAATGCAACTGAAATGTGAAATCTCCTAAATCAGTGTTTGTTTTCCCATGTGTAAAACGCGAAAGCTTGGAGATTATATTCGAATATACTAAAACATATATTAAGAACACTCTATTATAGAGTTAAATGCTAATACTTGACATGATGAAACATAATTATATAATATATGCCAATTGTTAAATTAAACTAAAATCAGACAGAAAAAAGTATTATGAAGTAATGGAAGATATTACAAATGTCAACCAGTCTTATGAACTCCCTTAAATGACAATTCCACAGGTAGAACAAAAGAGCAGAACTCAAATCCTACTGGAGGCTATATTAATGGGGAGAATTTCAAGTGCAGAAGCTAAGATTGTGTTTAGAAGGAAAATGAAGGTAAACACATTTATGTATTTTACATAGTATGTTTTTCTTATAGCTGCAGTATCTATAGGCTCCTCAAATGTGTCCACAATGCCTTTATTGTATATTTATTCACCATATAGATACGCTAAGTTAAGGTTAGCATTGCTTATGACTCTGAAAAGAAATCATTCCTCATTTTGACGAGGTGGGTGTTTGTAAAGTTGAATCATTACCTTCTTTGATTGTGAGAAAAGTATTTTATTGGCAAAATACAGTATTTCATCTAGATCTAATTTTGTAAAGATTATCTAAAATTAGAACAAATTACAAAAATAAGTAAAATTAAATTAAAGCAAATTGTATCTCTTAGAAGTCTCTGTCATTCGCCTCATGTGGAAT
Source organism: Canis aureus (assembly GCF_053574225.1). NCBI lineage: Eukaryota > Metazoa > Chordata > Mammalia > Carnivora > Canidae > Canis > Canis aureus. The sequence goes on along the minus strand of NC_135612.1, from coordinate 6,443,073 downwards.
ATCCACTTAATCGTTTTAGAAAAGCTTTATTTGTGTATGTTTTCATAATTTTATTTCAGTGGTCCACAAGTATGTCCCTGTATCATGATATTTAAAATTATTAAGAAATTCCAGATGCTATATTATTTACTCCTTTTTTTCAGCCTTCTAAGAAACTTAAGAAAAATAAATCAAATTTTCAGGTTTAGTTTCACTGATGAATTAGAAACATATAATGCATGAGCAATTTTCCTCTTGGGACTATTTAGCTTTTTATGATTCATTGTAAGAACCGCCTTAAAAGCCTTTTGACACAAGCATGGTAAAAATATGAAGTTGAAATTATCATCTGCTGAAAGCCATTCATGGTCTTCTAACTATAAAGGAAGTTGATAATTTAACTGATTTTTTTCCCTGCATCATTATTGTCTGCTTCAACAAAAGATGGTATATATTTATGGACTTTGATATAATATGGCAACAGTAATTAGCCTTTTCCATATACAAATGCAATGCTGGGACTGAGCCTAATCATACTCGTGACTATAAATGCAGAATTGTCTACAAAAATTAATTTACCAATAGCTATTCACAGTTTCACATATTTGTAATAAAAAGTCAATAATATTTTGTAGCAACATGAAAGAAGGAAATTGATAAATGGTAAGAGTAGGATTAAGCTTATAAAACACAAACCCATGCATATATATTCTTCTCATGCACTACATAAGAATACACTAAGCTTTTGCTTCATTTATACTATTCACCTTTTAATTTGATTCTTTTTATTTTTTTTTAATTCATTTGTTTCTAAAAAAAAAGTTTCTTAAGGATCTGGCTGACTTAAAAAACAAACAAACAAAACTCTACCTCTTACTTTGCAGTCACTATTCTCTTACCTGCATGCAGTACAAACTTACATTATTCAATGTAGAAGGTACTTATGTCAACTTGTTTTTCTTATATTTTCAAATTTAAACTTTATATACCCACACATTTGCATTTAATATTCATTCAATGGGATCTTCAAATTTTAATTTAAGCTTCAATTTTGTTTTTGTTTAGACATAGATTAGAGACCTCAATTGAGTATGTACATTTAAAAAAAAAGTGGGGGATCCCTGGGTGGCGCAGCGGTTTGGCGCCTGCCTTTGGCCCAGGGCGCGATCCTGGAGACCCGGGATCGAATCCCACATCGGGCTCCCGGTGCATGGAGCCTGCTTCTCCCTCTGCCTGTCTCTGCGCCTCTCTCTCTCTCTCTGTGACTATCATAAATAAATAAAATTTAAAAAAATAAAAAATAATAAAAATAAAAAAGTGGATTTTAAATATCACATTTATGCTAATTTTGCTTTATTTTTGATGTTAAAAAGATACTAAAAATTTCAAGAATAAAATGACAATGAAAAACATTCCAAATTATAGAAAATGATTTATTTCAGTTTTAATTTATATATTTATTTCAATTATTACTAAGTACATAATTTCAAAAAACTACATAATTAATAACTGATTATCCATTAGCTACAACTATAAAAATACTGTTGGCTTCTCCTGTAACCATTCCATCTCACTCCTTAGAAATAAAATAATTTTCTGGCTATATATTTTCAGCATATTATATTCTTTTGTACAAATCTAATTCATGAAGATTTTTTTGGTGATTTACAAATTTATTTAATTGGCATCATGCTGAAAAAATAATTCTATAACATTTTACTCAAAATTCTATTATATGCCCCTTGAATTCTACATAATAGCATAGATCTAATTTATCCCAAATTATTATCTCAATGTTTGATTTTTTTTACTCTTCTTTTAAAAATGATTTTAAAATAAGACAAAAGTGTTTTACTTCTTTGTAGGTTATAAAATCTTGCCTGTTGTATGTATCATTTTCTTATATTAAAAGGAAGCAATGGTGCTATTCATCTCAAGAAGACTGCTCAGGAATGTTCTACTTTTAGGACATTTTAGAAATTAATATATGCATTTATAAGAAAAAGGTATAGGGTTTCTCCCTTTTTAAAGTTAATATATAGTTTTAAAACTATGTATATATTACACAAATATCATGCTGAAATAAACTACTAAAAACATTGATGAAAATTAACACTTAGTTGACAAAATAAAATATTTTTATTAGAGACTTTTTTCTCCATAAGAAAAAGAGAGGCAGAAAGAAACATAAGTTTCTCTAAAATACAGACTTACAGAATTATCATCAGTAGGATATAAGTTAGGCAATCTCAAGCACTTAATATATTTATACAAAAGGAAAGCATAGGTCAATTTTTATAACTTAAAAAAATGTTAAAATAAGGCAATCTTTAAGAAATCTGACAAGAGGGATTCAAAGACCTTCAAAAATGATCATAGAAAGTGTAAATTTACATTTGGGCCATGGGAAGAATTCCATATACAAACTGTATTGAATTAGACAAAAGAAATAATAATTTTATTTATAAAGACTATTTTATAGCAATCTCCCGAAAACATGAAGAATAACTGACCAATGCAAAAAATAAAGTAGGAGAAAAGTACTCTCAGAATGTAGGGATAAACAATAGTTCCAGGAATTCAATATTTCTGTGAAGGAGGCCTATTAGCTAGCTATTCATCATGACTATGGCCTGAGGAACAGCTTTCTCATTAAGCACATACCTAGGGGTTGACTGTATGTAATCCTTTCTAGAGACCTCAGAAAGTGGGTGATAACTTTGTGCTCATCCTCTATCATGCTCCTGGAGGGGAGCTCTCCAGGTGTCTAGTGCCTGGATTTTGCACCTGATGCCTAGGGGATGTCCCTTGATTACTTAGCTCTGGTTGTTACAGGGGTTTGGGTCCCTGGGTCCTACAGGAGTGAAGCAATCAGAGGGATAGTTTTTGGCAGGACATCACTCCCTGGGCACTGCACAAATTGTGGACTGAGGCACGCGCTTTCGTCTTTCTGTGGACAAGGTCACTTTACTTGTCCTAGAGATTTGGACTAAGGGGCAGGCTTCAGGTTTGGCACATGTTTAGGGTAATGGGATTATCTCAAAAAGCAGGCAATGGACACCTTATTGGCTCTTTCCCTCTACGTTGCTCCAGC